>NC_091762.1:117864181-118491681 GCF_029378745.1 Bos indicus | reverse complement strand
CCCAGACACTCTCTCCTCCGATCTCAGTGGCTTAATGCTCTTCTTTCCTCTTCCTCTTGGTAAGATGTAATGCAATCGTGACATTGTCCCCCCCCTTACTTAGGGGAGAAGGACTCCCCCTAAACGGACACCACATCTGAAAACCGCTCACGTACATGATTAAACGTCAGCTTCAGGAAATCAGAACTGGCCTTCTCTGTGGAGGCCATCACCGCCCGCCCCAGGACGCCCTCCAGCCCCACCCCGAGAACTGGCCCTCCTCAGGGGCTTCCTGGGGAAGAAAGTGTCTGGACTCAGCCCTGAGAGGCATGATACAGCCCAGTGACCTCTGATGCCTCAGGGGACCCGGCATGGCTGAATTCTGGTGGAGGCTGTCTTGAAACTAGGGGTTAAAGTGGTAAAAATGGCGGTTCCCTCTTCCTTCAGACCAGGTTCCGACTGAACCGGCCTCCAGGGCTGTCTCGGGGTGCTGGGCACGCTGATGGGGTGGAAAAGCGGGCAGGAGGCGGGTCCTGGGGGTCGCCCCCTCCCCGACCGCCAGCATTACGATGGACCCCTCACCCAGAGTTGCTATTGATGTCCCGTTTTAATCTTCTGCCAAGTGTATACATGGTGATGCCCTATCAAGTGAACTTTTTAAAGCTCAAATAGCCTCTTTGAAAAGGAAAATTGTTTCAGGGTTTTTTTCTTTTATTGATTTTAATGTAAAATAGCACTTTGAAGTTTACAATTTATGGTTCCCTGGGCATCGATCAGAGTGGGGAAGGAGGGTCAGAAGCCGTTTCCCCTCCTCTGCCCGCTCCCTGGGGGCCCGGACGACGCTCGCCCCATGCCTTCCAGGCAGCACCTTCTGCTGAGACCCACGCCTGCCTTGTTGCATTTCAGGAGATCAAGCCCGAGATGAAGAAGAGATAAGAAAATTGCCCCTAATGAAAGCCAGAGGCAGCAGCACTTTCTCCTGGGCCTGAGACTCTGGGAGAAAAGGGGACTTTAATTCAAACCAGCCAGGCCAGCAGCTTTGAAGTCTGCTGAGCAGCGGAGGCCTCCGGGCCAGGAGATCCTGGTGTACTTTTCTTAACCCCTCACTTCCCTGCCACCCGGCAGCGTGGGGTGCAGGGGCCGGGACTGCTGCTGCCCTCAGAGCACTGTGTGGGGGGAAAGGCCGTGTTAACAAAGGTGCTCAGGGATGGTGGAGCCGGACCATCCCAGAGATGGTGGAGCCAGGACTGCTCATGCTTTCAGAGCCCAGTATGGGGTACAGGCCGTGATATAAAGGTGCTCAGGGATGGTGGAGCAGGGACTGCTCCTGCTCTCACAGTGCCCTGTGGGGGGAAAGGCCGTGTTATAAAAGTTATCAGAGATGCTGGTGAAACCGCCTGTTTGCAAGTGGAAGTCTTCCTCTCTGAGTGAGGTCGGCCTCTATTCTGAGAAGCTGAGCAGGTTCATTTCATTTACCCAACCTTTGAAGCCCTGCAGGAAGGTTGAGGGGCTTTTGTTTCTTCCATGTTTTTTAAAAAAAAAAAAAACACTGGTTGGTTGTTGTTGAGCTAAACTATACATAAAATTTGACCCTCTGAAACACGTGCGAACATCTAGTTCGGGGCGCTGGCTGCGTTCACAATAGCGTGTCTGCTCCGGGGAGACTGTCCCTGAGGGCCTAGCCCCTGGGGGCCATGAACACACCCACCTGGACCCCTCTAGCAGCCACTGTAGCTCTTCAGGGGCGTCCAGGTCTTCTCGGCAGAGCGTTTATCCGAGGACATTTCTACTGCAATGATCTTAGAAGCAGAAGATAGAAGTAAAACCTCGGAGTTGAGCGATGCCGTGTTTAGCCCGCGGTCACTGCACCTGTGTACAGGTCGGGGGTGCACGTGCCTGTCCTCGTGGGTGGCAGGGCCCCGGGTGAGATGGGCCTGTGCCGATGGCATGCGGCGTCCTCCTGCCCTCGGGTGGGGGCCTCGTGGTGTCGGGGCGGGGGACGCTCCCATGGCTGGTCGTGGAGCCTTCAAGCACAAGGCTTCCTGGGGGCCCCTGACAGGCGGGGCCCGGGCCGCAGGGCCAGGAAGGGGGCGAGAATACATTGGGGTCTGGAGTGGCGAGGTGCCCGCCCGCTGCCCAGGAGCCTGCCGGGGGTGGGGAGGAAAGACGTCCACACCTTGGCAGATGGAGGTTGGCGAGCAGAGAGCTAAGAGGCCAAGCCTCGGGGATGCGACTCCGGTGGGGGGCAGGGTGGGGCAGGCCTGTGTGGGGAGGCGGCAGCAGGGGTGGCCTTCAGTGGCTTTCAGCCTGGCTGAGGCCACGGCGTCACTGCTGGGGGGCCCGGCCCGGGCAGTCACATTCCCGTCATCACTGTCTTCCTTCACATCCCGACTCTCAGCAGAGCTTGGGTACTTGATGAGCAGGTGCTGGGCCCCTGGCCTGCAGTCCCAGTGGAGAGGGTGGGGTTTCAAGAGGATGTGGGCCCCCATAGCAGGGGCTCAGAAGCCAGGCTCCCAAAGCAGGTGGACTTAGAGGCTGGGACCCCCAGGGCAGGGACTCAGAGGCCAGGCCCCCCTAGGCAGGTGTACAGAGATTCCAGATCCCAAAGGGCACATACCTCCCCTTGCAGAGCATAAACGAAAGGAAGTTTTCGATGATCAAAATGCCATCACTGAAATGGTGCTGTCGGGCTCCCAGCAGCAACCTTTGTAAAACCGGGTCTGGACTCAGGGCTCGGCCACAATCAGTGTCCTCTGCCTGGCGCCTCCAGCCAGTGAGCGCCCTCCTGGCGGGAGACGTGAACTGTGGAACCAGCCAGAAACACAGGGGTGAGCATGAGCAAGGAAGCCTGTGGGGCGAAGGCTCCGGGGGCCGCATGCGAGGGGTGTTTAGGGCCAGCTTGCGTGGACAGTGCCCCAGGGCATCGGAGGGGCAGAAGCAAGCCAGGGGCAGCGTAGCAGACAGAACCTTGGTTCCAGCCAAGGCCCTGGAACCAGTGGGCACAGCCCCCAAACACGGCACCGCAGCCCACTGGCCACCAGGTCATGTGCCCCCAGCTGGCGTTGACCGCCAGTCTGGCGGATTTGTGCGGGCCCCAGTTGGGTGGTGTATTGAGAAGTCATTTCTTCTTTAGAAGTTGGAGCCAGCTGTTGGAGCCAGCTCGTGCATTTAGATTTCACTGTGGGTTGGGAGTTGGCATGTTGGCACGGCAGAGTCTGGCCGTGCGAGGTTACAGTGCAGCTGATAAGACATGATTCTGGGAGCTGCAGGGACCCCGTAGCACCCCGGGCACTGCCGCCTTCATGGAGCAGCCAGGCTGGCCCAAGCTGAACAGGCCGGTCAGCGACGTCCACCCTGTCGTCTGGCTTGCCGAGCCCTGGCACCCGGCCTGGCTTTTCCCCATGGAAACCCGGCTGCAGGTGTGAACTTTCCAGCGAGCAAAGGATGGAGGGATGGGCAGAGCGCGTGTCCAGGGCAGAGGCGCCGGGCCGGGTCCTAGGCGTCACGGGCCAGGAGCTCAGCTGCGCAGGTACTTTGCGCGTTTGCACCCCACCCCACAGGGCGCGGAGGCCCCGGGACCTCCGCTGCTCATCCCTGTCGCCATCTCCCCCACCCCCCGCTTTCCCACGTCCAGAGCTGCACCTGGCCTCCTCCTCTCTCAGGGTCTCCTCCCTGAAAGCGGACGATTGGTGGTCTGCTGCCCTGGGAGGCTCCTGGCCCTCAATGCTGTCCTCCTCGGTTTTCCCACTGAAGGTCGCCAAGGACCCCCTAGACCCATTCGCCTTAGAGCAGCAGTTTGAGGGAAGGCCTTCAGCGGATATTTAGATCTTATTATTTTCAGACTAAACTGCTCATTAAAACTTCATCCTAGAAATAAAATGTCAGGCAGTTTCCCATTTTCTTTGCAGCAGCTGTTAACCAGTCACAGGCTGGCAGCTTGCTTCTGGCACGAGGGTCCCGGGCAGGGTGATGCTGGGAGGTCCAGAAGGCAGGCTGGTAGACAGTCAGTAGTGACGCGTCCAGCCCTCTCCTACCCACGAGGAAGCCAAGTCCTGTCAAGGGAAGACGACGTTTCTCGGGGCTTAGGGCACACTAAAAATGTGTGCTGCACACCCACTCAGCACACGCCGGGCAAACAGCACCATTTCAGATTTTCTTACTGTAGCAAGCATTCGGGATTACAGCGTCAACCGTCCCAGTCAGGAAGAGGAAAGGAAGGTGTGCGCACGGACATCCGCTTTCCTAGGTGCTCAGACTCCCGCCTGGACTGTGCGCCAGCCCCCCTCCCCAGACCTGTCACACACGCATGCACACACCACACACCCACACGCCAACACGAGGGATCAGCCGTGCTTTACAACTTGTTATGATTGGCTTTGGGGCGAAGCCACACACCAAGCACAGACGCCAGGGACCCTCTCGGTATTCACCTCCTTTAATGATGATTTTCACAGGGCTGTTTTTTTTTAATTTTGTGGGGGGATTAGAAATGAAATCGCTCCGCGATACTTCAAAGCAGAGCAGCAGAGCGCCCACATGCACTTGCTTCAAAACGTCTGCCGGAGCTCTATGAATGAGCCGGCGTCTGCTTGGAACGTCTGTGGTTTTCATTGAAACACCGTGCCGGCTTTAAAATCCCTACCAAGATTGCGGCCGAAGCCGGTCTCCTGCCCAAAGACAAAGTTTATGTGACAAGAACTTCATTAAAAATAATTGAAAACCAGCCTCGCTGGAATGATGAGGGCTCGTGCAGAGGGCCCCGCCGGGTGCTCGCAGTGGGGAACGGTGGCCTGTGCGTTTGTGGGCACAGACACAGCTGCCGGGCGTGGAGGGAGAGCAGACAGCTTTTCCTGGATCCCAAGGCGGCCCCCCCACCACCATCCTGGACCAGGAATTTCCACACAAGCCCCAGGGCCTGCTCTGATGCCTGTGCTGTGTTTAGAAGACCGCGCTCACAGACTTCCCTGGCGTCCAGCAGTTGAGGCTCTGCGCTTCAGCGCAGGGGACACAGGTCCGACCCTTCATTGAGAAACTAAGATCCCGCATGCCGTGCGGTGCAGCCAGAAAAAGAGGCCATGCTCTCTACATCGCGTCTCCAGTTCCTGTGAGCTCTCGTCCCACTGGCACCGAGAAGCGTTCAGAGCGGGGGCTGGCATCATGCATGGAGCAACTTCAGCAGAGTCGGAATGGCAGGAGTCTGGGGCAGGGCTGGTGGACGGCAGCCCAGGGACCAGGTCCCACCTTGTGTTTTTTAAGTCAAGTGGCCCAAAGATGGAAGTGTCTGCTCCCTGGCCCTCGGCAGGAATGCTCTCAGCCCCTGATCTGACCCACATGCAGCGTTGCTGGGCTCTGAGGGGTGGCCCCCAAGGCCCAGAGCCTGAGTCCTTGAGAGCATTTCCATCAGCTCCGCAGAGGCTGTTCAGGAGGAAACTGAACTGGACCCAGCCTCAGAGGAAAGAATAGAAGCTGCCAGCTGCTGAAAGGCCCACCTGGCCTGTGACTCCCTGGTTCCAGAAGGGGATTTCCTGGTGGACGAAGGGCCAGGGGTGAAGTTGGTGAGTCTTGGTGGTAGATGCTCCCATCACCTGACCCGTCACAGGTGGATGTCCCCTGGGAAGCCCCCTGGGCCATGCATGGTCGCAGGAGTCTGGCCGGGCCTCCTGGCTCCTCACCACGGTTCCTGCAGAGCAGGGGCCGGGTCTTCACCTGTGTGGCTCTCCGGGGTTCTCGGCCCTCCCCAACCTGAAATCAGAGGGACCTCTCAACAGGACCACAAACCAGGATAGTTCCTAGATGGAGAAGTATTTAACACTGAGCATTCTGTTTCTTATGGACATGAGTTTGGGTGAACTCCAGGGGTTGGTGATGGACAGGGAGGCCTGGGATGCTGCAGTCCATGGGGTCGCAAAGAGTCAGACACGACTGAGCAACTGAACTGAATTGAACTGAACTGATTCTGTTTCTTTGGCCAAAGTTGTCATCTTCCAGAGTTGACTTTGCTGTCATAAACGGTGATTTTATGTCATCCTGATGAGAGCCTGTGGGATTACAGGGGGGTGCCCCGTACCCATGGTCCTCCCTGTGACCCGGCCTGTGGCCATGGTGCTCCCTGGGGCCTGCCCCGTGCCCATGGTCCTCCCTAGGCCTTCCCTGTGCCCATGGTGCTCCCTGGGGCCCGTCCTGTGCCCATGGTGCTCCCTGCGGCCCGCCCCATGCCTGTGGCGCTCCCTGGGCCTTCTCTGCGCCCGTGGTGCTCCCTGGGGCCCGCCCCGTGCCCGTGGTGCTCCCTGGGGCCCGCCCCATGCCTGTGGCGCTCCCTGGGCCTTCTCTGTGCCCGTGGTGCTCCCTGGGGCCCGCCCCGTGCCCGTGGTGCTCCCTGGGGCCCGGCCCATGCCTGTGGCGCTCCCTGGGCCTTCTCTGTGCCCATGGTTCTCCCTGGGGCCCGCCCCGTGCCCGTGGTGCTCCCTGGGGCCCGCCCCGTGCCTGTGGTGCTCCCTGGGGCCCAGCCCGTGAGGGGCGGTGACCATTGGTCACGCCCCGCACACTGAGCCCCTTGTGCAATCTTCTGAAGACCTGGCAGGGGCGGGAGTGTATCTCAGAGGTGAGGAGCCGGGCAGGAGGAAGACAGAAAGTCAAGGGGGACATTCCAGGCCTATGAGGCTGGCTCTGGGTCAGACGCTGGACTAGATGGACGGGAGTCTTCCTGGTCTCAGCAGGAACTGAGATTTCCAGGCTGAGCCGTACACTCAGGCTGCGAGCTCCTGAGCCAGTTGTGTTAACAGGAGCTTCCCCCCACTTTTCTTGCCTTGTGTCCTGAACGTAACTTAGCGCCTGACCTCCTCAGCGTCTGTTTATACTACTAACCAGTTGGTTCTCTTAAACTGGGGCATCAGTTGTCCCTTTAGGGATCCTAAGTGTTGAATTTCTTTCTAATTAGCCTTACACGTCCCTCCTGCACCCCAGCAGCGGGTCATTTGGTCCGTCGCAGCTGACGGCATAGCCTTGGGCTGTGGTCGTCGAAGGCCAGGGTGGGGGCTCCGGGACGCCCTCACCAGCTCGGCTGCCCGGCCCCGGGTCCCCAGTGCTGGGCGGTGCCCCAGAAGCCCCAGCAGCCAGTGACAGTGGCCATCCTGGGCTGACGCGGCGTCTCCCCCTCTGCCCCGTGCAGGACCGTGGTCATGCCGATCGCCAGCGAGTTCGCCCCGGACGTGGTGCTGGTGTCCTCGGGCTTCGATGCCGTGGAGGGCCACCCCACGCCCCTCGGAGGCTACAACCTCTCCGCCAAGTGTAAGTCAGGTTTGCGGGTGGCCAGGTGTCAGATGCGCGGTGTGCACACCAGGCTTCCCCTCCAGTGGCCGTGGAAGGAGACTCCACCCCAAAACCCCAAAGACATCTTACTGAAACCACGACACCGGCTCCCCGGAGAGCACGAGGCCTGCGGCAGGCGTGCAGCCAGAAGGCCAGCAAGCCTGGGGCCTGCCCTCTGCTGCTGTCAGCTGGGGCCGGGTCCCCCTCCTCCTGAGGGCTGTCATCCCACGCGGGGCCTGTGGGGGGGCCGGCCCTAAACGCTGTGAAGACATAAAGAGCCGAGAGCAGGCTCACTCTAGTCAGGGGAGGAAAGACATGTGCATCCTCCGTCTCAGCAACTCAGGCAGGTGACAGCGCCCCCACCCCAGCGCCGGCCCCAGAAAGGCCTGGACGCCCCAACCCTGACCAGCGACCTGGGGGTTGCAGTGGTCTGGGTGCCTGGGGTTCCGGGGGGACAGGGGAGCCTGTCCCCTGCACCCATGTGGGGAGAGCATGGTGCAGCAAAGAGGAAGCCCAGCAACAGAGCACAGCCTCGCAGAGTCCACCTGCCCAGCCGGCGGCCGAGAGGCTGAGTCCCTGACAGGCAGGGCACCAGTGCCCTCCACGCCCAGCCTGGGGGCCCACGCCCTGAGTGCTTCCTGGGGTCCTTGCAGTCGCCTCCAAGCCAGCGTCACTGTCGCCACCGGAAACGAAACTGAGGCTGGGGGGCCCCAGGGCCTCGCCGGCACCCGCAGCTGCCCGGGGGCAGAGTCCAGCCTCGGGCCCGCTCTGCTGAGCGCCAGCCTCTGTGGACAGATGGGGTCAGGTGGCCTGGCTCCCCGAGGAGGGTCATTCTCATTCTCCGTGGGGAGGGTGTTGGGCTGCACTGCAGGGACCGTGGCTGCTGCAGAAAGCCAGATGGGGATGCAGGAGGGCCCTGGAGGGGCGCAGTGGTGACATGCACAGTGACAGGGCGCAGGGCCCTGGCGGTGACACACGCGTGGGTGTGTTGGCACACCTGTGCCCGGCACTTCGGCCGACTGGAACGCCCTGGGCCCTGGGACGGATGTGGCCAGGCCCCAGCAGCTGCCCTGCCCGCCGCCCTGCTGCCTCCCGGCTTCTGTGGTCCCGCAAGCGAGATGGGGGCTCCCCCGGGGCTCCTCCCCGCCCCCGAACGAGATGATTTGCAACATTATAAAATCAAAGCCCCGAAACCATAATTCCTACTCCCACAGAGATCAAAAAGAATCCCAAGCCGAAATCCTCCAGTGGATTTATCACAGGCCAGCCTGGCTTCCATTAGGTGTCTCACTCGGAGTGCCGGCCTCGGGGCCTTGGTAAGGCACTGCAGCGCCCCGGCCGCTTTGGTCCGCTGCCAGGCGCCTCACCCGCCACTTTGCCTCTCCCGTGTCCCCCGCAGGTTTCGGGTACCTGACAAAGCAGCTGATGGGCCTGGCCGGCGGCCGGGTTGTCCTGGCGCTGGAGGGGGGCCACGATCTCACAGCCATCTGCGACGCCTCGGAAGCCTGCGTCTCTGCCCTGCTGGGGAATGAGGTAGGAGGGCCCCGCCCTGCCCCGCTGTCTCGCGGCCTGCGCATCTGCCAGTCACATCCAAGAGGAGGCTTGCCCACCCAACAGGACTGTCTGGTTGTGGCCGGAAGTGGGTGGGCAAAGGGACAGTTAGAAGCCGTGTCTCCTGAGCAGACGGCTCAGCATCTGTCTTTTAAAGGCACTCGCCTTGATGTAGGGCTCACACGGGAACGCCTTTACCTGGTTACCTCCTCGTGGATGGTCGGTTCTCTGGGACGTCCTGAAGCAGGTCCTGGGGGAGGTGTTAGCACGCCATCTTGGGGGCTGGGGCATGGGCCCGGGTCCCTGTGGCTCTCCTGCTGCTCTGACCCTCAGGCGATGCCCAGGACTGGGTTCAGCAGCCCGGCCTAACAGCCGGGCTCAGAGGGAACTTCACAGGGTTCCACGGAGGGAGGCCCACTGGGAGAGAGTTTTCCAGGCTAAAATGCCATCGGCCTGGGATGCCCACGCCCACTGGCACTCCTGGTGGACAAAGCCACCCGGCTGCCAGGGGGGGAGGACAGGGGTGGGGATACTGCCTGGGTCGGTTCTGAGAATCTGAAGTTCATGACAGAAACCCACTCTGTAGCTTCCACCTTGGATTTTGGAACCGTGCTCTTCCTGAAGCTTTAAATGCATCCACGGCCTTGGACACGAGGCCACATCCCAGTCTCCTGACCCCATCAGGGAAGCGTGGGTGGTTCCCACACCCACCACATGGCTTTCTCTGGCTGCTTTTCCCATGGCATTGCCGTGAGGGGCCAAGGAAAGAGCCGCTGGTGTATGGTAGCACTGGCCAAGTGGCTCGGGTCGCCAGCCGGCCCGCGGTGGAGCAAGGCCCACAGTCCACACTCCCCAGACACAGAGGGTCTCGTGGGGGCCTTAGGGAGGTGCAGGCCCATGCAGGAACGCCTGGAGGCTGCTCCCCTCCCCAGGGCCCGTCAGATGAAACGGGGCTTCTCCACGTTCGCAGAGTGCGTGGACCCTCTCTCAGTAGGGTCAGGGTTACCTGGTGCCCTGTGGGGTGCCTGAGTCCCGCCCCTGGACCTGTGTGTCCTTCCTGGAGTAGCAGCTCCCAGTGGCCAGGCCCAGGGGCTCACGGGGGGGATCTAAGACTCCAGGCACGGAGGGAAAGAGGCAGAACTGCAGGGCGGCTCCCTGTAAGGCCTGCCTGCGATGCTCCTTAGCCCAGGCTTGTGCTCCACGACGTGGGCTTCTGCTCCCTGAATCGGGTGCGTGCTTCCTGGCACAGACTTGTGCTCCCTGAATCAGACACCTGCTCCCTGGCCCGGATCAGGTGCGTGCTCCCTGAATCAGGCGCATGCTCCCTGGCCCAGGCTTGTGCTCCCTGAATCAGATGCCTGCTCCCTGGCTGGGGCACGTGCTCCCTGGCCTGGGCTTGTGCTCCCTGGCCCGGGCTTGTGTTCCCTGGCTGTCTGCTGGGACAGGCCGCTGGCTGGCAACAGGGGTGGAGGTGGTAAGCTTGGGTGGGCAGGCACCTGGGAGGGCTGTGTTTTCTCCTGTCAACCTCTGCATGTCCTAGATGGTGTCCATTGTAACCTGAGTCACACCTGGGTCCGGGGGCCTGCTGGAATCTCCGCTCTCTGGTCAGCTTGTTAGCAACACGTGTGAATGTTCTCTGGCAAACACCCGCCTGCTTTTGCTTTCCAAAGTGTGCAGGAGTCTTCACCTTTCCTCTCTTCCCATAAAGCGATCTCCTCACCCCTTTTACTAGAAGGCAGCTGATTTCTATATTCAAGCCGTCTTGAGGGCTTTTGATTCTGAGAGCCAGCTATTTTAAAATAGCGGTAGAGAACTCGGCTTTCAGCTCAGCTGCTCGCGCTCTTCTGACAAAGTATTCCTTTGGTGAAACACATCAAAAAGCAGGAAGCCCTAGTTTTATCGAGGTCTCTTAAAAATCTTTTTAATGCCAGAAAGTTGGAGGGAGCCTCACCCCTCGGCCTTTGATGAGGCTGATGCCAGGCGCAGGGACGGCTCACTCTGGGGTGGGGGAAGCCGACTGTGCACGGCCGGTGTTGGGGGCGCCCGCCCATGGGGGTCAGCAGAGGGGCACGCGCGGGGCTGGGCCTGGAGGGCCTGCCACGCCACAACAGCCATCGTACCAACTACTGAACTGAAGTTGTGTGAATTGACTATTGAACACAAAGCCGTCGTATTGACTAGCTTCAGCTTCACGCCATCTGCAGCCCTTGGGGACGATGACAGTGAGATGTCACTTACGGGAGCTGGGTGGGGGGTGTGCCAAGGACCTGCAGCCCAGGGCAGGGCCCCGGGCAGGTGGGGAGTCGCTTCCCCTCTCACAGGTCGCCCCCAAGGGGAGGCTCCTTTGGGGCCCATTTTCTATTTAGCTGTGCGGTTTCTGGGGGGTCACATGGCACCGGCTCATTGATCCCAAGTCCAAGACCCCGGGCAGGAGGTGGTGGGGGATCAGGTGGCCGGCGGCCGCGGCAGTGTCCCTCCCTTGTCCCACTGCACTGCCTCGCCAGGCCGCAGAGTGGGGCGGCCCCGGGGGGTTAGAAGCAGCGGGTGGACGCAGGAGACGCAGGGCTGACCGAGCCCGCTGTCAGCTTCCAGCCCGCCAGCTGGGGTTCACCTGTGCTCACCTCACCGAAGCGCCCACATGCAGGCCGTGAGGATGGAGCAGGCTGTCCCCCAGTCGTGTTTCCAGGACACGGCTTGTGCTGGGTCGGGGAGGTGGGCCACGTGTCTGAGTTGTGCCCCAGCGGGCCCGTCAGCTCCCCACCTTCCCCCGGAGAAGCAGCCCTGCACCCTCTGCCGGCAAGAGGGGACCCGCCCCGGAGCTCCTGGGCCTCCTGCTGCGGGGAGATGAGGAGCTGAGCCCGAGGTGGGGACCAGAACCCACCTCGGGGGCCCCAGGAGCATCCCGCCACCCTGGGCATATGCCCTCCGCTGTCTTATCAGTGGAGGCTGTCTTCTAACCTTTGTCTGAAGGAGTTGCGGTTTTTTGGTGCCATGTGGTTCATTTTCACTAGTGTTTAAAAACTGTTGCAAACCAGGAATGTCCTCCAAGCCTCTGCGCCTCACTAGGAGGCTCAGGAAACGCCATGTGGCCGGCCCCTGATAGTCACTGAGTCCGGCCCTGTCGCCAGATACAGTCCACGCGCTGAGGCCGCAGAGCCTGAGCAGACAGACGTGCAGGCCCTCCTGCGGGGGAGGGGACCCCACCCACCACCCAGCCCCTCAAGGACCCCGAGGAGGGGATGTCCCGGGAGGGCTCAGCACCAGCCCTGGCAGGAGCGTGCTTCCCTGAGGCCCCCAGAGGAGCTCGGCCAGCAGGTGGGAACCGCAGTCACAAGTGACTGCAGGCGGCCCGGCCCCTCCCCGGGGGAGCCAGCAGGGAGGCTGGGGCTGGGCCTGAGGACAGAGGACTCGGGAGAGGAGGCCGACCAGAAACCCATCTCTGGAAGAGGTCCTGGAGAGGCCGAGAGAGAAGGGAAGATGCAGGAGAGCAGGCTGGGGCGGCCCCCGGGCCCCCGTGGCTCTGAGTACTACAGGGCCCTCTGCCCAGAGGATCCTCGAGATGGGGAGGGGGGATCGCAGAGCCAGCCTTCAGGCAGGGGGTGTGGTCGGCTGGAGAGCCCCCGGGGACGCTGTCTGTCTCCTTGGGAAGAACGCAGGGGCCGGGGCACCTGCCGGGGTGGCCAGGCGTCTGAACCCGGGCACGGCCGTGAGCGTCAGGTCCGTCACAGGCTGGGGGCAGCTTCTGGATGGTGGGACAGGGCGTGAGCCCCTGAGCATGGGCTGGGGGCTCCGTCATCTCTCGTGTTCTCTGCGGGCCCAGAGATGCCCACCAAAGTGCAGTTTCGTTTTCTGGAAAACACACGCTGTGACTTGGGTTCAGCCAGGATTTCGTAAGGACCGTTTTCTTTGGTGCTGTAACCTCTCTGGTTTCTGCTCACTCAGGGTGTGGTGTGAGCTCTTGTAAACTGCAGAGTAGCAGGCCACACCGATACCCACAACCAGGCGCTCTGCACAAGGGTTTTCTTGCGCACTTTCCCCGAGGCTGGCTTTTTAAAGTCCGAGCCTCCTTTCTGATTCGGTTGTGACGTGGAATACACGCGAGGTGAACATGCCCCAGGGTGGCCAGGGGCTCCTGTCTATCACTCGGACTTGGCGTTACCCACAGCCAGCCCTCTGTTCTCTTCCAAGTGAAAGTGAAAGTGAAGTCGCTCAGCCGTGTCTTGACACTTTGTGACGCTGTGGGCTGTAGTCCACCAGGCTCCTCCATCCATGGGATTCTCCAGACAAGAATACTGGAGTGGATTGCCATTTCCTTCTCCAGGGGATCTTCCTGATCCATGCACTGAACCCGGGTCTCCTGCATTGTAGGCCGATGCTTTACCATCTGAGCCACCAGGGAAGTCCTCAAAGCCTCTCCAGCTTGGCTCCTTCCAGACACAGGCGGGCAAGTGAAAGCACACAGCCCAGCTCTCCGAGCTTGCTCGGCCGGGCCAAGAGCAGGATGGTGGCCCCTGTCTGCTCTCCTCCTGGGGCCACTGGACACCTCCATGTGCCTCAGATCCCTCTGCCAAGCCCTATTCGTTGCTCCCAGTCGCACCTGCCCCCCAGTCCCTCCCCTGCTTAGCACGGCCTGACCCCCTCTCCCCTGCTTTCCCTACGGCCCACCGCCCTGGCCCCTGCGTGAACGTCACCCCTCACCCAAGCTGGCCCCACAGATGCAGGCCCCTGCTCTGCGAGGCCGGGCAGAGGTCTGTCTCTTGGTCCCTGATGTTTCCTAAGTTTGTAGGATGGATAGTGGTTGGTTCTCCCTGGGCTGCTCAGTGATGTCTATTAAATGAAAAATAAGACCCCAGGTAATGAGAGATTTATATTTTAAGAGCTAGAGCCTCCCCCGCTGCCCAGCCCTTGTGTGTAAAGTGGAGGCTGGATGTGTGCTCAGGGCAGACTGATGCCCAGAGCGGCTGAAGATGGGGAGCCACCACAGAAATGGTGGTGGGGGGCAGACGGCAATGTGGGCACCAAGGTGCTCACCGGATGTGACCCAGGCAGAGGGTGCTGGAGGAGGGCCATGCAGCCCCCTGGAGGGTCAGCCCCCAGCCACGTCCAGGGCCCCCTGGGGAGGTTAGACGTGGGGGTCCCCCCAGGACTGGGAGCAGCAAGACCTGGGTTGCATTTTAGAAAATTCCTGGCATCGTGCTCTGACACACCTCTCTGCCTTCAAGTGATAGGCATTTTATGGAATGAGTTATTTTCTAAAGAACTGCTTTTTTCTTAAAAGGGATAAAATCCTAGCAAACTATCAGAGTTGTACTGCAACAATAAGGCCACAGCTGTTTATGCCACAATGAGGACCCCAAACCTGAAAGGCGTGTTTTCTGCTCCAGCTTTGTACCCACAGGGGACCTGGGCTCTGCCCTTGGTGGCCCGCTGACAAAGGTGCTTAAGGACACTCCTGTCTTCACAGGGACACCCCGTTCTCATGGGGACCTGCAGGTGTTCCTGGAGGGGCTCCCCACCTGTATCTGCTCTCTGGCCCAGGACTCACCAGGTTGGCCCAGGTTGGGAATTACATCAGGGTCCCACCCTGTGCAGTCAGCCATGGCCAGAGGGCAACTGCGTCCCTGAGGCAGATCCCAGTGGAGGGAGGGGTGGTCCCACGTCTACGAGGTGGCATCTGAGTGTTTGTCCCTCAGGCCCTCAGTAGTGGGGGACCAACCTCAGCAACATGGCATCTCACATTTGACCCTATCAGTCTGCAGGACAGCACAGCACCCAGTTCAGCAGAGGGGTCACTTCCTCGTTCCTCAGAGGCTGAGCACCTTTTCATGGGTCTCTTGGCCACTCTGCCTTTCTCTTCCAGTTTTTTGCCCATTTTTCTATTAGACCATGTTTTTCCAATCTATTTTGGGGGGAGAATTGGTTGGATGGGTGGGTGGATGGCTAGATGAACTGGTGGATGGATGGATGGTTTGGTGGATTGATGGATAGATGGGTGGATGGATGGATTGGTGAATGGATGGATGGGTGGGTGGGGGGGTGGATAAACAGATGGATTGGTAGATGGATAAATGGATAGATGGTGGATGGTTGGATGGGTGGGTGGATGGATTGATGGATGGATGGATGAATTGGTGAATGGATGGATGGATAGATGAACTAGTGAATGGATAGATGGATGGTGGATGGTTGGATGGATGGATGGGTGGGTGGGTGGATAAATAGATGGACTGGTAGATGGATGGATGGACAGATGGGTGGTGGATGGTTGGATGGATGGATGGGTAAATTGATGGATTGGTGGATGGATGGATAGATGAACTGGTAGATGGGTAGGTAGATAGATGGATGGATTGATGGATGGATGGATAGATGAACTGGTCAATGGATGGATGGTTCAGTGGATGGATGCATAGATGGGTGGATGGTTGGTTGGGTGGGTGGATGGATAAATGGGTGGATGGTTGGATGGATGGTAGATGGTTGGATGGGTAGGTGGATAGATAGATGGATTGGTGGATGGTTGGACAGATGGATGGATGGATGGATGGGTGGGTGGTGGGTGGTTGGATGGCTGGATGGGTGTATGGATGGATAAATGGATAGATGGTGGATGGTTGGATGGATGGATGTGTGTATGGATGGGTAGATGGATGGATTGATGGATGGCTGGGTAGATGGACAGATAGATGGATTGTTGGATGGTTGAATGGATGCGTAGTTGCATAGTTGGATAAGTGGATGGATGGTGGATGCTTGGATGGGTGCATGGATGGATAAATGGATAGATAGTGGATGGTTGAATGGATGGATAGATGGGTGGATGGATGGATTGGTGATTGGTTGGATGGATGAGTGGTTGGATAGATGGATGGATGGATGATGGATGGTTGAAGGGATAGACAGACTGATGGACAGCTGGGAGTACCCTCTTCTCTGTAATAGTGAATGTAGGGTCAGAATAATCTGTTCCTTGACTGAAAGGGCTTTCCAGGGCCATGGGTCTCCTTTGGGCGAAATTTTTAAGTTTCATTAAAATCAGTTAATGACTGATTTTGTCTTTTTTTTTTTTTTTTTATCCCTTCTTGAGTAAATTTCAGAAGATTACATTTTACCAGGAACTTTTTCTATCTCGGCCAATTTTTCCAAATTATTGACTGAAGTTAACAGCGTTCTTGTGCTGTCTTTTATCTCTACTGTTCCTGTAGTCACGGTCCTTCTTATCCTAACATGTTTACCTGTGCCTCCTCTCATTTTTGTCACCAGCACTACCAGAACTTAATTTTTCATTTCAGTTTTAAACGATAAAGTAATCATGTTTAATATATTAGAAGAAAGATACTAATGAATGATGAACCAGAAATCGCTGAAACTGAAATGGGATGTTTTAAAGAGAGCCAAATGGAATTTCTAAAAATGAAAACATATTAGCAGAAAACAGAAACTCGGTGAGATCAGCTGGAGAGAAGACTAATAACCTGGAAGGGATGTGTGTGTGCTCAATTGTGTCTGACTCTGTGCCACCCCATGGACCATAGCCGGTCAGGCTTCTCTATCCATGGGACTCTCCAGGCAAGAGTACTGGAGTGGGTTGTCATTTCCTTCTCCATGGGATCTTCCCCACCCAGAAACCAAACCCTCATGTCCTGCCTTGGCAGGAGGATTCTTCACCACTGAGCCACCAGGGAATCCCACAGCCTGGAAGCAACAGCTGAAGGAATGAGGCTGAGCACAACCCAGAGACAAGGGGTAGAAGCGGGCTTGTAGAGCAGATACAGAACCAGAGGGAGGCGTGGATGACTAAAAGTGACTGATGGAGGCACCATCCTCAGCTCTGGAAGGCAAGGGGCCCAACCCAGAGTTAAAAAAAAAAAAAAAAACGCTTGCATCCAAGGTCATCTGAGTGACTGCAAGACCACAACGACAAACAGGAAGCTGTGAAAGTAGCCAGAGAGAGCAGACAGGCAAGCCACAAGGAGCAGTGTTAGCCAGACACCAACCGATTCACAGCGAAGGAAGCAGAGGCAGTGGGGCAAGGTCTTCCGTTGTCAAGAAGAACCTGCCAGCACAGAGCCTCAGGCCCAGCGGGACTGTCAGCCGTGGGGCTGGGGTGGGTGGGACTAGAGAAATAAACTGGGAAAGCTTGACCCATGAGACCTTTTCCAAGGGAAACTCTAGGAGGAAGCTTCAGGCAGAAGGATGACAGCCCAGGCAGCTGTTTGTTGAGCAAGACGGGGGGCGTCAGTGCAGGAAAGCCCGAATCAACAGCAACTCCAGGAGACAGTAACAACGATGCCAAGTCAGTGAAAGTAAAGAAAGAAACACAGTGAGGGCCACGAGCTGTCAGTCAGGGACGACAGGGAACTTGGCCGGGCCCTGGAGCAGGGGCTGCCTGTGCAGCAAATGAGCCCACAGGGCGCTGGCGGCTGCAGTGCATTTGTGAGAAGCAAGTACTTTGTGATTGGTTTAACCCCGCGTGCTGGGCGGCTCTGTGGCAGACACCCGGCGCACCCTGTGGCCATCAGATGGGCGGGCCGTGTGCGCCTCCCCACTCCACCTGCTGCAGGGACTTCAGGGAGAGCTCAGAGCAGAGATGCTCACACCCTCTGTCCACCTTTTCTCTGATCATTGGAAGAAAACCCTAAAGGGCAGATGTGCTTGTCGCTCAGTCGTGTCTGACTCTTTGTGACACCCTGGACCGCAGCCCATCAGGCCCCTCTGCCCATGGGATTTCCCAGGCAAGAATACTGGAGTGGGTTGCCATTTCCTCCTTCAAGGGATCTTCCTGACCCAGGGATCAAACCCACGTCCGCTGCTGGGCAGGCGGATTCTTTACCGCTGAGCCACCAGGGAGGGCCAAAGTGGGGATATTCAAGCCCTGTCTATAAAACCCTGGTTTACAAGTGCGATGAAACTGATGTTTCCGAAAAGTCATCATCCCTTCCCCTGACGCTGTGCCATGCATCCAGCAGTGGAGCCCACGCTGCCGCCCCTCTGCACCAGCTGCCCCTGGACACCAGCCAGTGTCCTGCCTACAACAGGCACCCACGAACGTACCCGAGAGCCTCCTAGGGGAAACACCTTAAGGAAAATAAGTCTACTTCTGTGAAAACATTTATGTAATGCCACAGCCACCTCTGGCTTTTTCAAGCTGTCTTCTCTGTTAGCACGTACACGTGAGGAAGACGCTGATCCGGACGTCCCATCTGAACACACACGGGGATTCTACTGACAGCCTCGAATTCACCATGTATTCTTCTTTCATCCCCAGCTCGATCCTCTCCCAGAAAAGGTCTTACAGCAGAGACCCAATGCCAACGCTGTGCGGTCGATGGAGAAGGTCATTGAAATCCACAGTAAGTGGCCTGGCCCAGGGCTCAGGAGGGAGACCCCCCCCCCAAGGGAGGGGCCAGACTCCACAGCCCTTCTCCCACCTCCCCAACCCCACCCCAACCCCCTGCTTCTCTCTCACCGCCAGTAGCGTCCCCAGACCTGCATGTTGAGACGTGGCTTTCAGGGTGAATGTGATGAGCCGGTGACTCTCCTCTCACCCCCGTTAATGTCGCGACAGCCTGCCACAGCCAGGTCACCAGCTCTGCTTTGTTGGGCGAAAGAGCTGCGGTTCAGGGGGGGTTTAAGGTCCCTTCTCCAGGCTCCCTGCTGACAGGCTGGGACCCGCGTGGAAGCCTGTGTCCTCGGGTCTATCCTCTGCCTTGGACCAGCAAACCCCACTCCATCAGTTCAGAGTGGCCGGGCCCAGGAGCCCAGGGGCTGCACACAGCCTGGGACTTCTGCCCCGCCTTTGTCCTGGGTCTGTGGGGTGGCCCCGTCACGAGTGTCTGTGTCCGTGGGCGGGACCCAGGGTCTCCCTGCTGTGCACTGAGCTCCTGGCCTCCTGAATGAGGAGCCCTGAGGCCCAGGAGACACCAGGAGGCTGCCTGCACCCACCCCCATCATCTCGGGACTCCCGCTGGGAGTCAGGAAGTGCCCATCCCAGCCGCCCCTCCCTGAGGGAGGGACCCTCCCAGGAGCCCACCCCCACCCAGCTGTCCTGCCCCTGCAGGGCCCAGTTCTCCTGGCCACCAGGAAGCTCTTCCAGACGGCCACCCTCTGTGAGTTCCTAACCAGGCCACCTTGTGGCTTCTGTCTTTGGAGAGCGTGGTGCTTTAAAGTCGCCACCGATGGGTGCTGCTGGAACCCCGTGGGTCCAAGCGCAGGGTTGGGGTCCCTATCTGAGCAGTCACCGCCCCCACTTCCGCAGGCCAGTACTGGCGCTCCCTGCAGAGGCTTGCCTCCACCGCTGGCTACTCCCTAGTCGAGGCCCAGAAGTGTGAGAACGAGGAAGCCGAGACTGTTACTGCCATGGCCTCGCTGTCTGTGGCGGTGAAGGCCCCTGAGAAGAGGTGAGCACGGACACTGGCCGGCCGTGGGTGCTGCCGCCCTCTGCGGGTGACCTGGGTCTTTGCTCCCGGGTGTACTGGGGGCATGTGCTAGCTCAGCAGAGCCGGGAGTGTGTGTCCTCACCCTGGCCCCAGGACAGACTGCACGGCCACCTCTTTCCAGAAGCAAGAGCTGGAGAAACACTTGAAGGGCGTCTGGGCCAGAAGGAACACTTCCCTAGGGGAGGGGCGGGGGTCGCCGGGAGTTGAGGGGGCGGGTTAGCTAGGAGTCGGGGCGGGGGTGGCTCGGGGTTGGGGGCGGGAATGGTTCGGAGTTGGAGGGGGCAGAGATAGCTAGGAGTCGGGGGCTGGGGTGGCTCGGAGTAGGGGACGGGGTGGTGGGAACCTCGCACACCCACTTTCCGCACACCCACCCTCTCCTCTGTTGCCACCGCGCCCCCGCCCGCCCCAACAGACCCGACGAGGAGCCCATGGAAGAGGAGCCGCCTCTGTAGCCGCTCCCGCAGCTGCGGGTCTCTTGTTTGTCTGTCTCCGTCTTGAAGCTCCGCCGAGAAAAGTTGCTGCCGCCCTGCGTCCTGCCGGCCTCCTCCGAGCCCGCGGGCGCGGCGGGGCGAGCCGCAGCCGGCGGCCCTCTGCCTGCCGGACCCGGGCAGACGCCGGGACGCGCGGACACACGGACGTGCGGGAGCGGGCGCTCCGGGCGCCCCAGGGCAGCCGCGGAGGGAGGGAGCCCGCGGGGGCTCGTGGCAGAGCCGCCTGCCGAGCGAGCCGACCCGAGGAAAAGAAAATGAAAATCAAAGATCTCACGACACAAAACAAACTTGATTAAAACTGGTGCTTACGGTTTGGTGATTCCCCACAATTCCACAGTCTCCGTGTAAACCACTCAACTCATCCTGTAGCTTATTTCTTTTTCAGAGAAAAGTCAGCCGCTCCGGCGCTGGCCTGCCCCTGCACACTCCGGGTGCGCGGTGGGGCTGGGACGTGGAGCGGGAGAGCGGTTAAGGAAAACAAAACTGGACAAAAGCAGAAATGTGAGCCCGTGCGGCTTTGGTTTCTCAAAGCCGACGGAAGATGCGCGTTTGTGCCTTTTTTTTTATTGCTCTGATGGATTTTTGTGGCTGGGTTTTCCGAAGTCCGAGGAACAATGCCTTAAGAAAAATAAACAGCAGGAGTGGGTGGGACCGCTCCCTGTGGCCGGTGGGGCCGGAGGCCGGCTCGCACCGGCCTGGCGCTTCACAAGTGGTCCCCGCCACGGCCAGCAGCTCTGGAGGGCTGAGGTCCTGCCACCCTGTTTCACTTTATTGCTGTTGAAGAAAAATGGAGGTAGTTCCAAAATAGTGGCAAATACTGTTGGGGGTTTCGAAGTCCAACAAATTTTAAATGAATCCAAAGTGTTCTTTTTCTCGTACATCATATAACAATCGAGCATCTCCATTTGGTTGTGAAGCATGTCCTAGGCACACTTTCAGTGTTACGATCGGAATGCTTTTTATTAAAAGCAAGTAGCATGAAGTATTGCTTAAAATTTTAGGTATAAATAAATATATATATATGTATAATATATATTCCAATGTATTCCAAGCTAAGAAACTTGATTCTTATGAAATCTTGATAAAATATTTATAACGCATTTATAGAAAAAGTATATATATATAAAATAAATGCAGATTGTAAAGGTCCCTGGCGAATGAACGGCTTGTGACTCAGCTCTCAAGGTGCTTGTGGAAAGGGATCTAGTTTGAAGCTCATGTTATTTCTGAACTCCAGAGTGGAGAGCTTTCAATCACAGGCTCGCCATGGGACACCTGCCCTGCAAGATTGAACCTTCATCTTAATTATTTTCTGACCTGACCCCTCCCCACTCCAAGCCTCCATGCACATGTGTACCTGATAAGTTTTTATAGCAAAGGATATCAATTTGCTGTTGATTTTGTATGAACTTTTTCACAAAAAGATCCGGAATAAGCATTG
Organism: Bos indicus; assembly: GCF_029378745.1. Taxonomy (NCBI): domain Eukaryota; kingdom Metazoa; phylum Chordata; class Mammalia; order Artiodactyla; family Bovidae; genus Bos; species Bos indicus. Next base: position 118,470,472 of record NC_091762.1, on the reverse strand, counting down.
TTTTGTGAATTTTACATTTTTTCTCACCATTTAGCAGTTTTCTGAATGGTAATAACGTCAACCTTTTTTCTTTCTAAACTTTTGCTTGTACATTTTTTTTTAACTTTGGAAGGTATTTTTTTTTATTATTATTATTATTTTCATTTTGTTTATTTTTGTACAGTGAGCACAGAGTTTATTTTCAGAGTGAGCACGGAGGTGCAGCGGGGTCTGAGGTCTGCCCGCCTGGGCCCGCCTGTGGCTGCACGTAGAGCATGGAGCCTTTCTTTGCCGCCCGTGCTTTGTGGGCAGGGGGCACCCTCGCAGCGCTGAGCTGAGGGGCTTGCCAGCCACCACGGGCCATCAGCATCCATGAAATTCACGTGTAAACGTCTCTGACCACGTGGTCAGGATAGCATTTTTCACTTGGCTTTTCCAAAGAGCTTGTAAACTTGTCAGCCACGCATGGGGCCAGGGGGCCGGTGCACCCTCCCCAAGCTCTTCTGTGGCAGCCACGTGGCAGGGCCCTGGCTGGGAGCAGCAGGCCTGAACTTTGAAGCCTGTGGCCGCGGGGAGCCTGGATCCTCGCTGCCTGGTGACCCCGTGGGGACAGCAGACTCCCCATCAGGACGTCCATCCTTGGCTCTTTTTTTTCTCTTTGACAGTAACTGAAAAGGATCACTTTTTAGTGGTAACTCATTTTCCAGCCCTCGAAGCCACCAGTTTCATTCCAGAGTGTGCATCGGGTTCTGACGAGGAAGCGCAGACACAGCTTGCCCATGGGTAGGGAACCCCAGCCAAGTCTCAAGTCTGGCGACATTTACAGGGTAGCTTCTGGAAGAGACTCTGACGCAGCCAGACTTGGGACCAAAAGAGTCCAGATTCTTGGACCGGCCTGGTCGTCAGGTTGCTGTTGGTTGGACTCAAGACAGTGATCAAGAGCAGGACAGGAAGGTCTTGGGCCGTGTCTGGTGTTCCCTCTCCTCCTGGCCCCTTGCCCTGAGGCCCAGCTTGGTGGGAGAGCTGGAAGCACCCAGCCCCCGACAGTGGAGGCAGGCCCCAGCCAGTTGTCTCTGCTGGCCTCCTGGGATGCCCCTCCCCACCCCCGCCACCTGCCCACTTCTGTCGGCCGTGGCTCTTGGGGAGAAACACGTCACCTGATGTTTTTACAGGTGATGGGGTAACAGGTGACCTTGGTGGCCAAGTTCCTGTTGGAAGGGTTTACTTCTAATCTCGTCCAACGGAGACCTCCTCTGCAGAAGGCCCGCCGGGCCGTTTTCTTTGTCAGCTCGCTCCAGCTTCACAGGCGTGCTTAAAGCAGTTCCGCGTACCTTTTGTTTTCTTTGAAGACACACTCAGCCCTTCTCCACAGCCAGCCGTCCGGGGCAGAGGGCGGAGGGCCCGCCCCGAGCGCCCACCGCCTCAGGGAGGGCACCCACACCTTCCCGCTGTGGTCCCTGGACCTCTAGCCTTTTTGTTCCTTTTTAGAGGCCTTGGGGGCGCTGGCCGGGGGTCAGCAAGTGAGCACTTTATACCCCTTTGCAGGAAACCCCGTGATGCCGCGGACCTCGTGTCCCCCTGCCCTCCGGGCCTTCCAGCTGCGCCTCCGGGCGCCTGAGCCCCACCAGCAGGCAGCCGTCCCCCGGCCGCCCCCGGCCGCCTGGGACTAGCCGCCCCTCCGGTTCCGAAGGGCCACTTTGTCAAAGCGTTTAGGTTTTTCTTGACTTCCTTTCCAAGTTTGTTTCCAGAGGAAGGACCGTTTTGTCCTGGTTCTGACACGAAAGCAAGTCTGGTTTTTGCAGCACTAAACAATGGAGTTTCTTGTTTTTAATTTTCGATCGGAACATTCCTCCTTTCCTGGTCACAGCCACATGCTCATTCCATTCTTCTTTTTGTAGACTTTTGGGCCCACGTGTTTTACGGGCATTGATACATATATAAATATATATATAAATACATATGAATATATTTTTTTAAGTTTCCTACACCTGGAGGTTGCATGGGCTGTACGAGCGGCATGTCTTTATATTGTATACGGATTTTGCACGCAAACGCGGCAGCTTGGGGAAGAAGAGAAATGCCTTTCTGTTCCCCTCCCATGACATTTGCAGACAACAAAAGATGGGGATTTTTTTTTTTCTTTCTGTAAAACAAAACCTTGAAGGAGAGTGGGGGAGGGGGGAACGTTTGCGTCTTACTGAAGTTATTCTTAAGAAATTGTACTTTTTATTGTAAGAAAAAATAAAAAGACTACTTAAACATTTGTCATATTAAGAAAAAGTTTATCTAGCCTTGTGGCATACCAATAATAGAGTTTATTGTATTTATGTGGAGACAGTGTTGTAGGAGCCTACGCGGAGGTCGAGGTGGACCGCCTGTCTCCCGCAGTTGCTCTGGAGGAATTCGCCCCGTGGGGTTTCTTCCCTGGTCCCCCCCTCCCCGGGGAAGCCGCGGCCCCTGCGGCCCTTTCCGCACAGCCGAGCCCACTTTTCCTGACTTGCAGGCGATGGACGGCTAGGATTTCACTTGACACTCAGCAGTCATGAACTGTACTGCACTGTGTTTTAAAATCATACTTTGCATTGAAAGGACACCATTTCTTCCTTGTAATGAAGCAGAGCTTTCACAGCTCAGCTCACTTTGTGTCTTTGACATGATTAGAAGCCTCCTGTTGAAGGAAAAAGAAAGCAGACATTTTCTGTTGGTGGTTGTTTTTTCTTTTTAATCTTCTTTTTGGTGTGTGTGCTCCACAGTGGAGGCGCTGCTTTCCAATTTATGAGAATGACAAACATTATCATGTGTCTGTATAAGAGGGGGCTGACCCTATTCACCCAAGAGCTCCTCATGGTCTGTCGCAGAAAACGCGGTGGGACGCGTTCCCATCCCCCCGACGCCCGCTTCCCGCTCCTGTGGGCGCCACGCGGGCGGCAGAGACCAGTCTCCTCTGTAACTTCGCATCCGTTCTCTCTCGATTGTCTGGACCTTCCCGGGGTCCTTTCCCTTTTTCAGTGGAGTTGGAGATTCTGTCCTTGGTTTTCTCATTCTTGTTTCATTCTGTGTGGGGGGTGGTTTGCACCGACTGCGGTGTCCTCCCCCGACGGCCGGCTCCACTTCACCGGAGTCCAGTATTTGTACCTCATCGTGCGACTTGTCACTCTTGTGGTGTAAATAAAGAGCATTAATTGCCCTCCGACCCGTGGTTTCTGCCGTGTGCTCTCATGCTCGCCGGTTCCGTGCCAGGGTCCCTGCAAGGGGCGGCAGGGGCGGGGCGGCACCTGGGCACCAGCCCATCAGCAGCCCGGCCACCTTCCACCTGTACAGACAGCCCACAGGTGTATCTTCACTTAAATGTCCAGTAATTCAAGTCCAGTAATTCTATTTTCTCCCCAAAATCCTGGTCTGGAAACAGCCTTGGAAGGGATCGAGGCTGAAGGGAAAGGACCAGAGGCTGGCCTCTCTGGAGCTCGGCACTGTGTCCCTGAGGCTGTGAGCCTGCAAACACAGCCACCTGCACGTGGCCACCGTACCTCTCCGCCCGTCATACCCTTCCCAGGCGCTCGCATCCAGTGACATAACTGGGGGAGGTGGGGAGGGTCCAGTCCCATTGGCCCCAGACAGAACGACTCAGGGGCGCCTCAGCCCGCCCCCAGCTGGGCTCTCCCTCTGCCAAGTCATATTTCCTTCCTCACCCTTTCTCAGCTGTCGACCCCAAGGACGCTCTTTAAAAAATATTGTGCTCACCAGACTCCACCCAGGGTCTGCTTTCTGGGAACCCCAAATGCTACACCCAGGGGCCTCCAGGCCCCCAGTGAGACCTATGGAGCACAACCACCTCCAGATACAAGCAGAGCTGCCCCAGGCAAGAACCTTGGAGCTGGAGTCACTGAGTTGGGGGGAGGGGCGGATATTTGTTATGCAGCATCATTGCAGCAATAGCTGACTGATGCAGACAGTGTCAAGAGATAGGAGGCTCCAGTGTAACCTGAGTCTTTTCATGCTTTGCTGGTATTTATGACGATATATTTATTAATTTACGCAAAATGAGAGGATCTTATTCCAATAGGAATTCTGTTTTCCAAGCAGATTCAGACATAAAGAAGCCTTGAAAGAGTGTGTCCTTTCCAAGCTCTAGGCAAGGAGATTTGTGAGGGCAGCTTTTCTTCAGATTTATTTTTGCCCTGCAGGTTTTGTGTGACATCTTTTGGATAATTTTTATCTGAAAATTATTTTTTAATGTATGTTATAAAGCACTGATTTTTTTTTAAATCTTTTGAAAGTGTGAAATACCTCAACCACAATGAGTAGAGAAAATAACACACGTATGAGTGCCCATCCTTCAGGGTGAGCACACAGTCACACTTTGCTGTGAGCATTGCGGTAAATAGATGCGGGGGGCGCAGGTCAGCTCCGTGTCCTCTTCCCTTTCCTCCCTGGGTAAACGCTGCCCTGGAATCGGTGTGTGGACTCTGTGTCCATGTTTCTGCATCTTTGCTGCATAATTTTATCCCCATAGAAGTAGAAATTAGTGCGATGGTGCCGGAATTTTTTGTAAATGCCTTTTTCATCCATAGTGTGTTATTGGGCTCACCTTATGGGCTTCTCTGATAGCTCAGTTGGTAAAGAATCCGCCTGCAATGCAGGAGACCCTAGTTCGATTCCTGGGTCGGTAAGATCCCCTGGAGAAGGGAACGGCTACCCACTCCAGTATTCTGGCCTGGAGAATTCCGTGGACAGCCCATGGGGCCGCAAAGAGTTGGACATGATTGAGTGACTTTCACTCGTACTTTCTACCCATGCGCACACCTCTAGAAACTCACTACAAGGGCTGCATGCTCGTTCACTGAGTGACCCGCACGCATAGCCCAGCCCTCCTGACTTAGGCATGTAGCTCTCACCGCGTGGTCTGCCCCACACACCGCGCTGCCCTGGGTATCGTGGGGGCTCCCTCTCCAGGGGAGTTGGCCCTGCAAGGTGTCAGCTCTTGTTAAATCAGAATGGTCACTCCCCATAGCGGTTCACCGACTTTCGCCTCCACCAGCACTGACTGAATCAGGAGTCTGGCCAAATACAGAGCAGCAGAAAGAGGGGTCCTGAGACCATATGTGTCCCCAGTCCTTCTTTCACTGCAAACACCCCACGTCTGTGGAGTCTGCACCTCTCCCCACAGACAGGGCGACTTTGAAGCAAATCCCAGCAGCACGTCACCCACCCACCTGCAAATATTTCAGTAGACATCCCTGGAAGATAAGGACTCTTCACAAACATGGCACAATACCATACCATGCTTGAAAAGTGGACAATTCCTTCACGTTGTCCAGTAACCAGCCAAAGCTGAGGTCTCATTTTTCATCTTGTTTCCTTACTTGTTCTTCACAGTTGGTTACAGTGCCTACAGGAAAAAAGTAAGCCCTGGAAGGTGACAGTTTCAAAAGGAAAAAGTTTCCCATTCAGTATCTCAGTGATGCTAAATATTTCAACCAAAACTGAAAGGGTGATATTACATGGTTTAACTCAATATGTAAGACTCGGAGTTTAATTTTAAAATGCACTTAGCATTCCTGTTCAAAATACACCCTTAGCGGGCTTAAAGTGTTGTCTTGGTTTGAATTTAAAAGTAACAACAAATTTTATTTCTCTGCTGATAGCGCGAGCTCCAGTTTGGAAAACAGGGATGAAAAGTGTGCATTTTGATTCATGAAAGTGTTGGGATTCATGCACAAAACTAAACCAGTGGAGCATTCCCGGTGTCTGAGGCCACTTAAAACCCCTTTATCTGGTGTTTGAGTGTATAAAAACTGGGGTTCTCCTCGCCCACTGCTCATGGATCAGGCCCTGCAGCAACTCCACTAAAATTTAACCCCCACGTCCCAGGAACCCTTGGAGGAGGCGGTGTGGTCATACCCATTTATCCTCGAGGAAACTAAGGCTCAGAAAGTTCAAGTACTTTGCCCAAGTTTGCACATCAGACATGGGGTCCTAGACGCAGGGCGGTCCCCTTGCCGAGCCTCTCGTGTGAACCCCTGTCTTCTGCCCCCGCAGGCCACACTCTGACGCACAGGCCACGGCTGACTGGAGAGGGTGGAGGACCCACGGGGACCGATGCCTGCGGTGTCCGGACCAGGGCTGGTCCCCTCCGCACGAGGATGCGTGGGGCCGGTCCTAGGGGCACTCTGCACACAGCCCAATGTACAGACAGCTGGGCAACCCCACCCCCACCCCAGGGAGGGATAAGGGCCTGGGCTGCTCCTCTCTCCACCCAGCCATCCTCCCTGAGATGGAGGCAGGCACAGCATCCCTGGGTCCAGCCTCCCAGCTGTGCTCAGACCAGGTGCACCGAAGCCCCAGCCCCCGTGTGGCGGTGACGCTCAGATCTCAGCACCACCAGGAGGCCCAGGCACTGTTGGGGGCTCAGGCCGTCCCTCCCAGAGGCCCCACATGTGGAGTCCCTACCAGGCATCCTGCGCAGGCCAGCTGCGGGCAAAGCCCACCCTCCCTCCAGGAGAACGTCCCTCCAGGCCTCGCCCTTCCCAGATCCCTTGCCCGAAGGCAGGTCGGGCGGAGAAGGCTTGGAACCAGGGTGTGACCTTTGACCTCATGGGACTGCAGTTTTCTCCATAAAAGGAACAGGTGAGCGGGTGGCCCCTCAAGTCCTCTGCTGTCCCCACAGTCGAGGAGAGGCTCGCGCTGCTACCGGAGCTGGGCTTGTGCCTCTGTAACCACTTCCCTGCGGTATTTTCCTAAGGGCAGAGTTGCTGGTGTGACTTCAGGTCAAGATTTGAATGGAAATTAGATGGGGTGGGGGGGATTGTATGCAAATGACGCCCTCAGCTCAGTTCAGGGAGGGTGTGAGGACCAAGCTCCTCACTGGCCAAGCCTGGGTTGGGGATGGTCAGGGCTGCAGACAGACCTGTTTGCAGATAGCTGAGCCTCAACCTGGTAATTCCACTCCAGGAATCGGTCCCAGGGACAGAAATCTAATCACAGAAAGTTTTCCTGCGCAGAGATGCTCACTTCAGCATTATTCAGTGGAGAGCTGGAAACACCTGGACATATTAATGTTGAACAGTCGGGAGTGGGCATATGCCTGGTTGCTGGGCACGTGGTGGTGGCACCACCCTGGGGCTGGGCTGACCGACACTGCTGGTCACCACACGGAGCACATCTTTTGGGGCCAGAGGGTAGATGAAGCACCATATTCGATGTCGACCTGATGAAGAAACCCAAGCTGGGACTTTGAACTTGGCATCCAAACAGGACGGGGAGGGGCCGTCACAGTATACTGAGGGCAGTTCTTTCCTTCTGTGATAGAAGGAAGTATACCAGCTCCGAGTTCATCTCATTTACATTCATGAACAACGACCCTAAAGCCATTGTTGACTTAAAAAATATACGCAGTGTGACAGTTGGGAGTTAAGGTTCACTTGGGCAAAGTGAGGACTGCGGCCCAGGAGACAGCACCTCTGATGGCTCTGAGAGACTGCTCCGGCCGAGGAGGGGAGGTCAGTGTATGTGGTTTTGATGAGCGGGGAGCACACACAATCAAGCACGTGCTGCTTTGTGGAAGGTTGCTCCTGGTCACGAGGAGCAGATATGATCATGAAAGATTTTAGAGCGTTTTCTGCATTTCTAGTATAAGGAGATGCAAGAATTAGGCTGATCAAACCAGCTCCTGAAAATACCTATCTGAAGACCCATTCTGCCTGTTTTCCCAGAGCACAGAGGCCTCGTTTCTGCTGTGCACCCTGACCTCCTTTCAGGGGCAGTTGACGGTCAGTAGCTACAGAAGTGCCTGATTTAATCCTCGTAGGGGTAGATGGCCAGTGTCCATTGGAGCTGACAACATGTTTCCCAGCTTCTGTCCCACAGAGCCGTTTCCTTAAGGAGTCGGTTAGCTGTTCTGGAGGAAAACCGAAAGTGCAGGGAAAGTGGTTTCTAGCACATTCCCCAAGCTCCGCCCAGCCCGGAAGGGCATTCCCGCCCACCTCCTGTGTGCTGAAGGCCTCGGAGGGTCCCCCTGGGGCACAGCCCCTGAAGAAGCCAGCTGCCGGGGGCGGGGGATGGGGGGACATGGTGCAGGACACCAGCCGCAAGGCAAAGGCCCAGGGGAGGCAGCTGAGCTGTCATGCAGGACCCCTAGGAGGACCACCTGAGCACCGCCCAGCCTCCGAGGGCTGCCGTCAGCACTGTGACCGCCCTGCCGCAATGCTGACTTAAGAATCAGTTCAGTTCAGTCGCTTAGTTGTGTCCGACTCTTTGTGACCCCATGAATCGCAGCACGCCAGGCCTCCATGTCCATCACCAACTCCCGCAGTTCACTCAGACTCACGTCCATCGAGTCAGTGATGCCATCCAGCCATCTCATCCTCTGTCATCCCCTTCTCCTCCTGCCCCCCAATCCCTCCCAGCATCAGAGTCTTTTCCAATGAGTCAACTCTTCGCATGAGGTGGCCAAAGTACTGGAGTTTCAGCTTTAGCATCATTCCTTCCAAAGAAATCCCAGGGCTGATCTCCTTCAGAATGGACTGGTTGGATCTCCTTGCAGTCCAAGGGACTCTCAGGAGTCTTCTCCAACACCACAGTTCAAAAGCATCAATTCTTCGGCGCTCAGCCTTCTTCACAGTCCAACTCTCACATCCATACATGACCACTGGAAAAACCATAGCCTTGACTAGATGGACCTTTGTTGGCAAAGTAATGTCTCTGCTTTTGAATATGCTATATAGGTTGGTCATAACCTTCCTTCCAAGGAGTAAGCGTCTTTTAATTTCATGGCTGCAGTCACCATCTGCAGTGATTTTGGAGCCCCCCAAAATAAAGTGTGACACTGTTTCCACTGTTTCCCCATCTATTTCCCATGAAGTGATGGGACCGGATGCCATGATCTTTGTTTTCTGAATGTTGAGCTTTAAGCCAACTTTTTCACTCTCCACTTTCACTTTCATCAAGAGGCTCTTTAGTTCTTCACTTTCTGCCATAAGGGTGGTGTCATCTGCATATCTGAGGTTATTGATATTTCTCCCAGCAATCTTGATTCCAGCTTGTGTTTCTTCCAGTCCAGCGTTTCTCATGATGTACTCTGCATAGAAGTTAAATAAGCAGAGTGACAATATACAGCCTTGACGAACTCCTTTTCCTATTTGGAACCAGTCTGTTGTTCCATCTCCAGTTCTAACTGTTGCTTCCTGACCTGCATACAAACTTCTGAAGAGGCAGGTCAGGTGGTCTGGTATTCCCAACTCTTTCAGAATTTTCCACAGTTTCTTGTGATCCACACAGTCAAAGGCTTTGGCATAGTCAATAAAGCAGAAATAGATGTTTTTCTGGAACTCTCTTGCTTTTTCCATGATCCAGCAGATGTTGGCAATTTGATCTCTGGTTCCTCTGCCTTTTCTAAAACCAGCTTGAACATCAGGAAGTTCGCGGTTCACATATTGCTGAAGCCTGGCTTGGAGAATTTTGAGCATTACTTTACTAGCTTGTGAGATGACTGCAATTGTGCAGTAGTTCGAGCATTGTTTGGCTTTGCCTTTCTTTGGGTATGGAATGAAAACTGACCTTTTTCAGTCCTGTGGCCACTGCTGAGTTTTCCAAATTTGCTGGCATATTGAGTGCAGCACTTTCACAGCATCATCTTTCAGGATTTGGAATAGCTCAACTGGAATTCCATCACCTCCACTAGCTTTGTTTGTAGTGATGCTTTCTAAGGCCCACTTGACTTCACATTCCAGGATGTCTGGCTCTAGGTCAGTGATCACACCATCGTGATTATCTGGGTCGTGAAGATCTTTTTTGTACAGTTCTTCTGTGTATTCTTGCCACCTCTTCTTAATATCTTCTGCTTCTGTTAGGTCCATGCCATTTCTGTCCTTTATCGAGCCCATCTTTGCATGAAATATTCCCTTGGTATCTCTAATTTTCTTGAAGAGATCTCTAGTCTTTCCCATTCTGTTGTTTTCCTCTATTTCTTTGCATTGATCGCTGAAGAAGGCTGTCTTGTCTCTTCTTGCTGTTCTTTGGAACTCTGCATTCAGATGCTTATATCTTTCCTTTGCTCCTTTGCTTTTCGCTTCTCTTCTTTTCACAGCTATTTGTAAGGCCTTCCCAGACATCCATTTTGCTTTTTTGCATTTCTTTTCCACGGGGATGGTCTTGATCCCTGTCTCCTGTACAATGTCATGGACCTCATTCCATAGTTCATCAGGCACTCTATCTATCAGATCTAGGCCCTTAAATCTATTTCTCACTTCCACTGTATAATCATAAGAATTTTATTTCGGTCATACCTGTATGGTCTAGTGGTTTTCCCTACTTTCTTCAATTTAAGTCTGAATTTGGCAATAAGGAGTTCATGATCTGAGCCAAAGTTGGCTCCTGGTCTTGTTTTTGCTGACTGTATAGAGCTTCTCCACCTTTGGCTGCAAAGAATACAATCAATCTGATTTCAGTGTTGACCATCTGGTGATGTCCATGTGTAGAGTCTTCTCTTGTGTTGTTGGAAGAGGGTGTTTGGTATGACTAGTGCATTTTCTTGGCAAAACTCTATTAGCCTTTGCCCTGCTTCATTCCGTATTCCAAGGCCAAATTTGCCTGTTACTCCAGGTGTTTCTTGACTTCCTACTTTTGCATTCCAGTCCCCTATAATGAAAAGGACATCTTTTTTGGGTGTTAGTTCTAAAAGGTCTTGTAGGTCTTCATAGAGCCGTTCAAATTCAGCTTCTTCAGCATTATTGGTTGGGGCATAGACTTGGATTACTGTGATATTGAATGGTTTGCCTTGGAAACAAACAGAGATCATTCTGTCGTTTTTGAGATTGCATCCAAGTACTGCATTTCAGACTCTTTTGTTGACCATGATGGCTACTCCATTTCTTCTAAGGGATTCCTGCCCGCAGTAGTAGATATAATGGTCATCTAGGTTAAATTCGACTTAAGAATAACCACAGCCTAAATACTGAGCATGCCTGCTCCGTCACGTCCAACTCCTGTGACCCCACAGACTGTAGTGCGCCAGGCTCCCCTGTCCATGGGATTCTCCAGGCAAGAACCCTGAAGCGGGTTGCATTTCCTCCTCCAGGGGATCTTCCCAATGCAGGTATCGAACTCACAGCTCCTGAGTCTCCTGCACTGGCAGGCGGTTTCTTTACCCCTAAGCCACCTGGGAAGCAGTTTGTTGGGTTGGGATTTGTAGGACTTCACGCCTGGGAGACAGCATCTCGAGTGGCACTGAGAAAACTGTTCCAAGGAAGACAGGGTCGGGGGAGGGTGTCGGGTTATGCAGAAGTGTCAACAAGGGGCAGGGGCTCTGAACATCAGAAGATTAGCGCTAATGAAGGAAAACCAGATATCTCCGGTTAAGGAGTTCAGCGCTTTTCTATGCATGGGAAGACACAAGAGTCTGGGCTCACTGAACTCCTTCCTTTCTTGCACATCTCAGCTGCCTGGGGCCAGCATCCTGCGGTATGAGTGTCACATCCTTCGTTTCTCGCTCACCACTCACACGTGGCAGGCTCAGGAATTCACATTTGAAGGGCCGAGCGGCTGCTGGCTGTGACACCCTTGTTTACTGATATGGCAGGAGACACTCCATTCCTCAGTCCTTTCCTTATCCGTAGCTGCTCCACGCACTTACAGGAGTTGGACCTGGTTCTTGGAGGGAAGAGGGCACAGGTGCCCCTGGACCCTGCATGGTGGAAGGTCCAGCCCTCAGCCCTCAGCCCAGACCCGAAATCATCAGGGGCCCACGGAGGGCAGCCCCTCACCCGGGGGCCAGCAGGGTGGAGGACCATCCATCCCTAGAGCTGCGGGGAAGCTGAAGCCTTTGCTGAGAACTCATCGCAGCTCAGAATCTCCCTCTGCCCAGCCCTGCCCCTGCCCCGGCCTGCTTCCTGGGGAATCAGCGTAGCTGCTACCACACAATAGGGAAGGAATGCGCTCTAGGAAGGTGAAAATGGGGCAAACGCCCATCTTGGAGCAGAGCAGAGAGAGCCTCCCTGAGGCTGGAAGGACGGAAGCGCCCCTGCACCCACCCCGCAGCCCCCGCACCCACTCTGCAGCCGCAGGTAAGGAGGCACCCTGGCCGCAGAGGTGGGCGGGTGAGGGGGTGGACGGGGAGGCGCCCAGCTCCTCCCTGGGCAGCGCCCTGCTTGCTCGCCAGCTGCCTGAGCCAAGGGGCCTCCCATGTCCCGTCCAGGTGCCCATGGCCCGTAAAACAGCGAGGGGCCTACCTGGGGGCCCTGCAGGCCATCCCTGAGCTGGGGACCTGCTTTCACACATGCACCCCCCCGGAAACTGCCAGCCTGGGGCAGGATGCCACTCAGCACTGTGGGCGGGCCTCCTGGAAGGCACCGTGGAAGCCCTGCCTCCCGGCCTTGGCCTCCGCCAGGAATGCCTTCCTCCCGTCTTCCTGGGACCCCTCTTCCCCCCGAACCCCAGTTGAAGTGGAGCCACCTTCCCATCCCCCTCCCCAAATACTGCAGAGACACAGAGGTGACCGGGCAGGCAGGGCTCTTCCTGAGACTGGGGTGGTGGCTCTTCCTCCCAACGGTGACCTGTGCCCCAGAGACTTGACACCAGACCCTCTGGGCGGCAGGGGCATCGGGCAGCAGCCCCACAAGGGTGGGGTCTGCTTCCACGTCCTCCGTGGGCACGGGCTGCCAGTGGCCCCTGAGTCAGTGAGGGTGGTGGCTGGGATGGACGGTGATGGATGGGGGGCTCACGGCCATTGCACACGAGTCGGGAACATCCTTGATGGGCTTCGGCCCCTCCCTGCACTGAGCTGCGATGGAGCGGGGCACTGGCCGAATTTGCCCAGAGACGCTCACTCCTGGCAGCCCCCGCTTCTGACCTCGAGACAGGCAGCAGTGGGTGAGCGGTGGTCCCTCAAGAGATACTTGCATCCCGCCCCTGGGAACCAGCGTGTGTGCGGATGGAATTACATGAGAATCTCAAATGGAGATCATCCTGATGGCTCAGGCAGCTCTCAACCCAATGACAGGTGCCCCTGAAAGAGACAGAGGAGGAGCCCCATTGGGGACAGAGGCAGAGACTGGGGTGATGTGGCCACAAGGCGAGGGGGGATGGGAGCCCCGGATGCTGAGGGGGTGGGGAGGCTGCGCCCTGAGCCTCGGGCGAGGGGAGGGGGCCCGCTGGCACCTCACTTCCAGCTTCTGCCCAACAAACTGCAAGGGAATCAATTTCAGTTGTCTCAAGTACTCTCTTCTCTTTTCACAGTGAGAACTGGACCATAAAGAAGGCTGAACACTGAAGAATTCATGCTTTTGAACGGTGGTGCTGGAGAAGACTCTTGAGAGTCCCTTGGACAGCAAGGGGATCCAACCAGTCCATCCTAAAGGAAATCAACCCTGAATATTCATTGGAAGAACTGATGTTGAAGCTGAAACTCCAATACTTTGGCCACCTGATGCAAAGAGCCAACTCATTGGAAAAGACCCTGATGCTGAGAAAGATTGAGGATAGGAGAAGGGAATGACAGAGGATGAGATGGTTGGATGGCATCACCAAGTCAATGGGTATGGATTTGAACAAACTCCAGGAGTTGGTGATGGACGGGGAGGCCTGGCGTGCTGCAGTCCATGGAGTCTCAAAGAGTCAGACATGACTTAGCGACTGAACAACAACAAGCCCCCCGGTTTCTGGTGGTTTGTTACCAGACCCCCAGGAGACTCACAGGGAGCCTTCCAGGGGGAGCCAGGGGACACTGGCCCTACTGGGCCAGCGTCTGAAAGGGTCCATTATATCAGGGTTCTTGACCTGGTGTCCCCAGGAGTCTGGGGGCTTTGGAGTTCTGAGACCTCCTGATGCCCTTGACATTTCAGGCAGTTCTCTGACGGGAGGGCATGGGGCTTCCAGCAGCTTCCCGCATCTCAGGGCAACTTTGAGCCTCTGTCCCCATCCTTGGGGGCCCCTCAGGAAGGGCGATGTCCATCTTCCACTCCTGTGGGGCTCCTGGGCACTGGACCAGGGCCTGGGCCAGTGTCCCCAGATCCAAACAGGATGGAGCAGAAAAGACAAGCGTCACCTGCTTGGCAGACCCCGCCCAGCCTGGGACCCCCTGTCCCTTGTCCTCCTGAGTCGCCCAGCTGCACCTGTGGGGTCTGGGGGACTGAGGGCCGGAACAGCTGGATGTCGCCCTGGGCCCCAGGGAGTGTAGGGTGCTGTGCCCTGGAGGAGGGCAGGTCCTGTGTGGCATGAAAGGGGAAACAGAGGTGAGTGAGAGCAGGGTGGCCGCACGGGACCCCGGGAGCCAGGCGGGGGGCAGCCCTGCACCACGGGCCCTTCCTCAGGGATGGATGTCGTCTCAGCCCCGGCTGTGGGTCGGACAGGAGAACCAGGCAGAAAGCCAGGACCCAGATGCTGCGGAGTTACCCAGCGATGTGTGAGCGGGGGTCTGCTCAGCCCAGGGAGGGGCAGGAGCAATGACACACACGAGGGCCTCTGGAGGGTCCCGCAAGCACCCGGTTCCCAGGGGCCCCTTCATCTGGAACCTTTGACGCCACGAGGCAGAAGGGCTTGGAAGACCCCGCTGGGCCCATCTCGTGCTTGAGGCCCTTGGGACCCCCTCTCTGCTGCCTCCCCCCCCCACCCCACCCAGGTTTGGGCGTCACTGAAGACACCGCCCCCACTGGATCAGGCTCTGTTGAGCGCCAACCCCTGCCTGATCCCCGGACGCATGGCTGGGGACGCAGAGCCGCCCCCCTGGGGCCTTGGGGACGTCGAGAGAATGATGTCGACTCCAGACAGGGCTTGTAATTAAATATGCCCAGTGGGTTTGACCGAGTGTGAGAGACGGTCCCGCGCTGGTCACTCAGTCTGATGGATTTGCAGAAGGCCCTGCGGGAGCCAGGGTTGCTGGAGGTCTGCCCTCTCCAGGCCTCTCTCTCCGGATTGGGGTGTTACGTGGGGCACCCCTGGGCCCTGTCCCGCCCTCATCAGAGGCCAGAGGGCAGCAACAGAGGAGGCTTTCTGAGGTTTGAGGAGATGTCGCCACCATAGGGCGCTGCAGAGGGAGCGGGCTGCTGTCTAGGGGGCAGAGAGGAGAGTGGGCGCAGCCCCCCACCCGTCCAGATGCTCCTGGGGGAGCCTTGCGATCCCAGCGCCGCCTGCTGGTGATTCCTGGAGCTGCAGCCCCAGGCAGATCCCCAGCCTTGTCCACATCCCCCCGAAACCCCCCACGCCACCCCTCACCCCCCAAGGCCTGAGCCCCGACCCTGCTTACCCTTTGGGGGTGACAGGGGAACAGTTCGTCAGACACTGAGAGCCACCCCCACTATCCGGGGAAAAGCTGACTTAGCAAGACTTCATGGTGGGCAGGCTAGGGTGGGGTTCTCCTAACGTCCCCTGCTCTGCTGGGGGACCCTGGGTAAAGCCCACCACCCCAGGGAGTGGAGAAGACCCCCAGCTGCTCTGCCGATCAGGGCTGAAGAGGGGGCCAGGCACCCTGGAGAGTCCAGCCTGCTGGCCCTGCAGCTCGGCCACCATCTGGGCCGTCACTGCCTCCGTGTGGATACACCGGGTGGTCTATCCACCTGGGCACTGGCGGGTGGACGGGAGAAGTGTCCATAAGGGGGCTCACATCCCCGTGGGGGCGGGAAGGCAGACACACAGCACAAAAGAAGGTACCTGTCTGCGCGCCGGAGGGTGGTTCATGTTTGGAATAGAAGAGGAGGGGCAGAGTCAGGGGCTCCGGGGTCCCGGGACAGCAAGCAGGGGCAATGCTGAGCCAGCGCCCAGTCCAGTCAGAGGAGGCGGACCCAGGCTGCCGGCTGCTGGAAGCCCGGGAGGTCAGCCGGGAGCAGGAGCTTGGTGACCACGGCTCCCCCAGGACCCGTCGTCCTGGGGGACGAATTCCTCAAACAACATGGTCCCTGCACACCCGGCCCCAGGAGACCCTTCACTCAGGGATCCCCATGTGTCTACAGCTTCAACCTGATGACTGTAGTAAGATGATTGTATTTATTGGGGGTCACGATGCTCCAGAAACCATGCTACCCTTTTCTGGGTACATTTGTTGTTGTTCAGTCGCTCAGTCGTGTCCGACCTTTGAGACCCCAAGGACTGCAGCACACCAGGCTTCTCTGTCCATCACCAGCTTCCGGAGTGTACTCAAACTCATGCCCCTTGAGTCGGTGATGCCATCCAACCACCTCTGGGTACAGGGAAGGGGGTCAACCAGCTGGGACTCAGCGGCCAAGGCTGGCTGCCTGTTTTAACATCATCTGCCCTGGTGCCCTCCTCAGAAACAGAACCTTGATTGTGTTCAGGGCTGCAGGCACCCATTTCCACCAGACAGCTGTGGCCATGAGACTGAGTTCGGCCAACAGTCGGTGAGCAGAAGTGAGTGTGGGAGTTTCCAGATGGTTCTTCGCAGGGGATGCAGCAACCTGCAGGTTCAAAGAAGTCACTTCCAGCGTTAGAAGCAGAAAGGAGCTTCTCAGGAAAGAATCCATCTGCCAATGCAGGAGACGCAGGTGCCATCCCTGGGTTGGGAAGATCCCCTGGAGGAGGGCATGGCAACCCACTCCAGTGTTCTTGCCTGGAGAATCCCATTGACAGAGGAGCCTGGTGGGCTACAGTCCCTGGGGTCTCAAAGAGTCGACACGACTGAGCACACACGTGTGTTAGAAGCAAAAACAGGTTCAGCCTGGGCTGTAAGGACTTAAAGATCCCTGTGGGCTGGGGCAGTGAGGGGGGTCTGCTCACACAGGCAAGCCAGCGGTCGCACCCCTGAGGCCGAGGAGTCCAGGAACCCCCCGCCCCACTTTTGCTGTGATCATCACCACATTTGGCCACACACACTTGCCAGCCCCTGCCTACAGTGGCCACATCTGCCTTCCAATCGCTCCTGAGTCCCTGCAATCAGGCTGCACCCAAACTCCATCCAGAACGCCAGCTATAAGGGACTCTGGGAACTGCAGTTTTCCTAGTGGTGACCAGACGGGAAATACAATTTGACCTTGTTATGAAACAAGCAAACAGATTCATCCAAGGAGAGGAAGAAATGAAAGTCGCTCAGTCGTGTCCGACTCTTTGCAACCCACGGACTATACAATCCATGGAATTCTCCAGGCCAGAATACTGGAGTGGGTATCCTTTCCCTTCTCCAGGGAATCTTCCCAACCCAGGGATCGAACCCAGGTCTCCTGCATTGCAGCCGGATTCCTTACTGGCTGAGCCACAAGGGAAGCCTGTAAAGCTATTATAGTCCAGTACAAATTAAAAACAAAGAAGCAACCAACACTGCAGAAGCCAGAGTTAAAGTTGTGTCTCTGCAGCAAATGACGGTGAATGTTGTACCTAGAATTTGGAAGGAGACAGACTTAGTAGTGTTGCTAAGGTAGAAATTTCTGAGTGGGAATGTCAATATACGTCGGCATTGCTATCAAAAATCTTCCTCGTGTTTAACCTCTGATGGTGGCCAGAGGATTTAATGTCTCCTCCAAACTGAGACGAATTCTACAAAAGCTGAGATGCTGATGGAATCTGTCACAGTCACGGAATGCACGTGAAGCATCCGCCTGGAAGAAGAGGGACACAGATGGCCAGTGGAAGGAGCCCCAGGCCCGGGGGATGAGTGGGTGTGACCGTGATACCAACCAGGGTTCTTGCTCCTTAATCAGCAGAAATTGATCAGAGTGCAGACAAGAAGTCCAGGCACAGCTCTGTCGGGGCCCCTGCTGCAGCAGGAGGACAAGAACAGACAACAGCTTCCCCTGCTCTTTCCCCAGGAGGGGCGAGCTGGTTCCTTATATGGAGCGAAGGTGGGGGCGAGCCCGGGGGTCAGGCCCGGGGGTGGCTTGGGTGGCTTGCCTGCCCCTTGTCGGTGCTGCGTGCAGGGGGCATGCACAGTGCTCTGCTTTTGCGCCTGGCTCCTCAGAAGTGGCAGTGGCTAAAAGAAAGTAAAGATCTAGATAACTGGAGAAACACTCCAGGTTTAGGAATCAGAAAGACTCAATATTCTCAAAATCATAATTCTCCCTAAATTGTCTTATACAGTCAATTAAATCTTATAAAGATCCCAGCAGAATTTTTTAGTAGAAATTGGCCCACTGACTGTAAAATTTATTTGGAAATGCAAAGGACTCGGGATATCCAAAATGATTTTGAAACAGAAGAACAAAAGGATGATTTAGACTTAAAGGAGGGATTTAAACTTTCTCTAAAGCCACAGTAAGCATAACTGTACACCTCTGGCATAGGGTAGGCATAGAGACCACGGAGTAAAAAATAAGGGTCCATAAATAAACGCTTACACTTGTGCTCGCTTGATTTTCAACAAAAGTGCTAAGGATAATCAACAGAAAAGAGTCTCCTCCATGAAGGTGCTGAGACGAGTGATATCCACAGGCCAAAGGACAAATTTAGACCCTTACCGCCCGTCGTCCACAAAAATTAACTCAAAGAGGATCGTGGACCTAACTGAACACTTAGAGAACAAACACAGAAGAAAGCCTTTGGGAGTTTGACTTAGGCAAAGAGTTCTTAATCTTGATGCTAAAAGCATGATCTATGAAAGGAGAAAAAAGGATGCATTGAACTTCATCAAGATTAAAAACTTCTGCAGTTCAAAAGACATCATTAAGGAAAGGAAGAGACAAGTCAGGGACAGGGAAAATTACTTAGAAATTATGTATCTGGTAAAGGACCTGTATCCAGACTACGTAAAGAATTTTGACAATAAGAAGATAAACAATCCAATTAAAATGAGTAAAGACTGGGACTTCCCTGGTGGCCCAGTGATTAAGGATCTGCTTGCCAGTGCAGGGACACGGACTTGATCCCTGGTCTGAGAAGATCCCACGTGCAGCGGAGGAACAAAGCCCGTGAGAACAACCGGAACTACTGAGCCTGAGCTCTAGAGCCCACAGGCTGCAGCTGCTGAAGCCCGCATGCCCTCAAGCTTGTGCTCCACACAAGAAAAGCCACCACAGTGGGAAGCCCACACACCACAGCTAGAGAAAAGCCCGCACGCAGAAATGAACACCAAAAGTTAATTAAAAAGTAAAATCCTAAAAAAATTTTTTTTGCAAAATGAATAAAAGACAGAAACAGCTATTTCACCCAAGAAGATGCACCAACAGCTAACAAGGCCATTAAGAGATGATCTTCCTTTGCCAACAAAGGTCCGTCTAGCCAAAGCTGTGGTTTTTCCAGTAGTCACGTATGGATGTGAGAGTTGGACCATAAAGAAAGTTGAGCACCGAAGAATTGATGCTTTTGAACTGTGGTGTTGGGGAAGGCTCTTGAGAGTCCCTTGGACTGCAAGGAGATCCAACCAGTCCATCCTAAAGGAAATCAACCCTGAATATTCATTGGAAAGACTGATGCTGAAGCTGAAATTCCAATACTTTGGCCACCTGATGTGAAGAGCTGACTCATTAGAAAAGACCCTGATGCTGGGAAAGATTGAAGGCAGGAGGAAAAGGGGACGACAGAGGATGAGATGGTTGGATGGCATCACCGACTCCATGGATATGAGTTTGAGTAAGCTCCAGGAGTTGGTGACGGACAGGGAGGCCTGGCATGCTGCAGTCCATCAGGTCGCAAAGAGTCGGACACGACTGAGCAGCTGAACTGAAGAGATGCTCAGGCTCATTGGACTTGAAGTTCATGCAGACAAACCACAGAGACTCTCCGTTTCTCATCCGATAGAATGGCTGTCATCAGAGGGACAGGCAATCCTAAGTGATGGAGTAGAGAGTGGAGGAATCGAAGCTATGGTTTTTTTCCAGTCTGGGGTGGCAAAGAGTCGGAAATGACTTAGAGACTGAACAACGGGGACTGGGGTGCCATTGCCTTCTCCGTCATGGCTAGTAGGAATGTTAAATGGCAAAGCCACTGTGGGAAGCAGCTGGCGGCTCTCCGAGATGTTGAGAGTTGAGTCTCCATTAGTATCTACCTGCTCTCGTCTGAATGTTCGAGTCCCTGCAAAATTCACATGTTGAGATCCTAATTCCCAAGGTGACAGTGTTAGTGGGTGGGGCTTCAGGACATGGGTAGATCGTGAAGGTGGAGCAGTCATGAATGAAATCAATGCTCTTATGAAAAGGACCCCAGAGAGCTCCCTGCCCCGCCCACCACGCGAGGACTCAGCAAGAAGACGGCTGCTTACTAACTAGGAAGTGGCTTCCCACCTGACAACTGATCTGCCTGCACTTTGATCTTGGACGTCAAGCATCTGGGACTGCAAGGAATGAAGGTTTGCTGTGTTCAAGCCACCCGGTCTGTGGTGCTTGTTATAACAGCCCGAGTAGGCTAATCAACACCCCAAAAAAATGAAAACACAGGTCTTCACGAGGACTTGGACGAGAATGTTCAAAACGGCACCATCCATAAGAGACCTAAAGTATTCCAAGTGCCATTAGTTGGTGACTGGATGGACAAAACGTGGCGTTTGTACAGTAGATACACTCGGGGATAGAAAGGGGCCGAGTGCTGACCCAGCTGCATCGATGAATGTCAAGAACGTGATGCTCAGCAAAAGCCTTGCGTGAGTCCACTCATGCACAATGTCACAAGAGGCAAGTCTCTGATGACAGAGCACGGTAATGTTTGCCTGGAGCTGGGCGCGGGGGCCGAGACTGGCTGCAAACAGGCACAAGGGAACATTTTGGTTTGGGGTAATGGAAATGTTTCAGAAATGTTTTTAAATTGGATTGTGGTGATGACTGCACAACTCTATAAATGTACTGAAAATCATTGAATTGCACACTTATAATGGGTGAATTCTATGCTACATAAATTATACCTCAATAAAAATAAACCATGCTCTGAAAGAAAACTGCTCAGTAAGATCGGCATCAGAATAAAAACGCAGTTTTCGCTTTTCTAGGCTTTGTCGAGTGAATGCTGAGTGAACGCTTGCTGCTATTCAGTTGCTCAGTCGTGTCTGCCTCTTTGCGACCCCGTGGACTGCAGCACGCCAGGCCTCCCTGTCCATACCCAGCTCCCGGGGCTTACTCAAACTAATGTCCATGGAGTCAGTGATGCCCTCCAACCATCTCCTCCTCTGTCGTCCCCTTCTCCTCCTGCCCTCAATACTTCCCAGCATCAGGATCTTTTCCAGTGAGTCAGTTCTTCACATCAGGTGGCCAAGGTACTGGAGTTTCAGCTTCAGCATCATCTGTCCAGTGAATATTCAGGGTTGATTTCCTTTGGGTTGGACTGGTTTGAGTGAATGCTTAAATAGGTTAATGAGAAGATCCAGTCGCATTGTTCACGGTGACAGGGCATGCTGTGTTACTGGGGAGTCTGTGAGAGTTCAAAGTGGAGACCAAAACCATGGGGGTCCTTCAAGGCGGAAGAAAGTCCGTACAAGGAATGAGATGCTTATGGCTGTAGGGAGGGCTCAAGTCCCAGGCTCCAACCTGGACCTTAGGCTCTCTGGCTCTGAGATCATCCTCAAGTGGCCTGGGTCCCAGGAGGCTGCCCAGCTGGGAGCCCCTACCCAGGAAGCAGAGAAAGCATGCGAGACGCGACATCACGAGGGCCTGTGGCTTCCAATCCCAGGTGCCAGGGAGCAGGGGTGGGCAGCCCAGGTCTCAACCCCCAGGGGAAAGCCATCCCAACCCGGAGCCGCCTGGGGTGGTGTGGAAGCTCTCAGAAGACGGAGCCCACCCCCAGGACCCTCTGCTCGTGGTGAAGCGTCCTCATCCAGGCAAAGCATCCTCATCCAGGCGTGGGGGCTGCCCCTTCCGGGGCTGTTGGCCCAGCACCTCCAGGTGTGGAAACGCTCTGCCCAGAGGACTCGTGGAGGCCTGGCCCATGCATCACACTCTGGGGGCCATCCAATGCCCGTCGCCCTGCCCGTCAGCCTGTCCAGGAGCGAGGGTCACCATCCCCATTTCACAGGTGATGCACAGCCCGAGGGCACACGGGTCCCTGGCAGAGCTGCTGAGCCCAGGGTCCCGGCCTCAAGCCCCGTGCTGTGGTACCTCCTCAGGGAGCGGGCACTGGCATGAGAGTTGGTTGAGGAAGGCAGTCTACTCGGGAACAATGCTTCCAGGAAAACCAACAAAGCGTTTATTTTTTTCATTCAGTAAACGCCTCCCTGTGCGAAAGGGCGCCCCCTCCCTGCACCTTGCAGCTCGGCCCCTTGACCTGCCCCTCGGCACCCTGAGTCCCCAGCCCCCGTGGTCTGCATCTCAGGCCTCCTGAGAGGGGCGCTGCGTCCTGGGTGTGGCTTGCGTCTCCATTGTTAAACACTGGAAGGTCTGGCCTGTCTGGAGACGGCCGCACCCACACTGGGGCGCGTCTCACCCTGGTGAGTTCACTCGTGGCAGCGGACACCAGGCTGCTGCACCCACAGTTGCTGGCTCTGCCGCACTCCGCAGCAGCAGATCCATCTCATTCCCAGCGTCTCGACAGCTGTTCACTTTTTAACAATCCTGCGTTTTACCCCTAGGGCTTGCCGTGTCCCATTGGGGGCCACGGTCCAGGTGAGGCTACTTAAATCCAAATGAATTCAAGTCAAACGAAATGGAAGATGCGAATGTCGGGTGTCGGTCACCCTGGGTGCATCTCGACGCCCCGTGGCACATGGTTAGTGGCTGCCACAACTGGGCTCGGCAGGGACTGGACTTAGAAGGGGTTTGTGGTCGGTGCTGCTAGAGGTGAAGGGTGCCCTTGCTCACGACGAACCTGGGAGGCAGGCGGCTCGGGGCGCAGCCTCCCCAAGCTGACCTGCCGCGGCCCCAGGCCCTGAGGACAGCCTTTCGACAGGCCAGCCGGAAACCCTGACCCCACGACCGCCCCGCCTGGTTCATGCCAACCAACCGGCTAGGGAATTTGGTGCTGGGAAGTCGGGGGCTGAGTCAGGCCCCAGGAAAGCCCAGCAGAGTGATCACGAGGCCAGTCCGGAGCGGGGCGGCTCCGGGGAACACCGAGCCCAAGGGGGTGGGGACGGAGCTGGGACGGCAGGAGGCGATCCCTGAGCGTGGAGCCACTGAGCCTGCGGTGCGAGCTCGTGACCCCAGAGCCTGCCTGAGTGTGGCTCTGGGCTCCACAGGGTCCCGGCAGCTCCAGGGGCCTGGCCTGCTCCCCGTGGCACTGTGCGCAGGGCAGGCTGCAGCCCTTCCCCTGTTTGGAGAAACATCTGGATCTGATTGTTGTCCTAGAAAAAGATTAAAACTCTCCTGGGGCGACGAGGAGGGGAGGAAGGGCCCGATGGGCTGGGGGCCTGGTGTCCTCCCTGTGTGCGGCCGGGCCTGCCCGCCCCGAAGGCTGCCTGCGGGGACCTCAGCACGTGCCCAGCCCGCCCGGGAGAAGCGCAGAAATGCCAAGTCTGCCAGGGGACTCAGGCCCCAAGTGGCTGCTGGCCCGGGCTGCCATGGCTCCTGACACCAGGCCGAGAGGCGGTCCTCAGCCCGTCCGCTTCCCATGGTAGAAAGTTCTCTTCCCACCCCTGGCGGGGTCATCCTCACAAGGCCGAGACCACCTTCCAGCGGTGACCAGCCCCTGGGCTATCCGCGGAGATGGCGGGGGGGAGCCTTCAGGGTGGGGCGGGCCAGCCTTCCTGTCCTCTGAGAAGGACATCCACTCTGCCCTCAGGCCTCCTTGTTTCCTTCTTTACTCCTTGTTGTCTAAACCCTTTGTTATTTTCAGGGTTTTTTGCTGATTTTTTCCTAGTGTCTCGAAAGTCCTGTCCATATTTCAAAGCACACTACCCTGAATGAGATGTGAGCTCTCGCTGAGTCTTAGGCTCCAGGTGGACAAGAATAGGCCTGGACACGGGCCTCCCGGAGAGGGTTTGGCCCGAGGCCTCTGGGCCTCCTGTTCACACACCAGAGTTCCCACCGGCGGGCGACCTCCAGGAAAGAATTAACATGCTTCCTGAGAAGATGTGTGTTCTCATTGCTGACGATAGACTGGAAGAATGTTTTCTTCTTTTATCATACGTTTAGCTGCATTTTTGTCTTCCTATCCCCAGTGTGAGTTAACATTTTGCTTTAAGCCCCTCAACTCAGCACAGCTGAATTTTAGTCATGTTACCAGGAAGCGTGGGCTTCCCTGGCACCTCAGATGGTAAAGAATCTGCCTGCAGTGTGGGAAATCCAGGTTCGATCCCTGAGTCAAGAAGATCCCAGGTGAAGTAACTGGCAACCCACCCCAGTATTCTTGCCTAGAGAATACCATGGACAGAGGAGCCTGGTGGGCTACCATCCATGGGGTTGCACAGAGTAGGGCATGACTGAGCGACTAACACAGTTGATTTCAGCTCGTGCTAGTCCAGGAGGCTCAGTGGTAAAGAAACCGCCTGCCAATGCAGAAGACAAAGGAGACATGGGTTTGATTCCCGGGTAAGGAAGATCCCCTGTAGGAGGAAAAGGCCACCCTCTCCAGTGTTCTTGCCTGGAGAATCCCACAGACAGAGGAGCCTGGTGGGTGACAATCCATGGGGGTCACAAAGAGTCAGACATGACTGAGCGACTAACACACACGCTCCCCGGAGGCGAGGTGGCTGATTTCATCTCACACTAGCCCAGTAGACAGGGTTTGCTCTGCGGGGATGCTCCGAGGCTGCGGTGGTGTGGATGGGCTGATGTGAGTGGGAGGAGCGCCCCATGGGCCAGTGAAGGGCTCCCTGGTTTGGCCCAAATGCAGCTCCTCTCCAGCTCGCCGGGGTGTGCAGTCGCCTCCCAGGTTGGCAGATGCTCCGCGTGTCCAACCAGCCGCTGCCTGAGCATCGAGGTCCAGAAGCAGTTCAGGCCCGGGATTACAGGGAAACCATTGCTCTTGTCGAGAAGCTCTTAGAACAGTGATTTCAGGTGGCTTCTGTTTCCCCGGAGGCCCTGACCTGAGTACTCTACTCAGGCATTAGGAGATGGAAACACTGGTGCAGGAAGTGGAGCCTTTCGAAGGTTCCCTGGGTGCTTCTCCCAGTTTCCGGGGTCTGCCCCTGGGGAGACGCCTGCAGGGGGTTGCTCATCCGGCCAGGCAAGGCCCTGGGAGTGCATGGGGGTCCCGGAGCCTGTGGGAGTTAAGGGTGGGGGCCCTGGACATCCGCAGGCCCCCTCTGGGGTCGCACACGCTTTTCTTTACGAGCTTCCCCTGGGCTGGCCTGCGCAGGCCACGATCCCCGGGCCTGAGCCCCCGCCCGGCCCTGAGCATGCTGGGGGGACAGACCGATGCAGCTGCGGCCACCCACAGACGCGGCCACGTCCAAACGCCGGGGAGGCAAGCATGGTGAAGTGAAGCGCATACTTCTGTCCGAAAATAGATTTTATCTGAAAAAGAAAACAGATGGAGCTGGAGATGAGGGTTTTTTTCTTTTATGAAAAGCACAGGAAGAGGCAGAAAGCTGCTGTGTGCTCCCCTCCCCAACCCCTCCAGATGCGCTTGGAAACCTCTAAGGACCCCACTCCACACTGGATCAGCTGATAAGGTCTGGCCAGGCAGAGGGGCTGCAAGGTCAGCAGGTTTCCTAACCAGAGCCGGTCAAGGGATGCCTCCCCTCCCCTTCTCCATCTGTGGGGAGACAATGTCAAAGATGACCATGAGAAGCACCTCTGTCCTGCAGGGTGGACCTGGAGTGACCGGGAAGTCAGCGGAGAGACAGTGCCCGGGGGAGCCCGGAGCTAGACGCTCGGGCCCTCCTGGCTGGGAGGAGCCCTGGGCAGCAGCTCTGGGCCCTCTGAGCTGTCTCCCCACTGGGCCTTGCAGCAGTCAGGCCTGGGGTTCTGCTGTTGGGAGCAGGGGGCACTGAACGAGCTCAGTGAGGGGAACCAGCAAGCCTTTCATAGTGTGATCAAGAATGAGTCTGGAAACAGGATCTGAGTGAGTGTCCTGGCTGCCTTTTCCAGTTGACTGTAAGTTCTTGTTTGGGGAAAGCCTTAGAGTGTTAACAGGTCTGTATCATGATTAATACTATCTGGGTAAAGCCTTGATTCAGCAAAATTCCTCTTGACTCAATTTGTCATCACATGACTCACCGCGGAAACATCGGGAGAGAAAAGTCATTAAACTTCCTCGTGAAACGGCTCCATTTATTTGTGTTAAACTTGTTCTACTTATCTGGGACGATTATGAGCGTGGATCACAAACCTAATTCTTAAGATAAGGTTTTATGACCAGCCATTAGCTTAGAGAGATAGGTTTCCTTCTATTCGATAGGTTATTGATTTGTGCCACGGGGAAGGATGCATTTCTTCCCAGATACCCTCAGGGTGTGGCCGTCATAGTTCTTATCTCCAGCAAGAACTCAGGACCCTCCCCTTACACACAGACAGAGCCTCTCAGCAAGACCCCGAGGAACTCATGAGCATTTAAAAGGCTTTGGTTAGCGGGTGAGGCCAAAACCATTCCCAAACGACAGGCCAGAAGGCAAATCCCCTGCAGCAGTGGAGAACTGAGCTCCACAGTCTTACAGAGGCATTGTTATCTCAGATCCTGTGACCAAAAATTAGCCTGCGTAGCTGCAGCTGCAGCCACGTCCCATGGCCAAGACCAGCGGGGCAGGAAGCAGAGGGAAGGCCCAGGTCACGAGGGGACAGGGGCCGGCGCGTGCGCTCACAGGGGTGGCTCCCAGGAATAGGCGTGCGGAGATGAAAGGCCTCAAACTGCAGGACGGCTCTGTGAGCACCCGGGGCAGTGAGGCTCTCTCCTGGCCACCAGGCCTGCTGGAACCACGAAGCAGGACCTGGTGACTGGGGAAGATGGGGGTGTCCGTCTGTCCCTCGGGTGATCGCGGAGGGCTGGAAGTGGCTGAGCATCCTCACGTAGGCTCCGGGGGCCTGACTGGGTCTCTGGGAACAGCCGAGCCATGAACTGCTCTGGTGAGGGAGGTCCTCTCACCTGGAGTCGGGGGTCCCCTCAGGGCCCTGCCCCAGGTGAGAGACAAGCACTCACAGTCATCAGGATGCCCCGGCCCGCTGCACAGATGTGGGGGTTGGCTCCCAGACCCTGCAGGGCAGTCGGGGCGGGTTTGTGTTTGTGGGAGACAGCATGACCCTTCTACTCTGGGCTCTGATGACTCCTCTGAGGACATGGAGCCCTGTTCACACAGGGGCCCCCCGGATGGGACTCCCCATGAGGCCTGCGTGGCAGCCACAGGGTAGGGCTGCTAGAGTCCAAAAAGGGGGACTTCCCGTCCGCCACTGCCCGTCAGACTTGGCGCTGATCACCCCTGAAAGACCATCCACAGGTTTCCCAGAGAGGAGTGCTTACACACGGTGAGCACTCGGCCTTGAACTGAACCCAGCACCAGGACGGCCACACCTTCATCCCAGTGGCAGTGGGGGGTGGACAGAGACCACCACGGGGTCATGAGCGAGGCTCCCCTCTCGCCACAGACTTTCCTGGCAGCACCAGGCTTCCCTGGTGGCTCAGTGGGTAAAGGATCTGCCTGCAACGCAGGAGAC
The DNA here is from genome assembly GCF_029378745.1 of Bos indicus. NCBI lineage: Eukaryota > Metazoa > Chordata > Mammalia > Artiodactyla > Bovidae > Bos > Bos indicus. Next base: position 118,443,119 of record NC_091762.1, on the reverse strand, counting down.
ACAGGCAATGTGGGTTCGATCCCTGGGTTGGGAAGATCCCCTGGAGAAGGGAATGGCAGCCCACTCCAGTATTCTTGCCTGGAGAATCCCATGGACAGAGGAGCCGGGAGGGCTACAGTTGCAGAGCTGGACACTACTGAGTAAGCACACGCGCGCACACACACACTCCTGTCAAAAACATGGATGCTATGGGTGCCATTGTGGCAAAGGGAATAAAGAAGGAACCGATGAAGACAGCGTCCAAACAGAACTCACAATGAACACCTTGTGTCCCTCTGCAGCTGTTGGGCATGAGGGTGCACGCATGCACGCTAAGTCACTTCAGTTGTGTCCAACTCTTTGCAACCCCACAGACTGTAGCCCACCAGGCTCCTCTGTCCATGGGATTCTCCAGGCAAGAATACTGGAGTGGGTTACCATGCCCTCCTCCAGGGGATCTTGCCGACCCAGGGATTGAACCTGCATCTCTTACGTCTCCTGCTTTGGCAGGCAGATTCTTTACCACTAGTGCTACCCAGCGGAGAAGGCAATGGCACCCACTCCAGTGCCCTCGCCTGGAAACTCCCATGGACGGAGGAGCCTGGTGGGCTGCAGTCCACGGGGTCGCTAAGAGAGAGCACAACTGAGCGACTTCACTTTCACTTTCATGCGTTGGAGAAAGAAATGGCACCCCACTCCAGTGTTCTTGCCTGGAGAAGCCCAGGGACGGGGGAGCCTGGTGGGCTGCCGTCTCCGGGGTCGCACAGAGTCGGACACGACTGAAGCGACTCAGCAGCAGCAGCAGCAGCAGCAGCTACCCAGGAAGAGCCTGAGCGGTTGCTGGGGGTGAGGGTGGGGGTTGAGGTTTGGCTGTGAACTTTCTAGTGACCAAAGCCAAAAAGGTAAACTAGAGACTTCCCTGATGGTCCAGTGGCTAAGATTCCTAGCTCCCAGTGCAGGGGCTGGGTTCCATCCCTGGTCGGGGAACTGGATCCCACATGCTGCAATTAAAGATCCTGCGTGCCACAACTAAGACCCCGCCAAGCCAAATAAGTTGGTTTTTAGTTTTTTTTTTTAAAGGGAAACTAGCTTTTGCCCATTTCCCTGGAATCCTCCAGGATCGCTCATGGAGACCCTGAGGTCTTGTTCATTGTTCTTAGACTTTGGGTTTAAAACTAAGAAGAGGGAAAGGAGAGAAATTACTCAACCTGGAAACAAGACTAACTCCTCTCTGGAAAGGGTGGTGTTTGTGACGATCTCGTCCCCCCAGGGTCACAGCGCAGGTTGCACAAACGGGGAGCGATTCATAGGTATTTCTGGAATGAGGTCTCTCCGTCTCCTCCATCACACCCTCGTCTGAGGCAGCGTCCCACCAGCAGTGTGTCTGCCCTGACTCCTGACCAGTCTGCGCTGTCTGCCTGCCTCTCTCTGAACCGCCCCAACCCCGCCCCGGCGACCCCACTTCCCCGCACTGTGCATGGCAGCAAACTCCTTCCATCCAGGTCTTGGCTCAGACCCCTTATTCTAACTGTCCAACGTTTTTGCCCTGACCTGACAACTGTCCACACCTGTTTTGCCACGAGGTTTGGGGAAGAGGTGAGGATCGTGCAGACAGCAAGTCCACCTCCTGGAAGGGAAGCCCTAGATCCCCCCGACAGGGGACACACAGAGGGGAGGCCCCCCAGCTGACAGCGTGTAGGAAGCCAGCACCCCTAGCTCGTGTCTACTGGTTTTTCATTGAAATGTACAAATTATTTTTTATCCAAATGTCTAATTAGTCTTTATAAATCATGATTGACAAACCAAGAGGGGGTATTATTTCCTTATGAACCAATCAGTTGATTCGAATGTTTCCAGGATGCCATGTTGGTGAGAAAGGATGTGTTTCTTCACCTGCTACCCCCGTGGAGGTGGATGCTCTGCCAAGGATGGGCGGCTCGAGGGCACTTGATTCTATTGATGGGGTTGGTTCTGTTATTATTTACCGTGTTCCAGACGAGAGCCTCTCACACTGTCTGTGATTAGCATTTCAACATGTCCAGGCCCCTGGGGACCAAACTAGCACAGCCAAGATGAACGTGGACAAGGCACCCACAGCTTGCTCTCGGTTTTGTCCGGCCTTGGGGTGGACGGCTTGAGGACTCGGCTGCAGGACTCCCGACCCTGTGGGCAGTGCTGGGGCCTCTGGACCAAAGCCTGTGCTCCCCACTGACCACGAGTGACCATCCCTAGGTGACCCAGAGAATGGGCTGGAAGCGGGTGGCACTGATCTGCCCTCCAGCTCCCTCAGTGGCTACTGGGCGTGCTCAGTCATTTTGGGGTGACCTCACCGATTTAGTGGCACTGATGTGCTTCAGGCCCCGTCTGTGATGAAAAAGGCAAACCTGAGCTGTCAATGGTAGGGTTTCAGACAGCTTTCCTCCCCAGGTCAGATGGCCTTGTGTGCTTGTGAGACTCACACACAAATGCAGGAGCAGCTGTATGCAGAGTATTTTCAGGAGTGAGGAGGGCTGGCCTCAGGAGTGAGGAGGGCTGGCCTCAGGAGGGACGGAGTGAGTGAGTGAGTGATGTCGCTCAGTCACGTCCAACTCTTTGTGACCCCCATGGACGGTGGCTACCAGGCTCCTCCATCCATGGGATTTCCCAGTCAAGAGTACCGAGTGGATTGCCGTTTCCTTCTCCAGGGGATCGTCCCGACCCAGGGATCGAACTCAGGTCTCCCGCATTGCAGGTGGACGCTTTACCCTCTGAGCCACCAGGGAACACCCCAAGTAGTAAGCCAGTCCCCGGCTCCAGCGGGGCAGAGCAGGGCCCGGGGCCAAAGGCCCCTGCCTCCTCTATGGTCCCTCAGCTGTGGTCATGGAGGCAGGGCGCACGCTGTCGCCTGGGTGACGAGACCGGTGGTCCCTCGCCTGTGATCATGGAGGCAGGGTGCACGCTGTCGCCTGGGTGACGAGACCGGTGGTCCCTCGCCTGTGATCATGGAGGCAGGCAGCACGCTGTCGCCTGGGTGACGAGACCAGTGGTCCCTCGCCTGTGATCATGGAGCAGGGTGCACGCTGTCGCCTGGGTGACGAGACCGGATTCCGGGTGGTCCTGCGCTCCTCCGCGTGAGTCACTGCGGGGACCGAGCCAGGCTGGTTCCCCGGCCCCACGCATCCTCACAGCTCGATTATTCTCTGCACAGCTTGGTATTCGCAGGCAACTCTAGGGACTGTTATAAGCTTGTAAAAAACGCAGCTATCGATGGCAGAGAAAACCATGTCTAAGCTGAAATGCTGTCCAAGGGCAGGAACAGGCTGGGCTCTGGGTGAGGCAGAAGGAGGGGGCTCCCCCAGGACCAAGGCTCAAGGGGGGTCTCCAAGAAGCCACCCCTGCTGGGCCCACCTCTCCCTTCCTTTGAGGTGGCCCTAGGGTCCCGGGCACTGGGCACCCTCTGTGCTCAGCTTCGGGGCGCTTCTGGGAGTGCCACCCCCCACCCATCCAGGCCACGTGGTCCGACAGCTAGTGTCCAGTGGTCCGCCCGGGCCCTGTGTGTCCCCCCAGCCATGGCCTCGTGGAGTGTCCCCGGGGCTCCCAGAGGAGCGGCTCTCCAGGCTCTGTCAGCTGGTCAACTTGAATCAATAATTCTTCTCCAAGCTGATCCCATCCTCCTGATCTAGAGATTCCTCGTGGTCCTCGGGATGGGAGATTTTTCCAGCCTAGCCATTGGCTAGCTCTTATTCTGAGCACTCTTCCGTCATTTCACTGGGGCTTGGGGGAAACGAGAGCTCACGTGGACACAACCTACGGCCTAGAGGGGACATTCCTACCTGCCTCGCACACTCCCGAGTGCATCCCTCACCAGGGCCTCCGTTCTGAGCCCTGATTGTGCAGATACAGCCCTCAGCCCCTAAACTCAAGAGCCTCCTGATGAAGGTGAAAGAGGACAGTAAGTGGGCTTAAACCTTAACATTCAGAAAAGTAAGATCATGGCATCCGGTCCCATTACTTCATGGCAAACAGATGGGGAAACAGTGGCAGATTTTATTTTCTTGGGCTCCAAAATCACTGCAGACAGTGACTGCAGCCATGAAATTAAAAGATGCTTGTTCCTTGGAAGAAAAGCTATGACAAACCTCAGTTCAGTCTCTCAGGCATGTCCAACTCTGTGCAACCCCATATACCGCAGCTCAGCAGGCCTCCCTGTCCATCACCAACTCCTGAAGTTCACTCAAACTCATGTCCGTCATGTCAGTGATGCCATCCAACCATCTCATCCTCTGTCATCCCCTTCTCCTCCCACCTTCAATCTTTCCCAGCATCAGAGTCTCTTCCATTGAGTCAGTTCTTCGCATCAGGTGGCCAAAGTACTGGAGTTTCAGCTTTGGCATCAGTTCTTCCAATGAATAGTCAGGACTGATATCCTTTAGGATGGGCTGGTTGGATCTCCTTGCCTAGTATTCAAAACCAGAGACATTACTTTGCCAACAAAAGTCCATCTAGTCAAGGCTATGGTTTTTCCAGTAGTCATGTATGGATGTGAGAGTTGGACCATAAAGAAGGCTGAACACCGAAGAATTGATGCTTTTGAACTGTGGTTTTGGAGAAGACTCTTAAGAGTCCCTTGGACTGCAAGGAGATCCAACCAGTCCATTCTGAAGGAGATCAGTTCTGGGTGTTCATTGGAGGGACTGATGCTGAAGCTGAAGCTTCAGTACTTTGTCCGCCTGATGCTGAACACTGGCATGTTCAGTCCGAGGAGCCACCAGCCACTGGAAGAACAGAGCCCAGGCACTCACCTCTGGAAGGAGGCCGGCAAGGGCCTGCCAGGCTGGTCCCGATGCCCCGCAAAGTCAGGGCCACACTGGCCTGTCCATCTTCATGCCCAGAGTCCATCCTCAGCTGATGTGGAAGGGGCTCCAGAAATGTTTGTTGATTGACTCACCAATGGACGCCCCCCACCCTTTCCCGGCCCTGCACACTCGGCGTCTTCTCCGGGTACACCATCCATGAGGACACGGGACCCTGCTGCAAGATGTGCGTGGCAAGCAGCACTGCCCGGGGGCCACCAGGCAGGGTGAGCCAGCGCTGCCCTGGGACCCTTCCCCCATAGGCTTTGCACCCCCGCAAAGAGACACCCGGCCCTGGCTGGGTGGGGGGTTGGGAAAACTCAGCTCACAGTGCAAAGGAGAAGCATCTGACCCAACCCTGAACTCTTCTGGCAAGGAAGTGAAATCCACCAGGAGATAGGAGAAGCCTGGGCTTCCTCACGCTCTGCGGGAAGCCATCTGGGGGGCGGTAAATCAGCGTGGGAAGCAGGCAAGGAGGTGGGGAGGACAGGGTAGGTGCAGGGGCCTTGACTTGAGGAGGTTTGCTTTCCGGGAACAGTGACGTTGCAAAGCGCGAGCTTGTATGAGCACATGTGCACGTGTGTGGTTGGACTTGGAAATGCACACTTGCGTGCATGCACACACTTGTGACTACGTGTGCGTGCACCTGTGGGTCTGTGTGCCTGTGTGCCTGTGAGGTCCTGACAGACATCCTCCACAGGAGACGTGTGTTTGCTGCAAACCCTGTGGAACTGGGGGCCCCATCCCCCAGAGACTGCTCAGCTCCCCTGGGAGGACAACCTCCCCTTCACCCCAATCCACATTGAGGGTCCCCGTGGTCACCTAGGCCTATCCAGGGCCTTTGGGAGAGTCGTGCGGGGTCCCCACAGAGGACAGCTCTGTGCACAGGGACAGAGGTCCCGTGAGCATGCCTGCTGTGGTCCTCCCTGTCCCCTGCCCCGCTGTCTCTACAAGCAGAAGAGCCCCGGCCCCCGCCCCTCCCCGGCTGGTGGTGAAGGCAGCCCGCAGTCGGTGGTCTCCTTGAGTCTCTGTTTCTCTTGTGTGCAGGCTGGGGGTGCCCTTAGCAGAAGCCCTGATGGAGTCTAGGAGACATGGCCCTGAGCCCTGACCGTTCCCCAGGCGGTGTGGGGGTGGATGAGGTGAGGTTTGGAGTCTGGCCCCCAGCACCACCTGCTGTGGTGCCTCATTCTTCTTCAACTGACGCTTATGCCACCCCTCGGAGGGTTACACTGCCGATCACGGGGGCCCATTCAGCCGGGGTCACATTCTCCTGGGGCTTCGGGCCCTGTGGGCCTGGGCGCAAGGGTAGCCTGGTCATCCTGGACCAGCAGCAGGAGTGCCCGAGGCCCTGAGGTCCAGCCCCTCTTGGGGTGCTCACAGCCCCCATCCTCTATGGGAACCCCCCCACCTCACCCTTCGCCCCTGGAAAGTCCTCCTGCAGAGGGGTGGCCCCCATGGAGCCACACGGTGTCCTGAGAGGTTTGCAGGATGGATATCGGCGAGCAGCAAGCTTGAGCTGCCATCCAGGTGGATCCCTCACAGCCGGGCAGATGCCTGCACCCTCGCAGGGGCCCCGGAGCGTCAAAGGCAGAGGCCTGATTGGGCAGGAACTGTCCAGGAGGGCACCTCCCGCCGCTCCACCTCGGGTTCCAGCCAAGTCCTGGAGGCTGGGGTCCACCGAGGCCGGGGCAGCGGGTGCCTGGGGCGCGAGCTCACCTGCACTCAGCCCTGCAGATGAAGCCAGCCGTTCACGAGGGCGAGAAGTGCCCGTGCAGGCAGGGCCCGGACCAGGCAGGCTTCCAGGACCGCCAGGCAGAATTCTGACAACTTGGCAGAAAAGCCACGGTCCAGGCAAGGGCCATGGCTCCTCCCTGGGGGCGAGGAAGGAGGACTCGAAGGGGCGCTGAGACCGCGTGCAGGGGCGGGGCTCCTCCACGGCGGGGCTCCTCCACGGCAGGGTGCGGGGCGCCGACGGGAGGAGGTGCCTAGAAATGTGATGATTTGAAACTCATCAGCTCATGAGTGCCCTGGAGCCTCGTGCCCAGGAGACGGACGGACAGGACCCTGAGGAAGGAGAAGCAAGGTGGGCAGGGTTCCCCTCTGCCCCTCCCAGGACGGGCCTCACCTGCAGTCTCTCTTCCTCTGAGACCCAGACAGGGCACCACTGTTGTCCACTCCATGCTGCCCCCTCCCAGCACAGCCCAGCCCAGGGGTGACCTTCCCCCGCAGCAGCCAGTTCCAGGGTTACCATGGTAACCTGAGAGCTGGGGCTTGGGGGCCTGCCCTCCTCAACTGGAGGGACGGAGTTGAAATCCACAGAGACGGCCGCTCTGCTTGCTGAGCCCCTGTGTCCTGGCTCCCATCAGCAGGCCCTGACGACCCCTCAGGTCCGGCTCCATCTCTCCTTGGTGCTGCTGCTGGCGTAGCTCAGTGTGACCGGAGTCTCTCTGGGATCTTTGACCCGTTGTGCCCCCTTGCACCCAAAACAGCCAGGCTCTTCCCTTCTGCTCCTGCTCGGAGATGCCCGTCCTGTCTCCACGTCTCTGAGCAGCCCCCAGCCCAAATTCCTTGAGCCGCCGTCACCATGGAGGGGTCCCTCGGTGTGTAGTCATGACGTGTCCTCTGCCCTGGACCCTGCACCCCGTCCCCCATTCCCCAGCACCACATGGAGGCAGAAGCTCCACAGGTGGGGATCAGCCCTGTCATGCATCCCTCTGCCGTGGGGCTCGGGTCTCTGCGCCGCGAGCCCAGCGCTTTCCCACCAACCAGCAGGGGCTGAAAACCATCTTCCCACGCAGGGGACCATTTCTTAAAGAGGAGCCTTGATCAGAGGGTCAAGGGCACGAGCTGCCGAAGGTGGCAGGGTGGGGGGGCAGCCACGACGGCTTGCACAGCCCCCGCCCCTATGAGAACGGTCATCCCTGGGGACCTGCTGGGGTCCCGGGAAACCGACTGAAGCCCCTCAGGCTATGCTGCCACGTAGTGTGTGTGTGTAAGTGTGTCAGTCGCTCAGTCGTGTCCGACTCTGCGACTCCATGGACTGTAGCCCGCCAGGCTCCTCTGTCCATGGGATTCTCCAGGCAAGAATAATGGAGTGGGTTGCCATTTCCTTCTCCAGGGGATCTTCCCGACCCAGGCATTGAACCTGGGTCTCTGGCACTGCAGGCGGATTCTGTACCGTCTGAGCCTCCAGGGAAGCCCTAGTGCGTGTTCGTGTTCACCGTTACTTCACGATGCTTTTTATCTGGCTGTAGTAAGCACCCTGACCCTTTCTCTAGTCTGCATGGCGCACCTTTGCAGGGAGACGCCACAGCCTGTAAAACCAGTCCTTCAGTGCTAGAGACTTCAGTTGCTTCCAGTCCCCCTGCCTTTTTAAACTTGTCATTGAAGCTTTACATCCATGAACATTTCCTTTTTTTTTTTTTTTTTTTTAATGGAGACTTTAAAAACAGCCAAATAGCTGTCTGCTCTTGAGGAAGAAAATGAAGCAACTTTGAGGTCACATGTGTTCCTCCTCCACCCCCGATTTTAGCAGAAGAATTATGTATGTTTGCATTTGCCCCCATTAGTCAAATGCTTAATGCACAGCTCTTCTTCGTAAAGGGGAGAGTTCTGTCTCTTTTATGAATCATCCAATTCCCAAAGGTGGAAATACTTCGCGGAGCAGATTAAAATGATTCAAGATTAACTAACCTGTGTTGGCTGGAAAGAGCCGCTCCTGAGAGGAAACGGTGGAGAAGGGGTCAATTCCGAGCTGCATCTGCAGCTGAGTCACGTCATCGGAAAAGACAGGGCAGCCAGGTGGGCCATGCAGAACCTCTGCACAGGCCCCCCGACTGCCCCCCATTTCCCTGGACCCCCAACTGCCCCATGGCTCGCCCCTGCACCCTAACTGCCCCCAGATTCCCAGTCCTCCAACCCCCGCCCAGCTTGCCCTGACCCCCCACCCCACCATCCTCACCTGGCTGCCCTGGCCCAGGGTGGTCTTCCCCAAGGTAGCTCTGATCGGCCCCTCTCTGTCCCAAAGCCCTCCCTGGGTTGAGCTGCTTCTGTGACATCATGCCCCAGTTTCCCTGGCATCCCAGAGTAGCAGGGGCTCCGTGATCTCCCCAAATGGATCTTAAGGAAGCTGTAGCTCAGGAAGGTAGTTCAGGGCTACCTCCAGCTGGCAGCCACTCTGCAGGGCCCCCCTCCCACTCTCCATGGACCCTCTGTCCATCTCAGGCTGGGCCTCTTCGGTCTGCCAGGAATGGCCATCATCCTGGCCACCAGCCCAGGACCAGCCCAAGGCTACCTCATCCTCCAGACTCATCTGGGTGTCCTCTCTCCAGCCTGCCCAGATTTCCCTTTGTCACGCACCGTGATGACCTCGGCATCGGTGTGGACACGGCCTGACAGCTGGAGGGCAGGGCCCGGGCTCCCAGCAGCGGTAGGGGCCCTGGATGGGCAGGGATCTGGAGGGGCTGAGCCCACTAAACTCTGGTCCCTGAAAACCTCTGACTGCAGAGCGTTGTCAGAGGAAAACTGATTTCCCAGCAGAGGGAAGAGCAGCAGTGATTCTTGGAGCAGAGGGGACTGTGGCTGGCGCGGGCATCCCGTCTGCCAGGGCTGAGGGCCTGATCAAGGCATTGCCGGAGGAGACGCAGGGCTTGAAAGCGCTGTGCAGACTGCAGCGGGCACCAGGTCTCCATGCCCAAGTGCCAGCAGTATCTTCTCCCTCTGCCTCCCCAGCCCTTCTCTATAGAGATGAAATCATGAAAAGAAAGTGAAAGTCGCTCAGTCATGTCCTACTCTTTGTGACCCTATGGACTATGCAGTCCATGGGATTCTCCAGGCCAGAATACTGGAGTGGGTAGCCTTTCCTTTCTCCAGGGGATCTTCCCAACCCAGCTATTGAATCCAGGTCTCCCGCATTGCAGGCGGATTCTTCACCAGCTGAGCCATAAGGGAAGCCTAAGACTACCGGAGTAGGTAGCCTATACCCCCTCCAGAGGATCTTCCCGACCCAGGAATTGAACTGGGGTCTCCTGTGTTGCAGGTGGATTCTTTACCAAGTGAGCTATCAGGGAAGCCGTTCAGCTCGAGTGAAGGAGTTGTTGGGTGATGCCATGCCCATTGTTCTCTTGAAGCCTGTTACCACCGCCGCTGCCTGGTCTTCTAAAAAATTTCCCCACACGTATGAAATGATTCATTCTCCCTCGAGAAAGAGAGGTGATCCAAACCAGGGCTTCCCAAATAGGGGTTCCCTGAAACACTGGTCCACTGGGTTGTTAATCGGTTTCCTGTTCACACAGGGTTTGAGACGCGCTATACGGAAGGGATTTATGTTATTGGTTGAAGGGCTTCTCAGGACTTTTGGTGCACGTGGCGAGCTGGCCATCCTCCCAGGGCTGTGGCCCAAGGCGTCCCCTGCACGTGTGAACAGGACCAGTCTCCCTCATTGCCTTCCCCGCTTTGGGGGGAATACCCCCAGCATCTCCCATGAGGGTGCCCCGTGGCACCAGGTATAGGAAAGAGGGGTCTGAGATGCTCTGGGTGAGGCTCAGACACAGGCCTCTGGGGAGCTGTGTCCTGCCAGGGCCGATGACTCAGACGCCCAGGGAACACTGGGTCCCCGACAACATGAAAGAAGCTGCCTCTGTTAGCACCAAGCTTGACACCCCAACAGGTGTGCTGCCCTTAAAGTCATCTGTGAGCCCCCTCAAATGACCACCAGCAGGTCTCATCTGTACCTGGCAGTCCCCAGTGGTCCCCAGCAGCACCCACAATGCCCTACAGACCCAGCCGTACTCAGACGTCCATGGCCATAACCATCAACGCCCCAAAGCACCCCGCTCAGCCCTGGTTGGGTAGCCAGCAGTGGCAGATCTGTGTCTCCCTGCTGTGTCCACAGCTGGGAGGGAGGGGGGCCCTGGATCAGCCCAGCCTTGAGGCCCCCTGGGTCACAGAGGCCATCTCAGTGCGGTCCTCGGAGCAGGCTGGGCTTGCTCTGCGGCCTCTCCATTCTAGCCATGCCCCAAGCACTGGGGCGCCTGCACTGGGCTGTCAGAGGGCTGGCTTGGGGGGCTGCTGGGGGCCCAGGGTGCTGAGCTGCTTTGTCCCTTAGCCCCAGGGCTGGCGTGCAGAGCTCTGCCTTCCAGCCTTTCCTGTCCCTGCCTAGCCATTCTCCCCATGCCCAGTCCCTGCCCACATCTGTTCCACCCCCACCTGTGTCCCTCCAAAAAGCCCCTGCAGGCCAGAACATTCTGTGCTGGCCACTCAGGCAGTATCTCCATGGCTCCATCCCCTGCACCCGCGCTGCGATGCCCACACTTCCTGCCAAAGTTGCCAAGAAGGGGACAGTCCTAAAGAAGAGGTGAAATGGCTGGGCTGAACGTGGCCCCAGGAAAGGGAGGGACATCTTCCTGGCCCGAAGCTAAAACCTTGGTGTCGACTTAATGTGTGTCTCTGGTGTCAGAGCCCACCCACTTTCTGAGCCAGAGGCTCAGAGAGAAGCCTCCTCGAGAAACCAGCCAGCACTCAGCCCAGCAGAGCCACAACCCCCCAGGAGCCCTGCCCAGGCCGGTGAGCCCTCACTCTGGTCAGGAAACAGTAGGGCAGCGTCCTCTGGGAATTGTGTACCAGGAATTGTTATCCGGTCGTGGGGTGAATGACTGAGCGGCCAAGAATGCCCTGCAGAGTGCAGGAATCAGGAACCTGCCTCCAAGGGGCCCCGGCAGTTCCCTGGGGAGCCAGTCTCTGGGGCCCCGTGAGATCCGCTGGAGAGGGGGCCAGGGTGTGTGCCGAGCACGGGGAGGCCGGCCAGGCAGATGGCAGCTGCTGAGACTCCCGTCGAGGGTGTCTCCAGGTGCCCCCAGAGCATGCTGGGAAGCTGCTCTAGGGAGGGGAGCAGCCAACTGGCTGGGGGGCTCCTCGTGTGGTGGTGTCGACGCCCTGCTGGGAAGGACCCCTGGGAGCAGAGGGAGAAGCCGTTTCCTTTGCTGGGCCTGGCGATGGCACCCAGTGACAAAGCCTAACGTGTGTCAGTTGCAAAGGGATGCGTAGTGTGAATGGTATTGTGGACTGTGTCCGGTGTAATAGTACGTTACATCGTGATTCAAGGTCTGTCTATACCTTCACTTTATTGCCTACAAAGTCAGGTAGGCCCAAAGAATTGATGGTTTTGAACTGCGGCGTTGGAGCAGACTCTTGAGAGTCCCTTGGACTGCAAGGAGATCCAATCAGTCCATCCTAAAGGAAATCAATCCTGAATATTCATTGGAAGGACTAATACTGAAGCTGAAACTCCAATACTTTGGCCACCTGATGCGAAGACCTGACTCATTGGAAAAGACCCCGATGCTAAGAAAGATTGAGAGCAGGAGGAGAAGGGGACAACAGAGGATGAGATGGTTGGTTGGGATCACTGACTTGATGGACATGAGATTGAGCAAGCTCTGGGAGTTGGTGATGGACAGAGAAGCCTGGCGTGCTGCAGTCCATGGGATCACAAAGAGTTGGACACGACGGATGGACTGAACTGACTAACTGACTGAAGTGGAATAATGCATTAACTGGCTGTACTTTCTAAGCCATGCAATCAATTTTCAATTCCATCCATCAATCATGCAAAGATTTTGGTTAAAATTTTGCCTAATCAATGTTCCTCTTCCCTGATGTTAATGAATAATTTGCTCTTGCAACTTAATTGGATGGAGTTGTGTTTTTCTTTTATTTAACCGATAGATTTAAATCTCACTCAATCCTATCATCTGAAAGATTTTTAAACAGGCTAGAAAACTTTGTCAATAAGTTTTTAAAGCATCCAGATACAAGAATTTTTGTGGATGACAAATAGTAAAGCCTCAGTGTTACATAACAGTGGAAAATTTTCAAAACACTCTTGTTCTAAGTACAGTCAGCAGAGAATCATTTTCTGAAGAAACTACTTTCTCACTCTGTACTAAAATGTCAAATTTACCTCGAAGGGCAGACTATGTTCCTTTTTCCAAAAAAAAAAAAAAAAAAGAATCTACAAATAGCGAACAGTTGTCAGCTTCTTGTCATCTAGAAAAGGTCAGCAAATGGAAAACACTTGTGTTTCAAAAACAAAAGTCATCCCAACAGTGGAGAGGAAGTCTGGGAGGGGGTTGAGGGAGGGCTGAAGCCTGGACCAGTTTCCTTCCACCCCAGGTCCTCTCTGGAGGACAGTGACCACGGGGCCGGGGAGCACTGGGTGGATCCGCTCACCCCCTGGGAGCTGGGTGGTCAGTGTTAGCAGAGTCAGGGCCCAGGGGGAGAACTGAGGATCTGCAGGAAGCTGACCTGAGAAAGGGGGCTTCATGGACCACATCCAGGAGCTGAATGACTGTGTCTTCTATGTAAAAGATCTAAATTCCAGCCCTGAAAAGAATGCCCGAAGCTTAAAAACGTGAGTCAACATGGAAACATCCAGCAGATTAATTCAAGAAGATGCGGTGATGCAGCCCTGAGGCGCTGTCCCGGGAGAAAGAGGACAAGAAATATCTCAATAGACAAAGCAGAACAATAAAGAGGAAGATACAGCAAAGGAAAACAGGGCTGGCTTAGAAGACAGAGCAGGAGACCTAACCGAGTTCCAGAAGTGGAGAAAAATAACAGCTGGGAGAAAGGCCACAGCTGAACCTGGGAAGATTCCTCTGAGTCGAGGAAAGTCTGGAACCTGCACGCTGAAGGGCTTGTCGAGTTCCAGAGTTGTGAGAAAAGGTACAACCTGCACGGCATCATGGGAAGAATTACAGCTCTGCATTCGTGTGATTGGCTGTCAGTTGCTAAGTCATGTCCGACTCTTTCGTGACCCGATGGACTATAGCCCCAGGCTCCTCTGTCTGGGGATTTCCCAGGCAAGAACACTGGAGCAGGTTATCATGTCCTTCTCCAGGGATCTTCTGGACTCGGAGATCGAATCCATGTCTCCTGCATTGGCAGCCGGATTCTTTCCCTCTAAGCCAGCAGGGAAGCACCACACACCTCAGTTCAGTCGCTCAGTCATGTCCGAGTCCCTGCGACCCCATGGACTGCAGCTCGCCAGGCCTCCCTGTCCATCGCCAACTCCCAGAGCTTGCTTAAACTCAAGTCCATCAAGTCAGTGATGCCATCCAACCATCTCATCCTCTGTTGTCCCCTTCTCCTCCTGCCCTCAATCTTTCTTAGCATCTGGGTCTTTTCCAGTGAGTTGGTTCTTCACATCAGGTGGCCAAAGTATTGGAGTTTCAGCATCAGCAACAGTCCTTCCAATGAATATTCAGGACTGATTTCCTTTAGGATGGACTGATTGGATCTCCTTGCAGTCCAAGGGACTCTCAAGAGTCTTCTCCAACACCACAGTTCAAAAGCATCAATTCTTCAGCACTCAGCCTTCTTTATGGTCCAACTCTCATATCCATACATGACCACAGGAAAACCATAGCTTTCACTAGACATACCTTTGTTGACAAAGTAATATCTCTGCTTTTTAATATGCTGTCTATGTTGGTCATAGCTTTTCTTCCAAGGAGCAAGCGTCTTTTAATTTTATAGCTGCAGTCACCATCTGCAGTGATTTTGGAGCCCCCCAAAAATAGTCTGCCATTGTTTCCATTGTTTCCCCATCTATTTGCCATGAAGTGACGGGACCAGATGCCATGATCTTAGTTTTCTGAAAGTTGAGTTTTAAGCCAACTTTTTCACTCTCCTCTTTCACTTTCATCTAGACGCTTTTTAGTTCTTCACACATCTTATCTATAGTAATAGAAATCAGACCAGTCATTATTAGGGGCCAGAGGATTGCCTGGGATAGTCATGGAAATTTTAATAAATACATGATGCATAAATTTGTCAGAACTCATTGACACATACAGTTAAAATGGTCCCATTTTGTTATATGCAAATTTTGCCAAATATATTTGAATGAAGATGACAAATTCTAGAGTTTCTCCTTAAAGAAAAGTAATCCAACAGACTTTCAATCAGAGAGAATAATTTGGCTAAAAGACAGAACAATCAGAACGCAGTGAGAGCTCTTATGAAGAACACTCGATGCTAACAGCAGTAGGGGAGCGACAGCAGTTACAAGAGTCCACCCCCAGGAAGCCCTGTGCCAGAAATGATGCTACTTTGTCTTCAGTGTGAAAAACATATGAACACAGAAAAATAATTCACAAGGTGTAGGACCTAAATACTCCATCTAAGAAAACAAAATCCTATTTGTTTAAGACATTATTTGTCACATAATGGTTACTTGAAGCTGAATGCATTCTGAGTGGGTAGAATTCTTGATATTAAGTTCTTAGAAAACCAGGGAATAGATGGATTCTTTCTTTTTCTTTTTTTAAAAAACGACCTAATATATCAGTATTTGTGTACTGGGAAATGATGACCACAATAAGTCTGCTGCTGCTGCTAAGTCGCTCAGTCGTGTCCGCCTCTGTGTGACCCCATAGACGGCAGCCCACCAGGCTCCCCCGTCCCTGGGATTCTCCCGGCAAGAACACTGGAGTGGGTTGCCATTTCCTTCTCCAATGCAGGAAAGTGAAAAGTGAAAGGGAAGTCGCTCAGTCGTGTCCAACTCTTATCGACCCCATGGACTGCAGCCCACCAGGCTCCTCCGTCCATTGGATTTTCCAGGCAAGAGTACTGGAGTGGGGTGCCATTGCCTTCTCCAACAATAAGTCTAGTTAGCATCAATGAGTTCTTCCTTAAACTGATCAAGGAAGTGTATAGCCAACGATGTCACAAGTGATATGTGGAGATTATTTAAAGTTTTCTATTAAAGTCAGAAATAGGACATGAGTGTCCGTTTCTGCCTTTGAGGATATTCTTGAATCTTAGCCAACACAAGAAAAATAAAATGTTAATAGTAAAAAGTGGAAGAGAAAATAATCATCATTTGATGACGATTTAGCTGTCCAAAGGAAATCCAAAAATTTATGTGAAAGGTGTTATAACTGAAACACTGAAAGGTGTTATAGGAAATAAATAAATTGTCATTTGCTTTCTTACATTGGGAGGTATTTTATAGCAGAGAAAAATTATATTGGCAACAGCAAACCCAAATATTTTAAAAGTAGGAATTCATTCTGTTAGAAAGACATAAAAAACGACATTCATGAGATTTTTATGGAAGATAATAAAGAAAACGGAACTGAACTAATTAAAGAAAAGTTTAGTAAGCGGAGAAGAACATAATGTTCATAGGTGTGAAAGGTCTGTATCCTAAAGGTATATCCTCCTCTAAGTTTCTCAGTTTCAGTTCAGTTCAGTCGCTCAATCGTGTCCAACTCTGTGACCCCATGGACTGCAGCACGCCAGGCCTCCCTGTCTGCCACCGACTCCCGGAGCTTACTCACTCTCATGTCCGTTGAGTCAGTGATGCCATTCATCCATCTCGTCCACTTCATATCATATCACCCCCTCTCCTCCTGCCTTCGATCTTTCCCAGCTTCAGGGTCTTTTCCAAGGAGTCAGCTCTTTGCATCAGGTGGCCAAAGTATTGGAGTTTCAGTTTCAGCATCAGTCCTTCCAATGAATATCCAGGACTGATTTCCTTTAGGATTGACTGGTTGGATCTCCTTGCAGTCCAAAGGACTCTCAAGAGTCTTCTCCAACACCACAGCTCAAAAGCTTCGATTCTTGGGTGCTCAGCTTTTTTTGTGATCCACCTGTCACATCCATACATGACTACTGGAAAAACCATAGCTTTGACTAGATAGACCTTTGTTGACAAAGTAACATCTCTGCTTTTTAATATGCTGTCTAGGTTGGTCATAGCTTTTCTTCCAAGGAGCAAGCGTCTTTTAATTTCATGGCTGCAGTTACCATCTGTAGTAATTTTGGAGCCCCCCCCAAATAAAGTCTGTCACTGTTTCCATTGTTTCCCCATCTATTTGCCATGAAGTGATGGGACCAGATGCCATGATCTTAGTTATCTGAAAGTTGAGTTTTAAAGCCAACTTTTCCCTCTCTTCTTTCACTTTCATCAAGAGGTCCTTTAGTTCTTCTTCACTTTCTGCCATAAGGCTGCTGTCATCTGTGTATCTGAGGTTATTGAAATTTCTCCCGGCAATCTTGATTCCAGCTTGTGCTTCTTCCAGCCCAGCGTTTCTCATGATGTACTCTGCATAGAAGTTAAATAAGCAGGGTGACAATATACAGCCTTGACGCACTCCTTTTCCTATTTGGAACCAGTCTGTGTTCTATGTCCAGTTTTAACTGTTGCTTCTTGATCTGCATACAGTTTTCTTAGGAGGCAGATAAGGTGGTCTGGTATTCCCATCTCTTGAAAAATTTCCATAGTTTGTTGGGATCCACACAGTCAAAAGCTTTGGTGTAGTCAATAAAGAAGTGGATGTTTTTCTGGAACTCTCTTGCTTTATTGATGGTTGTTGGAAATTTGATCTCTGGTTCCTCTGCCTTTTCCAAATCCAGCTTGAACATCTGGAAGTTCAGGGTTCATGTACTGTTGAAGCCTGGCTTGGAGAATTTTGAGCATTACTTTGCTAGTGTGTGAGATGAGTGCAATTGTGCAGTAGTTTGAGCATTCATTGGCATTGCCTTTTTTGGGGATTGGAATGAAAATTGACCTTTTACAGTCCTGTGGCCAATGGTGAGTTTTCCAAATTTGCTGGCATATTGAGTGCAGCACTTTCACAGAATCCTCTCTTAGGATTTGAAGTAGCTCAACCGGAATTCCATCACCTCCACTAGCCCTTTGTTCATAGTGATGCTCCCTAATGCCCACTTGACTTCATACCCCAAGATGTCTGGCTCTAGGTGAGTAATCACACCATCGTGTTTATCTGGGTCGTGAAGATATGTTTTGTATAGTTTTTCTGTGTATTCTTGCCACCTCTTCTTAATATCTTCTGCTTCTGTTAGGTCCATACCATTTTTGTCCTTTATTGTCCCCATCTTTGCATGAAATTTTCCCTTGGTATCTCTAATTTTCTTGAAGAGATCTCTAGTCTTTCCCATTGTATTGTTTTCCTCTGTTTCTTTGCACTGATCACTGAGGAAGGCTTTCTTATCTCTCCTTGCTATTCTTTGGAACTCTGCATTCAAATGGGTATATCTTTCCTTTTCTCCTTTGCTTTTCGCTTCTCTTCTTTTCACAGCTATTTGTAAGGTCTCCTCAGACAACCATTTTGCCTTTTTGCATTTCATTTTCTTGAGGATGGTCTTGATCTCTGCCTCCTGTACAAAGTCACAAACCTCCATCTATAGTTCTTCAGGCACTCTATCAGAGCTAATCCCTTGAATCTATTTGTCACTTCTACTGTATAATCGTAAGGGATTTGATTTAGGTCGTACCTGAATGATCTAGTGGTTTTCCCTACTTTCTTCAATTGAAGTCTGAATTTGGCAATAAGGAGTTCATGATCTGAGGCACAGTCAGCTCCTGGTCTTGTTTTTGCTGACTGTATAGAGCTTCTCCATCTTTGGCTGCAAAGAATATAATCAATCTGATTTCAGTATTGACCATCTGTTGATGTTCATGGGTAGGGTCTTCTCTTGTGTTGTTGGAAGAGGGTGTTTACTATGACCAGTGCATTCTCTTGGCAAAATTCTGTTAGCCTTTGCCCTGCTTCATTCTGTACTCCAAGGCCAGATTGCCTGTTACTCCTGGTATCTCTTGATTTCCTACTTTTGCATTCCAGTCCCCTATGATGAAAAGGACTTCTTTTTTTGGGGTGTTAGTTCTAGAAGATCTTGTAGGTCTTCATAGAGTTGAAGCTACATAGAGCTTCAACTTCAGCTTCTTCAGCATTACTGGTTGGGGCATAGGCTTGGATTACCGTGATATTGAATGGTTTGCCTTGGAAATGAACAGAGATCATTCTGTTTTTGACATTGCACCCAAGAACTGCATTTCAGACTCTTTTGTTGACTATGATGGCTACTCCACTTCTTCTAAGGGATTCCTGCCCACAGTAGTAGATATAATGGTCATCTGAGTTAAATTCACCCATTCTAGTCCGTTTTAGTTCACTGATTCCTAGAATGCCAACATTCACTCTTGCCATCTCCTGTTTGATCACTTTCAATTTACCTTGATTCTTGGACCTAATATTCAAGGTTCCTATGCAATATTGCTCTTTACAGCACTGGACTTTACTTCCATCACAAGTCACATCCACAACTGGGTGTTGTTTTTGCTTTGACTCTGTCTCTTCATTCTTTCTGGAGTTATTTCTCCACTCTTCTACAGTAGCATATAGGGCAACCTTCTGACCTGGGAAGTTCATCTTTCAGTGTCATATCTTTTTGCCTTTTCGGACTATTCATGGGGGTCTCAAGGCAAGAATATTGAACTAGTTTGCCATTCCCTTCTCCAGTGGACTACGTTTTGCCATGACCCGTCCGTTTGGGCGGCCCTACCTGGTGTGGCTCATAGTTTCACTGAGTTAGATAAGGCTGTGATCCATGAGATCGGTTTGGTTAGTTTTCTCTAATTGCGATTTTCATAAACTCCTCTAAGTTTCTCAATTTATATGTTTAATTAAATGTCAATTAAAATGTTATAGAACTTCCTTCTTCCTATTTTTTTTGAGGGAAACTCATAAAATACTTCTGAATGATCCTCTAGTGCCCACTAGGATGAAATATTGAAAAAAGGGAGCCACAGCTGTGTTCAAAGTTAGGATAATTGGAGAATAGAAATTTGAAATCTGTTATAATGTATCATAAAACTACAGTAATTAAACTGGGTGATATCAATGCATAATTAGAAGGAGGTAACTCAAGATGCCCAAGAAAGTCCAGAAATGGATCATAACATGGCTGAATTTAGTATTTGCTAAACTAATGAAAAAAGGTGACTCATTTGATAAACCCGAAAACAACTAGAACAAAAAGTATGTGAATACACTCTGATATCAAGGTAGGAAAATCTTTCTTAAGATTTCCTCTCAAGGAAAAGATGACTGAATTTATTTATAGAGACAAACAAAACTCCATATAGCAAAAGAAATTAAAACTGGCAAGTTATTATATGTCAATTATATCTTAATTTTTTAAAAAAGAATAAAGCCTGTATTAGGAGAAACTGGAAAGTTAAAGGTCAAAATCATTTTCAAAATCTAGGATTGATAAAGGGCACTGTGTTCAACACATATTTGGCTTTAGAAAGTAATTTACAACTGCAGTCCAGTAAAAAAGAGCAGTATTAACACTTGGAGCTAACCTCCGTCACGGCCCAGGCCTGTACCACGGCCAGAGCCCCTGCGCCTGGACCCCTGACCTGGGAGGGTAGGACCGAAGCCTCCTCAGAGATGAGGCAATGGAGTTGCTGGGGCCAAGGCCCCCGGGGGAAGGGGTGTGAACCCAGAGCCTGTGTGCATTCCCAGCGTGTCATTCTAGCCCAAGAGAGTGAGAGATGAAAATGGTCCACGGACTCTGGAGGAATCTGAGTAACAGCCGTGAAATGTCATTTTCCGCCTGTCAAGCCGGCTGAGTGTGGAGAGAAGCGCGTGCCCCAGCAGACTTGTCTGCCTTCCTCTTCCTCCCACAAGGGTGGGCTGGAAGCTGCATAGTAGCCCTCCCAGCACAAAACAATGTCCCCCCCTCCACTCCACGCAAATTCAAGAGACCCCCTGGGAATGACAGGGGGCAGGGCTGACCAGACGTGCGTGAGGTGGGCTCCCCAGGACACCAAGGAGAGTCATGAAGTGGGCGCTTTCCTCCCTGCCGTGCTCCTGGGGGTCCTGGGTCGGCCTGGCCTGCTGCCTTCCATCCAGGGCATCCCTACCCTGCATCCCTCCCTCCGTCTTCACGCTCCATCCCTCCATCCCGCTCTCCATCCCTCCATGCCTCCATCCCATCCTCCACTCTGCCTGGAACCTGCTTCCTGTGAGCGCTCTGAGCAGTGTCACAGGCCATCTCCTTGCTCACCCCCTCCACGGCCATCTTCTCCATGCTGTTCGTGAATCACATCCATCTTAACAAACACTTCTCCATCTGCCCTGGAGAAGATTCGTTCCTGCATCCTATCAGGCTGGGATGGGAGCACATTTAAACTTTACTGCCCACGGGGATAATGTGTATATACTTTTAAAATCTCCACGATAAGGAGCAACTCGTCCTGTCTCCTTCAGAGTCCACAGTTTCATCCGACACCAGCCAAGTTTGACAGGAACCAGCAGGTCCAGAAATCCCCAAGGCTCTGCTGAGACAGAGGATCCCACCCTTGCCTTGTCTGCTCGTAAAGACGGACGTGATTCATGAGCAGCACAGAGAAGCTGGCCTTGGAGAAGATGAGCAAGGAGATGGCTGGTTCCGGAACCAGAGAGGGTCGGCCTGGGGCCTGCGGCCACCCTGCCCTTGTTTATCCCCAAGAACTCAGCTCGGTGGTGCTTTGGTCTCTGCCCCAGCATCTGTTTATTGATGCCGTGATGAATGGGGCGGCATTGCCAGGGGAGAAAAGCCCCTTCCTGCGTGCACTGTGACAGTGGCCCCTCCCTGATTCTCCAGGGCATTTATCCTGCGCTGTACGCGACAGTCAAAGCCCATCTGGAGCCATCCACGGCCGCTGAGCGCCACCATGAGCCCTGTCCCCATCTTCATCGCCAGCACAGGACGTTCGCAGCCACCTACTGTGTGCGTTGTGTGCGGGTCCTGGGGCCTGGGGCGGTGAAGGACAGGGAGGCCTGGTGTGCTGCAGTTCACGGGGTCACAGAGTAGGACACAACTGAGCAACTGGACAACAGCAGGTGTCTGTGCTGTGTGTGGATTCTGGGGCCTGGCGCGGTGGGGACAGAGAGAGGTGAGGAGCCACAGAGACTCAATGGGCAGGGGAACACACCCTGTCCTCAGGGGCCTGGCAGCCCCTGGGGTGGCCAAGACATGTGCAGAGACCAGTCCTCTGACCCATAGCGACCCTCCCAGAGGAGCAAAGAAGGTAACCAGAACATTCTACCGGTTTAGAACAGACCCTGATTCAAGATTGCTTAGAGTGGTAACTGCAGAGCTCCACTGCAGAGGCTTCCAGTTGTCCCCTATTTCCTAGAAATGGAATCTTTTTTAGCCACACCCATGGCTGCCTGGAATGAAACCACATTGCCCAGCTTCACACGCATCTCTGTGGGAGCCTGTGGCCCAGGGCCTGGCCAGCAGGTGGGAGTGGGTCGTGGTGTCACCTTCTCTTTCCCCTTCCTGCCGCCCAGCACAAGGGCAGACCGGTCAGAGCTTGGACACCTATGACCACGAGGGCTGCCTGGTGACGCTGGAGTAGGGGATGGAGCCCGGAACCCCAGCAATCACGTGGAGCAAAGCTGCCCAAGCAGCCTGGACGTGGCTTCCAGAGCTCTGGCTTGAAGGAATGAAGCTTGGTGAAGCCAGTGCTCAACTGGGGTCCCTCCCGCCTGAAATAAAGCCAATCTCAGTGGACTGAAGTGCCTGCTATGTGTCAGTGCCTCGTGGAAAAATGGGTGCTGTGGCGACAAGCAAGACTGAGACAGTCCTGCTCCCAGGGAACGTCCACTCAAGCGAGAGAAGCAGAGAAAAAGCAACAAACCAGAAAACACGCGTCTTTCCAAGCCCTGATAGCTTGGGCTGCCCAGGTGGCTCAATGGTAAAGAATCTGCCTGCAGTGCAGGAGATGTGGGTTTGATCCCTGGGTCAGGAAGATCCCCTAGAGAAAGGAATGGCAACCTACTCCAGTATTCTTGCCTGGAGAGTTCCATGGACAGAGGAGCCTGGCTGGCTACAGTCCATAGGGTTACAGAGAGTCAGATACGACTTTGCGACTCATGGGTTGCCATTCCCTTCTCCAGGGGATCTTCCCGACCCAGGGATTGACCCCAGGTCTCCTGCATTGCAAGCAGATTCTTTATCATCTGAGCCACCAGGGAAGTCCTCAACAGCAGCAACAAGGTGATAACTCGCAAAGCCAGAGAGGGGCAGGGACAGGGGAGAGCAGATGGGGAGTCTTCCCAAAGGAGGCAGGTTTAGGAAGATGGGACGAGGAGAACAGGACACCAGTTACAGGAAACTGGTCAAAAGTTGGAACTAGAAGAGATGGGGATCTGCCTGTGAAGGACCAGGGGGCCGCTGCAGGGATGAGCCAGTATCCGAGCTGTGGAAGGTGTGGGCTCTTGAGCGTGGGGAGAGGGCCCCCGGCTGGTCTTCTTCTGGAGCAGCCCCTGGAGCTGGAGCTGGCTTTGGTCGGGGTGTGTCCAGCACAGGAAACGCCTGGTCACTGGCCCCAGTGTCTCCACACTCAGGGCAAAAATGCTAATTCCTGGGCCCTGCCTGCCAGAGGGCATGGCCTATCTGATTTCCTGTAATTGGATTAGTGCTGATGAAGTCTAACAGCCCAGTTTTAAGGGCCTCAAGGTCATCTGGCCCAACACCCTCCACCGGCCTGAGAGCCCTCCTGCCCTCTGGCGAAGGGCCCTGACTTCCTGCAGGACAGCTGTCCTCCAGGGCCACAGACCTCTCCTTGCAGGATGTTGTACTGTGCTGAATTGGAGTCTGACCCCTCTTCGAGCACTTCCTCTGGATCTACTGAACATAAGATGAATCTCTTTTCCAAACAAGAAGCCGTCAACCACATGTGCTCACTCATCATGACCTATAAGTCTCCTCTTTTTCTGGTTGAATGTCTTCAAAATCCACAGTCATTTCTTTCTCTATTGGCTGAAGCTCAGCCTCCTGGGGCAGCGGCTTAGGAAGGACAGTGTCTTACTGAGCCAGCTCAACATCGCTCATTACTAGAGAGATCAAATCAAAACCACAAAGAAGTACCACCTCACTCCAGTCAGAATGGCCATCATCAAAAAGTCTACAAGCAATAAATGCTGGAGAGACTGTGGAGAGAAGGGAACCTTCGTACACTGTTGGTGGGAAAGTAAATCGGTACAGCCACTGTGGAGAGCGGAGTGGAGGCTTCCTTAAAACTAAAAATAGAATTACCATACGATCCTGAAACTCCACTCCTGGGCATGTATCTGGAAAAGACAAAAACCCTAATTTGAAAAGATATGTGTACCCCACGTTCACGGAGCATCATTTACA
Organism: Bos indicus; assembly: GCF_029378745.1. Lineage (NCBI taxonomy): Eukaryota > Metazoa > Chordata > Mammalia > Artiodactyla > Bovidae > Bos > Bos indicus. The sequence continues at coordinate 118,419,300 of NC_091762.1, read as the reverse complement.
ACAGCCAAACGTGGAAGCCACCTAAACGTCCCTCGACAGAGGAGTGGGTAAAGAAGGTGTGGATCTACGTGTACAGTGGAATTCTCCTCAGCCACAGAAAGCATGAAATTAGGCCATTTGCAACAACACAGACGGACCTAGAGATTATCATACTGAGTGAAGTAAGTCAAAGACAAACATCATATGATATCGCTGACATGTGGAACCCTAAAAAAATGATACAAATAAATTTGTTTATAAAAGAGAAACAGACTCGCAGACTTAGAGAACAAACTTATGATTACCAAAGGGGAAAGGTTGGGGGGAGAGATAAAATGGGAGTCTGAGACTGACATGTTGAGATTCAATACGTCACACTGAATGTCATGTGACACGCTGAATATCAGTCACTCAGTCGTGTCCAATACTTTGCAACCCTATGGACTGTAGCCCACCAGGCTCCTCTGTCCATGGGATTCTCCAGGCAAGAATACCGGAGTGGGTTGCCATTTCCTCCTCCAGAGGATCTTCCCACCCCAGGGATCAAACCAGAGTCTCTTTTATTGCAGGTGGAGTCCTTACTGCCTGAGCCACTAGGGGAGACCCCATGCACACACACTGCTGCTGCTGCTAAGTCGCCTCAGTCGTGTCCGACTCTGTGCGACCCTACAGACGGTGGCCCACCAGGCTCCCGTCCCTGGGATTCTCCAGGCAAGAACACTGGAGTGGGTTGCCATTTCCTTCTCCAGTGCATGAAAGTGAAAAGTGAAGGTGAAGTCACTCAGTCGTGTCCAACTCTTCGTGACCCCATGGACTGCAGCCCACCAGCCTCTTCCGTCCATGGGATTTCCCAGGCAAGAGTACTGGAGTGGGGTGCCGTCACCTTCTCCATGCACACACACTACTATACCTAAAACAGATGACTAATAAGGACGTACTGTATAGCACGGGGAACTCTGCTCAACATTCCGTGATAACCTCCCTGGGAAAATAATTTGAGAAAGTATATATATATATAACTGAATAATTTTGCTGTACACCTTAAACTAACACAGCATTATAAATCAATGACACTTCAATATAAAATAAAAATTTAGAAAAAGTAAAGTCACAGCTTACAAAAAACAAAGAATGGAGGTAAAACGCAGATGGTGAAGGCAGCAGGCTTTGGGCAGTGTCCCTTGCTGGTTCTCCGCAGATGCAGCTCCACTTTCTGCTCACAGACTGTGGGCCAGAGGACCCTTTAAGACTTTTTAGTTCACCCTCCAGTCTTAGCTTTCTAGGGCCGCCATAACAAATGACCACAAAGTGGGTGGCTTCAAACAACAGAAACAGATGCTCCATCAGTTCTGGAGGCTGGAAGTCCAAAGTCACAGCCCTGGAGGGTTGGTTTCTCCAGAGGGTTCGGGGAGAAGCCACTCCAGCCTCTGTCTGGCTCACAGAAGGTGCTGGCAGGTCGGGGGGCCCTCGGCCTGCAGGGTGTCACTCGGCTGCCGCTCTTCGAGTTGCTTCTCTCTGTTCCTGTGTGCCCTCCCCTCTCTTCTCTTCTGAGGGAGATCACTGTCTTTAGGGCCCACCTTAATCCAGGAAGATTTCCTCTGAGATCATTACCTTAATTATATCTACAAAGGCCCTTATCCCAAACAAGGTCACATTCTAAGGTTGCTGGTGACCACAGCTCTCCGTTCAGCCACTCAGTTCATCGCTCAGTCGTGTCCGACTCCTTGCAACCCCATGAACCGCAGCACGCCAGGCCTCCCTGTCCATCACCAACTCCCGGAGTTCACTCAAACCCATGTCCATCGAGTCAGTGATGCCATCCAGCCATCTCATCCTCTGTCGTCCCCTTCTCCTCCTGCCTTCAATCTTTCCCAGCATCAGGGTCTTTTCCAGTGAGTCAGCTCTTCGCATCAGGTGGCCAAAGAATTGGAGCTTTAGCTTCAGCATCAGCCCTTCCAGTGAACACCTAGAACTGATCTCCTTTAGGATGGACTGGTTGGATCTCCTTGCAGTCCAAGGGACCACAGGTCAAAGGCATCAGTTCTTCAGTGCTCAGCTTTCTTAATAGTCTAACTCTCACATCTATACATGACCACTGGAAAAACCATAGCCTTGACTAGACGGACCTTGTCGGCTAAGCTCTCAGAGGCGACCCCAACCACCCGCTTCACCTCAGCACGTGACAGGTGAACAAAGTGAGGGGTTTGCCAGGGGCCCCAGTGACTCGGTGAGGGACTGGACAGCAGTGCTTGGAGGCCACAAGGCAGGCGTGGTGAGACCTGCTCACTGCAAACAGTGTTTCTGGGGGTTTCTCGGGTCACCAAAGCTCACCTCTGTTAGAGACAAAGTTCTGAAAAAAGTACTGTTTTGAAGACAAGCATTCTAAACCGTATGCATGTCCTCTCCCAACTCACTAAACAGAATTTAAAGCAAAAAAGCCCATCACCATTTTGTCATCTTGTTGGTAACTCGGGGTCACTGCTAAGCAGAGGCAGTGACGTGGTGATGCTCAGCTGGGCTGCGGACCCTATACATTCCTGAGCTTCCTGACTTTCCCAAGAATGCTCAGTTCTCAGAAGGGCAGCTCATTCATTCATCACCAGCTCTCATAGGACACTAGTCTCTTAAAGAGATAAGATGTAAAATTCATGGAAACGCTCTACTTTGGGGGGGAATATTAATCGTTATCTGCTTTCTGTATCTTTCATCCTCATCCCATTTCCAGCAGATCACCCAGCTCTTTGTCAGTCTTTTGCCTCAGGGATTTTTTATTTTTCCAGGCAGAAAGCCAAAGCAGCTTGAAGCCAAACGCTCTTTCTGTCTTTTGTAAAAAGCTAAGCCCGTTTCATAAAACTCTAATCCCAAAGGGCGAGTGGGAGGGAGAGAGAGTGATTCCCTGAGATTTGGAAGAGAGCAGTCCCGAGGGCCCTGGATCTGAGCAGAACCAGGCTGAGTGCAGGAAGGGTGTGGGCCGGCCACGCTGTGCCCCAGGAAGGCTGAGCCCAGGCGCTGTGGGTTTCCAGTTTGGCGAGGATTCTTGAGCTCCAAGCATGGCCCCGAATAGGTTCCTACCTGGGGGCAGGAGAAGGATGCTGGGGAAAGGCCTCCGCTGGGCATGACTGCTCGAGGCTCTCTTCGGTCTTCTGGGCATCACGGAAGCTTCTTGATTCTGGAGCAACTCCAGGACAGGAGTTGTTGTTCAGTCACTAAATTGTGTCCCACTCCTTGTGACCCCATAGACTGCAGCACGCCAGGCTTCCCTGTCCATCACCAACTCCCAGAGCTTGCTCAAACTCATGTCCATTGAGTCAGTGATGCCATCCAACCATCTCACCCTCTGTCGTCCCCTTCTCCTCCTGCCTTCAGTCTTTCCCAGCATCAGGGTCTTTTCCATGAGTCAGCTCTTCGCATCAGGTGGCCAAAGCATTGGAGCTTCAGAATCAGTGCTTCCAGTGAATATTCAGCGTTGATTTCCTCTAGGATGGAAGGGAGGGGTTGAATTTTCTGCCAGCCCCATAGGGTGGGGCTCAAAGTTGGGCTTAAGCTGACATAAGAAGATAAAGAAACGATCTTTCTGGATTTCTGGAAGACATGGCACTGTAAGTTAACGCTTTATGGCTTCTCTGCTCCAAATCCATGGCAACTGCACACAGAAGTTACAGCCACACTGCGGAACACGCCGAGCACCTCAGATTCAGGAACAGAAGACAGGAAGCAGTGATGGGTGTGGGCCGGAGGCGTGCTGGCTTCGGGTCCAGAGTCACGAAGCTGGTAATAGTAACAGTGACTGAAAGAGCCCCACCTGGGGGGGCGGGGGACAGGAGGACAGAGGCTGGCCCCTGCGTGGAGCCCCCCACCCACAAGAGGGAGTGCAAAGTTCCAGCCGAGTGCCTTCTACAGATGTGAAGACCAGAGTGGGGAAGCAGCCGCATATCTAGGACCTGGGTGGAAAACACCTGCTCGGTGACTGTGGCCAGCGTACCCAGTGGACAGCTCCAATCCTTTGGCCTCCTGTTGTGGAGAGCTGACTCAGCAGAAAAGACCCAGATGCTGGGAAAGATTGAGGGCAGGGGGAGAAGGGGACGACAGAGGACGAATGGTTGGATGGCATCACCGACTCGATGGACATGAGTTTGAGCAAGCTCTGGGAGTTGGTGATGGGCAGGGAAGCCTGGCGTGCTGCAGTCCATGGGGTCACAAATAGACATAAATGGGTGACTGAACTGAACTTAACTGAACCAGAAACCTGGAGACAAAAAAGATTATCACTGAAGTAGAAATAAGCCAGTGGACAGGATAAAATCAAGCCAAGTGCAGTCAGAGAGATAGTAGATTAATCGGAAGGTAGATGGAAGGAATTCACCAAGAATGCATCCGAGAAAAACAGAGATTCAGAGGTCACCCAACGTGAAACAGCGACTCAGAGACACGTGGGTGTGGCTGGGCAACTCTGGCAGGAGGAGAGGAGCTCCGGAGAGAAGAACAGGAAGACGGGAGAGGTCATATTTGAACAGACACCAAGAGGGACCCCAGACTGAAAGGAAACACAAATCCTCAGACCGCAGCCACCTCTGACAATCAAGCAGGAGGATAAAATGAACCCTCGGTCATCTCTGCCATAGATTGTAAGGGAAACCCCAAAATGAATTGCTCAGTGTAAGAATACTATTCCATATTTTTTGATCACGTAAATAATAAAAATAACAAAGATGCAATAAAAGATATCAAATCTCTTTTCTGGTTCAGAGAGAAGATGTAAATACTTTAGATTTCATCTGAGAAGACTTGGGGTTCGGAATGTCGACTGAAAACAAAGCCTAGCCAGCACAAGACTGGAAATAAAACCTGTAGCCTCCACAGCATTGTGGAGAAGAGGACTTCAAAGAATTCCATCATGCCAGGAAAGGGCAGACAAGATCAAAGGAAGCAAAGGAAATTCACGGTATGTGAACTATCAGACAAAATAGGAAAAATCATCCCACTATTTCAGTATCCAGTGTACATAAAAGGGATTAAATTCAAGTGTAAAGGCTGGAGACTGTAGGATTGAACCACTATCCCCCAAATTCAACTAAACACCGCTTCAAAGATACACATAAAACGGATGGCAGAGACAGGTCAAAAAAAAAAAAAAAAAAAAAAAAGAACGAAAGAAGCAAAGCGAACACAAAGAAAAGAAAGTCGTTAGAATAAAAAGTTAGATTTAAGACCAAGCCTTCACAGCGCCATGGACAGGGTGGGCTGGTTATGCTGAAAGCCCACTTGGGTAGCTGGCAGCCTGTACCCTGTCATTCTGGCTCTGCGATCAGGACCCAGGCGGTTGGAGGGGCCTCTACCTGGGCCGTCGCTGGACAGAGACCCCCCCAGAGCCACAGGCTGGCTCTGAGCACTTCTGCCTGAAAGCGTCCCACCGCTGCCCACAGCTCACTGGCCAGAGCAGGTGGCCCACACTCCTGAGCTCAGAGGGGAACGCACTCAAACTCACCTTAGAGAAGGTAAACAAAATATTGCATATGGTGACGGATCACGCCCGGCCTCCACCCCCAGTGACCACGTGGGAAGGGGGTCCAGCCGGCCTGAAGGTTGAACACGCACCTAAGAACGTGCATTCGTGCACAAGCAAGATTTTTCACCCTGTGGGGCCTGGCAGTTTGGGAGCGGTGCCCTTTCTTTCCGTTTCCTCTGCTAACTGCTGAAGGTCACCCTCAGGGAACGTCAGAGCACCCACTTGTTTTCCTTCTGGGGGCCCGCCCTGCACAAAGCTTCCTCCCAGGCGTGTGGACCCCCAGACAGTATGACACAGGCTCTGCCACGTGGGTCAGGATGAGCACCGACCTCCCCTGAGAGCTCTGCTCAATGGGGACATCCCACAGAGGGTCACGACAATGAGACCAGCAGCCGTCCATGGGGGCAGGGTGGGTAAGACCCCAAGACACGAGTCGGAAGCTGGCAGCCGGGCAGAGGCTGTGTGTGGAGACCGCAAGCCGTGGAGAAGGGTGGTCCATGGTGGTCAGGGCCTGGCCGGGGAACCCCCACAGTGAGCGACAAGCAGGCGTGGCCATTCAGTCCTGAGAGGTCTGCCCCGACCTGTGTCCCGTCTCTGCTCTCCCTTCCTGGGTCCCGCCAGCATCAACCCTCCTTACCTCGTACCTGGAGCTCGTCTTGTTCCCAGACACCACCGAGGGCTGCAGACAGCAAGCTCGGTCTCTTCATGATCCTAATATTACACTTAAGGGCCTTCTGGTGGGAAGATTTTTCTTAGATTGTACTGAAGCATAGTTGGGTTACAAGGTTGTGCTAGTTTCTGCAGTACAGCAAAGCGAGTCAATCACACACACAGACACTCTTTTCCACTGTGGCTCACCCCAGGCTGCTGAATGTATTAACCGCCCCCTGGGCTGGCAGCAGGGCCTGCTGTCGCATCCTGCACACGCTAGTTTGCACCTGCTGGTCTCAAACTCCCAGTCCTTCCCTCCCCCGTGCCCCTCCCCCGTGGCAGGCAGCAGTCTGTTCTCTGCGTCTGTGAGTCTGTTTCTGCTTCGTAAGTATGGCGGGAAGATACTTTTGCGGTGGCTCAGGGGACTTCACTCCCAGATTCTCGGTCAGACATCAGTGCGCAGGGTTTCTGGAAGCCCCGGGGGCGCAGCAGGAGCCCAGGGCTTGGAGTTGCCTGACTTGACTATTCCAGTTCCTCCAGCTTTTAGCTCATGACCTCGATCAAGATTTAAACTTCCAGCTTTATTTTCTCTTGTAACGAGAACACCTTCCCCGCCTGCTAGAGGGCCCTCAGAGCGCCAACACTGGGCAGATGCAGGTGCGATGGGGCTGTTTGAGGAGGGCGAAGCTGGGGCCACCAAGCCCGCCGCTTCCCTGCTTGCCTGTCGCACAGTCAGAGTATGTCTCTCCTGGGCTCCCCCTTCTCAGAATCCACGCCAGATTCTTCTCCTCACCCTTGAACTGCACTTAGAGGAGGTATAACGCTTAGATAGTATTAGAATATTTTAAAATACCCATTTTAAAAACATAAACCCACATCTTTACTAAGCATCACCGACTCGATGGATGTGAGTTTGAGCAAGCTCCGGGAGTTGCTGATGGACAGGGAGGCCTGGCGTGCTGCAGTCCACGGGGTCACCAAGAGTCAGACACGACTGAGCGACTGAACTGAACTTAGGAAGCATAGGCAGGCCCCCGCAGGGGTTTGGGGTGGGTTTTGCCTGGTTTGTGGGGGGCACACACGTACTTGTGGAGCCTGGCTCTTCCGTGGGGACAGGGACGCGCCACCGGGGTGACCAGGCTCTGCTCCCCCCATCCCACCCAGCGACACTGAGTCCAGTTTTGGGGGAGTTAAAGAGAGTGGGCGGCCGGGACCCCAGCATGCAGGGGCTGGCTCCCCCGACCTCCTTCCTTAATTTTTATGGAACTGGCCTCCCCTCCTGGGCTCCTGCCTTCATGGGAGGTTTTGCCTTTTTATTGCTCAAAGTTTGCGAAATGTTTCAGCCTTTGACTTAAAGGCGTGGAGAACGCCTTCCCGTGCCTCTGCAGCGGGCCTCTGGAACAGTCACAGGCCGTCCAGTGGGGAGCCGGTGGGTGGGCGCCACGCCCCCGGTGAAGGGTCCGCTGGGCTTTATTTCACCAGTGCTTGTTTACCTACGTCTCCTGCCTCCATTAACGACTCTCACTTTGTGGTTCTGCAGCCAGGAGCAGCAGTTTCGGGTCCAGGACAGGATTAACAGTTTTAATCTCCTGGTGTTCCTAGAGAATTCCAAAGGAAGGCGCTGGGTGTATCTGGGGGACGTCTTCCCCACAGGGCCATCCAGGGAACCCAGCCTTCGTGGGATCCAGGCTTTGGCAGAGAGGACCACCACGATTTCAGGGTTGGAGGAGAAAGGTAAAATTTTCAAGAGCTTTTGATCTCTCTGAGTGTTAATTTGAGGTCATAGAAAGGTCAAGCGGGCCCTTTCCAAAACAATAAAGATGTTATGAAACCTCCTTGCTCGGCATGCTGAGCACAAGAGCTAGCTGCGGACACCAGGCCTCAGACGACATTCTGTGAGTCCAGAAAGTTTTCCTATTAAACGTGGTGCGGCCTTGAGCCCCCAGGCCTGGGCGAGGCTGCCAAGAGGCTGGCTCGGTTTTTACAAGGCGGCCAGCAAGCCGCTGGGGACCAGAACTTTGTCATCTTCTATTCTTACATCACACGTTCCCCCTTTTCATCCTGGAAAGGAATTCAGCCCAACGGCCAGGAAGATGCTCTCGGTGGAGTGTGGATGCGAAGCCCTGAAGCAGAGCACCCGGGGCTGGTGCTGAGCCTCCTGAGAACAGACGGGGACGGGGGGTGAGGGGCTCAGGGGGTGCTCTCTGGCCCTAACGGGGCAGGGACCCCAGAGCAGGGCACACGTGTTCAGGTGATGCTTTCCCAGTGTGGTGCTGTTTCTGAGTCCAAACTCACTCTGCTCGCCGCATCACAGGCCAGTAAATCGGGAGACGAGCTGTTGGGCAGGAATAGCAACTCTACTGGGAAAGCCAGTAGGTGAGAAGATGGTGGATTTGTGCCCCAAAGACTATTTTACCTGAGTTAGAATTGAGGCTTCTTTTATACTTAAAGGGCTTCCCTGGTGACTCAGCTGGTAAAGAATCCACCTGCAACGCGGGAGACCTGGATTCGATCCCTGGGTTGGGAAGATCCCCTGGAGAAGGAAAAGGCTACCCACTCCAGTATTGTGGGCTGGAGAATTCCATGGACTGTATAGTCCATGGGGTCGCAAAGAGACACAACTGACCGACTTCCGCTTCGCTTTTGCACTCACAGGGGAGAGGGTGTGGTTGGCGTCGCAGATCGTCTGGTGTTGGTATCCTCTGTTCTTGCAGCTGCCCTTGTAGGTCAGGTCTCCTTTCTGTTCTCTGTTCTGCAGCTTTTTATCTCCCTATGAATGGAACAGAGTTATACTCTGAAAGGTCAGAGCCTTGAGAATAGGTTCTCCGGTATATTTGAGGCTCTAGGCAACATTGAGCTTCCCTGGTGGCTCAGAAGGAAAAAAAACCTGCCTACAATGCAGGAGACCTGGGTTCAATCCCTGGGTCAGGAAGATCCCCTGGAGAAGGGAATGGCAACCCACTCCAGTACTCTTGCCTGGCGAATCCCATGGACAGAGGAGCCTGGCAGGCTACAGTCCATGAAGTCACAAAGAGCCAGACGTGACTGAGCAGCTAGCACACACACCGGAAACCTTCTTTTGCAAAGCGTGCAGAGCCAGCGTGACTGCACACATGCAGCAGAGCATAAGGTCACAGTAAAGGGACTGACCCCACACGGAGCCGGATTCGTTCCTCCCCATCACCGTGCTCTCAGGAAAAGAAACCCAAGGACATCCTGCTCCCCATGCACCCGGGCCACCCACTCCCCTGTGTGGTTTCTGAGCAGCCCCTATAGAAGCCTCAGCAATATTCAAGCTGCCCGGAGATCTTTGGAAGGGCTGACGTTGGCCAGGCCCAGCAGGAGGTGGGCTCTGGCAGCACCCAGGAGCCCCGCTCCCCTCTCCAGGCTGCCTCCCTGCCTTCCTGGCCTAGAGTAGCCCGGGGTCTCTGCTCAGACTCCACCTCTGATCTTCAGCGTGGAGGGACGGGGTAGGGAGGAGATTTGGGCATTTCAGAGACTAAGTGCAAACTCAGCGCTGTTGCTCACTGGGTAGATGTCCCAACCTTGAGCAGATCCCCCTCCTCTGAAATTCAGCCTCACTGTTCTATTCCTCCCTGGGGGCCGTGAAGATACCACAGTTCTAGGATGTGAAGCTCTAAACAGACCCACAGCGTGCTCATCCACGAGGGAAGGAGCTGAGACCTGTGGGCCTGCTTCTAAAGCTGGAAGCACCCATCAGCCTCCGAGGGCTGCAAAGGGCTAGGTGCGACCATCTGGGGGCCTCCACCCTGTGGTTGCTGGGAATGATAGCGCTGTGAACATGTCCTTTATTTCCTATGACTTTGACTTTTCTTTTTGGCTGCCCCATGAGACTTTCAGGGTCTTAGTTCCCTGACCAGGAATCAGACTGATGCCTCCTGCAGTGGGAGCACAGTTTTAGCCACTGAACCACCAAGGAAGTCCCAATACTGACATTTTTGAAGAGTGTAGATCAACCATTTTGTAGCGTGTCCTTCAGCTTGGGTTTGTCTAATGTTCTCTTTGTGATTCAGTGTATGTCCAGCATTTCTGGCCGGGATATGATAGACTTGGTTTGTCCTTGGTGTGTCACTTCAGGAGGCCTGTGAAGTTGCCTCGTCCCACGGCTAGTGACGGACCTCAATCACTTGGTGAAAGGGTGTTTCCAGGCTTCCCCACTGTAAAAAGACCTGTTCCCCCTAGCAGCTCATAGTCTGTGGCGGGTACATTGAAACTCGGGGATAACCCGTTTCCTAACACACTTTGACTCACTGACCTTAGCATCCATTCATGATTCTTGCATGAATCATTTTTTCCATGCCATATCGATGGCAAAATTATGATTTCCTAACTCTTGTCATTCCTTCCACATTTACTGGTTGATATTCTACTATAATATGAGGCTTCCCAGGTGGCACAGTGGTAAAGAATTCAGCTGCCAATGCAGGAGATGCAAGAGCCTTGGGTTAAATCCCTGGGTCAGGAAGATCCCCAGTATTCTTGCCTGGAAAATTCCATGGACAGAGGAAGCTGGTAGGCTACAGTCCGTGGGATTACAAAGAGTCAGACACATCTGAGTGACTGAGCACTCACACACATTCTACTACAAAAGGGAAATTTCCCTTCTCTTACTTGCTTTCTACAGTTTATATGGAAACACTGTCTCTCTTGCTTTAAAAAATGTCATGCATTATAGCCCATTGCTGTCGATAATTAATCTCTCTGTTCAAATTGTCTCAGACTCAACACTGAGGGCACCTTCCTCCTACTCTGCTTTCATCATATCCTGAGCACTTTTTAACCTTCGGGTGGAAGAGGACATTCCAGGCTCATCGTGTTTGCTTCAGTCCTAGAATCAACCATTTTCTCAGGGAAACCTGGTTTCTTTCGGTGGAGAAAGGTTGATATTTAAGAACCAAATCTGACCCGAGCGTGCGCATTGCTGATAGGCATCACTGTTTCTAGGCCCTTTCCATGGACAGAGCCAAGACATCCATACAAAAAGAAAACACAGATATTTTAAAGTCATGATCTGACTCTGACATGTCTATGTAATCCCAACACCACAGAACTCTTCCCTGCCTCCTACTAGTCTACATTTATTCCTCCCCTTCTCCGCAATATCAGTGTGATTACTCATTTACACAAATAGAATACATATGATTCAACGATAAACGTACTGAGTAATGTTCAAGATTTATACCCAGCAAAAATATCTTTTTTCTCTTTAGACTGAAGTTATCTTCACAAGTTTACTTAAATAAACTCCTATTTCCCTGCTATATGGCTACTGTTACGCTGCTATGTAACAGACCAGGCTTCCCAGGCAGTGCTAGTGGTAAAGAACCCACTTCCAATGCAAGAGACATAAAAGAAACGGGTTCAATCCGTGGGTTGGGAAGATCCCCTGGAGGAGGACTTGGTAACCCACTCCAGTGTTCTTGCCTGGAAAATCCCATGGACAGAGGAGCCTGGTGGGCTACCGTCCACTGGGTTGCAGAGTCGGACATGACTGAAGCGACTTAGCATGCAGGCACATGTAAAGAGACCACACAAAAATGTAGAGGCTTAGCAGTTTGTTATTATTATCCCTAACAGTTGTGCGAATTGCCAGTGTTCAGCTGAGTGATTCTGTCTTGAGGCTTCTTCTGTGGATGGTCAGACAGAAGCTGAGGTTGGTGTCATCCAAACACTCAACAGGGCTGTTCGTTCAAGACGGCTTCCGTGGTTTGGGTGGACACGTGCACACCCTCTGCTGGCCTCTGTCCCAGAGCGGCTCAGCCCTGCAAGAGGGAGAAGCTGACAGCTGCCAGGTGAGCTCTCAGTTACGGATGGAGCCGTCCCAGCGTCACTTCTGCCAGATTAGGGCTGAAGCTGGGTTCCCTGTGGGCCACATCCAGGGATGTGGACATCCCTGGATGTCCAAGACGGCTTTATCACTCACACGTCTGGGGCCTGCCTGTCTAGCACAGGAGCCTAGATTTCTTACATGGAGGCTCGGGCCTCCAAGAGAGGAAGTGGAGGCTGCCAAGCCAATTAAGGCATATTCCAGAGCTGGCTCAGCACCACTTCTGCCATATTCTATTCATCCCAGTAGTTACAGGAATCTCCCCGATTCAAGGGGGTAGGCAGATAGATGCCACCTCTTGACAGGGGCCATGTCAGGGAATATTAGGCCATTATCTGCGAAATGTGTTGCAAACATTTCCCTCCATTGATTATCTTTTATTTATTTTATTTTTTAATTAAAAAAAATTTTTAAGTCTCTCTTTTATTTTTTGGTTATATCTGCTTTTGTCTTTTTTTTTTTAACTTTACAATATTGTATTGGTTTTGCCATATATCAACATGAATCCGCCACAGGTATACACGTGTTCCCCATCCTAAACCCTCCTCCCTCCTCCCTCCCCGTACCATCCCTCTGGGTCATCCCAGTGCACCAGCCCCAAGCATCCAGTATCTGATTATCTTTTAAATTCCTCTTTGCCTTCATTGCATGCTCTCTCTAATTGGGTCTGGATTTTTTAGTCATGGCTAGAAAGCATTTCCCCACCCACACTTATAAAGAAAGCCACATGTATTCTTTTTTAGGGCATTTAGATCTCTGCTGACTTCACTCCCTCTTCCCATCCCTCCCTCCTACAGTGAGGAAGGAAGCTTAAGGACACCTCACCCAGCTGGAGTGCTAATGAACCAGGAAAGGCCCTTGGGGAGACAGAAGGAAGTCCAGGCAGCAAGAGCCCACCCCTCCTTCAGCCAGAACCTGTAAGATGCTCGCAGGTGTGAATTCCAAGTTGCTGCCTCCTGATTGAAGAGAATAAGCAAGTTTGCCTGAAGCAGCAACAAGTGACATCTGAGGAGCGTGACCTCATGGTTTTCCCCAGAAGGCAGGAAAAACTATACAAAACATGCTCAGTCTTATCTGAGTCTTTGTGACCCCAAGAAACTGTAGGCCGTCAGGCTCCTCTGTCCATGGAATTCTCCAGGCAAGTATACTGGAGTGGGTTCCCATTCCCTTCTCCAGGGGATCTTCCCAACTCAGGGATCAAGCCTGGGTCTCCTGCATTGCAGGCAGATTCTTTACCACCTGAGCCACCAGGGAAGCATACAAAATAGGAAAACAATTACATTTTTTATTATGAAAAACTCCAAATGTATAAAAGTAGAGAATATCACAAACCCCCCACATATTCATTACCCATCTTCAACACACATTTCTAGTTTGGGATACTGATTCACAGAGAAGGATTCAGGAAGCTCCCAGCCAGGCCTCCCAGTGCCCAGCATGTCCTGAGGTCTTGGGCAAATCCCCATCTACCGAACCCTGAGAACTTGCTGGGTCTCAGTCCAAGGAAGGGCCTGTCTTCATGCTGGCAACCTTGAGTCCTTGGAGGGAAGGATCCTGGTTAGTCTTCTTCCCTTAAGAGGCGGGAGAAGTGGGTATTCCCTTTGAAAAGAAAGATTCCTACCGAAATGCATCACAGTTTTGATGCTGAAAGTGACGGGTGCCCAGCCGTGTGGAATCCGTCTCACTGCAGGGAGTTCAGCATCACTGACGTTCCCCTGTTCTGTTTCCCTGCAGACCTGGGGTCCTCGGTTGCTTCTTCCACTCTTCCTGCCCTTACAGATTTTGGAGTTAATGCTGGTTTTCTGGGTTATCCTCTGACAAGCCTGAGGTTTCTACTGAAAAAACTAACAAAACCAAAAAACACACAGAAAATAAACCTGTGCCAGCTGCTCAGTGTTGATATATGAGAGAGCAACGCCCACCAGCCCCAGGTCGGGAAAGCGCTGTCTTATCCATTCTGGTGGCTGTGACAAATGCTGCTGCTGGACAGCTCGCGGTGGGATGGCGGTTTAGTCACCAAGTTGTGTCTGGCTCTCGCAACCCAGTGGACTGTAGCCCTCCAAGTTCCTCTGTCCATGGAATTTTCCAGGCAAGGATACTGGAGCGGGTTGTCATTTCCTTCTCCAGGGGAATCTTCCAGACCCAGGGATCAAACCTCTGTCTCCTGCACTACAGGCAGATTCTCATAGACCACGGGAACTCATCACTCACCTTCCTGGAGGCTGGGAAGCCTGAGACTAAGGGGCCAGCATGGTCAGGTTCTGGTGGGGCCTGATGGCTCGGTCAGCCAGCACTTTCTCACAGTGCCTTCTCACGTTGGAAGGGGCCGGGGAGCTCTGGGAACCACTGTGATAAGAGCACCAATCCCACTCAGGAGGGCTTCACCCCTTATGACTTAATCACCTCCTAAAGGCCCCACCTCCTAACACCATCGCCCTGGACGTTAGGCTTTCAACATATCCATCTTGGGAGGAAACAAACGTTCAGATCATAGCAGCTTCACTTAGCTGTCTTCATGTTTTCTCTAGATTTCTCTCCACAGGAGGACATGACTTCCACGTATCATGGACATCGGGCTTCCCAGGCGGCTCTGTGGTAAAGAATCTGCCTGCCAGTGCAGGAAGTGCAGGAGACACAGGTTTGATCCTGGGATTGGGAAGATCCCCTGGAGGAGGAAATGAAAACCCAATCCTGTATTCGTGCCTGGAAAATCCCATGGAGAGGGGAGCCTGGAGGGCTACACGGGGTCGCAGAGTCGGACACGACTGAGCACCTGAACAACAGGAGCGCAGCCCCTCCCAGGGAGCACTGTTGGAGAGAAGACGGCAAGGCATCGCCTTCCGGGGAGGGCAGCCCGAAGGGGAGCAGAGAATGGGGAGAGGAGGTGTCCCTGGGGAGACGTCCTTCCCTCTCAGGTGGGTGGGGGCAGACCCAGGATGCCGGGTGGAGTGGATGGCGAGAGCCAGAGAAATAGATCCCCAAAGTCAGAGTCCACACACGCCTGCTCAGAAGACACACGCGTGTGGGCACCACCACGGCAGAGGGCAGAGGGTAGCAAGACAGCGGGAGGGTGAGGTCAACCCTCGATTGTCTCTGGGGAGTGTGGCTGGGCACAGCAGGGTGTGCGAGCCAGCCTAAGGCTGAATAGGGACCTTGGGTGGTGGGGATTCCCAGGGAAAGGGGGAGAAAGACCCAGAAGAGCAGAGGAGCGCTGGGCCTGGAGTAACCCTGGAGGCAGCACTCCTGGGCAGCTGGCTGGCTGCGGCTTCCCCGGGGCTGTGCTGTGCCTGCCTCCCCTGCACCCCTGGCCGTCTGTGTGACCCGGGACAGGCCGGGGCCATCTGCGTCCACAGCAGAGTCTCACTGCCCCGGGGTCTGGACGCATTGCCGAGGTGGGGACTGCAGTAAGGCCCGTCACAGGACTATCAGGTTTTCTGGCTTGAACTGGCCACAGGGCCCGGGTACTTCCAGCCTAAAGCCTCTGTGCCCTTGCGGGTTCTCGGGCCTCTGACAGCGGCCCTGGGCTGATGCCGAGTGTATCAGATTCTGATACAGGCAGCCTGAGGCCTGCCCCAGAGCAGCTCCATGTGCAAGTGGGCTGAGGTTGGAGATGAGGCTGGAAATGAGGGATAGACGTGTTTGCAGGACCCTCGGGGTGCTGGGAAGTGGCTTATCACTGCTGAGGGAGGGCAAGGCTACCCTCTGGGGACCAGTGCAGGCTCTGCAACCCCGGGGGGTCCAATCAGCCAGTGGTCCCCACCCCTTTCATGCCACGAGTCTGCAGCCTCGCATCGTAAGGAAACAGACCCTTAATTTCCAATCAGACCGCCGCCGGTGCGGGCAAGGAAGATGCGGTCAGTCGACCTTCATTTTGGTTAGTTTCGTAACAGCTGTGTCGCTTACTTTGTTGTAAATCTGGCAACTCCAGGGTCTGCCTCTGATGGGAGCAGAGGCTTTGGTCTCTTCTTTGAGCCTCTGCAACTCCTGGAGTCCTGACTGAGCGAGCAGAGCATCCTTAAATCAGAGGAAACAGGGTGGGGGGGAGGCATGAAGGACGATTCCACAGCTTTCCCTTTTAAACACCTGGCATTGCTGGTCCATACTGGGGGCCAGCCCCGCAGGGGCCCACGGGGTGCCGCTCCCCCACCCACCCACCCGGGGGGAGAGGACTGGCCTCACTCCTCGCTTTCTGCTTGATGACAGACCTCAGAGAATTTCTGGAGCAGAGGAAAAGAGCATAATAAGCTTAATTTTGGAATTGCAAAGGTTATTATTATAATCATTTCCCTCTGAAGAATTGTAAATAATTCATTTGCAGAGCTCCAGTTGAAGTCTCTAATTAGCCTTTCGTTGGGCACTTACAAAGCTGCTTCCTCCTGCAGTTGCGAAATCTATTCTGTTTGGGGTTTTTGCTTTGTTTTGACCCTCTCCATGCAGCAGGCTAAGGAATCGGCCTCACATTCTACTTTACGATTGCAAATTGTGCTTCCACAGTGCCCGGCCTCGCCCAACACTCAGGCGGCCCTCCTGATGGAGGGGCCCGCATAGGATGGTGGGGCGGCCTGGTTGCAGGGTGATCTTTGGGGTCTTCTTGCACATAAAGCAGACCCAGTTCACAGGATCAGAGGGGCGCCAGGTCTGTCAGAGATCAGCTACTGTGTGGCCCCTGCTTGCCCCCAGCTCCACCCCAGAATCCAGGCAGATGAAAGCCCTAGGTGGCCAGGCAGAGACTCCCCAAAGGTGGTCAAAGCGCTGGCTCTAAAGTCCAGTGGGGGTGAAGGGGGGCAGTGCGGGCCTCTGGGGCATCACAAATAGCCTGCCTCCCTCTTTCTGTTCCCACACAGGTGATGGGCCCCGGGTACACCTGGAAGATGGCTCAGGTGCCAGCCTGCAGCTGGAGGAGGGATAAGAGGGTTTCTCAGGGTTGTGCCCGACTCCACCCAGCTAGATTCTGAACCTCATCTGCCCGGAGCCTGGGACCGAGGGATCGGGGAGGCGCAGGGCGTGGGGCCGAGGCGACAGAGCAGTCGGCTTCCAGCCCAGAAGGACAAACGTGGAGTTCGTCCTGCTAACCTCGCGGCACCGAAGTCCAGAAGGGGCCTCTGGGTCAGACCCCTGGAAACATCACCCCTGTTGGGGGTCTGGTGCCCCGCGTGTAGGGCTGCCTCCTGTGCGGGTGCAGGGCCGGCTCCCCAGGCCCCCGCTGACCACGCCCCTGCTGACCACGCCCCCGCCCCACCCACCTGAGGCCCCACCCCTCTTCCTGACCCGCCCAGTGCACTCCCCAGGGAATGCATCTCAGGCCAGGGCAAGCGTTTCTCCCTAAATTGCCCGAGGCTGTTTTTAACTGGGGGCTTTAGGGGTTACCTGACCCGTCTGGACTGCGGAGATACACGTGTACCTCCGAGTCTGGACCCGGCATGCAGTCTACCTGGGCCGGGGCTCTGCCGGACCACCGTCCTGGGTGGGAGCGCCTGGTGTCAGGAGAGGCCAGCTGAGGACGACTGGCTGATGGGCTAACTCAATGACCCCTTCCCACACCTCCTGCCAACCGGGCAGGCAGAGCACCGCCAAACTCCCGCAGCCCACCACCCCAGCCCCGCCACCCCCAACCCTCCCACCAGCTGTTTTAATGGGGGGGAGCTCCTGTGTATTTACATCTGGAGGGGAAAGGCCCCAGGGGGGTGAGATGGGACACGGTGGAAGAGGCGGGAGGTGGTAATGGAAGAGGTGAGCGAGGGAGGGACAGCAGGAAGGGCTGGGGGGCACTGGCATTTCTAGGGGGTCCCACGTGCCAGGCTGTGGACTGTGTCCTGGGTCCTAGAAGCCTCCTGGGAACTTTGTCCAGGATGGCCCCCTGGGGCTGGCGTTCCATTGGGCCTGGGGCAGGCAGCCTTCCCCACACCCTGGGCGGGCACCCTGACCCCCTCCCCTCCCCCCAGACTGTGCCCAGGGAAGCCCCTGCAGGTCTGCTGGTAGAGCTTAAGGCCCCACCCCTGCACTGCAGGCGGGGAGCACATGTGGGAGGAGGGGCTCTTTCTCTTGCTGCTCTCGTGGGAGACACCCGCCTCTGGACCCCCACCTGAGCTCCCCGTGGGACCCAGGCAGCGTCAGCTGGTGACCCACACGCCATCCAGAGGAGGGCCGCTTTCTTCCAGAAACACACAGGCCGTGTGGGCCCCTGGACTGTGACACCTGGTGGGCATGGCAGAGGAGAATTAAGTTAGGAAGTTCGTATTTGACAACAGCCTCGCAGTCTCTTGAAGCAACATCAGGATAAAATGCAATACTTTCTGGAGCATCAGTTCTCCGGGAGCCCAGACCTGGGCGGGCCCCAGCACGCCCTTTGGGAACAGGCCCCAGGATCCCTGCACTTGGTGGGTGAGGCGGAGAAACCCTAGAGCTGGCTCCCACAGGGAAGACGAGAGCAGGAGGGGCGAGACCCTCCGCCGGGGACCACGGGGGCTGGCAGCACCGGGCTTCCCCAGCCCATGGGACTTCTGGGCCCAGACTCCAGGTGGGGCCTCGTGCCCAAAGGCCCGGGACAGGCTGCCCGGTTGACCCCAACCCTGCTCGCTTTCCGCACGGAAAGCTTCCGTCTGTTTGTTTCTCACGAGGCCTGCCCCACTTGAAATGCCTGGGTCTGGGGAGGCAGAGGCTCGGAAGCTGACTGTTTCTTTCCTGAGTGAAGGTAGCTGGCATTGTGAGGCGCTGAATTCATAAACTTGGCCTTGGAAACACTGAGCACTCCAGATGTGATGTCACCTCTATGGACAGACACCTGCTTAAACTCACGCACGCAGAACTGACTCCTGAGCAACTGCCACACAGACGGGATCAGCTGGGATCGTGTTTACCTGCCGTGAGACGGGGTGAAGGTGCCCTCTCTGGGTGCCCCACTCTCTAATTACGCTTACCCCGATTACTGCTCTGGAGGGACCTCTGAAGAATCCTAGAGCGGCCTTCTCTGGGCTGATAGACTCCAGGAAAGTTGGATGAAAGCTGAAGTGAATGAGCTCAATCCAGATTTGTAGAAAAATGCTGTGTGATGTTTAGAAAAGAACAGAAGATGTTTGTGCAAGTCGAAATATGTATTTTAAAATCATAGTTAAGTACCTACTCATTTACCTGAATTGTACCAGTCTCAGTGATTTCTGCACTTTTGTTTTTAGGAAAAGCAGCTTCACCCTCCCCTCCCCACAGAAGTGAATGCTGGAGTCACGCTGGAGATTTACCACACTGCAGCTTACTTCAGTTAAGTGAGAGACCTTGAATATTTGACTGCCTCGAACTTCAATCTGTATTATTTTGAAATATTTCACTAAACAAAGAGCCTATCTTCAAATCACTCAGACCCTTTCTTGGAAATCATGTGAAAAACATTTAAATGAATTTGGATCAATTAGTCATTATCTTCCCCATCTCTGAGTCAGATGCCTGATCCTAACTTAATTTTATAGCCAAGAGCACATGAACCAAGCTGAACGCCAAGCGGGCTTCGTGCTTTCTTTCGTTACCTGCTAAGAAGTGACAGGCTGATCACACAAGCAGGCGATAGCTTGGCCATCCATCCGAAAAGAGGACTCTGATTCACGACTTGCAGCAACCAGCCCAGGAAACTGACCCTTTCTCTGAAGTAGCCATCCCAGAAAGCCGGTTGCTGCCCACTATTGTTTTAGGAAGGCAGACCTCTGTCTCTAGAGACAATTCAGAAAGTGAAACATCCACGCCTGTAACAACTGGCCCCAAATGACTGGGATGGGATTAGTAACTGACAGCCTCCCTCACGCTTGCCCTGCAAATCACGACCAACCAGAGAAAGCCAGCGATGCACCTCAGCCAATGACATGGGTGCCCGGCCTGTAGTTGGCCCACCCTCGGCTTCCCCGGGGCCCCAGCCTCTGGGCGGGGTGCTCCGGAGCTGTCCCTCTGCCCACCACAAAGCTCCCCAGTCCTCTGCCTGCCCCGAGTCTCCACCAAACACTGGTGGTGGTGGCTGACTCTCTGGCTTGAGCCAGACTTTGCTTTTTCACTTGGGTGGCCTTTGTTTATTTCCACAGGAGGAAGTTCTCTGAGGAAACTGGGGGACACATTTGCTAAAAATAGCAACATTTTGGGGGCTCATCTAAGAGGAGAATTGATGGGTCAGGAAATAGCTGCAATGAAATGACTCCCCTTCGTGTGACGTTTAACTTTGTGCCAACTTGACTAGGCTGCGGTGTCCCCACATATTTGATCAGACATTATTTTGGGTGTTTCTGTGAGAGTGTTTTCGGTGAGCTTAACATTTAAGCCAGCAGACTGAGTAAAGCAGATTGCACTCCCTTAATGTGGGTGGGCCTTATCCAATCAGTTGAAGACACTAATAGGAGGAAAAAATGGATGAGCCTCTCCCCAAAAGATGGAATTTCTCTTGCTTGATTGTTTGCAAACTGGAGCATCATTTTTGAAATAGGGAAGAATAAATCTAAATTCATATTTGATCTGTTTCTTTTACTTTAGCCTTTAACTGCTTTTGGTGTGTTAAGAATGTTGCCTATAGCTTGAAATAAACAGGAAAACCCAGTCCCAAGGTTCTGACCTTTAAAAGTATAACACTTTCCCATTCATATAAAGATAAAAAATTGCAGAACAGAAAATAACATTTGTCCCATTGGAGGTTTACAGGAACATCATGACCTGACCTACATGGACAGCCGCAAGGACAAAGGATTCCAATACCAAGAAATTTGTGACCCAACCATACTCCACCCCCTCCTTTTAATATAAAAGAAGCCTGAAGTCTAACTTGGGTAAGATGGTTCTTTGGGACACTAGTCCGCCATCTTTTTGGTCTGCTTGCTTTCTGAATAAAGTCATTATTCCTTGCCCCCCAAAAAATATCTCTCGATTTATTGGCCTATTGTGTGGCAAGCTGTACAAGTTTGGACATGGTATTAATAACAGTTTTCTCCATACTTTTGGCTTTTCCTGGGACTTGAACCTACTGGCCTTTGGGGGAGGACTTGCATCTTTGCCTCTCCTGGGTCTCCAGCTTGCCACTTCCCTTGCAGATCTAGGGACTAGTCAGCCTCTACAGTTGCATGCTCCAACTCCTTATAATAAATCTCTTTTATAAAAACATATGTAAATACACACATACACAAGACAAGGTATAAAATTTTCAGAGGATGATAGTGACATTATCTTCATGACCTTGGAGGAAGACAGAGAAAGAATTAACCATTAAGGAAAAGATAGTTATATTGCTCTACAATAAATGTAGGACCTTCTACTTGATCATAAGATGTTACAAAGGGAATGAAAAGAAGAGCCAGAAAGTGCGACAGCCTGTACCACATACATAAGTTTTTAATTGAAGTATACTTCAGTTATGTTTCAGAGGTACAGCAAGGTGATTCAATTACACATATCTATCTACTTATTCTTTTTCAGATTATTTTACATTATAGGTTATTATAAGATATTGAATAGTTCCCTGTGCTTTACGGTAGGTCCTTGTTGGTTATCTATTAATATTTTATATATCGTAGTGTGCATCTGTTAACCCCAAATTCCCAGTTTATTCCTCCTCTCCTTTCCCCTTTGGTGACCATAAGTTTTCTCTCTGTGTCTGTGAGTCTATTTCTGCATTGTAAATAAGTTCATTTGTATCATTTTTGTTTAAATTCCACATACAAATACTATATGATATTTGTCTTTGTCTGACTTCCCTTGGTATGATAATGTAAATCCATCCATGTTGCTGCAATGCTGTTATCTCATTCTTTTTCTGTGGCTGAGAAGTATTCCATCCTGTGTATACACACACACACACACACACACACACACACACACTGCATCTTCTTTATCCACTCACCAGTCAAAACATTTCGTTTTCTTCCACGTCTTGACTATTGTAAATAGTGCTGCAGTGAACACTGGGATGCATGTGACTTTTTGAATTTGAGTTGTCTTCAGATATGTGCCTAGGAGCCACACACATCATTTCCAAGGGGCTCATACCTAGGCTACACAAAGAATTTCTATGAAGTATTAATAGTAAAACCCAGAAAACCCATGAGACAAAAATGGGCAAAATTCTTAAGAGGCACGTCGTAAGGGAAGACATTCAAATGCCAATAAATGAATGAGAATGTGCTCCACTTCCTCAGTGGTCACAGAAATCCAACTTAAACCACAATGAGATACCATCACACACCCACCAGATGGACAGAAATAAACAAGGAAGATAGAGCCGGATGTCGCTGAGGGTGTGGGCCACTAGGAACTCTCGCCCGGGGCTGAGGGAGTGCACACTGTTTCAGCCACTTCTGAAATAGCAGCGTTTTCTAGTAAGATCGAGGCTATACATCCCGGGGAACTGCTTTGCACTTCATTTGCCCTAGAGAAACATGTGCCTCTGGGTACTAAAATGAAGTTCCAGAATCTTCAGAGCAGTACTCATAAATACCCTAAATATCCTTCAGCATATACAGGATAGATAAACAAACTGTGGTTTAAACTGTGACATATTTATTCAATGGGTGAAGGACTCAGTGAACTCCAGTGACCTGCAGCAAAACAGAGGAACTCAGAAACATGATGAGCTAAAGAGGCAAGAACCAAGTAAGAACCTGAGGTACAATTCCATTAACACAGAGTTCAAAACCAGGTTAAACTGTGCATGTTTGGGGATAAACAGAAAAGCAAGGGATGCTCTTTGCAAAAGTTAGGACAGTGGCCACCCTAACGGAGGGTAGATGGAGGAGGTTGGAATTTAAAAAGGCTTCTGGGGGCTGACGATGCACTATTTTTTTGGTTACATAGGAATTAGCTTTGCAATTTTTTTGCAATTACATTTGTTTTTTATTAGAACTAATCTCTCTCTTTTAAAAATAAAAGCAGTATATTCCTTTTGTAGAAAATTAGAAAACAAAAATAAGTAAATGGAAACCTTATATTCCCATAACCTGGAAATTGCCACTGTTAGTAATTTATTACATATCCTTTCACATTTTTTCTAAACGTGTATAAGACACAGATACATTTTGTACCCATATGAGATCATACTGTTACGTAACATGTTCAGTCACCGATTGCAAAATTCTGTGGGGTTTTAATACATTCAGAAAGTTGTACAACCATCACCCCAACCTAGTTCCAGAACATTTTCGAGATTCTGCAGGGAAACCTCATGCCCAATAGTAAGTACACTCGCCTTCCCCCTCCCCCAGCCCCTGGTAATCATTAATCTAATTTCTGCCTCTGTGGATTTTTCTATTCTGGATGTTTCATATACACAGCATCACAATGCTATGCTATGCTATGCTAAGTCACTTCAATCGTGTCCGACTCTGTGCGACCCCACAGACGGCAGCCCATCAGGCTCCCCCGTCCCTGGGATTCTCCAGGCAAGAACACTGGAGTGGGTTGCCATTTCCTTCTCCAATGCATGAAAGTGAAAAGAGAAAGTGAAGTCACTCAGTCGTGTCCGACTCTTAGCAACCCCATGGACTGCAGCCTACCAGGCTCTTCCGACCATGGGATTTTCCAGGCAAGAGTACTGGAGTGGGGTGCCATTGCCTTCTCCGAGCATCACAATACGTGGCCTTTAATGTATGGCTTGCTTCATTTTGTGTAATGTTTTCAAGGCTCATCCATGTGGTAGTATGTATCCATTTTTACTTCATTCTTTTTAAGGCTGAATAATATCCTCTTGCTACAGTCCTTGGGATTGCAAGAGTCAGACACAACTTAACGACTAAATCCCCACCAGTGATGGCAGCAGAAAGCCTGGCAGAATATCCTGTCATATGGATAGACTGCATTTCATACTCCTGTTCCTCAGTCCTTGGAAGAAAAGCTATGACACACCTAGACAGTGTATTAAGAAGCAGAGACATCACTTTGCCAACAAAGGACCATATTGTCAAAGCTATGGTTTTTCCAGTAGTCATGTATGGATGTGAGAGTTGGACCATAAAGAAGGCTGAAAGTGAAAGTCGCTCAGTTGTGCCCAACTCTTTGCAACCCCATGGAAGCCCAACCCTTCTTTGAAGCCACCAGGGAAGCCCAAGAAAACTGGAGAGGATAGCCTATCCCTTCTCCAGTGGATCTTCCTGACCCAGGAATTGAACTGGGGTCTCCTGTGTTGCAGGAGGAGTCAGCACTCAAGAAATGATTCTTCTGAAGTGTGGTGCTGGAGAAGACTCTTGAAAGTCCCTTGGACAGCAAGGAGATCAAGCCAGTCAATCCTAAATGAAATAAACCCTGAATATTCATTGGAAGGACTGATGCTGAAACTGAAACTCCAATACTTTGGCCAGTCCACCTGATATGAGGAGCTGTCTCTCTGGAGAAGACCCTGAAGATGGGAAAGACTGAGGGCAGGAGAAGTGGGCAACAGAGGATGAGATGGTTGGATGGCATCATCAACTCAATGGACATGAGTTTGAGAAAACTCCGGGAGATGGTGAAGGACAAGGAAGCCTGGCATGCTGCAGTCCATGAAGTCACCAAGAGTCAGCCACGACTTAGTTACTGAATAACAACACTATGAACATATATGTGCAAGTTTTTATAAGTACACATTTCCATTTCTATTTGGTATATACCTGAGTGGAATGTGTCTGAGTCGTATGGTAACTATATGTTTAACATTTTAACTGTTTTTTGAAGTACCTGCATCATTTTACATTCCCACCAGCACAGTATGAAGGTTCTAATTACTTCACATCCCTATCAATACTTGCTATTGTCCATCATTTTCAAATAGATACCTTAGTAGGTGTGATATCTCACTGTGATTTTAATTGCATTTTCAGAGTGACTTATGATGTTGAACATCTTTTCACATGCTTATTGGCCATTTGTATACCTTCTTTGGAGGAATGTTTATTCAGATCTGTTAACTATTTATAATTGGATTGTTTGTACTTTTATTGTTGAGTAATAAGAATCCCTTATCTATTCTAGACACTGGTCCTTTATCAGATAGATGACTTGTTACTATTTTCTTCTATTCTGTGGGGTTTTAAACTTTATTAACAGTGTGCTTTAGATCACAACAGTTTTACAGGCTGATGAGCTCAATTTATCTATTATTTTCTTTAGCTGCTTCTGCTTTTGGGATCATAGCTGAGAAACCATTGCTTAATCCAAAGTCATGAAGATTTGCAGGTGTATTTTCTTCTACATGTTTTATAGTTTTAGCTCTTACATTTAGGTTTTTTAAGTTAACTTTTGAACTAACATTTTTAGTTAATTTTTTGTATATGACATGAGGTAGGGGTACAATCTTCTTCTTCTGTGTGTGCTATCCAGCTGTCCCCGTATCCCTTGTTGCAATGACTATACTTTTCCCACTGACTTATTTGGGAACCTTCTCTATACATCTTATGTTTTCATGGTTTCCCTATTTCTGCCCTCTTTCATGTAGTAAAGAGGTGTTTTCCATACAGCATGTTAATTCTCTTGTCATCTCTTTTTCCATATATTTTTGAGATATTTTGCTAGTGGTTGCCCTGAGGATTACAATTACCATCTTAATGTATAGCAATCCAGTTCTGATTACTGCAAACTTAATTTTAACAGTAAGCAAAACTTTGCTCTTATGTAGAACCATGGTTTTCCTGTTCTTTGTGCTACACAGTTCTCATACAAATTACCTATTTATACAGTAACACTGTTTTATTGTTATTGTTGCACGCTGTTGTATATTTTTAAGATAAGATAGAAAAAATAAACCAGTTGCAAAATACACGCATACCATCTTTATATTTATTGATGTGATTGCCTTTATGAGTGTTCTCTATTTTTTCATGTGGATTTTGGATACTGTATGTTGCCCCATAATTTTAACCTGAAGAATTTCCTGTAGTGCTTCTTGCAGGGCAGTTATATCAATGAAAAATTCTCTTAATTTTTTCTATCTAGGAATGTCTTAATTTTTTCTCATTTTTTGAAGGACAGTTTTGCTGGATATAGAATTCTTGGTTGACAGCCTTTTCCTTTCATCACACTGAGTACGTCATCCAAATACCTTCTGACTTCTATGGTATTTGATGTGAAATTAGCTGTCAGTCTTGTTGGGGATCCCATATACAGGATGAATTGATTCCTTAGGACTGCTTTCGAGGTTTCTCTTTGGCTTTGAGATTTTGGTTATGATGAGTCTACATGTGGATCTTTTTTATTCCAATCTACTTCAAGTTAATTAAGCCTCTTGGAAGTGTAGACTAAGGGTTGTCATCAGGTTTAGAAGTTAGACATGTTTTTCAAATGTTCTTTCTGTCCCCTTTTCTATCTCCTTCCTTCCTGGGACTACCTCTAAGTAAATGTTACACTTGATGATGCCACTTAGGTCTCTGAGGCTCTGTTCATTTTTCTTCATACCTTTTTCTTTCTGTCCCTGGACTGGAAAAGCTTTATTGACCCATCTCCAGGCTGGTCTGTTCTTTCTGCTTCTAGACTGAATGCGCTGCCGTGTTCTTCTAGTGAAGCTTTTCAGTTGTGCTTTTTGACTTCATAATTTTTATGTGGCTCTCCTTCTTTTAAAATAATTTGAGCTCTTCACTGGGCTCCTGTATTTGGTGAGACAAAGCTCTTTACTTTCTTTTAGTTCTTAGATTTCCTTTCGTTCTTTAAACACATTTAAAACAGCTGACTTAAATTTTTTGTCTAATAAGTCCAACGTCTGGGCTTCCTCAGGGACAAATTCTATCAGCTGCTTTTACTCCTCTGTATTGGTCATACTTATTTATTTACTTGCCTCATACTTTTTTTTTTTTAACTGAACTTTTGAATAATATAATATGGCAGCTCTGGAAATCAAATTCTCCTCAGGATTTGTGTTGCTATTTGCCTATTGATTGATTCTTCTGAGTGAATTCTGTTTTCTTTATCATGTGTGAACACCAAAGTCTGTGTTTAGTTACCTTAGAGGGCAGCTTGTGATTAGACAGAAATTTTCTCAAATTCCTGGAACCAAAAAGTCTCACAGCCTTCTCTGACAGACTCTGTCTGTGTTTTAGGGGCACTCATTCAATTCTCAGGCAAACAGACTGCAACTCTGCATAAGATTTCACTCCCTGCTTGCACAGAGCCTCAGTCCAGCCACGGGTGAGACCTAAGTCCTTATCAGGTCTCTCTTGGGCGTGTGCCCAGGTCTGAGTGTGCACGCAGCCCTGCACACTCATGTGGACTTCCAGATTCCCAAGAACATGTCAGAGTTGTTCAAAACCCCATTCTGAACAACTCTTTTTCTCTAGTTTTTACTTTTAATTTTTTTTTGGGGGGGGTCATCTTATTGTTTGCCCTAATGGTTATCACCACCTCAGGCTGCTGTGATGCTAAATAATTGCCCTTTTCTGGGAAACCGGAGCGAACAGGCTGAGGGATGGCAGTTCTCAGAGACTGGGGCCCTGGAGGGGCTCCGGCTCAGCTTTGCCACCTGCAGTGGCTGCCAAGTTGCCAGTTTTCACTGGATGGGGGGACTGTTGGCTCTCAAGGTTGCCACCGAGCTGGGGTGAAGAAGCTAGGAACAGGGCAACTGAAAACACCACCAAATCTCTGTTTTTACTGAGCCTCACCCATTTTCTTGAATAAATGCCCCCCCACTAGATTGCTGCACATCTTTGATTAATTTCCAGAGCTCTGAAAAAATTGATTTTGATAAATTTGCCAGGGTTCTCATAGCTTGTACAGAGAAGATTTTTCAGAGGTCCTTGCTCTGATGTTCCCACTGACATCACCCTGCAATTATTCTTAATTTTATGTATGGCTTATGTAGTCATCTGTGTTTATAAGAAGAAGAACAAAAACAAAATCTGTGTGATGTCTTCTTGCGCCCAGACACAATAATAAATAGTGTCTTTCTATCTTTGGGGTGTTCAAAGGAATCTGCAGTGCTGTAGGATAGCTAATCCAAGTTTCATTGTTAGATACTGATGCCAGCAAATAATCTGGACGCAGGAAAGCCTAGATGTGCAATGACGCTCATTGCAACCTGAGTCATAAAGTGAAAACCTAGAATCAATCTCAAAGTCTGAATTAAGAGAAAGGGTAGGTAAATGACCCTGCATTTTCTCACTAGATAGAATGGCGTGTCCCATTTTCTGAAGTAATTATGAAGACAAAGTAACATGGAGGACTTTTGAGAATGTCTTTATTTTTTTTAAAAAGGGCACACTCCTAATTGCACCATATTTATAACTCTGGAACAATTATATATGTGTATGCACAATGGCCAGAAGGCAAGAGAGAAAAATGAACACAATTTGTTAGGGTGGAGAGAACTGTGGGTGTTTTTAAATTAGATGTTTTTCCATCTTATTCTTATGCTGTGAGTGCAATAAATGTGAAGTTTGAAAAATAGGTCAGCATGTCTACTAGAAAAAAATGATTTTCCCACAGCCCTTCCCTGCTGGATGGGGCACAGGTCAAAGGCATCCTTGACAGGGTCTGTGAGAGGCCCAGGTGATTCCTCCGTGACATGACCCAGGGACAGAACGCTGCCTCCTCAGCCATGGTGATGGGTCCCGGGGACCTGGGATGGGATGGAATGCAGTTCCTGGCCAAGCTGTTGGGAGGAGGGGAGGGGGAGGAGGGGACGGGGAGGAGGGGAGGAGGAGGAGGGAAGAGAGTGTTCTCTCCCTCCCCTCCTAGAAGAGATGTTTTTCCAATAAATAACTGTGAAGTCCCAAATGAAATATAAGCCTTGAATTATTTGGCCTTTGAGGGATCCAGGAATCTCTCAGTGTCTGCGCAGGGTCACCGAGGAGGCTTCTGAGAGACGCCCATGTCTCCCCTGGGGAGGGGCGCTCCCTTCCTGATGATAATGGGTGACCAGCCCATTCCACCTCTCCTCCCATCCCACTCCTTCCCCCTGAATCTAGCGGCTTCCAGCTTCACTCAGTAGTCCAGAGCTGTCCTCCTGCGTTTCTGTCCTGTTTTTATTTATTTGTGTCCAAAGGGGAAGGAAGAATCAAACGGAATGTGCTGCGGAAATAATTTGTCAGAGCATTTTTCCCAAAGAGGGTTCCGTGTAGGCTGACCAACCATCGTGGTTTGCCTGGGCTCAGGTGTTTCCAGGACACAGAGATTTTCCTGCTGAAATCAGCAGGTCCTGGGCCAAGTCCTGGGATGAACTAGTCTCCCTGGTTCCATGAATCTCTAGTTTAGTGGGAGACTCATAAGTAGTATTTGAAAATGGTTCCAGGATAACACTGGTTGGCAAAATACTGGCCTGAACAAAGTTGCACAGATGTCTTTGCTACAGGACTTATCAGAGCCTTGTGTTGTGTGCTACATGCCTATACACATAGAGGCCCAGTGTAAAGAATCCGCTTGCTAATGCAGAAGATGCAGGCTCGGCCTCAGGGTTGGGAAGAACCCCTGGGGGAGGAAATGGCTACCCACTCCAGTATTCTTGCCTGGGAAATCCCGTGGACAGAGGAGCCTGGTGGGCTACAGTCCATGGGGTTGTAAAGAGTTGGACACGACTGAGTGTGCACACACGCACATTCAAGGCAAGGTGCCCCTGGTGTAGCAGGTGGGGAGCCTGAGACACGCCAAGACACTTGGTAGGACGGGGCACCCAGGGCCGAGCAAGATGTGGGAAGAGTGGGCACCTTCTGGGGCAGAGAGGACAGCGTTAACATCAGGTGCAAGAGAGTCCCTGTCCACCGTCTGAACCCCAGGGGCTCCGGGCCAGCCACAGAAGAGTGACTCAGCTTCTGTCGGCAGCTGGGGGTCAATGCTGCCCAGGCAGGGGAGCCCTGGGTCAGAGTCACTGACCTGGAAGTGGCCCACAGGGTCAGCGCTTCGGGCAGTGCAAGGCTGTTGCAGTTGCAGATGGCAGCCGCCAGGTGGCACAGGAGCGTCCAGCTCGGGCAGCCGTGGCCGAGTGTCCTGCCAGCTGCCCAGAAGGACTCTGGAGCCCGGGGCTCCAGACCTGGCCCCTCCCTGCCTCCAGCCCACCCCACGCCATCTCCAGGTGAGGCGAGCCCTTCTGTGTGTTCCGGTGGCGTCTGATTGACTGTGGGTCCTGGCATGATGCAATGCTAAAGGGAGTGGGACCGAAAGCCCCCTCCTCTCACTGGCACCAGAGGCTGAGGCAGGAGGCCCAGGAGCAAAATGGAAAAACCCCGAAACTGCAGGAGAAGGAGGGACAGGAGCGGGGACAAGTGGGGACCTTCGTCCAGGGCGTCCAGGTTCACGTCGAGCTCCAGTCAGGGGAACGAACCCTGCAGAACCCTGTTCTGATTTTCCACGTTATTGGACATTTTTATCAAGGATAGGTGGCACCTGTCAACGCAAATCGCTCACTCTTGGACCAGTCTTCCCTCGGGTCTGGAGGGCCCTTCTTTCACCAGGCCCCTGCGTGTGTGTGTGTGTCTGTCTGTCTGTCTGTCTGTCTACACCCACGTATGTGCCTGTGTCTGTATGTGTGTGTGTCTGTGTGTGTATGTATCTCTGTCTGTGTGTGTGTGTATGTGTGTGTCTGTGGTGTGTCTATGTCTGCGTGTGTTCCTGCGTGTGTGTGTGTCTGTACCGTGTGTATATCTCTGTCTGTGTCTGTGTGTGTGTCTGTGTGTGTATGTATCTCTGTGTGTGTCAGGGTGTGTGTATCTGTGTGTGTCTGTATGTGTCTCTGTGTGTCTGTGTGTGTGTGTCTCTGTGTGTACTTATGGGTATGTATCTGGTCTGTGTGTGTGTGTCTGTATGTTTGTGTGTGTGTCTCTCTGTGTGTGTCTGTGTGTGTGTGTGTCTCTGTGTGTCTTTGTGTGTACTTATGTGTCTGTATCTGGTCTCTGTGTGTGCCTGTGTACGTCTGTGTATGTTTGTGTGTCTGTGTCTCTGTGTGTGTGTGTGTGTGTGTGTGTCTCTCTCTGTGTGTGTCTGTGTGTCTGTCTCTGTGTGTCTGTCTCTGTGTGTACTTACGTGTCTGTGTCTGGGCTGTGTGTGTGTGTCTGTATCATGTGTATATCTCTGTCTGTGTCTGTGTGTGTGTCTGTGTGTGTATGTATCTCTGTGTGTGTCTCTCTCTGCGTGTGTCTGTGTGTGTGTGTGTGCATGTATGTGCCCTCAGCTCCACGTGGGTCACAAACTCAAGGACAGTTTATGGGATGTACTTCTCTCCCTTCAGGTCCAGAGTCCCTTGTGTGATCCACTCTGCACGTGGTTTCTGGGGGGTGGCTTTGCGGTCCTGTGAAGTCGCCTAGAGCTGGTCACAAGGTGAGGAGCGCCTTCTGGAGCTGCAGCATCTCCGGGGGGCTCGCTGCGCCGGCTGCCCTTTCCAGGAGAGGTCCCCGGGCAGACATGCCTGAGGAGGCTGTGTCTGTAGGGAAGGCCTGGGGGAAGGCCGGGAGGAAGCTGGACCCACCCCGGGGACGGGGAACCCGGAGCCTCGAGGGGACCCGTGGAGCCGGGGCCTGTGGCCGTGGCCCCAGCTGCCCTCCCCAGAGCCAGGGCAGCAGAGGTGGCCAGGCCGGCCCCAGCTCGATGCATTCACTTTTAAACAAACTCGCCACAGCCCCGGTTCTTTCCTGGAAGGCCTCGTCACATAAATTTTCATTTAGTGCCATTGCATTCTCATCCAGGGAGCTGTCAGGGGTATTTTGAGAAGGAACTGGGAGGTCAGCTGGTCAGGCTTCAGCGGCGGCGCGGATTATGGCTCGGGCTGGGTGCCAGACTTGGGGAAGACTGGGGGGCTGAGCCGCAGATCCTGTCTCCTGTGGGGTCCTCAGGACGGCGCTTCCAGGGAGCTGACCCTGCAGACGGAGAAGCGGCCACTGGGGTTTTATGTCAGAGGGCCGGGGCTGTCCCCCTTTCTCCTGGGTGTGGGACCCACAGAGGGGAGGCTGGCGAGGCCTTCAGAAAGTCCTCCTTCTCCCTCAGGGCTGTGGACGGTGGCCTGGACGTGCGAGGGTCCGTCTGTGCGGAGTTCCGTCTTGCCAAAGCGCTCTCGTGTACATCACCTCACTCGGCTCTCACGCGCACCTGGAGTGATGCAGGCCAGGATCTCGGCCTTCTGTACAGGACTGAGGCCCCACAGGGCTGGCAGAGGCCCCAGGATCACTCAGGCAGAGGGGTCTGCAGGGGCCAGCCGCCCCCTGCCTATCTGAGAAGCACCTGCTCACCCCAAGTCACTGTTTTCTGTACATATGAAACCTTACAATATGTGCAGAAAGGAATGGCTCCTCCCCCCACCAGAACTGAGGCAGATGGAGCTGGGGGCGGGGGGGTGTCTGACATCGTCCCCCCAGGACCCACAGCCACTTAACTAACAAGAGAGCCTTCAAGCCCCCAGGCGTCAGCTCTCTCTACCACATCCAACATCTCCTAAAGATCTGGGCCTCACCTTGAACGTTGAATCTGCTCTAGAATTTTCAACCCAGAAGAAAAGAGGCATTAGGGTTTCCCTGGTCAGCTGGGCCTCTCCAACATAAGACATTAAAGTCACCAAATATTTATGGAGATAAACAGTTACCGCAGGCTCTGGGCAGAGCTGGGAGCACTGGGGAAATGGAAGCAGTCTCCCAGCAGAAACCCAGGGGGGCCTCACGGAGGTGGTGTCCCGGGAGTCCAGCCTCAGAGGAGCCTGGCTGTGCTGGCAGAGACAGGCGAAGGCTGGGCAGAGCCGCGCTGCGCGAGGGCAGAGCGGGTGCCCCAGGAAGCATGTTTTTATTGGCAGCCCTGCCTCTAGAGGCATTCTACATTTGGATGGCTGTGAGATAGGAGAATGTAGGTCAGTGGGTTTAAAAAAACACGTCTCCGGACGTAGAGTGCATGTGAGTGTGTGTGCAGAGAGGCTGAGCCACTTGCCTGAAACAGTGGGATATCCCAGTGGTCCTGGCAGGGGACGGGAGGCAGACGAGGGCGAGAGACGCTTGCGTCTTCATCAGAGTCACGGGCGCAGAGCGTCCCCCGTGAACACGTCCGCCTGTGTGCCACAGATACCAGTTCAGGAAGCTGCAGAGGAAAGAAAATGCCAACTGGTGAGAAAGTAGAGACTGGTGCACCTGGATGGTGGAGAAGGGGGTGGGGGCGTGGAGGGGACCCTGGGACCACAGGCCCCAGACCCGACGGGTGAGGGAGGGAACTGGGAAGGGGAAGAGCAGGGCACGCGGGCCGCGCCCGAGGAGCTGACGCCTCCAGCCTAAGGTGGAACCGAGATGTTTGACCACTGACCACAGTCACGATCTCAGGGATGAAGCACGGGACACTTTATCTCGGTTTGGGTGGATTTTCTAATCATCTCCTGGCAATAGCTGTGGTTCTGGGAGGTGCACACCAGAGCTGAGGGCTCGAAGCACCCTGGGTGGCCTCGGGAACACTTAATTAAACGGAGAGCCCGTCACCAAGGGCCGATGACAACCCCCTGCCGGTTCCAGGACTCAGGACACTGCTGATGCTGGCAGAGGTGGTCTTGACCGCAGAAGCCCCAAAGACCCTGGAGGGTGGAAACAAGTGGGGGTCGTGGGGGGCTCACCAGGGCTGCAGATGGCCCAGAGCACTCCCTTCGGCAGGGGCATGCCCTGGGGTCACTGTAGGAACTGGGAGCCACGTCCTGGGTTGACTAGTTAGCATGCAGGTCTCAGCCTCTGCGAGCCTGTCTCCTAACTTCGGGTTGGGGTCATTGCAGTCCTCTGCCTTGGCCCTTGCAGGAGGACTAGGTCCCGGATCCATGGGCCCCCTTCCTGAGTTTAGCATGGAGCTCCCTCCCAGGAGCTCGGAGAGACAGGCTTTGCTCCCGGGCACCTGGGCATTTTGCCTGCCTGTGGGACTCCAAAGCAGCTCCCCAGCCTCCCCCTTCTGAGGAATTTCTTGGCTGCAGAGGGGAGATGCTGAGGATAAGAAAAACACCTTCCCGAATACCAAGAAGCAACCCTGAGAGTTAAATCACCTTGGTGGGAGTCCTGAGCCAGCTTCCTCCGCTGAAGTAATTAATGGCATGGAGAGAGCAGCAGGGCGAGCCCGCCCTAGCTACAGTGAGCACCAAAAATTTACAACACGTTATTTTAGCTGTAAAGAGCCCTTGGGGCCCTTCCACTTGCAGGTCAGCTGGCATGGACGCCTGTCCCAGCCCCAGTCGGTATTTACTGAGAAAACATCGCATGCCTCCCCATCTGCTCTTACACTTAATATATGAAACGGATCCACACAAAAACAAGGGGATATTTGGGAACGGGGCAGGCTTTCCCTTGCACACACAGAACATCTGATCTGAGTGCATCTGCGGGTCCAGGAACCTCATGCAGGCTGGTTCCTCCTCCTCCCGCCCGGAAGCAGCGGTGATAACCCTGGGGGCATCGGAGAGCGAGGCGGGGCTGGAGAGCCAGCGTGGCCGGGGGCTTCAGCCCTGACCTCTAGCCTGCCCTTCCTTTCTCTGGGCTCTCCCAGGACAGCCTGCTTTTCTGCCCTCGAAGGTCCCATTTGTTCGTTCACCAGTATATGGTGTGTGCCTACTAGAAGCCAGGCTTTGTTCCAGGAATACATCAGTGAGGAAAGGAAACCGTATCAAGGTCTCTGGCCTGGTGGACTGTGTTCCGGCGGGTGGAGGGGGTCGGCTCACAGGCAAAGGGCAGCAGTGAGCTAGACGGTGGCCACTGTGGGGACGGACTGGGGTGGAGCTGCTGAGGGGTGCAGGTGGTCTGCATTTTGGCTAAGGGCGGGCCAGGTGGACCTTGGAGCGAAGGCAGCCACTGTACAGAAATCTGGGTGGGGCATTGGGGTTGGACGTGCGCCCC
Organism: Bos indicus; assembly: GCF_029378745.1. NCBI lineage: Eukaryota > Metazoa > Chordata > Mammalia > Artiodactyla > Bovidae > Bos > Bos indicus. The sequence continues at coordinate 118,384,583 of NC_091762.1, read as the reverse complement.
TCGTGGTGGAGGAAGGCGGCCGTCAGGGTGGGAGAAGAGGCGGTGGGCCAGGACCGCTGGGGTCCATGGATCAGAGTCCTGGTGCTGCTGCAACAGGTGACCACAAACGGGCTGGCCTGAGACAACAGACATTTCCTTCCTTGCTGTTCTGGGCCAGGAGTTTGAAATCAGAGGTTCCACAGGGCCATGACCCTCCAGAGGCCCCGGGGAAAGACGCCTGCTCATCTCTCGCCGGCTCCTGCTGCGTGGACAGTCCCCGGATGCATTGCTCCATCTCTGCCTCTGGGTTTCTCTTCCGTTTCTTTCCTGATCAAGTCTCTTGTCGTGGGATTTGGGCCCATCCAGTGAAACCAGGACAGGCTCATCTCAAGACTTTTAACTTAATCCCATCTTGTTATCATTGAGTCGCTAAATCGTGTCCAACTCTCTGCAACCCCATGGACTGTAGCCCACCAGGCTCCTCTGTCCATGGGATTTCCCAGGCAAGAAGACTGGAATGGGTTGCCATCTCCTTTCCAGGGGATCTTCTGAACCCGGGGATCAAATCCACATCTCCTGAATTGGCAGGTGGGTTCTTTACCACTGAGCCACCAGGGAAGCCCATCCCATCCACAAAGACCTTTCCCCAAACATGCTCACATCCACACGAATCAGGGGTTAAGACCTGGATGTATTTTGGGGTCCCCATTCAATGCAGTGCAGCCTGTAGGGCAGGTTCATGGGACGAGTGGGATTGGAAATCTGGGCATCCTGGTTGGGAGAATCACGGTGCAGTGTGGAAACCCAGATTCTCAGCAGGAGAGAAGGGCCAGGAAGGTTCTAGACCAGGCTGCTCCAAGGCCCACACCCCGGCGTGAGCTGGCGGTTAGCAGGCCTGCCTTGGGCTGGTCCCCCTCCTGGACAGGCACAGTCAGGATACAGGGTGGGCAGGGGTGGGCTGTGCTGCTCACCAGAGGATCTGTGTAGTGAGATCACTTAGGTACATGCTCAACAGGCATCAGAAACTCCACCGCGTGTGGGCACTGTGGTTGGAACAGAGGGTGGACAAGCCCCGCCCAGCCAGAGATGCACCCACAGCTCACTGGTGATGGCGATGGAGAGGCCTCGGGGCAAGGAGGGGAGGGGGCTGAGCCTGCAGGAGGCTCAATGGGGGCTCAGCATCACAGCCCCCACAGAAATCCCCAGGGTCGAAGCCAGCTCTGCAGGGGCCAGCATGTTGGCAGGGCGGGTGGGGAGGGAGTGACGGAGGGGATGTGGATGCAGGCGGTGGGGACAGAGAATGGAGCTGGAGGTGGGCTGGAGAGACAGGCAGGGCCGATTTGGGGAGACTGACTGGCAGGGCTGGGATGGGCCCCTCACTGGGGAGCGATGTGCGGGTCTGCTGTGTCATAACCGGGTCCCCAAGAAGGGACGTCAGAATGCATTCGAGGTTAAAAGCACCTGAGGTCGGTGGTCCCATCAGTATTTAGTATCAGAGCACAGATGCAGCGCAGCTGATGTCCGAAGCACTCCCCCCACCGTGGTCTGACTTAACCTCCTGAGCCATGCTGCTGGGAGGCCTCCCTGCCTGCAGTGGGAAGTGAAGGCAGGAGGCGACGCATGGCAGGAATAGTTTAAACTTTTCTTTCTCAGACACCTGGGTATTCCAGTCGTGGCTGGAAGGTTGAAAAGGTTCGAAGTCCCATCCCTGGTTCTGGCCAATTGCTGAGGTCAGGAGGCTGCCAGCAGGGGCCCGGGGCCTAGAAGGGAATGTCTGGCACGTATTCTGTGCTGAGAAAGCAGCAGACTGCCTTCCTAATGGTGAGAAGAGGAAACCTGAAAAGAAACAGAGAAGAAAAGGTTACAGGTTGCAAAACAGGGCTGAGAAAGGAAATCTTAATTGTATTATTTGAAGCCAGGACAGAAGAGAAGAGACACCTCTGTGCCCTTTCCATTTTAAGTGGGGAAAGAATCGGTTAAATAATTGGAAGATAAAATATCATGTTCTCATAAGAACACCCAGAGCCAAGGACGTGCAAACGCATTTGCTGACTCATTAAATATCAAAACAGGTAGGATTTAAGCCTGCATCCCAGCTTTCCCACTTACTGGGCAACCCCCAGCTCTGAACTTTGGTGATCTCATCTGTAAAATGGGGCTGAAACAGTGCTGACTTCTCAGGGCTCTTTTGAGAGGTAAACGAGATCACGTGCAAGAAAGTCTTAGCATGTTGCCTGGTAAGCACTGAATAAAGGTTATGGTTATTTCTCTTATCACAGTTGTTTAAATACCACTCACTGTATCAGGGGATTTATGTCTAATCATTATAAGAGCTTCCTTCTACAGTGTGACATTTGGTGGGGTACACAGACAGGAAAAAGTCATTACAGTTGCATATAAGTTACTCTGTGCTTTAAGATAAGGAAACAATGGATGCTTTTGGAGAGGGCAAGAGAGGCCTCTAGTGCAGGCCATTTGCTGTTGCTCAGTCGCTCAGTCGTGTCCGACTCTTTGCGACCCCGTGGACTGCGGCACGCCAGGCCTCCCTGTCCGTCACTATCTCCCAGAGTTTGCTCAAGCTCATGTCCATTGAGTCGGTGATGCCATCCCCCGTCTCATCCTCTTTCGTCCCCTTCTCCTCCTGCCCTCAGTCTTTCCTAGCAGCAGGGTCTTTTCCAACGAGTCGACTCTTTGCATCAGGTGGCCAAGGTATTGGAGCTTCAGCTTCAGCACCAGTCCTTCCAGTGAATATTCAGAGTTGATTTCCTTTAGGATGGACAGGTTTGATATCCTTGCAGTCCAAGAGACTCTCAAGAGTCTCCACAATTCAAAAGTATCAATTCTTGGGCACTCAGCCTTCATTATGGTCCAACTCCCACATCTGTACATGACTCCAGGGAAAACTATACGGACTTTGTCAGTAAATTGATGTCCCTGCTTTTTAATATGCTGCTGGGTTTGTCATAGCAGGCTATGTAGAGAATAATAAAGTTACAGTAGACACGGCGATTTCAGTGTGTTATCTAAACGAGCCAAAGATGGCCCTCTATCCTAAAACTCACTACGAGGTGCTGAGGTCAAAGCTTCACCCACGGAACAATCCTGGGGTTAAACAACTTAAATATCAAATAAAAAAGACCTTGCACAAAGAAATTGAACATAGAAAACACGAAAACTAGAAAGGAAAAGAATAAAAGAATTTAGAAATTCCAATTTGAAAAATGTAATGGAATTGAAAACAAAATCAAGAGCTGGTTCTTTTTAATAAGATTAAAAAATGGACAAAATCACTAGCTAGTCTAACTTTTTAAGAAAGAGAAAAAAGAGAAAATTAGGAATGGAGAAAACAAATTATGATACATGGTGGAAAATGACGTAAAAATTTTTAAGTCTTAATGAAATGGATAAATTAAAAACATACAGATCACAACATTAGTTTCAGAAACACTAAAATCTAAATAAACCAAAAGCATTAGGATTTGAAAGCATCGTGAGAGTGTTATTTCCAAAATAGGCGCCGAGTTTAAATGAACTGGGTTGAATTATTTCAAGCATCAGTAAGACATACGATTCCTGTGTGTTCCACAATGATGTAAGATATGGAGAAAGATCAAACATTTCTAATATATTTTATAAACATATCTATATAACTTTAATTCTCAAAATTAACAAGAATAATGCAAAAAAAAAAAAAACACATACTGTGTCGCTTAGGAAGGGAGATCCAAGAATGCAAAATAAAACACTTGCGAGTCAATCTCTTTGTCTACTAAACGAACACTGCATCCACAGCAGGAAGGCTGTATTGCAGAAATGCAGGATGGTTTTCTATTAGAAAACCTGTCTGTTCCATTTTATTTAACAAGTCAAAAAAGGAAAAGAATGTAATAAAAGTCTGTGCAGCATGGTCAGAAAAAGCCAAGAGTACAATAATACGTAATGTGCAAAACCTTCGCAAATAGAGTCTCAGGACTTTGTTAGGAGCCAGCAGGACCCTGCAGGACTGCAGAGGCGGGCCTGCCCCTGAACAGGAAGATTCCAACTGAAAACACAAAACTCACCCTACGTTGAGTGCGGGGAGAGCGGATACGTGTATGTGTGTGGCTCAGTCCCTCCACCGCTGACCTAAAACTACCACAGCATTAGTTGTTGATCGGTTATACTCCAATACAAAACAGAAACTTAAAAAAATTCCCCCAAATTAACCAGTAGATTTTCTATTATTTGAATTTAGGTTGCAGTGCGCTCGGAAAGACAGAAGGAGAAATTTGATGATTCTGGAGTTCATTACTCTCTTATATATATATATATATATATATATATGAACATATATATATGAACACTTCCTGCAAATATATATATTTGCAGGAAGTGTTCGTTTTCCATTAGGACTGGAGATTTTGCTTAAGGCATGTGTGACAGGAAGAACCTCAGCGCTCCTGGGACACTGATGGGCAGATAGGAAGCTGCGAAGGGATGGAGCCAGGAGGCACCATGAGGCCCTGGGGCTGCAGCGGTGGTGCCCTTCTCCGACACTCCACCCTCGGGGACCCAGCCCACGCGCCTCCTTGCCTGCACTGCCCCTGGGTTCCCGTCAGCCCCTACTGTACCCTCTAGGCCGTGCTTCTCCCCTTTCCCCATGGCCTTTGCTGACTCTTCCTACAGTCCGCTCTGAAGGTCAGCTACATGAGGTGGTGGGAAACAAGGCTTTAGGGATACGCAAAGCGCAGTCAGAAGGGGTTGGGTCCAAACTTAGGAACATACCTCCATCAGGAGAGCGAGGGGAAAACTGGGAAGAGCTTCAGACAAGGAAAGGACATCAGACAATGCAGGTAGAGGATGGGGAAGGAGGGCTGGGGCCTGCCATGGCTCCAGGAGACGGGATGGTCCCCAGGGAGGCTTCCAGGGGGAAGGATGGTCCCCAGGGATGCTGAGGCCTCCTCTGGGAGACCCCCTTATGCCTCTCAGCACATTTCATCATTCCTGAAGGTTGGGGCCGGATTCCAGGACTGTGACTCATGGGGTCAAGCTTTCCCCCCCTTGGGTCACTGGGGCCTTTCCCGCTGACGCAGACAGGCAAGCTGTGGGTCTGTGATCCTCGCTTCCTCTGAAAGATTTTGGAGAAAGTAGGTAGACCTCACACATTTTAAGTTCACATATAAACATTTTAGTCATGTTTTTAAAAGTTGCCAAGTCTAATTCCAGGATATTATAAATAATAAATTTAAACTAAACTGTTACTTCTATATTCCAAAAGTGTTTGTTAGACTATAAATATCATAATGAATCCCTTACTAATATTAACTTAGAAAGCACATCATAAGCATTACCTGTCAGAAAATGTGCACGTTCCCTTTCTTCCTTTTAACTCCTAATTCTTTTCCATTTCCTCCACCTACGTCTGTCTTAATGTAATATATTTTCATGCTGAAAAGCATCTTATGGATCACCCTGTTATTATTCTCTCCTACTAATCCTATCACAAATGACAATATTTACATATATTAAAATTAAAAAATACATTTTTCCCAATAACCATGAGTATTAAACCTCTAGTATTAAAACATTTTTCTTTCTTTTTTTTAATATTAAAAATAATTGACCACACCCAGAGACCAAACCTGAGCCCCCTGCATTGGAAAGTGGAGCCTGAACCACTGGACTGCTGGGGAAGTCTCTAAAACTTTTTGATTAAAACAATTAAATTAAATGATTATTGACTAAATTAATTAATCATTAAAATATTATTGATGTTAATATTAATTATTAATGATCAAAATTATATAAATATGTTTTAAATTTGGTAAATATTAAGCAAAAAAGCAACATTTTCTCACAAATTGCACTCAAACTTTTTCTATGTATTTAATAAAGGAAAGATATATGTTGCCAAAATGAGTTGGCCAGACAGCTGGACTATTCTTTTATCCTTTTGCTAATACAAGACAGAAAATCTGAACAATTTTCTAAAACAGACAGGGTGAAGAGTAACTGATGCAGAATATACGTTTAATAAAATGTTATGAAAAGTATGTTTTAAATATCTGATTAAGGAGCAAACATCCCATCTGAAAAAAATCACATGAAACATTTACCCATGGTGTTCCAGAAGTTGTATTTGTCAGCTCTTGCTGGGTTAGGCTGCATAACAAATGAGCTCAAAATGCCCAGGGCCCACAGCTTTCATTTCTTGCTCAGGCTCCTGGGGGCTGGGTCTCCGCTCTGTGGATCTTCACAGCCCAGGACCCAGGCTGGGTGAATCAGTCACTTTTTAGGATACCCATCCTCCTGGCTTAGGATCTGGAGCAGGAGAGCTGGTGTGAGGAGGCTGGGGGGCACAGCTCAGACGACTCACACCTGGGGTGGGCAGCATCTCTGCAGGGAAGGAGCTGATCACACCTGATGACATAAGCTGCCACAGACGCAGCTTGAACAAGTGGGTCACCCTGGATCAGGCACCAGGTACATTTGGGAGAGTCAGCAAGTCTCATCCACACTCCATAACTGCTTGAAGATGCTTTTTCCCCAGCTGGGGACACATCCTAGCCAATTGCTTTTGCTGAATCGGGTGGCATAAGACCTGTGTTCAGTACCCAGTGTTCCTAGTGATGCTTCCTCTGCTTTGCCTAGGTGCTTTCTCAGCAAGAACACATTATTTGATATTGATTGAGGGATGAAAGAAGGAAGTCAGGAAACAAGAGCCATCATTGTTTTTGCCCCCAAAAGCACATCTCTACCCACATACTTCACATTTTACAGAAGTGTGTGCCCGGCAGTAAAAGGCTTGGTGCCTGAGGGCTGATGGTTCCCAGATTCATCATTAAAATAGGCTTCCTTGGGGGGATGGGTCCAGACATCTTCCCACTATGGATGGGTGACCACCCTGGTTTTATTTGCAAAAGGGGAAAACAGCTCCCAGGGGCTCAGGCAGGGTCCAGGCAGGTCCCTTTCAGTCTGGAGGCTCTGCTTTGAGTGGCTTGGTCCTCGCTGGGGGCATGGGGACTCAGCCTTAGGTTTGAGTCAGGCTTTCTTCCTGTTGCCCTCAAGGTGAATCTTTCAGGGGCCGCACCTGCCCATAGCCTGGGACAGGTCTATTCTGAAGAGTCTTCCCTGGCAAGTGCCCCCACCCCGGGAAATGTGGGCCCTCACCAAAGTCCAGCTTCAATGGGTCAGATAAATTGCCCACATCACACAGACCTCTCCAACCAAATCTGGGCAGGGGAGGGAGTGGCAAGTTAGTTGGGGAGGGTGCCAGGAAAGACATATCAAAGTCACATCTCAGTAGATGCAGAGAAAGCCTTGACAAAGTTAAGCATCTCTTTATGATTAAAAAAAAAATCTTGGAGAAAACTAAGATTAGTAAAGAACTTTTCAGCTCAGCAAATGAGGCTTCTTAAAAACTGTGGCAGGTGTAAATTTATGGTAAAAGTAAACAAGATACTTTCTTCCTATGATTGGGAACCAGGCAAGAACGTCTGTGTTTACACTTCTGTTTAACATGACGCTGGAGGCTTCACTGTGGCAATAAGGCAGCGAAAAGAAATGAAATTCACACCGATGGAAAGAATGAAGAAAAGCCATCTGAACGCACAGGTGACAGGTTGTCTGTAAGGAAAATCCTGAAAGATCTATACGAGAGCTACTAACAGTGATTAATTTTGGTAGGTTGCAAAGTAGATCAATGTTCAAAAATCAACTGCATTTCTATACACCAATAAGAATCAAATGATAATCGATTTTTTTTTAAATTAGTAACCATTGACAATGAAATACTGTAAATACATTTAACAGAAAATGTCCAAGACAGGTGTGCTGAAAAGCAAAAAAAAAAAAAAATCAGAAATTAAAGGTGGCCATCTTAGTGGAACATTATATCATGTTCCTGAGTCAGCAGACTCAATACTCCTTCAGATGACAGTTCTCAATCGATCCAGGTTTTAAATGCAACCCCAATAAAAGCTCTAGCAGCTTTGGACTTCCCCTGTGGTCTAGTGGTTAAGAATCTGCCTGTCAATGCGAGGGACACAAGTTCAATCCCTGACCTCGGAAGATCCCACAAGCCGAGGGGCAACTAAGCCCATGATCCCCAGTAAGAGAAGCCGTCATAAGGAGGGCCCTCGCATCCCGACTAGAGAGTAGCCCTGATGGCCACAGCCAGAGCAAGCCTGCGTGCGGCAACGGAGACCCTGCGCAGCCAAAACTGCCTGAGTGAGTAATTCTAGCAACTTTTCTGGGGGTAGAAACCACAAAGCTGATTTTCAGTTTATATGAAAGTACAAAGGGCCTATGATACCCAAATAACTAAAAAAAAAAAAAAACCATTAAAAGAACAGGGTTAGAGGATTTACGCCACCTGATTTCAAGGCTTTCTATAAAATCGTGGAAATCAAGACTTTGACACTGTCATACAGATGACCATACAGAGGTATAGAACAGAGCAGAGAGTCTAGAAAAAGGCTCAAGCAGATATGGTCTCTTAACTGAGATGAGAGCAGATCACGTTCCAGCAAGAGGTTGGTGCCTTCTCCCTGGTGGGAATTTAGGACCGATTCTTATTTTTGATTTTTTTTATTTTTAAAGGAAGGTCCTTTTTTTTTTTTTTTTTTTTTAACTGTGTTCTTTGAACATCACTGGAAACAAAAGAAACAAAGTTTGTACTGAACAGGAATGTCTTTTACGACAGGAAAAGGCCCTGAAAGAAGGAGCCGCCAGGATTCTGGCCGCAGGGCTGACCTGAGAGGAAAGAAAAACAGAGTGAGTCAGGCTGCGGGGGAGCAGGGAGAGGGGGGCTCTGCCCTCGCAGCCACCTGGGAGGTGGGGACCCGTCCTGCTGATGGAGGCAGAGCCGGGCGGGGACACTGGCCAGACGCCCCCACCTGGTGCTCAGCCCCGAGTGGGTACTGCCCGCAGACGGCCGTGAGAAGTCACCCGGTCCCAGGGACAGCTGGCCCTTCTGAGGGGCCTCTCGTTTCCAAAGACCTGTAAGTAGCCACAGAGAGAGAGAACGAAACCCTCACTGCAAAGCTCCTGGAGGCTGCCCGCCGGGTGGGGAGGAGGGCGGCCGTGGGAGGCCGGGTCAAAGCCCCCAGGAAGTTACGACTGAGGGGCTGGTGCTGGGTGATCTGGAAGGTTCTCTGGGGCAGAGCTGGACTTCGAGTTTTCTGTCCTTACCTCAGGCCGGGAAACTGTCCTGGCTTGCAGAGGGGCAGAGCCTCTGGGCACCGACCCTTGCTCAGGCCGGGGGCACCTGCTGGGCGTGGCCTGGGCTGGTTGCCAAGGACCCGGAGTTAAATCTTCAGACGTTTGGGTGACAATGAGGTGACAACGAGAACTGACCGGTCATGGAGGGAGGAGGAGCTCTTTCCTGTGTCATCCACTGGGAGACAGTCTTGTCCGAGGGGGTCAGGAATGCAGGGGCGAAGCTGAGACATCGCCGAGGGGACCCTCACAGGGAAGAGGATCGGATCTCAGCAGCACCGTCTTTGTTCCCTCGTCTTCAGGGATGTTCATTTCCTGGGGCTGCTGTAACCAGTCGCCACACCAGAGACTCAAAGCAACAGAAATGTGTTGTCTTGCAGCCTGGAGGCCAGAGCCCCCAGATCCAGGGGTCGGCAGGGCCACCCTCCCTCCTGCGCCCCCAGGAGAGGGTCCTTCCCTCCTGCCTCTCCCAGCTTCTCACGGCTCCAGCCATTCATCCCTTGGCTCGGGGCTGCAGCCTCCAGTTTCTGCCTTTTCTTCGCACGGCCTTCCCTCTGTGTCTGGGTCCCCTGCTAAGGACCCTGTTTACTGGATTGAGGACCCAACCTACATCAAGGAGGGGCTTCCCCAGTGGCTCAGCAGGCAAAGAATCTGCCTGCAATGTAGGAAATGAGGGAGGTGCGGATTCAATCAGGAAGATGCCCTGGAGGGGAAATGGCAACCACTCTAGTCTTCTTACCTGGGAAATCGCATGGACAGAAGAGGAGCCTGGCAGGCTGCAGTCCATGGGGTCACAAAGAGTCAGACATGACAGAGCATGCATTCCCTGCATCTAGGGTGTTGCCATCCCAAGATTCTCACTTAACCATGTCTGTGCAGACGCTCTTGCATTCTGGTTCTTGGAGGATGTGAATCTGGGGGAGGGGGTACTATTCAACCTGCAGCTGCTGCTGCTGCTAAGTCGCTTCAGTCGTGTCCAACTCTGTGTGACCCCATAGACGGCAGCCCACCAGGCTCCCCCATCCCTGGGATTCTCCAGGCAAGAACACTGGAGTGGGTTGCCATTTCCTTCTCCAATGCATGAAAGTGAAAAGTGAAAGTGAAGTCACTCAGTCGTGTCCGACTCTTAGTGACCCCATGGACTGCAGCCTACCAGGCTCCTCCGTCCATGGGATTTTCCAGGCAAGAGTACTGGAGTGGGGTGCCATCGCCTTCTCCGTTAACCTGCAGCACCATGTACCTAAGTTTGTTTGTATCTGTTTTCCCCCATTTATGTATCAAGATGGGGAAGTGATATCTACACAACCTTTTCTCAGGGACACAGTTCACGTAGCTGGTGGGGACACATTGAAACCAACTTGGGTGGACAGTGAGAAATGGGGCAAACTCAGCATCAGTAACCAGTTATAATAAGCTGCTGGTTCAGGGGGCTGGGGAGGTTTCCTCCAGGGTTTTGCAGGGCTGGGACCAGGGTCTAGGAAGCAGCCGATCTCAGGCTCCAGGAGGGAGCAGAGGGGAGGGGAGGGGACCACCTCGTGGTGGCGCAGGAGAGCGAGGCAGGAAGGGGATCTTTGGGACTCACCTCCCAGACTGGCGAGAGACTGGCGAGTCCTCTCCTCTGCCTTTCCCTACAAAATGCTCAATGAGAAAAACGGTCAACAAAACCCACCCCTGATGCTTGGTGGAGAGTGCTGTTTCTGGAGAATTCTCTGAGGAAGCTGCAGGACAAAAACGAGGTTTGCATGGAGGGAAAACCAACATCCCGGACATAGCTCCTCTCTCCCAAAAGGAGGTGGGAGCTTGCAGCCTGCACCCAGGGTGCAGAGGAGGTCAGCTCCTGACCGACAGCGCCCCTCACCTTAGAAGAAGACACGTGGATGAAGCTCTTGGTGTCTGGGAAGACGAGGCCCAGGGCCGTTTGTAGTCGGGACTGTGGGGAGCGTGGACGGCAGTGGCCACATCCTTCAGCTCTCGGAGGGACAGACTGCTCTCCAAACCCCACTTACCACATGTTTGTGTCCCAGCTTCTGACCCCGGGGACTCTTCCATCCCCATTGCTGTCTGGGAGCCCAGCCCTGGAACAGCTCTCCCCACCCCCAGACCCCCAGAGGTCAGCCCCCAGCCCGAGCCCGGTGACACAGGGCACCCTGCAGCGGGTGCCCGTGGCTCCCCCCGGGGTGGGGGGAGGTCGCTGGCCTTAAGCTCCTTTGCTGTCCCCGCCAGTCCCCACAGCAGCCCCTGCCTGTCTCCATCACTCGTGAGGACCGGGCTTCTCTGAGTTTCTGGAAGAACGCAGCCTTGAGGGTCTCCAGAGCATTCCCGTCACTAAGCTCACTCTCCCTGGGGCACTCCCCAATCCACCTCATGGTCCAGCTGCCCCGGGGCCTCCTGGCACCTGGGGTCATGGGGTCATGTTGGCCGAGTTCCATGGCCCCTGTCGGGTGCCTCTGAGACGTGAACCTACTTATTGCTCTGATGACCAAGGGGGACGGTGTGGGCCCAGGGCTTGTGCTGTGTCAGGAAGCAGGGGCCCCTGTGTCCTCTCAGGCAGGGGGAGCACTCGTGGTTCACAGGCTGGAGGGGCTCGTTGGCAGGAACTGGGGGGCTGAACGCTTTCTAGGGTATCAACTTGGTGGTCCCCATCCTGTATCTCAGGGCCCTGGTCTTTGCTCCCTGCAGGGCCCTGACCTGGGCTGAGAATGGAGTGCTGGCCTGGGTCTAGGTCCTGGTGGACAGGGCCTGCGGTGGGCCCGCAGAAGGGGTACACATGACCTGGGTGGGACTGGGTCACAGCGAGTGCTCGGCAGAGGGAGAGGAGAGGAGGCGGAAACCCTGTCTCCACCATGACACGCAGTCTTGTAAAGGCTGCTGCTGCTGCTAAGTCGCTTCAGTCGTGTCCGACTGTGTGACCCCATAGACAGCAGCCCACCAGGCTCCCCCGTCCCTGGGATTCTCCAGACAAGAACACTGGAGTGGGTTGCCATTTCCTTCTCCAACGCATGAAAGTGAAAAGTGAAAGTGAAGTCACTCAGTCGTGTCCGACTGCTAGCGACCCCATGGACTGCAGCCTACCAGGCTCCTCTGTCCGTGGGATTTGCCAGGCAAGAGTACTGGAGTGCGATGCCATTGTCTTCTCCACTCGTAAGGGCTATGTGAGGGTAACTGCTGGAGAAGGAAGAACACCTGTTCAGAGAAGATGAAATAGGATGAGGCCTCCCCCAGCCGATGGACACAAGAGCACGCCCGTTCCTACCCTTTCCCCCCCTAGATGGACCACAGGCAGAGGCTGGAGCCTGCCCTTCCTTCTCTGGACACAGAGAGTGAGACACAAGTGAGGACAGGAACGTAAGCAGGCGCCCAACCATGTGGTGATGAGAGACACTTTCCACCGGAGATGGCGGGTCCACGAGGAAGTGAAGAGGAAAGTGAAACTATGAACATAACAAGAATGCAATCTGACTTCTTACACGGGAGGATACTGAAAAAAATTACACGTAAAAAATCGAAGGATTATGGTCATGGCAGCACCCGGAGGGGTTGAAATGATTTCTTTATCAAAATAAGAATATGAGCATACCGAGTCTGCAGTGTATGATCCCAAGAAGGTCTAAGGAAATAGGAGGGAAAATAGTAAAAATGGAAATAGATCACATTAGCAGAAACATACATGGCGTGAAGAGTAGAAATAAATGTATTTAAAATATGGAAAAAGCTGAAATCAGTCACAAAAGCCAAGGGCTCACCCAAACAAAACAGATGAGAAGATATTTGGACAAAACTTAGAAGGGAGTTTCTCAGCCTCTGTTATTGACATTTTGAAGCGAGTCATTCTTTGCTGGGGGTAGGGTGTGCACCCCCTAGGGTGTTCAGGAGCATCTTCTACTGGAAACACCCCCAAGATGTGATAGCCTAACATATGTCCAGATTTCGCCAGATGTTCCTGGGGGGTGGAGGGGAATGGCCCCTGGTGGAGAACCGTGGCTCTAGAATAAGATCAGAAGCCCCCAGACCCTTCTGATGGGCTAAAGATTATTATTTAGATAGAGTGTGAGAATCAGCAAGTGATGAAGGGAGAGCAGAGACTGACCAACTGGTAAATTTTGCTTCCTTTTCAAGAAAAATTGGTAAAAGACCCAAGGTTTTGAAACGAGGTGACAGAGGAATGTCTCTTGATGAGTGATGACAAGAGGTGTCTGATAACACAGCGTCTCCTGGATGGACCACTTTTTGGAAGAGAAGGCTAAGAACTTGTCACCCAGATGAGGCCAAGAACCAATAGGTTGCGGATGCCAGCTGAGCCACGTTAGTGTCAGAAGCGCCGAGTTCCAGACACGTGCCTGCTCTGCAGGGACCTGCTACCCGCCGCCCCCCCCCCCCCCCCCGCCAGGCCTTGCAGGGCAGAGTCTCTGGTCATGAAGATCCTCAATGGCTGTCGGTGCACCTGGGGTCTGTCCCCATGGCTGCCCCGTGCCCTGGATGGCACTCACCTCCTTCCCTAGGACCAGGAGAGGTCTCCCCTTCAGCCTCAACCCCTGGGTCCCGGGGGCTCCAAGTGCCCAGGCCTCCAGGCATCAGGGCCAGGCTACACCCCAGCAGATGTGGACAAAGGGGCGCCTCCCCACCCAGCTTGAGCGGCTGCACCTCTGGGGGCCTGGTCGGCAGAGTTCCTTCGAGGGGGACGTGACTGGCAGGGGCACCAGCAGGGAGGCAGCTTCCCATCCTAGTCTTCCCGGTCCCTGTTGCACCTGTTAGCAGCCCACAGGCGTCTCCTTGCTTCTGCACGAAAACTGCAGCCAAGCTCAGGGACCCTTTACAAAATAGAGTTCTTTTTCAGACCATTCCCATAGTTAACTGCACAGAGAGTGGCTCACCTGTCTACTCAGGTGGCCAAATAGGTGAGTGGCCACGATTTCGGTCTTTGTCCTTTGGCTCTGTGGGATCCTTACTACCCCCAAGTTGTGCACACACAGAAATGGCACCAGATCCCAGAAATCCTAATCGAGATGCCTGGCAGACTTTATCCTTTGAAGTAGCAGGCCACGAGGACAGTTTAGGGCCATTATGTTCAGAAAGCTGGAGGTCACCTGGAGTCTGTCTTCTGAAAGGGGATCAGGAGCTGAACAACTCAGGATTCCCCGCCCTCCCTCCTCCCCCCTCCCCCACCCTCTCGTGCCCTCCCCCAACCTTCCCCCGCCCTCCCCTGCCCTTCGCCAGCCCCTGGACTCACCAGTATTTCTTCCAGGGCTTCTCCAGCTCCATCTCTCCATCTACCACCCACCACACTGCCCACCAGAGTTGTGTCTGTAGGTTGAATCCGGCACATCCCCTGTCTAAAAGCTGCACTGCCAGCTGGACGGGGTGTGCCTTTGACCCCCACGGGTGGATGCCTGCTGTCCCGGCTCAGACGGGGCTGAGGGTGCCGGCGTGGCATGGGCCGTGTGATCCTCACCTGGAGGTGGACAAGGGCTTCAGGAATAGAGTCCTGGCCCAGACACGGGAGCATGTGGGGGCTGTGGACACACGCGAGGCGGGGCTCCCGCTGAGCTCAAGCACGTTTCCTGGAGGAGGGGGTGCCTAGGCTGAGTCTGCTAGAGTGTAAGGAGTGGCCGGGGAAAGGCACGGGGCCCTCCCTGCAGAGGGGCCGGACTGAGTGCCAGCAGGTGACAGGCAGGTGTGCTGAGCCTGGGCGACCTGAGAGGGCTGGGGCCCGGGTGGACCTGGTCACACATGGGCACACGCGCTGTGCAGGGGGCTGGGGAGGCCTGAGCTGTCTGTGAACTCAGTCTGGGGAGCCGGAATCCCCTCTTTCTGGCCCCATGCCACCAAGTAAGTTCTCCTACAAAGTCACAGCTTGCCTTCCAGAAACATTAGCTACCAGGTTAGGAGAACCCCACAGGACAGGGGAGCAGTCCAGCCTGGGTCATACAATGGCTCCTGAGAGGGGCCCCCGGCGAGTGCGGAGCACCAGGCCTGCTGCCTGGGACTCTTGTGGACCAGAGTGTGTGGACGGAACGAAGACCACCCAGACGGGGACAAAGCCTGCCCCCGTAGAGCTGGCTCTAGCGAGGGACTCGGCCAGCGCAACCTGGTCTGGCAGAGACGCTGGGCAGACAGAGGCCAGGGGAGCTGCCCGGTGGACAGAGAGAAGGCTCCCCAGTGCCCCGCTCGGAGGTGGGGGCACGGGGAAGTGGGGGTGGGCTGACTAGCAGTGGGGCATCCCCATCGTTCGTTAGGGTGCAGATCTGGCTTTCTCTGGGAAACTGGAAAAGGGGACAGAAATTAGAGATGCTGTTGGTTATTAATCAAGTCCCGGTTGTTCGGGGCCAGTTGTTACAAGGGTTATTGTCTCACTTCCTGGACCAGTTCCTAGAGATAGTTGTCTGACTTCCTACATAAGACAGCCTGACTCAGAGCAGCTGCCTGCTGGCTGGTTAGTGCAGAGAAGGGGTTGGTGGTCTGGCTGGTTAGTGCAGAGAGGGGGTTGGCCTCCTGGCTGGTTAGTGCAGGGAAGGAGTTGGCCTCCTGGTTGGTTAGTCCAGAGAAGGGGCTGGCCTCCTGGCTGATTAGTGCAGAGAAGGGGCTGGCCTCCTGGCTGCTTGCTGCAGGCTGTGGGTCAGAGTTCTGTTTGCACACACGGTCTTGCCATCCTTTGCTCTCATTTCAGTCTCTCCAGTGAAATGGGGGTTTGGGACGTGGGCGTTGGTCATCACACTAGAAGCACCCCATGTGCTGACACCTGCCAGGCTGGAGTGTGGTTGGGTACAAGTGCAGTCTGGCGGCCCATGGGGCCTCTTCTGTCTCGCGTCTGACGTGGCCACAAAGCAGGGCAGTCCTGGAGCACGTGGACACGGCGAGGCCGCGTCAAAGGAGAGGCATGTACCCAGCTCCTCCTGGGCCTGGCTTCCGTGAGAACCATTTTATTGAGACGGATGGTATGCAGCGGTTGAGAAACTGCCGGTGGTTGGGAAAACAATGAAAAAACCTCCCAGAACAAAATACTGAAGAGGAAAGTGCCCAGACTGAGGGAGGAAGGTGAGGAGGAGCATGTGGGAAATTGCAAACTAATATGAAAAAAGGGAGCGGAGGGAAGCACAAGCTGACTGTGTGCCAGTGCTGGGGAATTTGGCCGGACGGCGGTTCTGACTGCGTTTCGAGTGTAAGATACACTTTGATTAATTTCTCTGGACTTCACCAGAGTTACACCAGCAACTCCCAGAACACTAATTACGGAGAAGAGGCGGACAGTGACTCATGCTGGAAAGAACCCAACTGACGAAACCCTCCCAGCCCTCGGAAAGCATCCGCGGTCCTCATGCGATGGGAACCGCCTTGATCAGGCAGCTTTGGCGGGAGGTCAGGGAGATAGTGGAGACAGAGCTCTGATTAATGTGGGTGTGCGAGTGCGTGTGTGTGCACGTGCACGGGCTCTGGGTGTGTGTTCCCTAGGAAAGCTGGCAGGGACATCTGGCTGGCATGCTTCCTGCGGGGGTCGCCCTGTGGGAGACGGATGGGCCTGCCAGCGTTCTGGGGTTTCGATTCCCGGGAAAACAGCAGAAGCCAGGGCCGCGGAGGCTGCCGGGCCCCCCGACCCACCACCACCGCGGCCTGGACGTCGCCTCTCCCAGCTGGACCCGACCACGCAAGGCCGCGTTGGCTGACCCAGCTTTGGCTTGAAAGCCTGGGGGACAGAGAACAGAGCCATTCATCCCCCAAATGCAATGGGGATGGGATGGGGCAGAACCGTCTGCCTCCCGCCTCCGACCTGGAGCACGTGAGAGCCCAGAAGGACGCAGAGATGTGCGTTTTTTCTCCAAGTGCCGAGCGGCCCCAGGCCCTGCCATGACGAGACACCCTGGCTCAGAGCTGACAGCCTCCTGGTTGGTCCTTGGAGGGCCCACAACCTGGGTCTCCTTTGTGAGTCAGATGGACTTCCCTCCATGCAGGGACCGGATGGGCCCTCGTTGTGGTTGATGGACCCCCCTCCACAGTTCTCAGTTCAGAGCTGGGAGCATCCCTCCCACCTACAGACATCCCAGGGAACAGGCCCTCCTGGGCCTCCTATGGGAGATGGGAAACATCACACTCCACGAGGCCACTTCACCCTTGACCCCTGGGCACAGACTGAGGACAGATGAGAACTAGCAGAGGTGATATTAACGGTGGCTGTATCTTTCATAACTGCTGGAGAAGGCAAGGGCACTCCACTCCGGTACTCTTGGCTGGAAAATCCCACGGATGGAGGAGCCTGGTGGGCTGCAGTCCATAGGGTTGTGAACAGTTGGACACGACTGAGTGACTTCACTTTCACTTTTCACTTTCATGCATTGGAGAAGGGAATGGCAAACCACTGCAGTGTTCTTGCCTGGAGAATCCCAGGGACGGGGGAGCCTGGTAGGCTATCATCTATGGGGTCGCACAGAGTCGGACACGACTGAAGCGACTTATTAGCAGCAGCAGCAGCAGTATCTTTCATAACTGTAGGGTGTGTGTGTGTGTGAGTGTGTGTGTGTGTGTGTGTGTGTGTGTATGTGTGTGAGAGAGAGAGAGAGAAACAGACTGGGAAACAGGGAAGTCAAGAGCAAGGACTCTGCCTCCCGATTCTGCCCATCCTGGCGGGTAAATAAGCTGTGTGGGTTCAGCTGTCCCACCTGTCGGCAGGGACCGTGAGACGTCCCAGCCCACAGAAGCCTGTTCAGGCAGCAGACGGGAGAAGTCACAGCCTCTGGGAAGCGCTGGGTCGTCGTGCCAGGGAGCATCTAGGCGGGCCGGGCTGGGGGTCTCCAGGCAGTGGTGTGCACTGCGGGGGGCTGCACACTTCACGTCACAGGGTGGGGCGTGAGAACCCACAGGGAAGCGGGCTCCATTTGATGAAACCTTTATGAGTCTGTAACCAAAGCACCAGCACAGGAATGATTGTCATAATTTTTAAAATCGTAATTAAAACGCAGAGGAAGGGCAATGTAGGGGCAGGGGAGTAAGAGGCACAAACTGCTGCTGCTGCTGAGTCGCTTCAGTCGTGTCCGACTCTGTGCGACCCCACAGACGGCAGCCCACCAGGCTCCCCCGTCCCTGGGATTCTCCAGGCAAGAACACCCAATGCATGAAAGGGAAAAGGGAAAGTGAAGTCGCTCAGTCGTATCCAACTCTTAGCAACTCCATGGACTGCAGCCCACCAGGCTCCTCCGTCCATGGGATTTTTCCAGGCAAGAGTACCCGAGTGGGGTTGCAATCGCCTTCTCCGGAGGTACAAACTATTAGGTATAAAAGAAGCAGCAAGGATTTATTTACATCATGGGGAATACAGCTAACATGGCTTCAGTGTTTTTAAAAATGTATTTGTCTTTAATTGGAGGATATTTGCTTTGTGATGTTGGGTTGGTTTCTGCCACACATCAGCATGAATCAGCCACGGGTACACACGTGTCCCCTCCCTCTTGAACCTCCCTCCCACCTCCCACCCCGTCCCGCCCCTCTAGGTCATCACAGAGCACCGGGCTGAGTCCCCTGGGTTACACAGCTATCTCTGTAGCTGTTCGCCATCTATCTGTACAGCTATGCCCCCAGCCCTCTGTCATGCACGCGGCGATGTGTACATTCCAATGCTGCTCTCTCAATTCACTCCACCCTCTCCTGCCCCCGCCACGCCCTTAAGTCAGTTCTCTATGTCCGAGTCTCATTCCTGCCCTGCAAATATGTTCGTCAGTACCATTGCTCTAGATTCCATATATGTGATATTTGTTCTTCTCTTTCTGACTTACTGCACTCTGTATAACACAGCCAACATTTTACAGTAACTGTCAATGGAGTATAACCTTTAAAATCGTGAATCACTCTATTGTACACCTGAGACTCTTATGGTACAGCAACTAAACTTCAATTAAAAAAAGAAACGGATGTCAAGACTGAAAAAAACTAACAGTCCCAAGACATTTAAATGCTCAATATATAATGAAACTGTGACGGATAATCTTATATTTCAACCTGATTGGGCTAAGGGATGCTCAGATGGCTGGTAAGACGTGTTTCTGGACTTGTCTGGGAGGGTGCTTCCCCCAAAGATAAGCCTTTGGAGTAGTGAACTGGGTAAGGCCACCCTCCCAGTGGAGGTGGGTGTCACGCAGGCTCTTGAGACTCGGATGAAGCAAACAGGTGGAGGGAGGGGGAAGCTGCTCTTTGCTTGAGCTGAGACCCCATCCTCTGCCACCTCAGAAATCAGCTGCCTGGGTTGTCTGTCCTTCTTGGTCTGCGTTATATCACCTGCTTTTCTGGTTCTCCAGCTTGCAGATGGCAAATGATGGACTTCACAGCCTCTGAGAATTCAAGGGAGCTAATTCCTGTAATTGTTGTTTAATCACTAAGTTGTGATTCTTTTGTGACCCTGTGGACTGGAGCCTGCCAGGATCCTCTGTCCATGGAATTCTCCAGGTAAGAATACTGGAGTGGGTTGCCATTTCCTTCTCCAGGGGCTCTTCCTGATCCAGGGGTTGAATTCAGGTCTCCTGCTTGGCTGGTAGATTCTTTACCATGGAGCCACCTGGGAAGCCCAGTTCCTATAATAGATCTCCTCTTACATATCTCTGTGTCTGTCTGTCTGCCTATCTGTCTATCTGCTGTTGGAACCATTTCTCTGGAGAACCTTAACTAACACAGAAACACTACGGTAAGCATCAGACTTTGCCTTAGAAGGAGGGGGCAGCTTGATGGGCAGCATGAGAAGGGCTGGCGCAGCAGAAGCAAGGGGACAAGGAAGGACGTGGGGAACACAGAAAGTACTTCTCAGAGGACCCTGCACCTCGTGGGGGACCCTGGGGAGAAACGGCATGACCAGAACTGCTCGGTGCGTCCCAGGACTTGTGCTCACCTGTGTGTGTGCACTTTTCACTCGGCTGTGATTTGCTAGCGCAAATGCTCACTGTCTCGTGCTGGGAGAGATTAAACAGGACTCAGTCACCTCATTTGGGCTTCCCAGGCAGTGCGAGTGCTAAAGAACCCGCTGCCAGTGCAGGAGACATAAAAGACGTGGGTTCGATCCCTGGGTTGGGAAGATCCCCTGGAGGCGGGCATGGCAGCCCACTCCATATTCCTGCCTGGAGAATCCCATGGACAGAGGAGCCTGGCAGGCAACAGTCCATGGGGTCGCAGAGAGTCGGACACAACTGAGTGACTTAGTACAGTCAGCAAGTGGAGTGAGTATTCACACAGGTGCAGGGAGGCTCTCCCATGAGGGGCTGAGTCCTCTGCTTTGGATCAGCAGTCCTGGCTGGCACGCCAGACCAAAACCAAAATAGGCTTGCCACTCAATCGGTTCAATACTTCACTGAGCAGACCCTGTAGGCTGAGCCCCATGGTAGGGCCTGGAGAGCCAGCAGGAAACGAGATAGAGAACGATCAGACCCTCCTGGGGCTTACGCTGCAGTTAATGCACAGACAGACAGACAGACAGTAAAGGCAGAAGAAAGACGTAGGCTCTGACCATTGTCCTCTTGGGCATCACAAAGGAGCCTAAATGAAGATTCACAGCTTAGCACATCGGAAATACAGACCTCGAGGCAGATACCATCAAGATATCAACAAGCACGGACTGTGCTTCCAACTTGGAAGGAAAACCTTTGGAAAATCTTGGGGGCTTTTGAAAACATCCCTTCTTTCATCTCTCACATGAGGATGGGGGGACACCCAAAGCAAGGCAGCCACCAGCTGAAGGTGCCCTGTGACCCACACAAGGTCCCCACACTCACCCAAGTCAATCACCACTCTTTCCAACACCACAACGTGCAGAGGTGCCTTCTTCACAGTGGAGAGTATCCACTTCATTCCATTTTACTTTGATGTATTTTTATTTTTAATTAAAATGTTTATTTCGAGACAACTGTTGATTCCCACGCGGCTGGAAGGAATGATACAGAGATCCCACGTATGCATCAGCCAGTCTCCCCCAATGGTGAAAGTGAAAGTCACTCAGTCGTATCTGACTCTTTGCGACCCCAGGGACTATACAGTCCATGGAATGCTCCAGCCCAGAATAATGGAGTGGGCAGCCTTCCCAACCCAGGGATCAAACCCAGGTCTCCCGCAGTGCAGGCAGAATCTTTACCAGCTGAGCCACAAGGGAAGCCCAACAATACTGGAGTGGGTAGCCTATCCCTTCTCCAGGGGATCTTCCCGAACCAGGAATCGAACCGGGGTCTCCTGCACTGCAGGTGGATTCTTTACCAACTGAGCTTAAAGCTTCAGTGCAGTATCACATCCAGGGAACAAACATTGACACAGGCATGATACAGAGCCTCTCATCCCTCAGTCAGTCCACACGCCATCACCACGAGGGCCCCTCACCTTGCTGCCTTACATAAAGCTATACCCACTTCCTTTCTGCCTCCTCTCCCTAATCCCTGGCAACTGCTATTCTGCTCTCCGTTTCCATAATTTTGTCATTTCAAGTATGTTACATCAATAGAATTGTACAGCATGTCATCTTTTGGAACTGGCTATTTCACTGACCATGATTCCCTGGAGATCCATCCAGGCTATTGTGTGTGTTGGTAGTTCATTCCTATGTGTTGCTGAGTGATGTTCCAAGGTGTGGGTGGACCACAGCCTAACTACGCACCTGTTGAAGGAAATCCAGGTTGGTGCCAGTTTGGGGCTATTTTCAGTTAAACTGCAGTAAACATTCGTGTGCAGTTTTTGTATGAGCCTGTTTTCCTTTTCTGGGATAAATGCCCAGGAGTGAGACTGCTGGGTCATATAGTAGTTGCATGTTTAATGTTCTGAGAAACTTCCCAAGTGCTTTTCCAGAGCAGCTGTGTCATTTTACATTTCCACGAGCCATGAATATTTCAATTTCCCCACATCTTCATCAATATTTGGTGCTGTCACTAATGTGTATTTTAGACCTTCTGGTACGTGCGTGGTTATACTTTGGATTGTAATCTGCATTTGTCTGGTGCCTAATGAGGTCGAGCATTTTTCATGTGCTTATTTCTGTTCTGTGTGTTCTCTCTGGTGAAATGTCTGTCCACGTCTTTTGATCATTTCCCAGTTGAACTGCTTGTCTTTTCCTTACTGCTGAGACTTAGAAGTTCTTTACGTATTCTGGATGCCAGCCCTCTGTCAGGTAAGGGGTTTACAACTGTTCTTCTGGTCTGTCATCTGTTTTTGTTATTCTCTTAACTCAGTCTTTCACAGCAAATGTTTTTAAATTTTGAGGAAATTCAGCTTATTAATTTTCCTTTTTTAGGTTGCATTTGAGGTATCAACTCTAATAACTTTTTGCCAAGCCTAAGATATAAAGTCTTTCTCTTTTTCTTCCCCCCAAAGTTTACAGTTTTAGATTTTATGTTTACTTTGTGATCTGTTTCGTGTTAATATTGTATAAAGAGAAATACTTAGGCTGAAGTTCTTTTTTTTTTGCCTTTTAATGTCCAGTTGCTACATTGGTTAAAAAGTCTATCTTTCCTCCACTGAATTGCTCTTGTCCTTTATCAAAAACCAGCTGAGAATATTTGCATGGGTCTATTTCTGTGTTCTCCATTCTATTCCATTGACCTATATGTCTGTCCCTTTGCCAAAATCATATAATATTGATTACTGTAGCTAAACAGTGAGTCTTGGAGTAGGATTGATTTATTCCTTCTACTTTCTTCTGCTGCAAATGATTTTAGCTATTGGTTACTTTGCTTTCCACATAAATTTTAGAATAATTTTGTCTCTAGCTATAAAAATTCCTGCTGGGGTTTTTGTGGGGGTTGCTTTCAACCTGTATACTGATCTGGGGAGGATTGGGATCTCAGCTGTGTTGATTCTTGCAACACACAAACCTGGTGTGTCTCTCCATTTATTTAGATCAGCTTTGATTTCTTTCACCCACATTGTGTGGTTTTCAGCATGCAAGTCCCGTACATGTGTTGTTAGATTTATATACCCAAGAATTTCCATTTTAGAGATTAATAGTAAATGGTGTTGTATTTTAAATTGGGGAGTTTGTGTGTTCATTGCTAATATATATAAATGCAATTGATTTCTGTATGTTCATCTTGCATCCTGTTGCCTTGCTGAATGCACACACAAGTCTGCGGAATTTAAATAGACTCCTTAAGATTTTCTATGTAGAAAACCAGGTCATCTGCAAATAGCAACGATTTTATTAATTCTTTTCAATTGTATGCACTTTATTTCCTTTTCTTGACCTACTGAACTCGCTAAAATTTCCAGCTATATGTTAAGTTAGAGTGGTAAGTGGCACCCCACTCCAGTACTCCTGCCTGGAAAATCCCATGGACGGAGGAGCCTGGTGGGCTACAGTCCATGGGGTCGCTAGTAGTCGGACACGACTGAGCGACTTCACTTTCACTTTTCACTTTCATGCTTTGGAGAAGGAAATGGCAACCCACTCCACTGTTCTTGCCTGGAGAATCCCAGGGACAGGGGAGCCTGGTGGGCTGCAGTCTATGGGGTCACACAGAGTCGGACACGACTGAAGTGACTTAGCAGAGTGGTAAGAGTGGGCATCTTCTCTATTAAGTTGAGAAAGTCCCCCTTTCTGAGACATTTATTTACTTTTTATAATGAACTTTTTATCATGGATTTTGAATACTTTCAAATGCTTTTTTGTGCATCAGATAAAATCATTTGATTTTTCCTTTTTAGTCTTTTAACATGATGGGTTATATTCATTAAATTCCTTGCATATCCAGAATAGATCCTACTTGGTCATCAGTTTAGTTCAGTTGCTCGGTCGTGTCCAACTCTTTGTGACCCCATGGACTGCAGCAGGTCAAGCTTCCCTGTCCATCACCAACTCCCAGAGCTTGCTCAAATTCATGTCCATCAAGTAGGTGATACCATCCAACCATCTTGTTCTCTGTCGTCCCCTTCTCCTCCTGCCCTCAATCTTTCCCAGCATCAGGGCCTTTTCCAATGAGTCAGCTCTTCCTGTCAGGTGGCCAAAGTATTAGAATTTCAGCTTCAGCATCAGTCCTTCCAATGAATATTCAGGACTGATATCCTTTAGGATTGGCAGGTTGGATCTCCTTGCAGTCCAAGGGACTCTCAAGAGTCTTCTCCAACACCACAGGTCTAAAGCATCAATTCTTCAGTGCTCAGCTTTCTCTATAGTCCAACTCTCACATCCATACATGACTAATGGAAAAACCTTGACTAGACAGACCTTTGTCAGCAAAGTAATGTCTCTGCTTTTGAATATGCTATCTAGGTTGATCATAGCTTTTCTTCCAATGAGCAAGTGTCTTTTAATTTCATGGCTGCAGTCACCATCTGTGGTGATTGTGGAGCCCAAGAAAATAAAGTCTGTCACTGTTTCCATTGTTTTCCCATTTGCTATGAAGTGATGGAACTGGATGCCCTATCTTAGTTTTTTGAATGTTGAGTTTTAAGCCAGCTTTTTCATTCTCCACTTTCACTTTCATCAATAGGCTCTTTAGTTCCTCTTCATTTTCTGTCATAAGGGTGGTGTCGTCTGCATGCTATTGCTGCTAAGTCACTTCAGTTGTGTCCGACTCTGTGTGACCCCATAGACCGCAGCCCACCAGGCTCCCCTGTCCCTAGGATTCTCCAGGCGAGAACACTGGAGTGGGTTGCCATTTCCTTCTCCAATGCATGAAAGTGAAAAGTGAAAGTGAAGTCGCTCAGTCGTGTCCGTCTCTTAGCGACCCCATGGACTGTAGCCCACCAGGCTCCTCCATCCATGGGATTTTCCAGGCAAGAATACTGGAGTGGGGTGCCATTGCCTTCTCCCGTGTCATCTGCATATCTGAGGTTATTGATATTTCTCCCGGCAATCTTGATTCCAGCTATAGTGTATATTTGTTTTTATATGCTGTTGAACTTATTTGCCAACATTTTGTTAAGGATTTCTGCATCTATATTCATGAGAGATATTGGTCTATAGTTTTCTATTTTTTGTAATGTCTTCCTCCAGTTTTGGCATCAGGGTGTTACTAGCTTCATAGAATGAACTGGGAACTTTTCCTCCTCTTCTGTTTTCTGGAACAGATGGGGTAAAATTGGTGATAATTCTTTTTAAACAGTAGAATCCTCAGTGAAGCCTCCTGGGCCAGAGAGTTCTATTTCCTATTAGGTGAATTGCAGTACATTTTTTGTCTGAGGAATTTGTCCTTTTCATCTAAGCTGGCAAATGTACATAGAGGTGTTTGTAGTATTTTCTCAGTCGTGTCTGACTCTTTGTGACCCCATGGACTGTTGCCCGACAGGCTGCTCGGTGACCAAGAATACTGGAGTGGGTTGTCATTCCCTTCTCCAGGGGATCTTCCCAATCCAGGGATCAAACCTGGATCACCTGCAGTGTAGGCGGATTCTTTACCATCTGAGCTATCAGGGAAGCCCAGGATTTGCTTACTACCCTCTTAATGTCTAAAGTCTCTAGAATAAAATCCTTTGTTTCCTTATTAGCAATTTTTGTCTTTTTTTTCTCTGCTAGTACTTCTGGAGGAGTGCCGATTTTACCAATTATTTCAGAGCGCCTTCCCTCCTTTATTTACGAGTTTCTCTGCTGCTGCATTTCGAATGATGCTGATTTATCCTATCTTTATTAATTTCTTACTTCTGCTTGCTCTGAATTCTTTTGTTGTTTTTATGGGTTTTTCAGGTGGGAGTTCAGATGCTGATTTGGGGTTTTTCTTCTTTTCATGCCGAAGCCCTTAGTGCTATAAACTTTCCTCTCAACACTGCTTTGCCTTTAAATCTGCATTTGGGGGCAGCTGCTGTTTGTTCTCACTGATCTTCCTTTCCCTGTTATCTTTCTCCTGCCACCTGTGGGTTACTTGGACATGTTTTCAGAATTCCATTTTCATTTTGTTCTGGCCACAGAGTAATACAAATTTAAGGTGCACACACATCAGGGTTGGCTCGTGTTTACAGCTTCTCACAGGTGTGTCTCCCTCTCTACTCAGCTCCAAGTCACCTTAAAGCCCCTCAGTGTGATCTGGGAAAGCAGGGGTCCATCTGGGGGTCTCAGATCCATGAAGACAGGCTCTTTTATTCAACTGCCCATTTTTAGAGGTTTCTGCATCACGTAAACCCACGCAGCCCACGTCGTCTTGAGTCTCCAAATACCCTCAGGCTGCAAGCCGCTGCCACGCTCTGTGTCTTGGGGCCCCGTTTCCGCCTCCATTTTAGGCTCTCAATTTCTCAGCATCTCGTTTGCTCTTCCCTGCTTTTAAGAAGATTTTAAAAGACTTTTTTCCCATCCCACTGGTTATCAGCAGGAATTTGGTTTGAGTCACCAAGTTCGTCACGTTCTTGGAAGTCGAAGTGTCAAACTGCCTTGTAAAGCACCCTATGGATGGTGGCTTGTGTAGCCAGGAAGAGAGGTTCACTTACATCGCCTCTGGAGAAGGGTTGTCCTTGCTTGGTGTCCCCTGCAAAGCAGAGTCTGAGTCGACACTTTTTTGCCCAAGTGGCCTATTCTATTAAGTTTCCAGGGAACGAGAGATGGGGGCCCTGGGACAAGGAAGCCGGGGAGGAGGGGAAACTGAGCCAAGGGTGCCTGGCTGTGCTGGGGGAGTGGTGGACGGGGGCTCCATGCTGCCGAGGGCCTGCTGAGCAGAGCGGTCCTCCCGAGCCACAGAAGGGGAATGTTTCTCCTCCAGCTCGCGTCCTGTGGGTCGAGTGTTGTCCAGGGAATGTGAACTCCCTCCCGTGCATTTGAAAGCACGAACCAGAGGGGACCAGGGGTCTAGGACAAGTGGCTGGGAGCCCTGGGGCAGAGGCTGAGAATTTCTGAGCCCCGAGGTCACACAGTCAGGACAGGGTTCCACACAGCTTATTTCTCCACAGGACTGTAGAAGAGCTGGGTCAGGAGGATGCGGGCTTCCCAGGTGGTAAAGAACTCTCCCCTGCCGATGCAGGAGACATAAGAGAGGCAGGTTTGACCCCTGGGTCTGGAAGGTTCTTGCCTGGAGACTCCTATGGATGGAGGAGCCTGGCGGGCTGCGGCTCAAAGCATCGCCAAGAGTCAGACACGACAGAAGTGACTTATCCTGCATGCAGGAGGAAGTGAGCAAGGCCCTGAGAGACGTCTGGACCACAGGGCACACGGTCTGGAAGGTGAGGACATCGAGGATCAGATGGCCCCTCTCTCTACTTGCTCCTGGGGTGGGGCGGTCATCCCCGCTTCTCTCCAGGGCTCCCCTGCCGGCCAGCTCTCTCTCCTCCCTCATAGGTCCGGCCCCTTTCTCTCTCCGGCTTCTTTGGGGGCCGAAGTCACCGCACCTTCATCCCAGCTGTGACTCTAGAGATGCAGGCTTATGGCCTCAGCTCCCACTGCCACCAAGACCCGCCTGCATCCCAGTTCCCAGGAGGATGCTGCTTGGCCCATCTTCTTGACCACGGCCACCCAGGCCACATGCCCTTGGCATCCGAGCAGCCGGCTGCACTTGGTCCAACATGCACCCTGTTCCAGATGGCCTGGGCAGGGGACGGGGGTTGGGACCACGGTGGCCGCACAGAGGGATGGCCGTTTGCCCAGAGGAGCTGTGGGCAGGAAGGCGCTATCCACACAGAAGACACCAAGGCGCAGGCAGGGAGCTTTCATTTTGGTTTTTATTAATTCTCACAACTCCCCACGCGGACAGTGGGAGGAACCGGGTCTGCAGGGTCAGCAGATCCTCTGATGAACAGAATGTGCAACTCTTTCCAGTGTGATTCGTTTTGTTTTTTTTTTTTTTAATCTGTGAATTGTTGGGTCAATTCCCAACATCATGAAGAGCCAGGTTTTGTTCATCTTGGCGTCCAAATGATGTTTTCGAAATCGGAACTAAAATAAAGCAGTAACAAGACGAAGAAGCAACATCCTGTTTTATGGAGGGTCTGATTAAAAAAAAATCCGTGAGAAAAAACACTCTGTGTGCCGAGTAAACATTTATCCCCCAGCCCCCCACACTGTTGGGAGATGGAGTATCTGGCCAGGACATGAGAAGACGAGTCTCAGGATGAGCAGATCACCCCTCCCCCTCCCTGAGGCCTTGGCATGACTCATTGGTCACGTTGCCTGGTACCATGCAGTCCCCGCCCTCCTGAGGGCTGCAGCAGACGGAATGTCACCACAGATGGAGAAGAGCTCAATCAAGCACAGGTTTTGGATACCTTGACCCCGAGAGGATGTGCATTTTTAGCAGGTCAGGCGGAGGTGAGTCGTCTGCCTTCCCATTCGCAGATCCGGGTTCATGACCTGGTCCTGAGATCAGGATGCTGGAGGCTGGACTCAGCTCCTGACGCTCTCCTGGAGGTTCTTCCAGTCTCTGGGTGTTGAGAAGGTGGGTGTCGACACGGCCCCCCACAGCCCGCAGCGAGAGCACACGTCTGGGCTGCCCTTCCCAGGACACAGGCTCCCGTGTTGCCACATTTGTGTCCCCTAGAGGTCTGCGGATCGCAGCTGGTCTCCAGGACCCCTGCCTCACAGATGCGGAAACGGGGAAAACAGGCTATTTGCTGTCGTCATTTTTTTGTGTTATGTTTCATCAAATCAGAGACAGGTCTCCTGGTTCTTTCTGCTTCTATGCACGCAGGCCCCCCCGGCGTGGGCAGGCATGAGGGTGCCCCTCGCGCTCCCCTGGATCCCCACCCGTCACCCTGGCTGCGGTGCTCTTTCCCAGGGGTCATTGTGAAGGTCACTACTTGGCAGTGGGTTATGATGAATGATGCCAGTATGTCCAAAAGGTTCTTTTTTTCTTTTTTTCACCTTGTAAAATTCTGAAATCATGACAATTGTGAAGGGGGAAACGACACAGCCCGTGCCCTGGTCTCACTCCGGGGGGAAGGATGGGGTTTGTGGCGAGGTTGGATCAGCGTTCAGGCACGCTGCTCCTCTGTCATAGCTGGTGGATCTTCGGGTCCCCTCTCTGCACCCCGCACTCTGCCCTGAAGGGCGACTGTCCCCAGCAGGGTGTCCCCAGCAGGAGTCTCAGGCTTCACGGAGCCTCCTTCCTGTCTCTTCCGGGACCCACGGGTGTTTTCCTGCAGCATCCAGGTTCCCAGGAGATGGGCCCTGCAGGGACCGTGCACTGGGGGCACTCGTCTAGGGGGGCCGTTTGCTGAAGGGCTCCCCTTAGAAACTCAAGGCTTGGAACCCGACTGGGTAGGGCGGCTCAGAGGAGGCCTACCCTGCCGGCACCTTCTCTGGGAGCTGCCACAAGCACCTGCTCCAATCACCTGCTGCTCAGAGCCGGGGGAGACGGCCGGCCACGTGGCTACCTCCCCCGTGTCCGTTCCTGGGCCCTGAGGCCAGGCACCGTCCCGGCCGCCCTGAGGACCTGGCCCTCCCGGGCACAGCGCTGTTCCTGGAGCCATTCTCCCGCGGTTTCTTTGACCTTCTTGAGCTTAGCCGGGGCTCCTCCAGGAAAGCACCCCTCCTCCAAAACGCCTTCTCCCAGGGCTCTTATTCTGAGCTCATTCAGATGTCTGACTAAGCCAAGGGTCTCACGGCCTCTGCCTGCCCCCAGCACCCACGAGTCACTCTGCATGACCTCCTGAGGGGACCAGGCGGGTGGAGGAGGGGCGGGAATGTGGGGGGCGGGCTGTCTCTCCCGGCCCATCCCCTCCCCGGCTGAAACTTCACTCTCAGCTGGTTTGAGAACCGGGGACCCAGCCCACTGGCTCAGCTGAGCTTCTGACCACGCACAGAAACTAAAGAACTGTGGGGAGCTGGGGTTGTGCAGAGAAAACCTTCTCCCTGACTTTCTCCGTGGAGTGGGTGGGAATAGGCACGTGTGAAGGGAGACCCAGCCTCCCTCCTGCTTGGTCCCTGCCCCAAAGCCAATCAGCTGGTTAAAAGATAAACCGGAGAGACACACAAACACTCCGTGGGGTCAGCAGAGCGTGGCGGTGTCCCATGTCTGCTCACTCCGGGACCCTGTGGGCAACCTACGGACGGTGAGCCGAGGCTAGAGACGGTTTTACACAGACGGCCTTGCCGGTTGTCACAAAGCCCCATGAGAAAGGCAGCAGTGGGGTTTTATCCCCACTTCACAGCTGGGGAGACTGAGACCTCAAAGCCAGTTCCCGACGGGGACTGTGTCTGCTTGCTCTGGGGACGTGGTATCACACACGCTGCAAACAACAGCTGTGGACCAACCAGAGGAGAGAGAAGGCACCAGAGAAAATGGAACCAGAACCACCCCGTCTCTCTGGGGCCCCAGCTGTTCACGGCTTGGTGGGCAGGCTGTCTCCTCCGGGGCTCGGGGCGGGGGACCTTATTCAGGCCGGGGAGGGTTGGGGCCTCTGTGCCCTCCTCTGTCCTCGTCTCAAGCCTGGAGCATGAGGGCCGACAGCCAGCCCCTGGCCTGGGCCGGCTGCACCCTGCGGGGAGCACAGACAGCCCCCTACTTCCTGGGTCAGGACGTCCATCCACCCGACGGCAGCCACCTCCCCAGGCTGGGCGCTCAGAGCTCCAGTCGCCTCTTACTCAATCTGCCGCCTTCCTGATAGGTGATGTGGGTTGCGTGGCGATGCCGGGAAAAACTCACACACCTGGGTGAAGCACACAGACTGATGCTGACGCCAGACGGCAAGAAGTGAGTGCTGAGCACAGCTGGGCACCGGAAGCCCACTAAGGAACCCAGGATTGGTCCCTGTCCACTCAAGGGGGGACACTGTCACCCAGGCCACACCAAGGGGTGCTCTGGGAGGAGCCTGCCCCTTGAGTGTGACAGGGGGAGTCTGGAAGGTGTGGAGCGGGGAGGGGCTGGGTGCTCGGCCACCCCCGTGGTCAGAACACCTGCTGACCTTTTCTCTTTACATATTCATGGATGCAGCAACTGAAGTCTTATCAGAGGAGTCCCCAGCCCAAGTCCACCTGGCGCCAATTCTGAGCCTCTCTTCCCATGAATGATGTCTGGAGACCTCTCGGCCTGGAACGTCTCAGTGAGCAGAGCTGGACCACGGCATGGGAAGCAAGACACATCCGACATCCAGCCCAGAGAGAAGGCTGGGAGCGTCGCAGCTCAGCTCTTCCAGCAACACCGAGGAGTCAGAGTCCCTAGAAACTCATCACCCGCCAGCTCTGTTCACGCACGTGCAAGAGCGAAAGTGTCCATCGAAGGGGACATGTTTTACAGCAAAATCTAGAACAGCAGGGATGTCGGGACTTCAAAGCTTCCATCTCCTCCTTGCCCCTCTGATATGGTGTCTCAGGATTCTGGTAAGCTCATCTCCAAATGCCCTTGGGTTTTATCATTGCCCGAGAAGACATGCCCAAACCGCCACATCCCAGCTGGAAACATCTTGTGTAGAAACATCCAAAGGTGGCTTCAGGTCTGGTGGTAAGGGACCTGCAGTTGCAGCGGGCCGCCTCCCTCCTGCTCCCTGGGTGTGCTGGGCTCTGGGGAACACTGAGTTTCTACGGCCCCTGCAATCCCGCAGTTTCCTCCCTTGAATCAAACCTTGATCTTTGAAGCCCTGAGTTTTGTAGATTTAAACTGACCTGAAGGGACCAAGAAAGGACTCAGTGAGGCCGGGAGTCTCCCCGGCAGCTCTGAACACAGCGGGGAAGGGTCGGATTGCTCACCCCTCTGGCTGCCCCTTGGAAGGGACTCCCACACGGAGACGAACTTTGCAAAGACTCCTGAGGTCAGAAGGGCTATAGGGTGTGCCTGGGCTGGGAGTGGGGTCACGGCTTCTGCCCCCTCCCCACCGCCCAAGGGGGCATTGTAAAGTAGGGGCTCAGATTGTGAAGGATTTGTGCCTGTATTCAGGTTTTTTTTTTTTTTTTTCACTCTAAGCAGGACATTTTGCTTTGAAGGGAGAGGTGACCGCAGAACTAGAGGCCAGAGAGGCTGGACACGTACCTGCAGTGGAGTGGACACTCACTAAGAGGTAGAGGGCCTCTCTTTTGGTCAATGATCCTGCTGTTGGCCAGGCGGCCTGGCTCAACTGCTAATGGTGACGTTTACTTTCCGTTGGGAGGGTTCAGTCCAGCGGGTTCTCCTTGCACGAGACCTGAAGCGGTGCCGGGAGAACGAGCTGCCTAGACGGACGGCCTCCTCCAGCTGTTACTAAGTGGAACCTGGAAGTGTAGCAGTTTTATCCAGAGCCTTTTCTGTGATGTGTGTTCAGGGCCCCCTGGAATGGTCCCCTTGGCTTTGTCAGTTCCAGAGACCCAGATGGACACCACTTGTGCTATTGAAAGATGCCTCTCATGGCCTAGGTATTACTACCTCTTTCCACATTTCCATGGAAAACTTGTGGATGGCAATGTTAATTTAAGAAACTCTACCTGATTAGGTAGAGGGAGGGAGACATAGATAGGTGAGCCCTCAGACAACACAGTAGGTAGACAGTGGCCATCAAACCGCTAACTGGAGATCACTATTCTCATCACAGGACCTGGAGGCCTGGACCTGGAGAAGTGGGCTTCCTCTGAGCATGTGTCCACACAGGGGAGGGATCCAGAGGCAAAGAGTGGGTTTCGTGGGTCCCCAGATATGACTGGGTTCTTTCCTTGAACTTTGGCCTCGGGGTCTCCTGACTCTCCGGTGTGGGTACCTGTGTGCCCACCTGCATGGGCACTCCTTGTTCCTTGCCCCCTCTGTGGTCACCCCTGGCCAGGCCCTCTGCCTTGGGCTTGGGCGTGGGAGGCTCACAGGGCCTGGTCACCGGAAGTAGAGACCGAGGGGCTGGTCAGTCTGCAGGGATGAAAGATACCCCTCCAGCTCTAGGAGGAGGGGGCGTGGACTTTGCAATTCGGAAATCAAGAACGTTCTCTGTGGCCACCCCACCCGTAAGTTTCCGATGATTTGATCTGGCATGCCTCTAATCAGCCCCCGGGGAACGACCGTGACCTTCACAGTCTTCATGACCTCCAAAGGCCTCAAGGACCCTGCGGGACAGCACAGGACAGGGCGGGACTTCATTGCCAAGACAGCAGTTCTGCCTTCCAAGGCCTCGGCAAGGAGTCCAGGTGCATGCGTGTGTATGCAGCATGCGTGTGTATGCAGCATGCGTGTGTGTGCAGCATGCGTGTGTGTGCAGCATGCGTGTGTATGCAGCATGCGTGTGTGTGCAGCATGCGTGTGTATGCAGCATGCGTGTGTATGCAGCATGCTTGTGTGTGCAGCTGTCTGTCTGTGTTTGCTGGATGCAGAGGCCCCTGGGGCTCGGGCTGCAGGGCGCCGCACCAAGGTCACTTCTAGGAGCCAGCAAAGTGATGGAAGTTGAGGACAGGCTGGCATCTCTGGAGCGTCTGCCTTTCTTGTGGGAACAGGAGTAAAGACTGGGGTGAGAAGGTTCAGGGTCCAGCATGTTCTGGCCCAGACCCCAGTCTCCAGAACCTTGTCTGGAGGCGGCACGGGGTCTGCATGGCCTCTCACCCATGGACAGCTCCATCCAGCTGACCCAGGTACCAGCTGTCCCCCATGAGCCATGCTTCTGGAGCCTCAGGGTGGTGAGCAGGGGACTTGCAGCTCCCTGGCCAGAAACCCTTTACCTGGGCATCACCCCAGCTCCTACTGATGCCCACGGACATAGTAAGGAGGCCAGCAGGTGGGGAGTGGGACTTCCTGCCCAACGTGGAGCGTGTCTGCACCATCCCCCTGCCCGCCAGGGCCACAGTCTCCTTCTTGGCTGCAGACCATGGCCTCCATGGGGCCTCTGCCCCAAGGCTCCCTCCTTACCTGCACTCACAGGCATAGTACCCTCACCTTTGCCCAGCCGCACGGACTGGGCTGCAGGGGGCGGGACAGCTGCCGTGGAATTCGTCATCAGGGAAACCAAAGGCACACAGAGCAGACAGTGACCCACCAGGAGGTAAACGTAAGTGGGCACGGAGGTCGTGTCTGGGGCAGGCAAGGAATTCCACCCGGGGAGGCTCTGCAGGGCTGGCCCTGGCTGGCAATGACCTCAGACCGCGGGGGTAGGACATAGGATGGGTGGCTGATGGGGGTCGGGGTAGCAGACGGGCACATGGAGGGGCTGAGGCCAGCTTTCCCAGACCTGGGCCTGCTGAACACGCTCAACCACATCAGCACTGGTGGTTCTAGAAAGTTCTACAGTCATGCACAGCCTAACACGTCTCACATCCCTGCTGGTCCCCTTTAAAGTGACGCGATTGTTATTTTTGCAACCGGTTCCAAGGTTCTCAGGCCGTGCTCAGGCTGCAGTGTAGAGAAGAGACGGAAGACGGGGGCTGCAGGGACGTCTTTATTGTTCCTGGGAGGGGAGCAGTATACACAGCCACGCTGCAGTCACTGAGCTCGTTAAAGACATCTCAATAAATAAAACAAATAAGCAACATATACACTGAAACAGAAA
Organism: Bos indicus; assembly: GCF_029378745.1. NCBI lineage: Eukaryota > Metazoa > Chordata > Mammalia > Artiodactyla > Bovidae > Bos > Bos indicus. The sequence goes on along the minus strand of NC_091762.1, from coordinate 118,350,125 downwards.
ATATTAAAAAAAAAAATGGTTAGCTGAGCGAATCATGGAGGAAGAGAAAGGGGAGAGGTGAGAATTCCAGGCTAACTTGAGACAGTCATGCAGAGGCTGGGGTCGGGGGTGGGGAGTGTAGCTCGAGGTTCCTTTGTTAAGAGCCTTGGTCCAGTTGAAACAGAAGGTACAGGAAGGCATTTCTGGTTTATTTTTGTAAAAATATACACTAAAAAAAAAAAGGCACTTAGAGGGAAATACAAAATCAAAATCCTTGTAAATGTGTTCCTGAATTCAGCGATCTTCAGAATCAATCCCCGCCCCCTTAAAAAATAAAAAAAAAATAAAAAAACAGAACCCAAGGTTGGGTCTATGAACACTCTCAAACAGCGGCGAGGATGGCACCGTGAGAGATGGACCGGCGAGACGGACCGTGAGCGCCACTTCCTGGGCAGGGGCGTCTCGGGGGCGGAGGCCGCGTGGTCCGGGGGGCTGCCGCTGGGCCCTTGTCTGGACGCCGTGCGGGAGCGCCGAGATGATGGGGCGGGGGGCTTCCTGGAGGTCGTTCGGGTTTCAGAAGTTGCAGACTCGGATGTTCCCCGATGCCAGTTGCACTCAGCCCCGCAAGAGAGTCTGGAAGACAAGGTACAGGGAGGTTGAGAAGCCGCCGCAGCCCTTGTGTCCTGGGACCGCGTGGCTGTTTCACCCCGTGGCCTTCCCATGACAGGACGTGACAGCTGTGAGCTGCTCTGATACCTGCCTGCCCCATCCTCCCGGCAGGAGCTGGACAGGCGGCCGTGGTCAGGGCCACCAGGCGCCTGCAGGCTGCTGCCCCCAGGGACCCAGGCCCGGCCCAGAGGGCTCCCTCTCTCCCCACCTCCACCCTCTGCTGCCACTCCCAGACCCCGAGGGCCGGATGCCCTGTCTCCCGCGCCCACCAGAGCCTCGTCCCACACGGTGCCCCGCAGGCTGCTGCCGCCCCATGGAGGAGCCCCAGGCGGGCTCCCGTGGACAGAAACAGTGCCCACCCCTGGAAAGGGAAGGAGGTGAGGGTGAGGTGACTGTTGGGGCTGCGAGGTCACGGTGAGAGCAAAGCCAGCCGTGGTGGGGGTGGGGAGTGAGGATGCAGAGCAATGGGGCAGCCGTGGAGTCGGGGCTGGCAGAGGGAGATGACTGTTTAAACCTGAGCTTTTAAAAAAATGCACTTACTTACTTACTCTGCTTTGGTCTTAGCTGCAGTGCACGAGCTCAGCAGTGGTGGTGGGTGGGCTTAGTTGCCCGACCAGGGACCGAACCTGAGTCCCCTGCATTGCAAGGCGGATTCTAAACCAGTGGACCACCAGGTCAGTCCTTAAACCTGTGCTTTTGAAATAACCATATATTCACAGACAGCTGCAAAAAGAATGTATAGGGAGGTCCCACATGTATCTCACTGGGTTCCCACACTCTTATCACCTTGCACTAGTCAAGTGAGGCGTCTCAACCAGAAGAGGGGCCTGGGCGTGGCTGGCGGGCTGACTCACACTTCACTCGTGCGTGCGTGTGTGTGTGTGTGTGTGTGTGTGTGTGTGTGTGGTCTGACCCCGCTGGGCAGTAGGAGGCAGCAGCAGGGACGTGCCCCGCCCTCCGCTGGAGCCTGGGCTCCACACTGAGGCCCTGTAGCTCAGGGGGCTCTGGGACCCTTGACTGTATCTGGACAAACCCCTGCAAGCATGAAGACCCTGCCTCCCTGAACCCCAGCGCCTGGAGACACACACGCACTCCTTTTTTCCAAGTTCTGAGCACTCCAAATATGTCAGCCGTTTAAAGTGGTCCTGGGCAGAAAGTCAAAGGCTGTTCTCTCGGAGAATGTGGTTGTAATTAGATAATTAATAAGGGGGGCAGCTAGAGAAAGCTAAATGGAAGCCTTCCTCCGCGGGAGGAAGTCATTACAACAGGTTTTGATATATGAGCCTCGCCAGCCCTCCAAGGGAACGGCATCATCCGTGGAAGCCAGGACGGCAGGGCCGCCCCGAGCAGTGTGGGTTTCGGGGTTCGCGCCGCACGCCCGTGGGGCCCAGGGCTCAGGCGGGAGCAAGCGGCAGGTTCATTAGTTTTCCTGGCTGAGGGCCCCCGGGCCCGCCCCCTTGATGTCACCCTGACCCTGGCCGGGTCTGCTGATGTGGGCGGCACTCTCAGCCACAAATGTGAGGCAGCTGGGGCCCGGACTGCCTCCTGCGTGGGACGGCCACCTGAAATTGTGCGTGCGTCCTGTGCACAGCTCAGCCGGCCTCAGTCTGCCCGGTCCAGAAGCGGGGCAGGTGGAGAGGCCAGGCGGCGGCTGGACTGAGAGGGTGGGCGCCCTCCTCTCTCACCCAGGCCAGACCACAGGGCACTGAGAAGCAGCGGAGGGTCTTACTCCAATCTGTGTCCCGAGGGCCTGACACGGGGAGGGGCGCGCCGAAAGTTCTCCAGAAAGAGACACAGGTGGGCTTAAGGGGGAAGCGCTCATTCTAGGGTCTTCCGTTCATTCACTGATCCCCACCCACCCATCCCTCCACCCAAGTTCTTCCCTTCCTTCCTCCCTCTCTCCCTCCCTTCCTTTCTTCCTTCTTTCTATCCACCCATCCATCCACCCACCATCCACACACCATCCATCCACCATCCATCCACCCACCCACCATCCATCCACCATCCATCCATCCACCCACCATCCATCCATCCATCCACCATCCATCCACCCACCATCCATCCACCATCCACCATCCATCCACCCATCCATCCACTATCCATCCACCCACCATCCATCCATCCATCATCCTTCTCTCCTCCCTTCCATCCACTCTCTGTTCCATCTATCCCCCCATCCACCCACCATCCATCATCCACCCTTCCTCCCATCCATCCATCCACCCATCCATCTATCCAGCCCTCTTTCCAACAGGCACTGAGCACCTTTCACGTGCCAAGAATGCTGCTAGTTGTTTAAAAAGCCCAGGCATGGATCCGAGAAGTCCATCAAGGGAGGATAAACGTGCTGATAAACAACTAGAGCTCAACCTAGACAATGGCAACTTTTTTACAGGAAGTGTAGCTAAAACTCTGCAACCAGAAGGAAAAGGACAAAATACCCTGACTTTTGTCAGAGCTGCCAAAAAAGGCTGCCAGCGGGACACTGAAGGCTAGAAGGGGGGTCAGGAGGCCAGGAGCTGCTCTCCGAAGTCCAGGGCTGTGGCTGTGGGCTGCGTCACAGAGCAGACCTCCAGGGCACTGCCCCAGCTCTCACTGCCCCTTCCGAGTAAAAAGTAGAAGCCCCTTCACCTCCATGGACCCCGGTACCCACGGAAGGGGCCAGGCTGCTCCTGCTGCCACAACTCTTCCCTCCTCCCACTCACTGCACCTAAAACAAAGACCCTCAACTCCTGGGCTCCCATGGACACTGGGGTGGGGGTGGGAGGTGCCACGGGAGACGGGCAGGAATAGGCCCAGTGGTGGAAGAGCTGACAGCTGACCCCCACCCTGGCGGGTCTCACCCAGTCTGCGAAGGTCGGTCCTCCTGCCTCTGGGGGTCTGTCTGGCACTGTCCTTCAGCTGGGGCCCTCTGGCCCCTCGCCGAGCCTGGACCCAGCCTCCTGACCATCTGAACACAACTCCCAAGAGCGGTTTGGAAGGAGAGAACCAACAAAATGTGCCATCAATACGGGTGGAAAACAAATAACGATTCACAACAGGGGACTGAGGGCCGTAGATCAGAAACGGCCTTGCTCAGTAACACACACACACACACATGCACACACACACACCCACAGGCACACACACGCGCGCACGCGCACACACATGCACGCACGCACGTGCACACACGCACGCATGCGCACACACTCACGCACGCACGCACGCACACACACGGCCCCATGAGCAGGGACCAAACCCTCAAACAAGCGGAAATTATCATCTCGGGAGAAGCCAGGGGAGCATGTGAAGATGAAACAGGGATACTCTGCTTTGAAAGAGAAGGAGCAACAGGAGACAAGGGAAGAGCTCCAGGAAATCACGGAAAGAATAGAAGCAAAATAGCAAGACAGACACTGACGAAAAACCATTCCTAAATTGGAGACTGACCCCTGGAGTCTCCCAGCATCTCAGCCAAAAGACAAGGCACATGCAAAGGAGGGAGCGGATGCTATCACACACGAGATCCAGAGGGGAGGGTCCCGGGCTCAGGAAAGACCAGGGGCTTCAGGTTAGAAGGAACACCCAGCTCTGGAAAGGACACCCAACGAGACAGGCAACCAAGCCACAGCACACAGAAAGTTCTGGATCCTAAGACTGGAGAGAAATTCCCACAGGCCTCCAGACATAAGAAGACCCGGCCGGACTGGGGTGATGGGCCCCGTGCTCACACCACTTGCTAACTGACCATCCCAGGCCCCCCAAAGGTTCGACGGAGAAGGGTGGTGTCCCTGGAGCGCTGCTCCCCGAGAATCTGCAGACCCCCAGGAAGGAGAAGAAACATGGGGCACTCAAGTCCTCAGAAAGTGCCCCTCTCCAATGCCACTTCTGGGAAACACTGCTAGGAAACGTCTCCCATCTGGATGAAAAGCAGTCTGGGCTCTGTCTCCGCAGGCACGGTGACGACTGACCTAACAGTCTCCCTGCTGCAAACCAGACAAGCAGACAAGACGCTGTGCTCAACGCTCTTATAATCCTGAGGGGGCTGGGCACCATCTTTTCCCCAGCCAGGTCCCTAGGGTCTAGTGTGGCACCTGGCATACAGTAGGTGCTCAATAAATACCTGCTGAAAAAGGGACTCCAGTGAAGAAATCAGACTGACAGCAGAGGAGACAGTCAGCCAGGTGTGGTGCTGTTGAGTCGCTCAGTCGTGTCCAACTCTTTGCAACCCCATGGACTGCAGCATGCCAGGCCTCCCTGTCCATCACCAACTCCCAGAGCTTACCCAACCTCATGTCCATTGAGTCGGTGATCCCATCCAACCATCTCATCCTGTATCGTCCCCTTCTCTTTCCACCTTCAATCTTTCCCAGCATCAGGGTCTTTTCCAATGAGTTGGTTCTTCGCATCAGGTGGCCAAAGTATTGGAGTTTCTGCTTCAGCATCAGTCCTTCCAATGAATATTCAGGACTGATTTCCTTTCAGATTGACTGGTTTGATCTCCTTCCTGTCCAAGAGACTCTCAAGAGTCTTCCCCAGCGCCACGGTTTGAAAGCCCAGGTGTGTAGGCCAGCCGGGTGTGACATTCCGTGCTCCCTGCAGTGCCCTCCTGACATAAAGCACTCGGACTCCCGAGCATCCTAAGCATCTCTCCTCAAGACCAGCCGTGGTGGCACCAGCACACGGAAGCCTGTGAGAAGTGCATAGGGCAGGCCTTGCCCTGAACCGAGGACTCAGCACCTGCACTCAGGCAAAATCGCTGCTCTTTGGAGAGCTCCTCGAGCAGGGAGAACTGGGTGGGGGTGCCCAGCCTGTATCACCTGTATCCCTGTTCAGAGATTAGACCGCAGTTGGGATGGGCAGAGGCGTGCCAGGGGCACGTGGCTGAGTGGAGAGCAAGAACTGGGGCATCGTGATGCTCCCTGTTGGGGGCGGGGCCCACCGTGGGCAGCCAGGCCTCGAGGTTGTGCCCACCGCTGAAATCCTGCCTGAGAGTTCCAGACCCAGAGACCCCTGGGGCCCACCCGCGACACCCAGTGGACACAGCCATGCAGCCAACCCATGTCCAGCTGTGACTGTACTTAGATGATCACCCACCTGAACAGGCAGGCAGCAGGGTGCCAGTGACGGGCCCCCGGGGGAGTCTGAGGGTCACCCACTGATCTGGCCGGGTTCTGTTCTTCCCGCTGGGTAAGGCCTCTAAGAGACCACAGGGACCCGGGTGCAGCAGGCTCTGCACGCCTCCTTGCCTGCTCCTGGCCAGACTGGGATGGGCAGGGTCAGTGGGCGGCCAGAGCAAAGCTCAGCCCCAGGGCCACGTGCCTGCCCCAAGGTCGTCTCTGTGACACGTTTGTCCAGGGATGAGAGGAGATAGGGGCTCTGCTTCCACGGGAGAGAATGGGAAGCCTGGGCTCCTGGCATCAAGCTCCGATCTGGCCTCCCTAACAGGAAAGCGGGCAGGCGGTAAACAGCACCGCCCTTTTGGGGGCAGGGCCGAGGCCCACCGGGACCGGGGTGGGCTCCCCTGGGCCATCGGAGAGGCCGGGGGTCCAGCTGTCCTTGTTGGGTGCTGGGCAGGCGAGGGTGGCTCAGAGGTGGGGCGTCCTGCCTTTCGGGCCCCCTCCTCCCTGCGACCTCTGGGCACCTCTCCTGGCTGGAAGGCCAGAGGGGCGGAAGCATAGAGAAACGGCCATGCCAAATGACAAAACGGATCTAATCCCACGACTGCTTGAGAACCTACACCTAGTAGGGCAGGAGCGGCCCGGAAGCCACTCTCTGCAGGTCCGACCCTATTAACTGCGACTTGGTTCTCAGAGATGTTTAAGGACACATTCCTGTGCGATGATGGTGGGCCAAGGAGGGACAGAAGCAAAGCCTGCTTCCTCTTCCAGCAAATGGAAATCAAAAAGCACCTGCCTGTGAGGACACTGCACTGTTAGCAGCTTCCCCTGAACGCACCTCACTCCCTCTCCCTGTCCTCCCTACCTTTGAAGGGGCTGCAAGTGGCCCCTGAACCAGGCAGTGGCTTTAAGAGGCAGGACACCCTGGTCTCTCTCTGCAGGCCCCTGTCAGAGGCGGAGACGAGGCCGTGGCCACGTGAGTCTCCTTAGCCCAGCCATCAGCCAGTTGGCAGCATACGGGGCCAGAGCTAAGACCCCAAGTTTCTGAGCCGGGGGCTGGCCCATCCCCTCTGGACAGGCCTGCTCACTCAGGATTGGCTGGGTTGGTGGGATCCCCTGACCACACCTCGAAGCTCTTAGGACTCCTGGCAGGAGTAAGGGCTTCTGCTCCTCTGCAGATAAGCTCGGGCCCTGGCCACTCTGCTCAGCTCTGCTGGGACCACAAAGATTCCAGGATCTGTGTATCCAGCCCCAGGGCGACACTCAGGACCACCACTCCGACCCCAGCGCAGGCTGTGGGCTCCAGAGGGACCGTGCCCGTCTGTGCTGGCGACCTTGGACCCCCAGGGGCTCTCTGTCCCCTCTCAGCCTCCCAGACAAGCCCCCAGCTTGCAGGCCCTATTTGCCTGGGGCCCCTGCCCTGCTCAGGGTCTGGGGTCAGTGGGAGAGTGAAGGGGTGTGAGGACCCCTCTCTCCAAACTCTGGGACTCAGACGACTGAGCCCAGCCCATCCACCACCCATGAGAAAGAGGATTCCCCTCTGGAATGGCCATATTTACGAGGCCAGGGCACTTCTACGGCTCTCTGGGGCCTGCAGGCGAGCTGTTGGCCTTGCTCCTGCAGGCAGAGAGAACTTCACATCCACTTAGAACCGGAGCTGCGTATGCTCTCTCTCTCTGTCTCTCCCCCTCATCCTCTCCCTGGACTTGGCCTCAGTGACTCAGGCTGACTGCGTCTGGAGTGGCCTGTCTGCCAAGGGGAGATCGCCCTGAGAACAGGCTGGGGAGGGGGCGAGCTTGCCTCTGGGTGCCCCGGCAGCTCCCTCCCGCTGGCTGCTTCCCAGCATCCAGGCCTGGAGAGGCCCACCCTGTGGAGCCCACCCCGGCAGCCTGTGCCTCCGCAGGGCCAGCCCAGCTCCCCCGGGAGCTGCAGCAGGAAGGCCCTGGGTCCCCGCCGACCCACCCTCAGCACTACCCCGTGCAGCCTGCCTCCGAGGGAGGCCGTCCCATTTCTTCTCCATGAGTCACGAGACACTGCCAAGGGTCCTCCCACATTTCAGAGACAGAGAGGGAGTAAGTCAGCAGACAAGGAGGGCGCAGTCTCTTCCTGGTACACGGCCTTCCGACCTGGAACTACTTTAACCAGTAAACCAGCATTTCTTCAGATGCCACTGCATCCAGCTTCCGCATAAAACTCCCGAATGGAAGAGAGGGGAACAGACACTCACCCTGCAGGTGCCCCCTTTCAGCCTGGAGGTGCAGCAAGTGCCTTTAGAGGCGGTCATCCAGGGGCATCATTTCAGAGGTGACCAGAAGGATCCTGGGGGTGACATACCCCAGGTCACCGGGCGGGGTGGGTGTGGAATGACCCGCAGAACTCAGAAACCCTCCCCCACCCACTGCCAACTTCATTCCCATGACACCCTTCACTCGGGTCCAAACCTGGGGGTACCGACTTAATAAATGTCTTTCCGTGTTTGACAAGTGAGGGTGTGGAAGCACAGGTGTCCTCGTGATAGTGGCACCAGCTCGAGAGAACATTAACTGAGGTTCTGACGCTACGTGTTCTGCAGACACTGCTGTGTGACGGCCAGCGGCACCTGGTCCCTGCTTCCAGCCAGCTCACAGTTCGCTTGGGGACAGACCGACATCATCACAAACTGCAGTGTGTTCTAATGAAGGTATAATAAAGGTACATAAAGGTCTTCGATTATTTCAGTCAAAGTCGCTCAGTCGTGTCCGACTCTTTGCGACTCCATGGACTGTAGCCCGCCAGGCTCCTCTGTCCATGGGATTCTCCCAGCAAGAACACTGGAGTGGGTTGCCATGCCCTCCTCCAGGGGAGCAAGACCCTCCCCTTGGAAGTGATGAGGGCACCTTGCTTTGCCAGGATTTGAACCAGGCCTCTGGATCCCAAACCAGGCGCCCTTCTCCATTCCTGTGCATCCTGTCGGGGACAGAACCAGGGGACACGGGCCTTTAAGGTCACATGTTCAGGGAACGCGTGGGGCTGAGCTTGAATCTTCTGTAAGAAGTCTTCTCAAGAAGAGTCTTCGAGTCCCTTGGACTGCAAAGAGATCCAACCGGTCCATCCTAAAGGAAATCAGCCCTGAATATTCATTGGAAGGACTGATGCTGAAGCTGAAGCTCCAATACTTTGGCCACCTGATGCGAAGAACTTACTCATTTGAAAAGACCCTGATACTGGGAAAGACTGAAGGCGGAAAGAGAAGGGGACAACAGAAGATGAGATGGTTGGATGGCATCACCAACTCAATGCACATGAGTTTGGGTGGACTCCGGGAGCTGGTGATGGACAGGGAGGCCTGGCGTGCTGCAGTTCATGGGGTCATAAAGAGTCGGACTCGCCTGAGCGACTGAACAAGTGTGCGCAGCTGGCCAGCAGTGCCCCCTCCTGGCGGGAGGACCACATCGCAGCAGAGAGCTACGATTTTCACCCGGCCCTCGGAGTCCCCAGGTGAGCGGGGCTGGCTGGGAGCGGTCTCCTGCATGTTGGAAGGAACAGGGCGTGCCAGGACCTGGCTCTCCACAGGCGATTCTGCTCTCGTTCCCACATCGTCCACGTAAACACACCGTGTGAACCGCTGGGGTCAGAGCAGAGGAGCCAGAGCTGGGAAGGAAACCGAGACCCCCGCTGTTTGAAGAGGCCGCCGCCCCATCCCTTTCAGGGGAGCACTGCCCGGAAAACGCTAAAGAACATTTCCCATGAATGATGAAAATGGGGGACAGAAAACTGTTTCCAGGAACACGTCGGCTGTGATGACGACCTCTCCCTGACTACTGCAGGCCTTCAGTTCCCAGACGAATCTCAGAAGAGCAGGCAATTTTTAAAATGCAAAATGGTTTACAGAAATAGCTTCACCTTGATGTATTTTACCGGACACTCTTTCTTCCAACCACCAAGAAAAAACCTGCTACGTTTGAAACATTATGTGCAAAGGTGTGCAAACCCAGGAAAAAAACAAAACCCAGGAAAGCGGCAGGAAGACTCCTACTGTGACCTGGTCCCCAGTCGGCCCCGTCTCTGGGAGCCCTGAGTCTGGCGATTGATGTGGACAAACCAGTAGCACACAGGGGCTCCTGGCAGGAGGGTGTCCTTCTGGGCATGGGGATACCCCAGGTGCTGGGGAGAAGCCGGGGGCTTGGCCAACCCACCCCTTCTGCCTCCCAAGCTCCGGACTCGGGTGCTCTGAGCCCATTTCCTGTTCTCAAGCTTCAGCACCACCTGAATACAACTGATCTCTGCTGGGAAACATCATACTTAGAAATGGACCAGGGATTTTCCTGGTAATCCTACGGTTAAGACACCTCGCTTCCACAGCAGGGGCCGGGGGCACAGGTTCAGTTCCTGGTTGAGGAACTAAGATCCTGCATGCCTCTGGACATGGCCATAAAAGAGAGAGAGAGAGACAGGACAGAAATGAACGGGTCCTCACTTAAGCGCGAAAGGCCCTCAGGCATTTGGGTAAGATGAGCTCAGAGAAGCAGGGCAGGGTGAGTGAGTGACCCCAGGCCGGACCGACCAGGCGGCTGTGAGCAGCCAGCACTGCCCCTCCGGGTGGAGGCCAGGCCTGGGGTCCAGAGGAAAGGTGTGCATGGTGACAGCCGCCCCTGCAGAGCCCGGTCCCCTGCCCCCCGTGGTCACTAACTCTGACCGAAAGACACCTACCTGATGGGCCTGCAGGACAGGTGTTTATGTGTCTCAGGGCAAATGCAGAGAGCCAGAGCAGTGCAGACACTGAGAACTGGGGGTTCTGGACTGGCCACTCTTCCCTGGCAGCCCGCCAGCCTCGCAGCGAGAGGGTGACCCCAGGCCCATGGCTCCCACCCTGTCTTATCCCTTGACTTCCACATGCTGCTCATGACCGTGGCCTCCTGCTGGTGGGAAAGCCAACACCCTGGCTTGTACAGACACTCGAGTTCCTGGCAGCAAGGAAGTGGGGCCCTCGGGGCGTTAACAGGGGGCTCTGTTGTCAGCTGAGGAGGACCAGCCGGGGGTCCCAGCCCTCCAGAAACGTGTGTGTGTGTGTGTGTGTGAGATTGTGAAAGTCGCTCAATCCTGTCCAACTCTGAGCGTCCATGGAATTCTCCAGGCCAGAATACTGGAGTGGGTAGCCTATCCCTTCTCCAGGGGATCTTCCCAACCCAGGGATTGAACCCAGGTCTCCCGCATTGCAGGAGGATTCTTCACCAGCTGAGCCACAAGTGAAGCCCAAGAATACTGGAGTGGGTAGCCTATCCCTTCTCCAGGGGATCTTCCCAACCCAGGGACTGAACTCAGGTCTCCCGCCTTGCAGGAGGATTCTTCACCAGCTGAGCTATCAGTCATGGTCACTCTGCTGATCTTCAAAGAACCTGGAGCTGCTGCTGCCTCTGGGAAATGTGTTAGATAATTTCTCCAAAACAAAGTCATCCATCACTCTCCTTCCAACAAAGAGCCCAATTCCCAACGATTAGATTTGGAGATTCAAACTTCTAATTTCACAATACACAAATTTAAGGGCTCTTCCGTCTGCTGAACAGACAAAGGTCCACCCAACCTAGAAGGGCTTGTGCGTGTGGGCGACGGACTCTTTAAACTGAGTGGCTGCTGATATACCATGCTGTGGCAATTTCAGTTGGCCAGCAAAGTGATTCGGTGATACACAGATATATTCAGTCTTTCTCAGATTCTTTTCCATTACAGGTTCTCACAAGACATTGAGGAAATTCCCTGTGCTATACAGTGGGTCCTTGTGGGCTGTGGGTTTCACGCACACATGCTAATATATGTCTGCGTGTGTCTGTTAATCCCAAACGCCTGACTTACCCTGCCCTACTTTCCCCTTTGGTAACCATAAGGTGGCTTTCCCGGTCTAAGAGTCTGCTTCTCTTTTGGAAATAAGTTCATTTGTATCACTTTTTCAGATTCCACAGTAAGTGCCATCATGCGGTACTAGGCTTTGTCTGAATTACTTCCCTGAGTGTGAGACTCTTACCAGGCCACTGGTAACTGCCCGCTGCTGACTGTCACCGCGGGGCTGAGCAGTCCAGTCTGGGAAGGGTGGGTTCTGGGGGACCGATGCCGGGAGGGAGCCCTTCTCAGCCTTGGCTTCCATGAGATAGTTCTGGGTCACGCCCTTGTCCAGGACAGCTTTCGGCCCCTGGGGCCAAGGATGGAGACACAGAAATATGCTCATTATTGCTCAATTTTTAAAAATTCAATTTTCCTGGACTGAAATCCCACATTTATAAATTATAGAAGACTCAAATCCTACGGAATAGACTGTGTTTTTAAAATATTTTGGAATAGGAAAAAAAGAAAACCCTGAATTATTCTGTATTTTCCTACCCAGCGTCTTTCCACAGAAAGTGACAGGAATGAGAAGTGCCCACCGGGTACACACGCTTCTGCCCTCCGACCTCAGCAGGACAGCCTGACCTAGGCCGTGCGGTGACCCAGGGGCGCCTCTATTTTAAAGGCTTTGTGGAACAGCTGGTTCTTCGGAGCCTCTTCCCAAGCTGAGGGCTGTTGCAGTGAAGCATTTGAAAATAAACGAACCCCCTCCCTGGATGCCCTGACGGGGAGGCGCTGACCTCTGCCCAGGGGTGTGACCAGGCCTGACCTGGGGACGTCGTGCAAGGCTGGGGCCTGGGGTCTGTGAGCCTGCAGCCTGGTCCTTTCTCTCTCATCTATAGCACGGGCTGCTTCTATCTGCCCAGGTGAGTGCACACCTGCTATATGACAGATGCCCACTTTGTGTCTGCGGGAAGTGTTAATGAATGAGCCGGCTGGCATTCCAGGGACGGAACCCCGTTTCAGGTCACATGCTCCAGCTCCCCCAGATTCGGGATGACCGTACAGCACGGGCTGAGCAACTCGAGTGGCCGGATTGGATGGTACAAATACAAATAGATGTTTCTCTGACACACAACCGCGTATAACAAAGGTCTATGGTGCACAGAGCATGTGTGGGGCTCTGCTGCAGACCCAGCAGGTGGAGTGGACAGGGGCGGGGAGCAGGGCCGGGAGGCTTCCAGGCCTTCGGTACCTGGATCGTATGTGCATTTGTGTGTACACACATGTCACCATAGTCCACCTACCTATGTGTATATGCACCGGATACACATATACCAACATCACATACAAACACGTATGCGTACCGCCACACTCGTCTCTGAGAGGGCTCACCTCTGTCCCCAGTTTGCTGCTGACTTAATGGTTTGGGGGTTGAGATCATGCGCTCACGTTGCTCCTGACGGCCCACTGCACAGATGTTGGCAGGAATTCAGGGCCGGCTTCAATCACACCCAGCCACTCCCCTGGGCGTGATGGCTCAGGGTGCCTCCACGGCTCCTCCGCTGAGGCCAGGAGCCCTGGGGTGGCCGGGCGTGGACAGCAGATGGAGAAGGGGCAACTCTGCGCCCTGGAGTCTGCCCAAGGAGGACACGGGATGCCCTCTTCTTAAAAGTACCTTTCTGATCACTCATGCTAACACTTCCCATCTCTTCCTTTCTGGTCGAGTCAGCCTGACAGTCACTCGTGGAAATCACAGATGTCCACGTGCCACACAGACCTGTGTACTCACCAAATATTCCTCTGTAGTCTTTCATTGATTGCAACCGTATTCCTGAGTTTGCAAGCCGGAAAAAACTACTTTTATTAGAAAGACAGCAGTGCCAAGACCCAGAGATAGGGGATGAGACTGCAGAGTTAGGGTCAAAGCAGAGTAGGTCAATCTCTGAAAGTCTGATCTCATGCTTCTGAACAAACCAAAGGCTACTGCTCCTTAAAGGGAATCACCCTTCCATAGTCAGCCCACTTTAAACACGTTTATTTGCCATTCGGACTCCAGCCTAATATCCTACAGTAATTTCTGTTGCCGAGACAGACCCATGAATAAGGAAAGCAGTGTGTGTGTCAGTGTTTATAAAGGAATTCAGCTTCTACTTTGAGTCTTAGACCCAGCAATCCACCTTCCCCTCTAGACGCTCTTTAATCAAGCTTTGTCAATAAATAGATGCGATGCAGATGTTCTGTGGAGTTTTAAAGAATTCAGGTTGAATCCACTTTAAAATAAAACACTACCCAGCCATCACGTACAGAGGAGGGAAGTTAACAGACTGAAGAAAGCTTTAACAAAACCCGAAATGGAGGCAGGATTCCGAAAATCAGTGAATACACCTTGAACCAGAAACAAGAATTTGAATAATGCTTAGCGAAAGCACAGAAAAAGACCGAAAACACTTTCAACATCTAACAGGAGTCACTTCAAGGAAATCTGGGGTCTCACATTTGGTAAACAAAGAAAGGAAGCCATGGTTACAATCTGAAAAAGTTTTATGATTTGTTAAGAACTTGAATGAAAAGTGCCCTCTTTAGAAATGGAGCCGCCCTCCCAAATGAATCTGAAATGAGTTCATTTAGACAGTTTTATCAGGCACACCAGAGAAGGCAATGGCACCCCACTCCAGTACTCCTGCCTGGAAAATCCCATGGACGGAGGAGCCTGGTAGGCTGCAGTCCATGGGGTCACTAAGAGTCGGACAAGACTGAGGGACTTCACTTTCACTTTTCACTGTCATGCATTGGAGAAGGAAATGGCAACCCACTCCAGTGTTCTTGCCTGGAGAACCCCAGGGACGGGTGGGCTGCCGTCTCTGGGGTCGCACAGAGTTGGACACGACTGAAGCGACGCAGCAGCAGCAGCAGCATCAGGCACACACCCACTTCACAAAGTACAGTGAACACGTCTGAGGCTTCAGGACACCAGCAAGACCGACCCCTGCATTGTCCAATTGTCTTCCCTCGCGTCACCGGGCGGCTCCGGTCGCGGCGAGGGTGGTGAGGCTGCAGCCACAGGCACGCGCCGCCTTTCCTGGGGCGACGCCGGGCCTCGGTCTGGTCTTCCTGCTCCTCCAGGCCGGCTTGGACTCAACTCCACACGGCCAATCAGGACTCAGGCTGGTAGAGTCTCTGCTGACTTGTAGCTACCCTGTGGGGGCACACAGCCCCCCAGCCACTCAGGATGGTGGCACACAGACCCTAAGCTGTCCACACTGACTCCTGCACATGTCCACCCGACACGCCGCTCCCACTTCCGCCAGGAGCCCCCCGGCTGGTGCCCGTCACCTGGCCCGGCCCGACCACAGGGTCTGAGGAGTGGAGCAGGGACAGCCAAGCTTTGGGGGTGCCACTGAATCCACCCCAAGGGCCAAGGCAAGGTTTTAAACAAAGGCTCTCCAAAACACAAACAGTAATTTGCAGACAGTCACTTGGGAGACCATCTGATCATATGATTACACCCCCCGTGTGTGTGTCAGTCACTCGGTCGTGTCCAACTCTTTGTGACCCCACGGACTGTAGCCCACCAGGGCTCCTCTGTCCAGGGGATTCTCCAGGCAAGAATACCTGAGTGGACTGCCGTTTCCTTCTCCAGGGGTTCTTCCTGATCCAGGGATTGAACCCAGGTCTCCTGCATTGCAGACAGATTCTCTACCATCTGAGCTACAGGGCAGTCCCTGATTACACAACTTTCTCTAAACGTGGGCCTCGGAGTCCTGAAGGTTCACACGTGGCAGAATCAGGCCCAAATCAGGCCTATGAGGGCAAAGGTGCAGAGAGCCAGGCACTGGATGAAGTGTGAAAGAACGCAACTTTTAGAAAATAGTCACTGAGGTCAGCCAAGCTGGAATCACGATTGCGGGGAAAAATATAAACAACCTCCAATATGCAAATGATACCACCCTCATGGCAGAAAGCAAAGAGGAAGTAAAGAGCCTCTTGATGAAGGTGAAAGAGGAGAGTGAAAAAACTGACTTAAAACTCAACGTTCAAAAAACTAAGATTGTTGCATCTGGTCCCATCATTTCATGGCAAATAGATGGGAAAAAAAATGGAAACAGTGACAGACTTTATTTTCTTGGGCTCCAAAATCACTGCAGATGGTGACTGCAGCCATAAAATTAAAAGATGCTTGCTTCTTGGAAGAAAAGCTATGATAAACCTAGACAGTGTATTAAAAGACAGAGATATTGCCGACAAAGGTCCATCTAGTCAAAGCTATGTTTTTTCGCCTGGAGAATACCAGGGACTGAGGAGCCTGGTGGGCTGCAGTCCATGGGGTCACAAAGAGCTGGACACGACTGAGCGACTAAGCATCACAGCCATGGTTTTCCAGTGGTCGTGTACAGATGTGAGAGCTGGGCCATAAAAAAGGCTCAGCACCGAAGAACTGACGCTTTTGAACTGTGGTGTTGGAGAAGACTCTTGAGAGTCCCTTGGACTGCAAGGAGAACAAACCAGTCAGTCCTAAAGGAGACCAATCCTGAATATTCATTGGAAGGACTGATGCTGAAGCTGAAGCTCCAATACTTTGGCCACCTGATGGGAAGAGTCGACTCACTGGAAAAGACCCTGATGCTGGGAAAAACTGAAGGCAAAGAGAGAAGGGGCAACAGAGGATGAGATGCTTGGATGGCGTCACCGACTCAATGGACAAGTTTGAGCAAAGTCATGGAGATAGTGAAGGACAGGGAAGCCTGGTGTGCTTCAGTCCTCGGAGTTGCGAAGAGTCAGACACAACTGGGCGACCAACAACCACCACCACAACAACGATCAGCCGTAATAGCAAAACACCAAGGTAACACGACGACGCAAAGCCCGCCTCAGCGGGGCCTCACTGACTCACAGCCTGTTGAACTGAGAGGATGTGGCGGCTGGAAGGGAGGTGAGGAGGGTGAGCACTGGGCTCCCAGGTGCCGCCTCCTCTTTCCTCTCGCCCTCCAAGAGATGGGCCACCTGGCTCCCAGGATGGGGGCGGCTGTGCTGCCGTGACAGCTCCACCGTTACTTCAGGAGGCTCGTCATGGCGGAGGGAACAGCCGTCCCTGCTTGATGCCCCAGGGTTTTGTGAAGGCTCCTTGTTGAGCTCGGAAGACAGCTCCACGGGGCACTGCTAACTCATTACTTCCAAATCCAGTATCCCAGGGCTCTGGAATGTCTCCCCGCTTCTTCCTGGTTGTTACCCTGGTCATTTCACTCCCATCACAACCAGGAGGTGTAGCTGGGCAGCTCACTCAGAATGTCCTTCCTGGTGAAGCTTCTCTGTGCTGGAGACAGAGCTCCCATTGACCCGACATTCGACTCCCCCACCTCCCCTGCCCGCTAGCCCCATTCAGCTCAGGGGGACCTCCGAGAGCCCTGCACAAAACCGCAGCCTGGGTGCCTCACACACACCCAACATCCCCCTGGCTCCAGAAAACAACCTGAAAGCCAGCTCTCTGACCTTCTGAGTGAGGGGAAGTCGGGGCCGGACGAGGGGTCACCACACACACCGCACTCATCTAGCTTCAAAGACCCGGGAACCCTACAGCATATTCTGGGAGGGAACTCGGTTCTCTCTCATACCTTGTCCTGGAGACTAGACAAGCATAAAGGAAAGCTTTTCAGTGAACCAAAAGGATGTGGAAGGAAACCAGTTCCTCCCCCACAATATAGTTCAGTCTGAGTTTCAAGAATTTTAATCATTGAGTTGAAGACAGAATTAACACTAAGTAAAGCTGTGACCTGGGATATTTACAGGGCTTCAGAGGTTAATGTCATTTCACTAGCAGCTGGGCACTCAGATCCCAGAAGAGGCTCTAGGCAGCTGGGAAGCATGGGAGTTGTTCTGTTGGTCTTTAGAATAAAATTCACGACACAGTGGCTGTCTTAGTGGGGATTTACAAAAGCTAATGGTTTTCCCAATAAGACGTCCAATCAAGGTCCGTCTAGTCAAGGCTCTGGTTTTTCCACTGGTCATGTATGGATGAGAGAGTTGGACTGTAAAGAAAGCTGAGCACTGAAGAATTGATGCTTTTGAACTGTGGTGTTGGAGAAGACTCTTGAGAGTCCCTTGGACTGCAAGGAGATCCAACCAGTCCATCCTAAAGGAGATCAGTCCTGGGTGTTCATTAGAAGGACTGATGATGAAGCTGAAGCTCCAATACATTGGCCACCTGATGCGAAGAACTGACTCATTGGAAAAGATCCTGATGCTGGGAAAGATTGAGGGCAGGAGAAGGGGACAACAGAGGATGAGATGGTTGGATGGCATCACTGACTTTATGGACATGAGTTTGAGTAAATTCTGGGAGTTGGTGATGG
This sequence comes from Bos indicus, assembly GCF_029378745.1. Lineage (NCBI taxonomy): Eukaryota > Metazoa > Chordata > Mammalia > Artiodactyla > Bovidae > Bos > Bos indicus. Next base: position 118,332,232 of record NC_091762.1, on the reverse strand, counting down.
ACAGGGAAGCCTGGTGTGCTGCAGTTCATGGAGTTGCAAAGAGTCGGACACGATTGAGCAACGAACTGAACTGAACTGAAGTTCAGACAGTGAAGATCACAAACATAGAAAATGTAAAATCACCTTGGTTTCCTCAGGAAGTGATCCTACAGCATTCAGTAACATTCCCTCCGCCGCCCCAGGGCCACCAGGGTCACTGACGACCTGGTCTGCAGGATTCTCGGAGATCTCCCTGGTGAAATCTTCTCACCACCCTCAAGCTCTTCAAACAGAACCTCACCCGCTGACTGGCACCGACATGCGGGGCAGCCGGGAGGCACCGCCCCCAGACCCTGATGTCCCTGCTGGGCTGGGGGCTGACACAGTGGACCCTGAGGATGCCATACAGCCACAGGGGAAGAGTCATCAGTAAACCTCCCGCCTGAATCCGTCCCCTCATCAACTGTGCAAAGTAAACTCAGCTTTTCACCTTCTGTCACTTTGTCTGGATGAAACAGACCCGGCCACGCCAGGCAGCAGGTGTCAGGGCCTTGGCAGAGCATCCTGTGGGCCACTGAAGCTCAGGGCGACACGTGGACGCCACGCACAGAGGGGGCGACCTGCCAGCCCTGCAGACAGCTGGGAAGCGAGGAGGGGGCACTGGGGACCAGACCTCGAGGGCTCTGAGAAGGAGACGGCACAGCTGCCCATCACCACCCTGTCTCCCCTGTTTGGGAGGCTCTGGGCACTGGAGGCACGAGAAGCCGCCCGAAACTACTCCGAGCATCTCAGGGGTGCAGCTTCACGTGTACCCTAGGCCTCCATGTCTTTTTTCATGGGGGAAACTCAATGGATGACGCCGCAGCCCCTCTGCCCCTTTATCCACCCCGCTCAAGGAAGGTGGATGTGGGGAGGGAAGCCAAGTGCTCAGCGCAGGCCCCCGGGAGCTGGCTACAGGGAGCACATCCCCACCCCCAACCAGCAGCTCCCCCCCGACACCCCAGCCCCACAGGGAGGCCCCGCTTGGCCCAACTCTGCCGACACCGAGCCGCGTCTGCCTGACCCCGAGCCCTCCACCTCAGCCATCATCTGTAAAAAGCGGGGCAGTCCAGTCCAGGAGGAGCTGCAGAGCCTCAGAGCTGGGGCTGCCCTCGGGGATCAGGCAGCTTCACAGAGGGACCTTCCATCGGCTGAGCCCTCCCGCCTCCCGGCCATCTGATGATCTTGGTCACGGCTCATCCCCAGGCTGGACCTCACATCTCCCGGCTGGAAGCGGGCACCTGGCTTGAGGTCTCCATGACCCCGGGGGTCTGCCGATTTTTGAGAATCTCAAGGGAGATGTGAAGCTCACTCGCCTGTCCCGTGGGGGCACAGCTGGTCACTGTTTAGTCCCTAAGTCGTGTTCAATTCTTTGTGACCCCGTGGACTGCAGCCCTCCAGGCTCCTCTGTCTGTGGAACTCTCCAGGCAAGGAATACTGGAGGGGGTTGCCATTCCTTTCTCCAGGGGATCTTCCCAACCCAGGGATCGAATCCGCATCTCCAGCACTGGCAGGTGGATTTTTCACCTCTGAGCCAGCAGGGAAACCCCGGGGGCACAGGTAGCCTTTGATAAACCTGTTTGAAGACCTGGTTAGAGCTGTGGAATTCTCAATTTTCCCGGAAGACGCTCAGCACTAAAAGCACACACACACCCCCTTCTTGAGGAGGAGGCTGGTTTAAACAGCAGATTTCTGAAGGGAAGCAAGAGGCTAGAAGGAACCCAGATAAACACTGAGGGGTCGGGGAGGCCAGGAGCAGCTGAAGCTGTGGATCCAGATGGACTGAAGCCAGATGTGCCGCCCACAGTCCTGGCTTCGCACAGCGGCCCTTATCGGCCATCGCTTCCTGACGCTTCGCAGATGCACAAGCAGAGAAAAGCTGGTTCCGTCCACCTCACAGCCGGGAGACCAGCCACACGCAGCCCTCAGCCACCCACTCCCGAGAGCCGGTGCCCTCCGCCCCGGCCCCCCTCTGGAGGCCCCAGGAGCTGGGGTGCCGCTGACCCCTCTCCTGCCTTGCATCAGAGCTCCTCCCTGGCCAAGCCTCTAGACAACTCTTCTGCTCCAGTGCTGAACGGCTTCCCCACTCTGTCTTCAAAACCCCGGCCTTTTCTTTCTGCTGGAACGGAAGGCGGGTGCGTGGTGACGATGAGCCGGCCTCACTCCGCCCTGTCTCCATCCTCCCCCTTGGCTCCTGGTTTTTCTCTCCTTATTTCTCCTGTTTAACTCAGGAGAGCCAGCCCGGCCCCTCAGAGACGTGCTGCTGCAGGAGGGAGCGGGAGGCGGATTTAAATCACAGAGAATTTAAGAAGAGGGACGCGGTCACCGTCCGTGCTCCCCCACTTCTGGGCGAGGATGGACAGGCACAGGGCAACTTCAGGGGTCGAGGAAGCAGCCCCCAGCTCCATCTTCACAGTAAAGCAGGATTCTCAGCAACGCGACACTCTCCTCCAAGGGACAGCAGGCATCAGAGGCAGAAAATGGAGCCCCAGGAACCCGAGCTCTCTCAAATTAGAAAAATAGATGCTCGAAAGAAAGAATCATCAAAGAGACATTCAGGTCCGTCTCGCCCCAGACCTCCCCTGGGCTGATCCCCAGGGGCCACGCTGTCCAGCCCTCTCTGAACATCCTTGGGTTCGGGGTCTGAGGATAGGGCAGACTCCCGCACTTGGGGGGGCAGCTCCAACTGTCTCAGGTTCTGAGACTCGGGCCACACTGGACGATGCCCTTGGCCCATCACAAGAGGCTCTGCCGTTAAACCTCAAGGTCCCTGGACACAAATCTCCCCAGGCGCACGCTTGGACCGGTCTACCTGTCCCCCCGGCCGTCACCTGCCCTGGCTCTCGGCAGCTGGAACTGTCCCCAATGCCCCAGTTTCTGAAGGGCTCCTCAGAAGCATATTCTACTTGCTAAAAGAAGCTCTGTCCTTGGAGAACTCTAAAAACTGAGTTATCACTTCTCAGTGATTCAAACAGACTCGCTCCCCAAAAGCTCCTTCACACAAAACAAAGTGAATCCGTGAGCTACAAACAAATGTGCTCCTCCCAAGGAGTTCTCGTCCTGAACTTAAGTGCTTTTACAGGTCATTGACTCCCTGGCCGAGGGGCTGGAGCAGGGAGAGAGCTGAGCTGGGGTCCTGGGGGCTGCCGCCCCGAAGGCCAATCAGAGTCGGCCTAAGAAGCTCTGAAATCATAGTAACATGTGTCAACATTCAGCCAAATGAAATTTGCACATGCTTCTGAGCGCTGTCTGTTTTCTGAGGCCGGGCACCCTGGCACAGGGAGGGCCTCGGGGCTTCTGCGTTTCTGTTTGGGCCACGGCACAAAAGTGGAAAAACGTCCTGATCTGTTTTCCAGCCATTATCTGATTTCAGGTCCCGGCAGTTCGGAGAAGGTCAGTCAGTGCAGGCGGACGACGGCGCTGGTGCCAAGGGGCCCCGGGCTCCCAGGAGAGCTCGCAGCAGGGGTGTGTCCCGTCCCAGGCTCGCGGGATCCGGGCTGCTGCTGGGGCGGCAGGAGAGAGCCCTCGGAGGAAGAAGAGAGGGGGCCCGGTGCGGACAGAGGTCAAGGCCAGCGCGGCCTGAACCTGAATCCTCACCCTGTGTGCTCGTGAGCAGACGGTGTGCGTCTGTGTGTGTGTGAGAGAGAGAGAGTGTGTGTGTGTAAGAGAGTGTATGTGTGTGTCTCTGTGTGTGTGTATGAAAGAGTGTGTGTGTCTGTGTGTGTGAGAGAGTGTGTCTATGTAACTGTGTGTGTGTACATGAGAGAGTCCGTGTATGTGTATGAGAGAATGTCTGTGTAAGCGCGTGTGTGTGTATAAGAGAGTCTGTGTGTGTGTATGAGAGAGAGTGTGTCTGTGTGAGCGTGTGTGTGTGTGTCTATGTGTGTATGAGACAGTGTGTGTGTGTCTGTGTGAGCGTGTGTGTATGAGCATGTGTGTGTAAAAGTATGATTGTGTGTGTATCTGTGTGTATATGAGAGAGAATGTGTGTGTATGAGTGTGTAACAGTGTCTGTGTGTGTATATATGAGAGTGTGTGTGTCTGTGTCTCTGTGTGTATTTGTGTGAGTGGGTGCCTGTGTACGTGTGAACATGTGTATGTGTCTGTGTGAGCATGTCTGTGTGTGTGTATGAGTGTGCGTGTATGTGCATATGTGAGTGTGTGTGTGTATGAGAGAGAGAGAGACAGGATACCTGATTCATGGGTTGGAGTGGGGCCAGTGGTGCACATGGACAGGAAGCCCAGCTCTGCTTGGGTGGGCACTGTCCCCCCCTCCAGCCCTGTGATGCCCAGCATCCCCACTGAAGGCTGAGCAGCCCCCAGAAAGCACGCAGACACAGGATCCCACTGGATCTGCACAGAACTGCAGGCACAGGTGATGCGCAGGAGACACTTGCTGCACGGAGCTGAGCGTATTGGGGACTGGACCTCGTGGCCAGGGAGGCGAGTCCAACCCAGCTCTGGGCAGCAGCCCTGTGCCAGGTGGGCACGTCCTCCCAGCCCAGCCCAGGTAGGATCCCGGGAATCCTCCCTATGACAGAGGCAGGATGTGGGCACTGGTGAGTGAGGGCATGGATGAGTGAGGAGCAGAGAGGCAGGGGTCCTGACTGCCCTCTGGACCCCCAACCCTCGCTGGGGGATGTGCATGCTCCGGGCTCACTGGAGTGAGCGCCCGCCACTCACTCAACAGTGGTAATAAGTGATAGCAATGCCCCATTGCTGCCCCTGCCCTAAGGCATTGGCTGCCCCAGACTCTGCCCACAGGGCACACACTCTGCCTGGGAGCTTCCCTCCCTCTGGGCCTCCAGTCACTCCCCATCTGGTTGCCGCCCCTCACCCCACCTTGACCTTCCACGCGGAGACCCACACTGTCTTGAGCAGACGACTGCAAACAAGAGCCCTGTGAAAGAAGGTGACGGATCTCTGCTCCCCCTCGTGGGAGTGGAGTGCCCTCTCTCTTGGGTGCCTGTCCTAACCCCCAGCCCAGCCCTCCCTCCAGGTGTCCAGCAGGCTTCCCACTAGGGCAGCCTGACCGGGGGCTCGGTCAGTGTGGCTGTGATGAGCACAGCCCGGGATGGGGTCTTGCTAACACTGGGCTTGATGCTATACGGGGTGGGGGCAGCACTAGGCTTGGGGGGTGGGCTGGGATTTCAGCGCATGCCTCTAGCTGGGCAGGAAGGGATGGGGGGGAGGAGCAGGGCAGAGAGAGGACAGAGTGTTGTAGAAAGTGAGAAGCAATTCTAGCAAACATCCCCGGGAGTGGCAAGCATCAGAGAACAGCTCAACAGCCATGAAAGGAGGCTGTGCGTGTGCGTGTTTGTGTGTGTGTGTGCACGTTTGTGCATGTGTGCGTTTGTGTGTGTGAATTTGTGTCTGTGCCCGTTTGTGTGTGTGTTTGTATGTGTGTACACATGTGTGTGCACACACATGTGCACATGCATGTGAAGTGTGTACATTTGTGTGTTTGTGTGTGCATGTGTGTGCACATGTGTATGTACATTTGTGTTTGTGTGTATGTGTTTGTATGTGCGTGTGTGCATTTGTGTGTGTGAATTTGTGTCTCTGCCCGTTTGTGTGTATGTTTGTATGTGTGTGCACATTTGTGTGTTTGTGTGCGTGCACGCATGTGTGTACACGCATGTGCGCGCATACATTTGTGTGTTTGTATGTGTGTGTTTGTGTGTTTGTATGTGTGTATGTTTGTATTGTGTTGTGTGTGCACATTTATGTGTTTGTGTGTGTGTTTGTATGTGCATGTGCACACAAATGTGTGCATGACATGTGTGCACACATGCATTTGTGTGTGCATTCATGTGTGTACACGCATGTGTGTATGTGCATTTGTGTGTGCGTGTGTGTGATTGTATGCGCATGCACATTTGTGTATCTGTGTGCACATGCATGTGTGTGTACATTTGTGTGTTTGTGTTTATATGTATGCACGCATGTGTGCGCACATGTGTGTGCATGTTTGTGTGTGCACATTTGTGTGTGTATGTGCGTGTGTGCGCACGCACATGTGTGTGTGCACATGTGTGTGTGTTTGCACGTGTGCGTGCACATGCACTCACTGACAGGATGGCCACAGGGCACATCAGCTAAACTGAGACACTCCTGAGAGTGACAGGCACTGCCACTGACCAGGGCTGAGCCAGGGTGACCCCGGGCAGATGGGCAGGGACAGTCATCCTATCGACAGGGCATCCATTTCTTAGCTCCCCCCGGCCATAGCCTTGCCTCAGCCCAGAGGAGCCATGCTGGTCGACCTCATCATGGGCACACCAGCCCCGCGCCTCCCTAAGATGCTCGATTTCCAGCAAGACACACAGTCCCAGCAGGCACACGTCCGTGCAAGTGCACCCACAACGGCGACCCCCTCCTGCCTCTCTGCAGAGCACCCAGCGCCCCTGGTATTACACAATTAGAATTCTTTTCACAATCATGGCCTCAGGTTTACCCTGGGTGTTGCAGTCCTTCCGGCGATGACATGCCCTCACTGGGTATGTGTCATCGACAAATGCTCGCTGCGGCCTCCAGCACTAACATTTAATGAAGCATGCAGAGGAAAAGTGGCTCCTCCAGGGGTGGGCGCGTGGGGTTTCCAGCTGAAAGCACAGACCCCCCACACTGCGAATCCGAGCGCGTGAATGGGCTGGCACAGGGGTTCCAGACAGGGCCTGATAAAGGCCAGCCGTGGGGCCTGCATCCTGCAGACACCCAGGCCTTCACTGCTGATCCGCCAGCTTGTGTACGAGGTGGGGTGCAGCTGGGGAACGTGCTCACCTAGAGCTGTGGGCCGTGCTCCCTGGCAGAGAATCTGGCTCTGCACAACCCCATGGCTATTCCTACATCGACCTGGCAAGCCCCACCTTTCTGGAATCACACTCTGAATAGTGGCCCCTCTGCCTGTACCGGGGGAAACAGATCCTGGGGTGCCTCTGAGCTTTCCCTAGGGCTCTGCTTCATGCCGTTTCTTTCTGGTCTTCAACCCCTCCTGTGATTCCAGTCCAGGGCTCTCTCGGAGACCCCAGCCCGGGCTACAACAGCCCATCCTCCACACTCTCCCTCGTCAAAAATCTCTTGGCTGTGTCTGCCATCTTCATCATCTGTGTTTCCCCAAAAACAACTTTCTTGAATTAAAAATTATATTAAAAAATATTAATTACATTGGGAAAGAAAAGGCACCTTCACTATCGTATGTGTTTCCAAACAGCCTCACAGTAAGTGGGGCTTCTCATTCAAAAAAATATTGTGTTGGATTCCCCAGCTGAGAGATGTGCCTTATCAAGAGATAATCTACACACAGCACAAAAGAAAGAGCGAGAAAGAAAGAATTGGGGAAGGACTAGCACAGAGCCACTGATCCGTCAGAATGCGTGTGGAGAAAAAATCTACGCGTGTGTGTTAACTGGTGGGCTGCTGTGCTCAGATGCACTCCACTCTTTGAAACCCCATGGTCTGCAGCCCTCCAGGCTCCTCTCTCCATGGGATTCTCCAGGCAAGGATACTGGAGTGGGTTGTCATTTCCTCCTCCAGAGGATCTTCTCAGGCCAGGGATCGAATCTATGTCTCCTGGATCTCCTGCATTAAAGGCAGATTCCTTATTGCTGAGCTGAGCCACCAGGGAAGCCCATGTTAAGTACCAAGAGCTTTTTAAAAAACCCAACAAACACGCAGCACAGTCGTGGTTCTTACCATGAAGGTGCACACAGAAAATTTCTCGGCTCTTGTTCAAAAAAGCCCTTCACTTTTCTCATTAAGGATATGGGCGGTATTGTCTAGTTTTTGTTTCTCTAAATGGAATCTTTTTGTTTCATTATATAATCTGATTGTTTATCCCTAGTGTGTATGAGGACATTCTTAACATTTATCTTCCCTTAGTAACTGGCCTCCATTCTAAATGTTTGTTTAGTTCTAAAGGTTCTGAATTGGTTTCTTTTTTTGTTGCTGGGGGCAGAGGGGTGGGGCAAGGTCCCAGGTAGATAATTGTGTCTTCTCTGAATAGTAACACTGTTGCTGTTCCGCTTTCCGATCCTCCTGTCTCTATTTCTTTTTCCTGTTTCACAGGTCCGTGTCCATGTTCCAGGCAGTGCTGCCATACAGAATGCTGCTGAGGATGCTCTTGACCCTCATGCCAAGGCAGTGACGGCCACAACAGCTTCTGGAATAAGTACGCTTGGTGAGGGTGAGGACGAACCTTATTGTCGCTTCCGGAGACTTGAAATACCAGAAAAAGAGATTTGAATATCAGAAATGCATAACATTTTCCCAGATGCATCTTCAGCATCTATTGAGATGATTATATTTATTTTCCTTTTTGACTATGGGTGGACTGGAAGGCGTGATTCAGGGGAGAATTAGGAACAATGCCAGTGCTTCTGACACATTTTGACAGGATGTCCAGAAACCTGGCGTGCGTGTGTGCTCAGTTGCTTCAGGCGTGTCTGAATGTGACCCCACGGACTGTAGCCCGCCAGGCTCTTCTGCCTATGGGATTTTCCTGGCAAGAATACTGGAGTGAGTTGTCATTTCTTCCTCCAAGGGACCTTCCTGACCCAGGGATCGAACCCATGTCTCCTGCATTGCAGGTGGATTCTTGAACCGCCGAGCCACTGGGGAAGCCCCAAAACCTGGCCAAGAGACCCAAATGTTCAACTGGCCTTCTCGTCCATAAATGAAGCCTCCTTCTAGTGGGCCTTAATCTTTGGAAATACTGCTGAATTTATTTTTCCTATACTTTACAGGGAATGTGATCTAAAAGGAGGTGGGTCTGTTTGTTTTTTAAATCTCCAACAGGTTTTGTTTATAGATATGACAAACACTGAGATGTTTTTTCTTTTTCTTAACTAGTTTCTGGGTGATGGAGGTGGTCCCCAGAGGGGGGACTCTTCCTCAGTCCCCAGGGGAAGTGGGTACACTGGGGTGCCCACTTACTGTCCGAAGGATGCTTCAAAGTAGAAGGAGTCACCTGGATAGAGCTCGCCTGGAGCCTGACGTCTCCGGAGGCTCTTCATGAAACATCTGACAGCCATTCTTTTCTCTGCTCCTCTCAATTTTGAAATTCTTTAGGAGGAAGTTAAGAGCCACTCAGAGCCTCCTGTTCCCCAGCACAGAGCTGCCTGTATGTCCACTTTGACCCTGGACTCCCCTCTAGTGAGGGCTCAGCAGCTGCTGTGTCTCCGGAGGGACCCCCAGTCATCTCACAGTCACCCAAGGCACCGAGGCGGGGTGGGCGGCTGGGGCTAAGTTCTGCCGGCCCCCTTGCCACAGGCAGTGAGTAATTTTGGACTTGAGCCCTGGCCTGTGGGCCTCAGGAGCCCCCCTACCTCCTGCGATCCTGGCGCCTCCCTCCAGCCTTGCCAGACAGGGGAGCCCCACGAGAGATGGGTCGGTCCCCTTATCTTTTCCTGCCTTTTCTCTGTTGCATCAGAATCTTCTGAAGCAAATGCACGCTTGGGATGGAGCTTTGCGATTCCAGGGGTCTTTGCCAAAGATCTGCGAGGTGACGTTTGCATCTGTTTATTTATTGTTTGGTGCTTGGGGACAGGGTAGAAATGTGCAGACACCCATGACCCCCAGAAAGCGGGCCGAGGGAGTCACCATGGGAATTGGTCCGGCTGATTTACGGCACTCCCGTGACCCAGGTCAGGAAGCTCAAGTTCACAGCATTTTCTTGGCGCCCCTCTACTCCTAAACGTCCAGCTCACTGCAAGCCAGTCCCCATCTCAAGGTGATGTGCAATTCTTCAATTTCCTAACAAGGAACAAGTGCCAGCCGTGCAAAAATAGAGCACCCAGGTAGCACCCTGGGTTGGAAGGCTTGGCCGCCATCACACAAATTTTTCATTGCTCTTCTTTGATCTTTTGAGTCCATTTGTTCTCCCCTCCAGGGAGGAGGCTGTTGGAGTCTGTCCCAGGGGGTCGCACCACTGGAGGAGTCTGGGAAGTGGCCTTCTGAACCTCGGCTAAGCCCTGCAACTGGACCTTCCCTCTCATCTGTCACCAGGGCTCCTTGAAGGGCCAAGTGTCAGCCGTGTCCCACCCCAGAAGGAAGACAGAGCTGGCTCCACTGTGGCCTGAGACGGTGACAGCTTCCAGATGTCCCCTGTCCGCGGCTGGGGTCTGCCCACTTGAATCAAGCCATGGAAGAGGCGGGAAAGCCAAGGACAGTTCTGAGTTGTTTCCCGAGTCCTCTGGTTGTAAGACAGGAGATCGTGTGAGGTTGCAGACACCCTGCCGTCCTTCACTCATTTCTGCGCTTTCATGCATTCAGCACCAAGTCACAGGCAGAGCTTACATGAGCGCAGGCACTCCGCAGGGAGGGGTGTGGCAGTGTGGCAGAGAGAGGGAGCATGTCCCAGTGACAGAGGGGCACGTGCCCCTGCACTTGGATGGCTCAGGTGCACGGGAGCCCAGGGCAGATACCTCTCTACCTGACCACAGCAAGCATCCAAACGATGCCCACCCTGACCTTGCCAGGGAGGCGGCCCCTGCCGGTGCTCCGGGAGTGGAGCAAAGGGCCGGAATGTACGATTTTTTTAGTGAACTACCTCGAGGCAGTGGGAAATGGGCCGCGGTGGCAGCTGGTGGAGACTGGCATCCACCAGGGAGAAAGTCAGTGGGCCGGGGTTCAACCAGGACACAAATCACTGCAAAAGTTCAGCCTTCTGTTTGGAGGCGAGGGACATTGCAATGTCTCATTGGGCTATATCCTAACATTTTTTCCATTCTTTTGCAAAAGGCGAACATTAAATAACTAAATTGGACACTTTAAGCCCCAGTAACATGGGACTGAAGAGGAACACTGTGCTTGCAATTAAGATAACCACAAGAGGAAAGGCGGGAGCTTTGAGCAAATGAGGTTTCCATTCTACTGGTCTCAGTAACGCAGGAGGAGTCCACCAAGGGCCTGCAGAGACAGCCGTGTCCACATATCCTTGCTTGCCTTGAACAACAGAGGGCACTAACCGCCCCCGTCCCCGCCAGGTTGCCGTCTCGGCCTGCCATGCCACAGGAAACTCGTCTTCTGGGAAGATGGTGCCACCCCTCACCAGCCTGCCCAGCCCCCTTGTCTCCCAGAAGGGCTCCTAAGTTCTCCAAGACAGAGATCATGTCTCAGCCAGGTGGAGAACAGCCAGGGATTATCAGCAAGGTTCGAGCGAGTTACAGCCCAGCTTTGGGGTGACACAGCATCCCTGTTTTCAGGGCAGGTTTGGGGACAGGGACCGTAGACCAGAGAAGCCTAGGTTTCCAGGCTCATCTGAGTGAGATGTGAAAAAAACACATTTCATTATTTTGTTTTTGGCACTGAGACGTTCCAGAACATTCCTTACAGGCTCACTTATCAAGTCTTTCAAAGACAAATGGGACTCCGGGTAGAGTTTGGCTTCTGTCCTCCCGGGAGGCGGGGTTGGGGGAGGGCGGACTTGGTAGCACATAGTTGAGGGGGGGACGTGCAGGTGTGGATTCCAGCCGGCTCTGCAGCCCACCCCGCCCCCACGCGCACCCCACACCCTGGATGCTCACACCCATGCCTGCCATCCCCTGCACCCGGGCCCCTCCGGCAACGCCCTGCTCAGCTCTGCTAACCCTCGACCTTGGCAGGACCCCCTCGCTCCGGGCAACCCTCTGCTCAAGCCGCCTCTTCAGAGAAGCCACGAGCGGCCAGGGTGACACCAGCCTCCTGCCACTGCTCCCTGGGCCCCCAGTTCTGCCTTCCTGCACAGGCTCCCCCCGACAACAACTTGAAGTCTGCTTCCTGGTGTGTGTCCTGCCTGCTCACAAGTGGCCAGGGTGACGCCAGCCTCCTGTCACCACTCCCTGCACCCCCAGCTCTGCTAACGACTTGAAGTCTCATGGTGTGTGCCCTGCCTGCTGCCCCCTGCCCATCAGACCAAGCTCCATGGAGGCGGAAACCGCCTTCCTCTGCCCTGAATCCCAGCCTCTAATAGGAGCCCAGCACACAGATAGAGCTCAACCAGTTTCTGCCCCAATGAAGGGCCGAGTCCACAGGGTGCCACACCTCTGTCTGGCCTTCCCAGGAGATGAACCCACTGCTCCCTTGTTTGCAAACCACTCTCACACCACGCTGACGTCCAGCATCACAAGTGGGGGCTCGCACGTCTGTCTCCCCAACTGGGTGGGGGGGGGTCCTCCACAGGAGAAACTCTATCATGATCACCTTTAGTCTCCGAACAGCCAGGGCTCAGTAAATGTGTGCATGATGTGGAGACAGGGCTCCGAACGCCAGCGCCTCTGGACTAGCCCAAGAACGTGTGCTCCGGGCCGCACGTCCCAGACCTCACGCCTGCACCTGCAGGAAGGTGAACCGGCGCCTGCTGGGCGCAATGCACCTGCCGCCTCGGCGAGGCCGCCTGCCCCCAGGCACGTCCCCCCACCCAGGATCTGTTCCTCTTGCTGAAAGGCTTTCTTTAGATTGTAATGAAAAATACACACCATTACACATTATCATGTATAAAACAGGTAACCAACAAGGACCTATGGTATGGCACAGAGAATTATACTCAACGTTTTACAATAACTTATAAGGGAAGAAACTCTGAAGGATATATTGGTGTTGTTCACTCACTAAGTCATCTCTGACTCTTTGCGACCCCATGGACTGCAACACGCCAGGCTCCCCTGTCCTCCACTATCTCCCGGAGTTCACTCAAACTCATGTCCATCGAGTCGGTGATGCCATCCAACGATTTCATCCTCTGCCTCCCTCTTCCCCTTTTGCCTTCAGCCTTTCCCAGCATCAGGGTCTTTTCCCACTGAGTCGACTCTTCGCATCAGGTGGCCAAAGTACTGGAGCTTCCACTCCAAGGATATACAAATGCATACTCCAAGGATATATGTGTGTGTGTATCTACAATACCTTGCTAGTTTGGGCATACACCACAGTGATTCAGCTTTGTATATGAATACAAACTGCGTGTTGTTTACTCACTAACTTGTGTCCAGCTCTTTTGCTACTGCGTGGATTGCAGCCAGTCAGGGTCCTCTGTCCCTGTGATTTCCCAGTCAAGAATACTGGAGTGGGTTGCCACTTCCTTGTCCAATAGATTACACACACACACACGTATGTGCATAGTTGAATCTATGCTGTATACCTGAAACTAACATACTGTAAATAAACTATACTTCAATGTTTTAAATAAATGCGGGAAAAATGCAGCATAAAACTTAGCATCTTTACCATTTTAGGTGTATAGTTCAGTAGCATTTAAATATCACACAGTTGTGCAACCAACCTCTGGAACTTTCTCATCTTGAAAAACTGAAGCTTTGTACCCGTGAAGCAGCATCTGTCCTATTTCCTCCTCTGCCCAGCGTCTGTCTCTAGGACTCCGACCATGCCAGAGACCTCACATGAGCGGAATGGCACAGTTTTTGTCTTTTTGTGTCTGGCTTATTTCTCTTGGCCTGAGATCCTCAGAGTCCATCCACAGCGGAGCCTGTGTCAGCAGGTCCTCCCCTCTCAAGGCCGAGCGACATTCTACCGCAGGGATAAGCTCCATTTTGCTCATCCATTCGGCCCTCAGTGAATACTCAGGGGGCCCCCGCCGCTTCACTGTCCTTCGGGAGATTTACTCAGAAAAGGAGCTGCTGGATCGCACGGCCATCCTGCAAGCTTCTGAAGAACCTCTGCGTCCGCAGCCGCTGCACCATCGTATGTCCCGCTGACGGGGCACGCTTCCCCACAGTCTCGCCAACGCTTGCTGGTCTCTGCTTCCCAGAAGCAGGCGCCGTAACAGGGGTGAGGCGGCATCTTACCGTGGGTTTAATTTACATTTATGTCATGACGAGTAACGTTAGTATCTGTTCCTGTACTTGTCAGCCATTGTATACCATCTTTTCAGTTCTACTTTTTTATGTTTTTTGATGCAGACAGTTTTTAAAGTCTTTATTGAGTTTGTTACAACCTTACTTCTGTTTTATGATTTTTTTTTTTTTTTGACCCTGAGGCATGAGAGATCTTGGCTCCCTCATCAGGGATCAAGCCCGCACACCCTGCATTGGAAGGTGAAGTCTTAACCACTGGACCACCAGGGGAGTCCCTGTGTATCAACTCTGGAGAAACGTCTGTTCAGGCATTTTGCCCATTTTTAGATCAGATCTCAGTCGTTGCTGTTAAGGTCAGAAGTCCTTCACGTATCCTGGACTTGCACGCTTTTTATCAGACACACGATTGGCACATGTCGTCTCCCATCTGTAGCTCCCTTTTCACTCTGTTTGTTGAGTCCTGTCCTGCACAGAAGTCCTTCCAGTGGATGGGGGCCTGTCGGCCTATTTTTGCCTGCCTTGCCTGTCTCCTGAAAGTTTTACTGCCAGAGCCCAGATTGTTCTTTTTGGAAGGAGAAGATTCCGTCTCCACAGGGTAAACAAGCCGCGGCAACAGCAGCCAGTGCCAGCGCTTCTCGCAAACTCCCTTCCTCCAGAAAGCTCCTCGCACACTTGCTTGGCTTCCGTCCTGTGCCTTCAGCCCATGATGCCCCTCCTCCGTGAGCTGTGCCCGCCTAGCCACTTCTACATGGAGTCCTCCCTGGCCTCTGCAGGAGACAACTCAACCTTCAGGCATCTGCATCCCCCAATCCATGCCATCTGACTGCCCACAGTCAGCGTGGTCCACCCTGCCCCACCGCCTGACCGCACGGCACCCCCATCACCAGCATCAGAGCGGGCAGAGACCAGGGTGCGGGGCATCCCGCCGCGGCCATGCTGAGCCACTGCCTCTGATCCTTTTTCATCCCCACGTCCCCCCCAACCCTGCCCAGAGGCTGGACTGTCTTGGGGACTGGTGGGTGCGGGACTGGACAGGCAGGGGCTCGCCGAGCCTGTGTGCCGTCCACGCTGAGCCCAGCTAGCCACATCTGCACGTGTGAGCTACAGAGGATGGCCTGGGGGCCTGGGGCCCGGAGACTCAGCCAGCTCAGAACACGGCTCGCCTCACAGACCAGGCCACGGCCCACCCCAGAGGACAGCACCTTCTGTCCTGGGGGGACTGGCCAGGGGCTCCTGTGGGCCAGCCAGCGATGGCAGAACGGAGTGACACCATCAAGGGGAAGGGACCCCAGGCCGGGCTGCTCCTGCCCCCAGGTGCTGTGTGACTCGGCCCCCTCCCCTCCGTTGGCTGAGACCTGCAGCGTCATCTCTGCCCCGAAACCCACTGGACTGGAGCTTTGCCCCACGTGTGCTGGGGTGAGGGGTCAGCTCTAGGCAGATGGCAGTTTGGGGGCTTGGAGCCCACCAGCTCTTGGCTCCACCGAGCCCTACTCTAAACAGGACGATGTGCCAGATGATGCCCAGGCCCCTGAGTCCCCCGGGACCCTCGGGCTGGTGCAGCCAGCGGAGCCCCGGCACCCGGGCTTGCGTCTCAGGGACGCGGTCCGCACCGCGCTGTGCCGGTGCGTGCCTGTCAGGGAGGTGGTCCAGGGGCGCCAGCTGCTGCCCGGGGCTCCCGCTGCCTCCGCCCCTTCTTTCAGCCATCCTCTCATTCCACGTAAAGAGCCTCACTCAGGCGGGAAGCGAGCCCACCTCCTGCCTCAGTCCTGCAGGGCAGGGCGTCATTTCTGGCTCCTCTTCCTTCTGGCTGCCACCTGGCACACCCCACCCTCTGGGTCCCACTGGCCCTCCTTCCCACATCATCCAGGCCCTTGGGGACACGCCCAGAGACCTCGGAGGAGGGGGAGTGCCATCCCACCCCAGGCTGCCCAGCCTGCTCATCAGCTTCTTTCTGGTGAGGATGCTACTGCGTTTCAGCCCTGGGTTCGAGGCACATTCCAGGTGCGGCAGGATGACCCGGAGCCCACGCCTGGCGGCCAGTCTGTCCACCCTGGCCTCCGTCTCTGGAGGCTGTTTGCTGGCGGCTTGCCCAGTGCCCACCCCGTGCACCCGGGCACACAGGGCGCCCTGCAGCCTCTGCAGCAAATGCGTCTTCTGTCTTCTCCACGGCTTCCCAGACTCACCTCCCTCCCATTGCAGCCGCCCCACTCCAGGAGCCAGATTGGGTTCCCCTTGCTGTGCCCTGACCCTCAAAGCCACTGCAGAGAGCCTGGTGAGTGTGTGTGTGTGTGTGTGAGAGACAGTGTATTGAGGTCAGAGGAGATATCACACAGTGTAGAGCATTTCAGTTCTCGAAAATCACCAGTCACACCCAAAATTCACCAATTACCCACCCCCAGGTCCGGATGTGTGTCTTCTGAATATCATCAAAAATAACCACTCACACCCCAAAATCACCAGGCGCCCCCCAGATCGGAATGTGTGTCTTCCCCTGCCCCCCGCCCCGGCTAGGACGCACTGTGGCAGCTGTCTGTCCCTCCCCCTCCGCAGAGAGCGGCTCAGGAGCTGCGTCCCCTCCAACGTCACAGCCCACCCCCAACCCTGCAAACCATCACCAGCTCCCAGGATGGACGAGGCCAGCGCTCTGTCGTCCACAAGCCCGAGGCCCCCAGCCAGCAGCCGGGGAACTGCACATCACCAGCACTTCATCCTGTCGCAGGGAACCTGCACTTTTGTGTCACAGATGCAGCGTGATTTCTATGTGCACTTGGTAGGAAACAGAGGGCCCTCCCGCGACCCTCTCGCCTGTATTCTCGCATCATGCGGACACGCCCTGTGTGCAAGCCACAGGCCGGGCCTCGGGCTGGGCCAGGCGGGTGCACACATAAGCAAGCCATGGTCCCCAAGGCACTCAGGCCATCCTGAGGGTCAGGCTGGAGAGGGTTCCAGCGCCAGGGCCAGTGCGGGGAGCACGGGGCATGGGGTGCGCCACACACACCACAGCCGGCGGGCCTCCGCCAAAGCCCAAAAGGAAGAGCGCCCACTCACGGGTGGCTGCAGGAGGAGAAGCCACTCAGGGGCGGCTGCAGGAGGAGAAGCCACTCACGGGCGGCTGCAGGCGGAGAAGAAACGCTGCTCGTCAAGTGCTGGACCCGGAGGGGAGCGCTGCCCTCACGGCCTTGGCGGGCCCTCGCTGGTCTCCCTGGCTCCCTGTGCTTCTCCTGAGCCGTGTGGTTCTGCCCCTGACATCAATCTGGAGGGGGGCCCTCACACCCCCACGCAGCCGGGACTGTGGATGGGAAGCACCCCCTCCCCCCGAGCCAACCCCAAGCCTGGTCTCACTCAGCTGCTCCCTGGGGGCCTCTGACCCCCATGGACCCATCCCTTAGAGCACAATAGTCCAGAGAAGGGACTGCTCAAGGGAGGTGCCCGGAAGGCAGTTCTGAAGGGTGGGATGCAGGGCATGGAGCAGTGTTCCATCTAGGCCTGAGCGGGCCAGGCCGGAGGTACCCAGGGGCGGGTGGACCCCAGGCAGGGTGGGCCCTGGGCCCTGCATCTCTGCAAAGCAGCCCAGGCCAGCGCCCATCTCCCCCAGACCTCCCTGACACATCCCATGCAGTCCTGGCCCCAGCCTGGGTCCTGGGTCCCTCAACCCCTTGCCCCGGCCGACCCTCAGGAGCTGGGTGCTGCCTCCTGCCCCGGGCTCCTGGCGCCCCATTCAAGCCTTCCTGCTCTGTTTATTTGCACAGCCAGAAGACAAAAAGCCATCGCTCTGAGTCACTCCTGTTCCCCAGTCGGCTCTGATTCATGCAGGAGGCCCACAGCGGGGACTAACCCGGCCGTTAACCTCTTGGTTTCTTTATGTCTCTACAGCAAAGGCATGTATGGTTTCGGATTGAGAATTCAGCACGGCCCGCTGCATCCGCGTGCTCGTGGGCGAGCTGCTGAGGACGGGCGGCCCGCAGGAGAGGGCCTGCCCCGGGCTTCCCCTCCTGGACACCTCAGAGCCACCTCACCCAGCAGTGATGGAAACTTACAAACATTTCAATCATCGTCCTGCAAAGGATCGGGCCATCTGACAAGGGTGGTTCCAGAATGTGCCAGAAGTATGCACCAACACAACCCCGGGTGTGAAAGAAGACAGGCTCAGAGAAAATTCGATTACGGTTCAGAATCGGAAAGGAAACGTGAGGCTCAGAGCCGGGCTCAGCCTGGGGACCCTTGGTTGGGAGGTTGCAGGTAAATTCAAACCCTAGAGAAGGCTATAAACAACCAGGCTCCAGGGTTCCAGAGAATCTGACTTGCCCAGATGGGAGGGGGTGGAAACCCACCAGCAGCACCAGCCCCTCCTTGGGTCCTGAATGTGTGAGGTTCGTCCCTGAAGGCCAGGAGCGAGGGGTGAGCGATTTCTGTCTTGAGTCCCAGTGATCGGTGAACATAAGCGCCCCCAGAAGGGAAAGTGGTCCTCTCTGGGTCCCTCTGAGTCTGGATTAGGGGGACTGCCTGTTCACTAGTATCTTCTCCACTTGCTTCTATTAACACAAATCTGAAGTGGTTCATGATTTAGACCAGATATCTCCCAGAACAGAGAGACGAACAGAAAAGAAAGACGAATGAGGAGGCTGAACCCAAACCGAGGGCGGGGGCGACCACGGGGGCAGAGGATGAGCTAAGCGCCTGTGCTGATCTGTCCGGGAGATAAAGGGCGGAAAACGGAAAGATGCCCACCCCCTGCTCCCCACAAGCTGGTCCAGGGTTCTGCTAGGGAGCCTAGCTGGGCCAGGTTGGCCAGTTCCGGGAGAAGACATCGGATAATCACGGCATTAAAGGCACTGCGGTGTGAACACAGAGGACCAGGGACAGGATGGGGAGCAGGGATCGCAGAAGATGCAGAAACTATCTCGGAGTTACTTCCAGAGCAACCGAAGCTGTGACTTGGAGAGGAAGCTCCAGGAGGGCAGGTCTGTGGGAGGGCAGAGGGCTTCACCGGGGGACTGGGGTGGGAGGGCGAACAGAGTCTGGAGGAAGGGGCGCTTGGGATGAGCCCTCCACTCTCTCTCAAAAAGTCCCAGTGGCTTTTCTCAAACTGCATAAGAGATACAAGGCATTTGCGGAAAATTTGGAAAATAAAGGAAAGCAATACAAATAAGGAGGAGAGTTCGAGGCTCTTCCGTTGATTCTAGTCCGCAGACATCTGTCCTTAACCTTTCTCTGGACAACGACACCCAGGCGAGCACACACACTGACTCTCCAACCTGCGATCGTGTCGGGTCTGTGCCTGTTTCCCTCCCATCATTACATCTCTGCTGAGAGGTGAAGCCAAGTGAAAGCTGCTCAGTTGTGCCCAACTCTTTGTGACCCCATGGACTATACAGTCCATGGAATTCTCCAGGCCAGGATACTGGAGCCAGTGGCTGTTTCCTTCTCCAGGGGATTGTCCCAACCCAGGGATTGAACCCAGGTCTCCTCCACTGCAGGCGAATTCTTTACCAGCTGAGCCACCAGGGAAGCCCTACATATCTGCAGACGCCACAAAATTTGCTGACTGTATAGTGTTCCAGCACAGGGATAAACCACTTATTCAACAGCTTCCCAGGACACTCCCTAGTGTTAGCAAAGCTGATAAGAGTGTCTTTGTTGCAAGACAGAGCCGCAGTGATTCACTCAAGATAACTCCTGAAAGTGGATTTGCTCCATGCAAGCCGCTTTCCAATTTTTCAGTCTTTTTTACCTACTGTCAAAACCTCTTAGAAAGATTTTACAATTTATCTTCTCCCTGGCAGGGACAGAGGCCCTGGCTCCTCACAGTTTCCTCAATAATGGGAATTGTCATCATATATTATATATATTATTATATAATAAATAAATAAATAATAAATTATATAATGCATAAAATATATAATAAAATGTATAAAAAGCAGAAAATCCACTTTAATATAAAGTCATGTCCTCTTATTTTGAGTTTCTTGGCTACTGTTGAGGTTCAACACTTTTTTATGTGTACTGGGCAACTGAATTTCCTCTTTTATAAATTCATATATTTTGCCCTTATTTTCTGCTGGGTAATTATCTTTTCTCTCATGGATCTTTAAGGGTTCTTTGTCTTGTTAAGAATATTGATTCATTATGAAACAGATTGTAAATACTTCCCAGGTCCTTTCAAAACTCTGGATGTCCTAGTCCTTTGGTGCTTGGAAGTTTAATTTTTTAGACTTTTTCTCTGTGACTTGTTTGCTGTTCCCGGACGAAGCTCTGAACGCAGGAGCCAGGCTGTGAAGGCTCCATCAGCAGTGCCTTCAGCTCCCTCCGTGTCCCGTCAGACTCTGGGGCGGGTGCACCCCGGGGTGGGGGGCATGCGTGTCAGGGATTCCTGCCGAACAGAACCGTGGACCTTGATGGGACAAACCGCGCTCACTGTGTCCCCGCGGATTCACCGGGAGGCCCAATTCGGTGGCAGACGTTTTCACAGAGAGGTTGGGTGACGCCTGACCAGCTCTGGGCACAGTGGGAGGACGAGGTGGATAGAGGGTGCTCCCCGCTGTGGGCACCCAAGGGTATCAGCTTAGCACCCATCCCCCTGATGGTACAGGGCTAGCCAAAAATTTCATTCGGGATTTTCTGTAACGTCTTGTGGAAAAACCCAAATGAACGTTTTGGCCAACCTGATATCTCTGACTCGATGGGATCACCGACGAGATGGACATGGGTTTGGGTGAACTCCAGGAGTTGGTGATGGACAGGGAGTCCTGGCACGCTGCGGTCCATGGGGTCACAAAGAGTCAGACACGACCGAGAGACTGAACTGAACTGATATTTCTGAACCCAGCTGGAGGAAGGATGGAGACCCCCCCCAACCCGGATAGTGCCCTCCCTGCAGTGCTGGCCCGGCGTCCACAGAGTGGCCCCCAGGGGAACACGGCGAGCCCCCAGCTCAGTCGTTCAGGGCAGAGGTGGTGGGACAGCAGAGCAGTGTCCCCAGGCACCGCGGCGCTGGAGCGCATGTGTGCACGGTGCCCTCGTGAATCAAAGCTCACGCCCTCGGCATCCGGGCTCCGTGCTCGCACCTGCAGGAGGAAACACGCTGCAGGGAGGCATCGGGGTCCCCGGATGCATCTGGCTTGTGGGGGCCCCGGGTTCTGGTCAGGGAACCAAACCACTTAGCTTGGGGAGCCGGCGGGCAGCCGGGGTCCTGCCTTGAGTCTCCATGTGAGTCCTCGCGGAGCAGCTCGGGGGAGTCTGTCTGCCTCCCTTCTTCCCCTCCTGGTGGCTCTCTTTTCTGGGGGGAGGGTGGAGGGTACCAGGAAGAGGGGAACAGCAGCAGTATCTCTGCTTGCACCCCTCCTGGGGAGAGTCTTCTCCCTCAGCTGCCAGCTCTCCTGGGCCCTCTCGTCTGGATTCTCCAAACCCTGCCCGTGAGCCCAGCCCCACCTGTGGGGTTTCTGCAAGCAAGTCAACGTGTGGACTAGGCGACACCACGAAGGCAGTGGTGTCTTTAGAAACGGACCCGAACCCCGGCAGAGGAAGCCCCAGGTGAGCATGCGTCCTCCAGCCCTCTCAGCGGGTCCCTGGGGCGGTGGCCAGGAAGCAGGTGAGGGGTGAATGCATTCACAAGGGCACCATGCCCGTTGGCAGCCTGGCACTGCTGTGCCCGGGGACACTGCTCTGCTGTCCGAGCGCCTCTGTTCAGAGCACTTGAACCAGGGTCTCGCTGCATCCCCCTGGGTGCCATACCCTGTGGACACCAGGGCAACACTCGAGGGAGGACAGCGGACACACATCAGCGAGGGAAGGAGAGACGACCCCCCAGCTGGCCCTGAACGATGTCCTGCCCGCTCCTCCCCTTGTCCCTCTCTCTGCGGGCAGCCCCCAAGAGGCTGGTCACACGTCCACTCTGCACTGGGCCAGGGTCCCGGCCCTGAGAAAGGCGACTTTGGAGAAAGAGAGGGATTCACCCACAAGAGCAGCTCAGGGCCTGAGGCCCCCTTCTCAGGAATCGCCACATCAGGACAGCCACAGAATCCGTCCCCTTTGAGCCTGCGAACTGGACTGAAATGGTCTGATGAGTGGGTGGGCCCTGGGCTTTGGGGAGCCCAGTGTTGGATGCAACAGGCTCCAGGGATTCTGGGCCAGCCACTCACATGGGTGTGGAAGATGCTTCTGCTCTGGTCCATTGGGCCGCCAGCCAGCAGGGCAGAACCCTGGGGCCACTCACTCCCCTGCCCCCTGCCCCCCAACCCCAGCACCCGGCCCCCAAGCAGAGGCTTCTAAAGGTACAATCGACAGGCTGCCAAGTGTGCTGTCAGAATTGTTAGAGGAGCCTTTCTGATGAAGATGTAAAAGAGAGATTTCGAAAGGAAAACGCTTTTAGGCTGCACAGCTGACGAGATGAGAAGCCTCTGATAAGGCCTGAACCACGTGGACCAGCAGATAACATCTTGGGAAAGTGGACGAAAGCAGACGGTCTAGCCCACCTCCACCCTCGAGGCTTATTGGTCACCAGAGAGGCCCATGGTCTGACTCATAGGGGTTTTTTTGGTGCTAAAATACACATAATATACAATTTATCATTTCAACCATTTTAAAGTATACAATCCAATAGAATTTCACTCTGTTGTACAAACATCACCATGATCGAGTTCCAGACCTTTTCCATCACCCCAAATAGCAATCCCACACCCGTGGAGCAGTCCCATCCCAGCCCGCCCCCACCCAGTCCTGGTCCCCGGCAACCACGGATCGGCTTTTGCTTATTCCAGATATTTCATACAAATGGAGTCACACACTTTCCGGTCATTTGTGTCTGAGTTCTTTAAGTCAGCATAAAATGTTTCCAAGGTCCGCCTGTGTTGTATGAACAGCCTGAGTCAGAGCGCCGTTCCCTCGGCCGAGTAATACTCCACTCGACAGACAGAGCACAGCACGCTGACCCCCCTCAGCTGGTGGACGTCTGTATCGCCTCCCCCTCTGGCCGCTGCACGCAGTACTGCTGTGAACATTAGTGAACACTTCGGTCTGAACACCTGCTTTCTATTCTTTGGTGTATACACCCAGGAGGAAACGGCTGGGTCCTACTGGCTCTTGGAATGTTGATAACCACAGAGCTATCTGCACCTTACTCCGCCTTTTTAGAGACAAGAAGACTGAGTCCCAGCGAGGCTATGACATGCCTCAGCCCAGAACTGTAGGCCTGAGAGCAGGAAAGCGGTGCCCACTGCATGGCCACTTCCGAGGAAGTCCTACTCAGACGCTCCCTCCCTTAGACACAGGACAATGGGCTTCCCCCAACAGATTCACTTGGAGACCTAACCTGCTCCCACAAGAGCAAAGCCTTTGCTTTCTAATTATAGTCTCCCCAAATAGAAAAAGGCCATGTCAGAGGAGTTCTTTCTAAGGGAAAGAATTACAGATGGTTTAGTCCAGAAACGGTATTTTCACTGAAGAGCAAAACACATTGTGGAGAGACACGGTGACCACATACAGTCACGGACATTTAAAGCCCTCAGAATTCATGAATATCTGCTTCACCCTGTGAAGCGTCAAGCAGAAGAGAGCTCAGCATGTGAAGGAGACACACCAGCTTTGCCTTCTGTGTCCTCACGTCCCCTTTGCCTCTTTCTGGTTAGAAAAAGTGAGATTATGTGATTAACACTGAATGACACTCGCCGTCACTTTCAAAAAATACACCACACGAGCAGATGGTCTAAGAGCGTGCTTCATAGACTCTGACACGGACACGCTGCCAGGGACAAGCCAGGAGGTGAGCTCCGTCGTCCGTGCAAGTAACACTTTATCACCGTCAGGAGCCTGGCCACTCCAGCAGAAGGACACTTCACGAGATGGACAGTGTGGTCGCTCGGCTTCTCTCGGCAAAGCCAGGCTTGTCTGTTTCCCCCGAAACCCTCGGAGGTGGGCAAGTGTCTTTAGATGAGGGGGAGCTTGAAAGTGAAATTTGACGGAGGGGCTGGATCCCCAGGAGAAGGAAATAAATGCTGAGTTCCCGGTGCCTCCAGTTAACCTTGGCAAAAACCGAGCCATACTGGGCTCACGCTCAGGCATCCGTCCGCATGACCTGAGGGTGGATCAGGAGCAGGTCCAAGACCCGTCCAGTCCAGCTGAGCACTGCAGAGATCCGCATTGTGGAGACCGCCACCTGGGGTCCCCACCCCTAGGCGGAGGGACCACCCTGGCCACAGAGCTCTCAGGGACCTCTGCTTTCTCGGGCACCAGAGGCACCCAGGGATGGGGGCAGGGTCCTGCAGTCGGGGGCCACCTCTGGGACACCTCTGATGCCGTCTGGGGTGATGCTGAGCTCTGGGGGCACGTGGCAGGTGAAGGCTCTTCAGGTCTTCATTTAGAGGCCCTGCAACCTCTGGCCTGGGGTGTCATCCCAGCAGGGCTGAGGGGGCCCTATTGGATTTTACAAAGTGCCACCTTCTGGGAAGACCAGGAGGGTGTGGCTCTGATAAACCACTCTTTTCTAGGTTCCTGAGGGAGCCTGGGGGGTGGGGGGGTGGCGATGGGTCTGCAGGGACCAGCAGAGGGAGGTCCAGCTTCTGTTTCCTTCCTAAGGGGCCTCAATCCTCTCGATCGCCCTATTTTCATGTGAAATTCTCCACACACCACTTTTCCTATTCACACCTTCGCCTTCTCTTTTACTCTGCCACTCCTGAAGAAGTTACCTTTGTCGTATTATAAAGCTCTAAGTGATTGGCTCAAGCTTACAGCATCACTGGAGATGCGTACAAACACTGAATTACTCAGATACAATTGTTCAATGTAATAAAACAAAAGTGGATGTAGACAATAGCGATCTTTGAAATAAGCGGATAAATATATCATAGTCCCTGCTTTTTGCTTACTGTTTAATTAAAAGAGAATCTCTATCCTCAAAAAATTGTCTTAAAGAGACTTCTGGAACTGGCAATAATTCAACATCCAGCAAAACAGCCTTGACGTAATTCCGCCCTTAGATACCTGACTGTGTGGACTCTTGACACGAGAGGGAGGTAAGTGGAGATCCCGTGCAGCGCTGACACGGGCTCCACGGAATCCCAGCCCCGCACGCTCCCACTGGTGGGATCACCATGTGGTCCATGCAGTTCTGGCCGGCTGAAGCAGGTCATTTTACACAAGAGAAATCAACAAAACAGGACACAGCACGCTTCCTGGGGTACAGATCTCCACTGGGGGACTTCCAGTATCAGTGAAGCAATTTTCCTAGAAAATGTGAGCAACAATCGCTAAGGAGAAGGAGTCGCCAAGCACAGGGGTGTGTGTGGCGGGGGCGGGGGGATCTGGCTGCAGATCTATGGCTGAGCCCACTGGACTTCCAGAACACCCGGGACTGCTCAACTCGGAGAACCTGAGGTGCACGCTTATTCCCTGTGCCCGAGCGTGAGACTGTGGGGATGTGATGATGGCCTTCGCACTCCTCCTGTCTCACCTGCTATGATACAAAACCTTTATGTGGACTCCAGTCAATAATCGTGATAGATTTCAGCTAAAGAATAAGCATAAGAAAGGGTGTGGGGTTGTGGGGGTCGGGGAGGGGGAGGAGCTGAAGAAGAAATGCTCACGAGACAAAGAAAAAATGTACAAAGGACCAAGTCTGTCTCAGGTTCCACCTGCGCACACAGATACCATGAAAGAGGACAGCCGCTTGGCTGTTTGCATCCTGAAGACTTTGAACAGTTTAGGCCCCAGCGTATAGTATGCAGTTTGGAATGATTTAAATTCAGGAAAATTAATCTTCAGGGAAGACATTATTTGTCAGTTGAACCAAATTATGTGAACAGAGTGGTTCCATCCCTGAATCAGGAAGATCCCCTGGAGGAGGGCACGGCAACCCACTGCAGTATCCCTGCCTGGAGAATCCCATGGACAGAAGAGCCTGGCGCTACAGTCCACTGAGCTGCCAAGAGTCAGACACGACTGAAGCGACTTAGCACGCACAGATGCATGTGAACAGAGATGTGTTGATGCTCAACCTGAGACAGAAAATAAGGACTCTTCCTCCCTCCTTTCCTCTCCAATTTGCAGTGAGGCAGGCATTTCCCAAAGAAACAGTCAGCGCCTGTGTGTTGGTCAAGGTGGTCTCATTAAGAACAGGGCTTTCAATGTGACCGGCCCTCCGGAAGTGACCCAGTAAGGATCGATCCTGCTAACGCTGCGGCGAGCTCGCCTTGTTCTTCCTCCATGGACTTGAGTGTCCGAGATCGGAAAAGACACGAGCAGGGAGCAGGCACTTCTGCACCCACGGGGCCAGCAAGTCAAACAAAGCAAACAGCTTTTGACTTCTGATCCCACTGCACTCCCTGCAAACGAATCTACTTCAGGGACTGAGATTAATGAAGGGAAATAGCAGCTCAATGTCCATTTCTGGGTTTCCTGATTGAAAGAGCACGCTGCCTGCTCGCGTTCTGACTTCCAGGATGCTAAATTAACGCGGAACACACAAAGAAACCCACCGCGACAGCCGAGTCAGAGACGGTAAACCACAGGCCTGTGTTTTCTTTCAGGGAGTTTGTTTATTTCACAAGCTGTCCCTCACGAAGCCCTCACTTGTCTCTGGAGCAGGCAAACGTCTCCTGACTCTCTAAGGAGAGGGAGACTCTCAGAGAGACTGTAACAGAAAGGCCACTGTGACATTTTATTTGTACAGCCACAGAAGACCACAGGAACAACAAAAGCTGGGGCATCTGTTCTCCACGGGGAGGCGGAGAAAGGCTGCCCGCGCCTCCTTCTCCAAGCACAAGGCGAAACGCCCACCCTCAGGTTTCCTTCTGAGTTGCTCTGCCTGACTCTCCACAGAGACTCTGGCTGTGACCCCGCCAGAAACCTCAGCCCCTGAGGTTGGGGTTGGATGTTTGGTCACCATCAAAGGGTTAATACGAATTAAGGTCTTTGCCCAAATCTTTCCTGCCAGTCATATGCCAGATGTGCATGTCCAGAAAACCAAATGCAAACTCTCCATCATAAACAGTGAGAAAAAGGAATTTAATGTCAGACGACTCAGGTGACCATTCCTCCCACCCCAAAGATGCAGGTGGCTATTTTCAAGGCTGAATATAAGCTAGAAAGAAAGGAGTATTTTTCAGAATAACCGAATTTGATGGCTTAAAGCTCGTTGGATTCAACCCCGCCCTTCATTCAACCGACGGGAAATTCTGGTCTAAAGAAAGGAGAGACGTGCCCAGTTTTAGAGGCACCGCTCTTAGGATGGGAAAAGTGAAATGACCATTCCACAGGAGCTGTCACGAGAAGCTGGGTCATCTTAGTCTTTCCCTGATCAAGTAACAGGAAAACAAAATGATGGGAAGAAACTGAGCAATAAATAACAGCCTCCACAGACACCATGCCTCAACTCTCCCAGTCAGGTCCCTTCTTACACATAATCACAGGATCATATTATTCTGAACGAGAGAGTTGTGGATAAAATAATACAGATATTCAAAGCACGAAAGACATTGTTTTGATTCAAAATGACTCTCTTTTCAACTAACCATGAAACATTTCTCTTATGTCGGAATAAAGTTACATGTTGACTTTTCCAATTTCTGATTTGAGTCTGCTCTTAGCGTGACAACTGCTAGCAATCACGGGAGAAAAATCCCACCGTGCCTTAGTTGACATCAGCATGAAAATCATACTGTTAATGTCACCGTGTCTCACTCCAAAACAAACATTAAATTAAAGCTCATTTAATACAACTAAATTGCATTCAAAGACTTACTACTGAACCTACACACAAAATATGTCCCTATTAACAACAAACAAACCCTAATGTAAAATAAACATGACTGAGTTTAGGATTTGATACCTGTCTGTCTTTCTTTTTCTCTGTCTGTCTGTCTCTCTGGGTCTCTCTGTTTCTCTCTCTCTCTCTCTCCCCACCCCTCAACTGTGTATGACTCCAAATACTAACATTTCAATCTCTCCACTTCCTGGATGAATAATTTGATAAGTCATTGCCTTTAGAACAGTTGTATGTGTGAGAGAGAAATGTAAGTCAATATAGACAGTTATCTTACAAGCAAATGTCATCAGTTTCAGACTTAGTATCTTCCAAGGAAATGTGTCAGTTTCGATGAATATTTCCTAAAATTCCTCTGAAAAATATATTCTTGATTAGCATAGGAATAAATATATGGATTGGTATTTCTCCTTCAGATTTCTAGGATTTTACTCTTTGTTTCTGAATGATAAGGAACCACTTCTAAATAGTTACATGTTGAAAATATGAGCAGTCCCCTTATATTCTGAAAAGTGCAATAATGCTAATGACATCAGGAAAAAAGCTCAAAGCGTATTTTTGGCTTATTACTCTGAGATGGGTATAATCCTTCCTTATATAATTTGCTCATTTGAAAGAAACTTTTAAAATTCTTGTGGAGTATCTTTTCTTTTGTTTTAAAGTGTTTTTAATTGGGGCATTTTTTACAGCCTTAATTGAACTTGTTACAATTTGCTTCTGTTGTTACACTTGGTGTTTTGACCATGAAGCACATGGGGTCTTAACTCCCCGACCAGGAGTGGAACCTACACCCCCCTGCATTGGAAGGCAAAGTGTTAACCACTGGACTGCCAGGGAAGTCCCCTGGAATATCTTTTCTTTCAAACTTTTTATTTTGAGACAATATTAGATTCACATGACGTTGTAGGAAATAATACACAGAGAGTCTTTTACATGCTTCATTCCCTTTCCCCCAGTGTAACATCTCAAAAAACTATATACAATATCACAATCAGGAGACTCACACTGATACACTCTCCAGATCTTACATAGATTTCACCAGTTTTACATGTACCCATGTGTGTGTGTGTGTGTGTGTGTGTGCGCACACACGTTGTGTGCATATTTCATCCTACACAGTTTTATCACATATGTAGACTCAGGTGACCATGTAAAATATGCTTTTAGGCAGTTTCTGCTTTTAGTGTTCCATCTTGGCTTTACTTTTGAGTGCATCCATGTCCGTCTCCCTCAGTTTCTATGTCTACTTTATGGCTCTCTCTGTATCTTGGCTACGCTAACTTAGTCATCTCTTCTTTGAATTTTATTGCCTCATCCATGAACTCTTTCTCGCAGAAGGCTTTGTTTTTGGTTTGCTTTTTGCAGCACATTTATCCTTTCCCAGGACAAGACACAAACATAAACAGACATTCCAGCATACATTCACAGGGTTTTTTAAGACACCAGTGAGAATAGATTAATATAAATACTAAGCTTAAAAACTGTCATAAAAGTTCAGCCTTTAAAATTGGCTTATTAAAATATTTGTTTTTTTAAAGCCCAGATTTAAACTGCAGTTATGAGTTATAGTACTCCACTCAGAAAGAGTTTACTTTATGATCTTTCTGCCAGGCGAAAGGGATCTGGCATCTCTGCCGTCTGTCCAAAATATAGAGAAGCAACGAGCATGAAAACTCAATTCTTTCAGGCTCAAGACTTGTCTGAAAAGAGTACAGCCCTCAGAAAACCTCAATAAAGTACTACATTTCAAATGACCTCAAACAGCCACTCTCAAAGTCCCAAGCTTCCAGCCCCCACTCTGGCCAGATGGGCAGCGAGACCTGCTTCCTGCAAGATGGAAAGAGTAACTACAGACATTTAAGGGAACTATATCCAGAAAGGGAGGTCAGCCCTACATCAGATCTTTTCAATGGGTGTTTTATAACAAAATGTTGCCTATATTTCAAGTAGCTGGGTCATTCATTCTACTTCTTCCCGTGACCAAGCAAAAGGTCGATTAGGGTTCTGCATTTCCATTCTCCACAGGCAATTCATTTTCTTTCGAGACCAGCTAGCATTCCGAATGTAGCTGTTGACAGGTATCTCCAAGAAGTCAGTTTTCTGAAGAGAGGAAAAGGCTTACATGTATTGGATGGTTAGAGGGTCACCCTCCGTTCTCCAAAGTAACTAAAAGTTCTTAGGGAAACAAAGCTAGTATGTTGAGAGTAGGGACCTATGGGAAACCTGCACATGGTGCTGAAGTTAGAGAGATGTCTTCTTTATCCACAAAGCACGGAACAGGAAAAATGTCCAGTAAGTAGCCACCTCACCCAGGTGCCTCTGACCATGCACTGGGACTCTGGCATTTATTGAGAAAACGGAAAACTCCTTTAGAGATTTTCTGCTTAGATGAACGCAGATGACTGTCCAAAGACACCTGATTTATTGTGTATTTGCATTTTTAAATACCAGGCCAAAGAAGAAGGTCAGGATAAACGTTAGCACCAGCCAAACTCAACATTTCCTGTGTCTCTTTGTACTAAGGGACAGTTTCGGCTTTTAATAGCATTGCTGCTCATCTCAACACAGACTTTCTCATGTATCTCAGCAGACACTAAAATCGCATACCTCTGATGGGAAGGTCTAGAAAGTCTTTACTAATACATATGCCTATGTTTTAACATCAACATAACCTATGTAGCAACATTTGCAGGAAATCAAACCAATTATGCCTGTATCTACACTCATACAGACGAACGGGTTAAAAACGGAAAGAAAGCAAAAGTTGGTCGAACACGCCTGATAAAAAAAACACGGCAAGTCCAGAATCATCCGTGTGTCAGCAATTTTCACATTTCCCTTCTCGTCCTGTACACTGTGGGCATCTGTCTACTAAGGAAACTGCTTTATCAGACCTAGTCAGTTACACTCAAGTATATAAAAGTAAATAGTGGGTCCCACAAAGATCATTTGCTCTCCAGCTAAATGTGTTTCTCTCTTACATTTTGCAGATTTTTTCCCCTGAGCAAACTCTTTAACGCTTTTCGTTTATTCATTACAAATAATACATTTCATTGCATATATTGTTCAGTTGTGATCTATGTCTGATAAGTTTCAGGAATGCAATTCTTTTTAAGTGAATTTTAAATGATCCTAAGAAATTCTTGCATTAAGGTAATACCTCTTGCTTTTGCTTTCAATAATTTTCTGGAGGGAAGCCTTAATGATAATTGTGTTGACATTTTCCTTAAACAAGGCTATATATGTGTACATTTTAAAAAGATGACCTTCCTCATCTGTTTGTTCTTATTTTAGATGTGCTATAAACTATGCATGGTGGAAAGGGTAAATGGAATTAACTAATGGACGCTCATAATTTAGGCAGCAAAAACCAGAATTAATGTATTATCCCACTGTAGCATTTTAGTACTCGCCAATCCAAACTTTCTTTCCTGGGAAAATATGTGATTGAGACATTTTCCATCTGCTTTCGACAGAGATCGGAGAAGATCCCCCTAAGTGACTCTCTACTAAAAATTCTTCCAAACAAACAAAAAAAAAGCCTATAAAATAATTATTATCTTAGGGGCCTATTTCACAAATGAATGTTCCATGGCACAGAAATAAAAACTAAAAAAAAAAAGAAGAAAAAGAAATAAAATCCACCTGTGCTAGAGGAGCTTTTCCTCTCCACAGCAAAAACATGTGCATATATCATAGAGCACATAGGAAAGAAGTGGATATGCTTGGGAGAGTGGGCGGCTGCACGCCCGTGATTAATCTAAATTCCTTCTGTGTGAAGTGGAGACGTGAAGAAAAACACTGCAAGATGAGCAGGAAAGTCCAACAGACCAAGGAGGGAGGGATTTTTAACTGGGCCCTCTCCCCACCAAAAATCGTGAGCCCTTCCTTTCATCGCCCGAGAGAGAGCCACGGTCACAGAGCCTTCTGGAAGGGACAGAACAGCATCTCCGCGGTTAGGGAAGGTCTGAGGGTCTCCAGAAGTGTCTGGTGAAAGGGGGCCGGCGCGGGACACCCCGAGCGCTCCCCTAGAGAAAGCGGGGACTCGCCGGGCTCGGCGGCTGCACTCCGCCGGCTCCCGCGCAGGCCCCCGCTGCACCGCCTCGCCTCCCTTTCTCCTCGCAAACCTGTTTCCCAGCCTGGACCCTTCGGACCGAATGCTCGGCCCCCATCCAGACTCTCGAGGGTCAAAGCTGGGGCCAGAGCCCGCCAGCTCCGAAGTCCACTCCACCTGCCTGCTGGCAGCCGGGGTTCCCCGTGGCGATGTCTGCCTCCGGCCTCCACGCTCGGGTCTCCGCGCCTCCGCCTCGGCCCTGTCCTCCGCCTTTCCGATGCGGACGGTCCTCAGCTCCCGTGCTGCACTGGCCCCGGCGCCGCCCGCGCGGGGCAGGGTCCTCCGGCTTTCCCCAGGCCAACAGAGGCGCCGCCGGTCCGCGCCTCTGCGCCCACGCGGGCAGCCAGGGCGCCGACGGCCGGGTCCCCGAGGCGCGGGCCGGGGTACCTGCACGAGCAGCCAAGGAGATCTGGGTGTCCGCACGACGAAAGCGCGCTGCCTCTCCCCGGGAACCGGGCAAAGCACCGTCAGGCCCGGCAACTTCGCGGGCGGCCTCAGCTCCGAGGGACGCAAAGAACAACTGGTCCTCAGCCCTTTGCCCCAGGCCGGCTCCAGGCAGTTCTGATGTCCATTCCCCCGACGGTCAACCACAGACCTTTACCCACCATTCCCACAGCACCAAGGATGGAAAATAACGACTGTCACCAGTCCGCCCGTTCCCGACCGATACCCTGCCTGGGAGCTTGCCCCAAACCACAGGGGTGCCCCTGGGACCTGGCAGCTTCCCGACCAACCCCCATCTCTGGCTAGGAGGAAAGGCGCACCCCATCCTCGCAGCCGCGGCCTGCGGGCCTGCGCCCACCGCGCGCGCAGCACCTACCCTGGCGCGCCGGTCCGGACGTGGGTGGCGCGGCGCTAGTGGGAGGCGGACATGGACCACGCGCCCTCCATGCGCCACACGGAGAAGGCGTAGCTGAGGCGCTCATGGGCCACGTAGCTGCAGCTGGTCATCTTATTGTCCATCTCGTCGCTCTGCAGGACCTGGTAGAGGAAGTCTATGTACCTGGCGGCCAGCTTGAGCGTCTGGATCTTGCTGAGCTTGTCCGAGGGCAGCGTGGGGATGATCTTGCGCAGCGCGGCGAAGGCCTCGTTGAGCGACTGAGTGCGCTGGCGCTCGCGCACGTTGGCCAGGATGCGCTGGCTCTGCAGCTCCTCGAAGGACTGCGCGCTCGGGCTGCCCTTCTTGCCGCGCTTGCCGGGGGTCGGGCTGCCATCTTCGCTCGACTTCTTGCTGTAGCGCCGTTTCCGGCCGAAGCGCTTGGGCTGCCGCTCGAGCTCCTCCTCGCTGGTGCCCAGGCTGTCCACGGGGGACACGGGCGAGCTGGAGCCCTCCTCCATGGCGCCCGCCCGGCGCGCGAGGGGCTGGGGGCGCCGGGCGCAGAGCGCGCGCCGCTGGCCAAGCCCGCGGTCGCCGAGCACACGCTCCCCGAGTTGCTCGAAAGGCTCTGATTTCAAGGCCGGCTTGTGCAAAACCGAGGTCTCCGGGAGAGGAAGTTATTCTAACTTTTTTGGAAACCCTAGCCGGGCTGGGTTGCTAAATAGTTGTCAGTAGCGAGGGCGGCGCGCTGATTGGTCGCCGCGACCGGGGGCAGGACGAGTTCTGGGGCCTCCGCCGGCCGCCCCCGCCCCCCGGCGCGGCACTTTCAGTTTTGCCTCCCCCTTCGGCCCCGGCCGCGGCGGGCACCCGGGACTGCCCGGCCTTCGCGCGCGCCGCCCGCGCCTCCGCCCCGGGCTCTGACCGCTCTCCGGCCGTGCCGCGGGCTCAGCCGATCCCGCTTTGTCTGCTCCTTAACTGGAGATCGGGCAGCGCCGAGCTGCGGGGTCTCTCCCGCGGCGCGAGGGGTACGGGAGGCAAGTCCTACCCTAGATGCGCTCCCAGGAGGTGAGGACGCGGCGGGGAGCCCCCGGGGACGCCCGGGCCAGTGTGAGCCTTGCCTGTCCCCGGGCGCACAGAGAGTTAGCGAGGTGGCCCGCACGTTCGGCCAGGGGAGGGGGAAGTGCGGGACCAGTGGCCCCGTCCGCGGGCGGGCTGACACTCGGGTGCCCTCGGAGACGCGGCTACCTACGGCCGCGCCGCGGGGATCCTTGGAGGCGCGCGGCCCGCTTTGCCCAGCTGTTATATGGGAGGGGGGTGTCTCACCCCAACTTGCTGAGGAGCCCCGGCCCCCGACGCCCTTCGCAGGCTGTCCTTCTAAGTGGATTAAAACCTCAGCACCAGCGCGCGCCTCCGCTTGAGCGCCCAGTGCCCACAGAGCCCACCTGCCTGGCCCAGCCTGGGGTACGAGAGCCCGGCGAAGGCGCTGGCTAGGCCGCGGGGCCGGGGCTCCCCCTCTGCGAATCGGCCGGGGACGGAGGGAGGTCTGGGGAGGTGCCCGGCCTCCCTTACCCTGGGTGCCTGCGGGCAGCCCTAGCGGCCGCGGCGCGGGGCCCGGCCCGGCTTCAGCGGGCGACCTCGGGCGGGGGCCTCCGGCCCCGCGCCATCTGGACGCCGAGCGCGGGCGCGTTTGAAGTGGTTCGGGGGCTCTTTGTTCGCCAGGCCGCTCTGGCTCGGGGCCTGGAGGTGGTTTACGGCCTGGATGCCTTTGAACCTATTCCCAGGTGAGCCGGGCTCAATTAGGCCCGGGCCTGAGCGGGCTGTCAGGCGAGCCGCGTGATCAAGAGCGCGCTGGGCCCTTTTATTGCACTTGAACTCGGGGCCGGGGGTGCTCGGCCTCGGCTGCTCCTAGGCGGGCCGCGACCCCCGCCTTAGGAAACCCGAGGGCGAGGGCTGTGCTTGCGGCCGGACGGCTCAGGGCGGCCCCACAGCCGGCGATTGCGGGGCAGAGCAGCGGGGCGAGGCCCAGCACAACGCGGCCGCGCCCCGGCTCTTTGGGCTTGCAGCTTCTCCCGGGCGGGCCCGCGGGCCGCAGGGTCCTAGGACTGCAGCGTCCTGGGAGTCGCCGCGCCCCGTCCGCCCCGCCTGACCGCCCGCCCCCTTCTCCAGCTCTGCTATAGCCCTCACATTATCTAGAGCAGCGCTTTCCCTGTCTCTTTAAAAAAAAAAAAAAAGTCTAAAATAAAAACTTAAGGAACAAAAGAGAGGGCGAGAAAGGCCCAGGGAGCGATCTGGCCTCGAAGGGCCCCAGCCTCGCGGAGGCTTGGCTCCTCTAAGGACGGACGTTGGCCTTCCAGAGACATTAAGGACTTGCTGCTCTTAACCTCCTCTGTGTCACTCAGTGTGGGGAGTCAGCTTACAGAGCACCGCTTCCGCCCAGCTTAAATAAGTCCGGAGACATCCCTCCGCCTCCGCCTACCCTTGAACCCGGCGGTCTAAGGAGAAGAGGAGTCGGCCTGGTAGCCTGCTCCACCGGGCTGTTTGTCTCACTGCGCTTGGGCCTAAGAATAATGTCTGGCAGTTGGGGTCTAAGAGTCAGTCGTGTACCTCAGCTGCCGCAGTAGGTGGAGTGGGCTTGTGAGGGGCTGACAACTGGTGTCCAAGTAACACTGTTGTGCACAGGTAAGATTCTCCTGTAGGAAAATACGCTTTAAAAATTTCTCCTTGAAAAGTTGCTCAGGAGGGCACAGGACAAGCCCTCATTACGACACTTGTGCCCTTGCCTTGTACACTCGCGTGCTAAGTCGCCAAGTCGTGTCCGACTCTTTGTGACCCTGTGGACGGCAGCCCGCCAGGCTCCTCTGTCCATGGGATTCTCCAGGCAAGAATCCTGGAGTGGGGTGCCATTTCCTCTTCCAGGGGATCTTCCCAGTCATAGCACAACAAGGCTTAAAAGCATGGTTCCCGCTGTACACGGTGGATATGGTGGAGAGGTAGGTGCTCACTCTCCTTTGCATCCTTGTTCTCCTGTTCCTTCCTGAATCGCAGGGGATGACAGGCTGCGAATGACCTCGCTCGGCCTTTGGCAGCCCTGGTCTGCAAGATGTCATCTCATGGGGTGTGGGACGGAAGAGGGCCGAGGCCCTGCCTACCCCGTCCTTGGTGAGCCCAGGGTGGAGGTGTTTGATTGCTCCTGGTAATGCAGTGTCTGGTCACATCTAGATGGGAGGGAAGGCGTCACTTTTCTGGTGCGGAACCCAGCAGCCCAGGGGGCTGGCAGAGGTGGCGGTGGCAGTCGCTCCCTGATTCCAGCCGGGTTCTGGAGCCAGCTTTCCTGATACGGTGAGTCAAGGGCTCCACTCTGCACCACAGTTTGCAAGTCAGTCCACAGCGTTCTACGTAGAATCTGTCATCAGTCCCACTGCAATTATGTCATGGTCCTAATAAGTTGTTTCCCACAGAAACCAGCCACAGCGTGGGCCCTGTTCTCTGCCAAAGAACCCCAAGGCACCCCCACTCTGGACTGGGGTGTGGAAGACAAACACCAGGGCTCTCCCCGGGGGGCCTTGTTTTCTTGACAACACTCACTCGTAACGTGAGATAACCCGGGCCTTTGCCGCACATTTAGGAATGCCTTTAAGGTCAAATCAACAACCGACTCACGCTCTGACTTTTTTTTCTTTTCGCGTGGAACATACACACCAAATTTCAATTTAAAACCAACACTGGAAAGATCAACAGTGGCCTAAAAAGAACGGAAAGAGAGAAGAGCGTGTAGGACTCTGGGACAGAAGCCAGTCTTCTCTGCATACACCTTGTTTTGTAGATTTGACTTTGAAACCATGTAAGTGTTCCACATAATTATTTAAAAATTGAAGCAAAATGAGGAAAAAATAGAAATCCCTAAAAAGTCAAAAGCAAAATCAGACAGATGTACCTAATTTTGTATCATCTTGGTGGCTTACCCAAGCAGGCAGGAATAATTGCAGATCACTTTAAACGCTGTGATTTGACTGCACGCATCCCTGGAGGGGTACACTGCAAAGGAGAGAGGAAAGAAGCGCATCAAGTCTGAATCTGTTTTCGGTGTTCATATTCCTAGGAACGGGATTGCTGCTGTCATTCTGAAACTGTGAGCTGAAGCAAGCTTTATGTTTACATCTTTGAGAGTCAAGATTTCCAGCCTAAAAGGAGAGAGATACAAATATACAATGAAAGAAGTAAGAGCGTGTCTTGCTAAATTTGCTGGAAATATCAGTGTGAGCTCACTTAGTACTTCCTCTTAAATCATGCATCTGCTGACCCTGGCCATTGAAAAGTCACAGAAGTGTTGAGTGACCCAGGGGCAGAGACCACCACTGGTGTCCAGGTGATGGTCTCTCCTTGAAGAAATAGCTGAACTAAGGGCTGAAGCAAGGTGTGGACAACGTGGACAGGGTGCATCTGTTCCACTAGAGAGCAAGGGAGCTTTCGGCGACTCCTGGTCTTGCAAGGATCTTGTCACTGCACAAGAGCTTCCCAACCATGGTGGACTGGGCAAAGCTATCATCCAGTGTGGTTCTAGGAGTTGTTGTTCAGTCGCTAAGTTGTGTCCAACTCTTTGCAACCCCATGAACTGCAGCACACCAGCCTGAGTTTGCTCAAACTCATGTCCCTTGAGTTGTTGATGCCATGCAACTATCTCATCTTCTGTTACCCCCTTCTCCTCTTGCCCTCAATCTTTCCCAGCATCAGGGTCTTTTCCAATGAGCTGGCTCTGCGCATCAGGTGGCCAGAAGATTGGAGCTGTAGCTTCAGCACCAGTCCTTCCAATGAATGTTCAGGACTGATCTCTTTTAGGATTGACTGGTTTGATCTCCTTGCAGCCCAAGGGACTCTCAGGAGTCTTCTCTAACACCACAGTTTGAAAGCACGAAACTTTAATGAGCTTCACTTTAATTCATGACTCAGGAAGGCTTGTTTTCTCTCCCCGTCCCCACCCTTTTTAAATAGTTCCTTTGAGTTCTCACTGCCCTGTCTTGTTGGTTTTTAATCTTAAAATCTGTTACATACACCTTCTGCCCTCTCCTTCCCCCTCACCATCAAACCCTGCTCTTCAGACTTTGCACTTTCCAGTGGAGCCCAGCAGATCCTGTTGACTCTGATGGGTGCAGAGATAATATGATTTGTGGTCACACTCTAATAAAAACATGCACTTTGTTGTACACTGCAGAGAAAAATGAACAGAAGACAGAGGAGTATCAGTACAGGCCTTTTAACTATCACTGACTGTGTGCTTAGCACCGAAGCTAAGAAGGGGAGTAGGAACCCCATAACAGAGACTTCACGATGCAGCACATCGAGGGGTGTGGTGGAGTGGTGAACCCAGGCTGAGAAGGGAGAGCACGGCAGGTCAGGTAGGCTGGGAAAGACATCAGCAAAGGGTGAGCAGGTCCACCAGGAGAGGTGAGGATGTGAAAGAGCAATGGGTGCCCCCACTGTGGGTGGGCTCCTGCAGTTGGGAGCTCAGAAGATCAGTGGCCGGCACTCCTGGTTACAGGTGATACATGTATAGCCTGTACCTGCTTAACCGAAAAAGAATTTGCTCACTCCTCGGGGAGCTCAGGCTCCAGCAGGTTTCAGGGTTAGCTGGACCCAGAGGTTTCAGTGATGTTGTGTCTCTCTGTTCCCTCTCCACCCTGCAGCTGTGCTTCCCTCTGTGTGTGGGCCTCACTCTGTCTTGGTGCAGGGGGGCCTCCCCCTTCTGCCTGAGGTTGACAGGCATCACACTCCAGGGTCATATCCCCCTGGGGTGGCATTGCTGATTCGACAGTTTTCTCCTCTTGCTTCAGCATAAAAGGTGAGCATGGAACCCAATCTGGCTGGACTCCACCATGTGGCTGAGGGCCCTGAGAGTGGGTAGATTCCCCTGGAAGAGACATTGGGCCCATGAGCAAGGCGTGATGCAGCAGCACCATGGATGAAGTTTGGGCCCAGCCTCTCCAGAGTCTCAGAAGAGCAGTTACCAAGGTTGGATTTCCTTCTGAAGGTGATGGAGATCAAAACAGGGTTCTAAGGAAAGATGTGATGACCAACTTTTACTTTGAGAGAAGTTGACAGCCAAGTCGGAGGTGACAGCCAACTGGGAGGCTGTTGAAAAAGCCCAACCAGCTGACCCAGGAACAAAGAAACCCGGGAACCAATGGACCAGGGAAGCAAGGGACCAGAGGACCAAGGGACTGGGAACCAAGGGACTGGGAACCGAGGGACCAGGGAACCCCGGGACCAGGGACTCAAGAGACCCGGAACCAAAGGATCATGGAACCAAGGGACCAGGGAACCAGGAAAAGGCAAGGCATGAGGTGGGGAGGATGAGGAGGGATTTAAGAGAGAGAGGCTGCAGGATTTGATTCTGAGGAGGAGTCAGGATTCGATGTCCTGCCATTGACCAGGGTTAGGGCCAAGGTTAGTCCTTGGATTAGGGACTTGGCTTAGTTTCTTCCTCTCAGTGGGACTCAGTATCCCCTCTGTGAAATAATAGGTTGGGGTAAAAGATTCCTGAGGTTCCCTGAACATGGCAGTGTCTAGGCTCTGTTTTCAGAAACTGAAATCCAACTTTGGTAATGTAAGCTTCTTGTCACACTTGGATGCATTGTGGAGTTTTAGAAAGGCAGGGGCAGGGTGGCTACTTCCAGAACCTAGGGACTCTGATTTTCTTTAAGTAATGTGCAGGGGAGCCTTGGTGACCACACATGCCCTGACCCCTCATAAAGCCCTTGCCCTCCTGTGGCCTGGTCATAAACTTTCCTGAAAAGGTCATGTGAATTTATCGTCCCCAATACTTTATAATTAGAAACTACGGTCTCCCTTCCACATGACACTTTTGAGTTCTAGCAGATCTTAAATTAAAACTGTATACATGTTTCAAAATGTTCTTTGGGAAACTTGAAATGCGCAAGTTGAAAATTCGATAAGGTCCTGAACGCATATCTAAATAAACATACAAATTCGACCCCAAATGTTTTAGAGAACACATGTGGAATTAAATGTGTGCGTTAAAACTCTGATTATATCTTAAATATAAAAACTCATCAAAGAAGTCTTCTAGGGAAAACACTTCAGGGTGTATGGCAAATTTCTCTTTTATAGAGGTCACCAGAGCGGTGAGGAAGTGGGTTGCAGGGCTCTCCCAAGTGACCGGGAGACGGAGCGATTGGCTGCCCTTGTTTAAAGAAGAAAATGTGTGTTTGTGTGTGTGTGTTTACGTAGGGATAAAGGGCAAGATGAACTTCCCCAGGCTACACATTTTTAAAGCGTTTTTAATTATTTTACTTGACTTTATGTTCCTGCTTCATTTCTTTATCTC
Organism: Bos indicus; assembly: GCF_029378745.1. Classification (NCBI taxonomy): domain Eukaryota; kingdom Metazoa; phylum Chordata; class Mammalia; order Artiodactyla; family Bovidae; genus Bos; species Bos indicus. The sequence goes on along the minus strand of NC_091762.1, from coordinate 118,292,401 downwards.
GTACTTTAGGGAAGATGGTGAACAACAACCAAGAATGCCTCCGTTTCCCCTCCTTTTGGGTGGAAGTCTGGTCGGAAGCTGGCAGGGGCCTGAGTCCCACCCCAGGTTCCCCCTCTAATTCGCCTTCCCCCTCCTTGGCTCTGCTGACTTTCCCTTCCTCCTCTTCAAAGAGGCCCTCACACCTAACTCCAAGGAGATGCTCTCTGAACTCTGAATATAAAGGAAAGCTGGTTTTGTTTTATTTTTCTGATGGATACTCCCCCTCCCCGCACTGAGGAACGATTCATGCACACTGATATCAAAGGATGGAGGCGTTACCTTTATTTCCCCGGGCCACACAGGAAGTATTTTGCCCCAACATGGCACATCTTTTGGGTGTGACTTCTATACTCTGGATCCATTCTGAAATCTGTGGCTTGCTGGCTCACGGCTGAACAGCCTGGATCATAATCGATTATATTTTTGGCTGTACAGAGGTTTGCAGCTGAAGAGGAAAATGTTTGCACTCATTTTCCATTTTTACAGTCTTCATGTAAAAACTGTGGAATATTGTGCTTTTTAAATCCCACAGGAAAAGTTTTTGGATATACTAATATTCAAATGACAGCAATGCAAAGAATGGAGATCCTCAAGTAATTAGGTGTTTTCTTACTGATCAGACTGATGAAGAGCAAGGTGAAGGAGGAGGAGAGAAGAGAATGAAGGTGCTGGTTACGTTAATTAAGAAAGAAAACAAAATGAGAAACAGAAGCCAGCCTGCCAGCTCTTGTCGCTGGGGTGGATGGAGAATGGTCCAGCTTCCCTCCCCATGTCCTTCTCTGGCTCCTTTATGTGTGTTCGAGACACTGAGACCCCCAGTCAGTAAGCAAGTATATTCCATATACTCAAGCAGGAAAGTGGTTCTAAGTTACGGAGTGAAGAACTGGGTCTTTATCCTTTTTTGAAGGCATGTGTGTGTGTGCTTAGTCGCTCAGATGTGTCCCACTCTGCGGCCTCATGGACTATACATGGCCCACCGATCACCTACCCCAATAAACTGCATCCATTTTGAATTTAAAATGTGATGCCTTTTGACGAATGCGGAACCATCTCTTCAGTGCAAACATTTCCATCACTCTGGAAAGTTCCCTTATGCCCCTTGCAGTCAATCACCTCCTCCTCCCCAGCCACCAGCACCCACAGATCTAATTTATGTGCCTGTTTTGCTTTTTCCAGAAAGTCATAAAAAGGAAGTTGTACAGGACACAGGCCTTTGTGTCTGGCTTTTTACGCTTAGAACACTGCTTTTTAGATCCATCCACATGGTGCATGCACGCTGAGTATTCTGTCGTATGGAGACACTACAGTCTGTTCATCCATCTGTCAGCTGATGGACGTGGGGGTTGTATCTGGCTTTTGGTGATATGAATAAAGCTGCGTTTAAGTCTGTTTTCTTCTCTCTCAGGTAAATACCTAGGAGTGGGATTCTTGAATCCTATATAAGTAGATACTTAAGAAGAAACTGCTCAACTTTTTTCCAAAATGGCAGGACCATTTTGCATTCCCACCAGCAATGTATGAAATTTCAGCTGGGGATGGCTATAAACAACAAAACCCCAGAAAACAGCAAGAGTGGGCAAGGATGTGGAGACGTTGGAAGTCTCCAGACACAAAGTCACAGCTTGCTGATTGGGGTGTAAAATGGCTCAGCTACCCAGAATGACAGTTTGGTGATTCCTCAATAGGTTAAATATAGAATGATCACGTGATCCAGCAATGCCACCCTTGGGTACTAAATACCCCAAATAATTGAAAATAGGTGTTCAGCAAAGCCTGTACACAAATGTTTATAACAGAGTTATTCGCAATTGCCGAAACGTGGAAACAGCAGAACTGTCCACTGATGGATGGACGGGTTTACCAAGCATGGTGCAGCCACGCAACAGGATATTATTCAGTCTTTAAAAAAAGTGGAGTACTTGTTGGACATCACTCATATAACAATCTAGTGACAATAACAAAAAAGCAGACTCACAGAGCTAGAGAACAAGCCAGCGCTCACCCCTGGGGGCGGTGACGGGAAGTTAGCGTTGGCGGAGTGGCAGGCACAAACTGCTGGGTGAAAGATGGGCTCAGGGATGTATTGTACAGCTTGGAAAATAGCCAGTATTTGGTAATAACTGTAAATGGAAAGTAACCTTTCAACATCACGTAACAGAATTCTTAAAAATAAGGAATGATATACTGATGTATGCTACAAAGTGGATGGACCTTAACAACATTATATCAAATGAAATAAGCCAGGAAAAAAAAAAAATCACGTATTGTATGGTTCCATTTATATGAAATGTCCAGAAGAGGCAAATCCATAGAGACAGAAATCAGATTAGTAGTTGCCAGGGGTTAGGAGGAGGGGATGTATTAATCGTGTTTTCCATTTTCTGTATTTTATAATGCTTTGACATCTTGAGGCCTCTTGGGCGCAGAGAGGGACTGCCCCTCCCAGAGTCAGCTGATTCCTGGAGATAGCAAACAGCTTGCCTGAGGACATCCCTTTGATATGTAAACCAACCCAGATCATCTGTCTGGAACGCGGTTCCTTCTCTAAAGCAGCCCAGGACCAGTTACCAACAACTCAGGACCATCTTCAAGACCCAGCTGCTCAAAGCGTTTCACTCTCCAGCCCGAAGTCTGCTCCACTTGCTGCCCCACCGTGCCTTGCCAGTCCCGCATGCACCAGGACACAGGCTCCCGCCCACACGTCCCCTCTCACCTACCTCCTGACCACCCGGCGTTTTCTCCAGTGGCCCTGCTGTCTCTTTCCTTGAATCTGGGAGTATAAAGAGTCCCTGCTTCCTGACAGTTGCATCTGTTTCTATGTGCCTCAGCTCACCTAATTAAAACAAACCCCAGGAACATTTAAAACGGGGAATAGGAAGTGACTTTAATGTGTATAGGTTTACCCTTTGGATTGATAAAAATATTCTGGAATTAGGTAGTGGTAATGGCTGCTCAGCATTGTGAATGTGCTAATTGTTTCTAAGGGTAAATTTTATTCTGTATTTTGCATTTCTACGTAGACAGTTATGTTGTCTCTGAATAAAATGTTTGCATTCATTCTTTTTTATTATGTGCCTTTTTTTTTTCTTGTCTTATTGCACTGGGCAGGACCTCCATACAATTCTGAAAAGAAAAAAAAAAACGTTGTGAGCAGAAACCCTTGCCTTTTTCCCAAACGCAGGAGGGAAATATTCAGATTCTTGCCATCAAGTATAATATTAGATGTAGGATTTTCATAGGTTCTCTTTATCAGGTTGAGGAAATTCCCTCCCATTTTTAGTTTTCTTAAAGTTTTTGTAATAAATAGGTGTTGGATTTTGCCAAATTCTCTTTCTACATCTCTTGAGTTGATCATTTGTTTCCTCTTTTTCAGTCTGTTGGTACAGCAGATTACATTCCCTGATTTTATATGTTGAACCAATTTTGCATCTCTCAGGTGAAGTCTGCTTAGACATGATTGATCATTCTCTTTATATACTGTTGGATTTAATTTGCTAACATTTTGTTAAGCGTTTTTATGTCTAATGTAGCTGTTTTCCTTGGTTTGGACGTGGAGATAATATCGGCCTCATGAAATAAGTTGGCAGGCGTCCCCTCCACTTGTATTTTCTGGGAAAGTTTGTGGAGAATGGATATTATTTCTTTCTTGCTGTACTCAGTCAAGTCCAACTCTTCCTGCCAGGCTTTTCCACCCATGGAATTTCCCAGGCAAGAGTACTGGAGTGGGGTGCCATTTCCTACTCCAGGGGATCTTCTCAACCCAGGGATTGAACCCACGTCTCCTGCATCTCCTGCACTGAGAGATTCTTCACCACTTGTGCCACCTGGGAAGCCCCATTTCTTTCTTAAATGTTTGGTAATATAAGCTCATGAGGACATCTAAGTCTGTACTTTTCTTTGTAGAATCCAAAGAAATTCAATTCACTATGAATTTGATTTCTCTGACAGACGTAAGATTATTCAGATTATCTATTTCTTCTTGGGAGAATTTTGGCAGCTGTGCCTTTAAAGAAATTGTTTCATCTCACCTACCTTGTAAAATTTGTGAAGTTGTTAATAACATTCTCTAATCGTTCCTTCAATTTCTGTGCTATCTGCCTTATCCTTAACATTGATACCTTGTGTATACTCTTTTTTTCTTCTTCGCTCTGTACAAGTGGTTATCCGTTTAATGCTGTGGATTTTCCCCATTGTTCCTCTGTTTCTGTGTTGTTTACTTCCGGTCCTGTCTTTGTTTTTCCTTCTGTTTGCTATGGCTTTGATTTGCTCTTCTTTTTATAGTTTTCTAAGTTGGAAGCTTGGGGAGTTGGTTCGAGGAGTTTCCTCTTTTCAGTATTTATTTGTGTTTTTGTTTATTTAGCGGCCCAGTCTTGGTTGCAGCAAAGAAGGTCCTCAGTTCCTGCAGCTCTTGGTTGCGACATGTAGGACTAGTTCCTTCACCGGGAATTGAGCCTAGGCCCCCTGCAAGGGGATCGTGGAGTCCTAGCCACTGGACCACCAGGGAACCCCACCTCTTTTCTAATATAAGTAATTAATGATATATGTTTCCCTGAAGCATTGCTGTACCTCCATCCTACAAATTTTAACATATTTTCCTTTCCGAGTATTCAAATCATTTTCTAATTTCTCACGTGTATCTTCTTTGACTGCATTATTTGCTGCTTAACAGTCAAATATTGGGATATCCAGATGTCGTTCTGTTGCTGGTTTCTGGGTTAGGTACATTACAGTTAAGAACATATACGTATTTTGTACAACTTCAATCTTTTAAATTTTGTTGTGACTGGTTTTATGGCTGTATGTTCTATTTTGGTGAATATTCAGTAGACACTTGAAAATAATATTTGGTGCAGTGTACTAAAGCATGTCAGTTAGTTCCAATTGGTTGATCTTTTCAAATCTTCTACAGCCTTATTAATTTTTTGTATATTTTGTTGGTATCAGCTACTGAGAGAGGAGTGTTGAAATCTCTTGCTATCTTTGTGGGTTTGTCCATTTTTCACTTTAATTCTCTCAGCTTTTGCTGAATATATTTTGAGGCTCAGTTAGCAGGGAGAGACACAGTTAAGATTATGTCTTCTTGATGGATTGGCTAATGTGTCCATTTATAAGGTCCCCCCTTTTCTTTGTAATAGTCCTTGTTCTAAATTTTAGTCTTTCTAATAGTCAAGTAGCCACTTCAGCTTTCTTTTGACTGGTGTTCGCATGATATATATATTTTTCTGTCTCTTTACTTTTAACCTTTCTGTGGCAATATACTTAAAAGGTTTTTTTTTTTTTTTAAAGTATATAGTTGTCTTGTTTTCTTTCCACCTTTACAATCTCTGTCTTTTAAATGGAGAATCTACATTTAATGTAACCATTCACATAGCTGAATTTAAATCCATATCTTGCATCTTGTTTTCTATTCTGTTGCTGCTAAGTCTGCTAAGTCATTTCAGTCGTGTCCGACTCTGTGTGACCCCATGGACTGCAGCCTACCAGGCTTCTCCGTCCATGGGGTTCTCCAGGCAAGAACACTGGAGTGGGTTGCCATTTCCTTCTCCAATGCATGAAAGTGAAAAGTGAAAGTGAAGTCCCTAAGTCGTGTCTGACTCTTAGCAACCCCATGGACTGCAGCCTACCAGGCTCCTCCATCCATGGGATTTTCCAGGCAACAGTACTGGAGTGGGGTGCCATTGCCTTCTCCTTCTATTCTGTACTTCTTTCCTTTTTTCCTGTTTTTGAGTCTTCTTTCAGATTAATTAAATATTGGTGTGTATTCAGTTCTGCTTTACAATTGGCTTATTTTCCTCTCCCCAACTCTCTGTTGTTGTCCTAGGCTTTACCATATGCACCCTTACCTTACCATAGTCTGTCTCCAAATACCATTTTCCGCGTCACACACTACTGCACAAAACTCACAATGGTTTATCTCCCCTTTTTCCTCTCACTCCCTGTGCTTTCGTTGTCATACCTTTTACCTCCACGTGTGTGAAAAGCCCTGCCATATCACTCCTGTTTTTTGTTTTAGACAGTTGTTTACCTTTGAAAGAGGTTAAAATATAATTTTACATGTATTCATTTGTACCAGTTCTGGCATTCCTCATTCATCTGTGTAGACTCAGATATATATCTGGCATCATTGACATCACACTTTCTGCCTGAAGAACTTTCTTTAATATATTTTTTTTTTTTGTAGTGAAAGAAGATGAGGAAAGAATTGACTCAGTTGTAATTGGTCTTAAAAAGTGTCTGTTTTGCTTTCTCTTTTGAAAGGTACTAATATTTCCACAGTTTATAAAATCCTGGGTGGACAGCAGCTTTGCCTTTCATCTGTCAAAGATGTCACTCCACTGTCTTTTGGCTTTTAAAGTCTCTGACAAGGAAACTTCTGTAATTCCTATCTTCGTTCCTCTATATACAGAGTATATTTTTCCCCTCCAGTTTCTTTTAAGATCTTGTCTTTATCTTCGCTTTTAAATATTCAGCTATGACTGGAAAAGGTCAGTCCTCATCTCAGTTCCCAAGAAGGGCAGTGCTAAAGAGTGTTCAAACCACCAGACGACTGCATTCATCTCCCACTCTAGTAAGGTTATGCTTAAAATCCTCCAAGCTAGGCTTCAGCATTACATGAACCGAGAACTTCCAGATGTTCAAGCTGGGTTTAGAAAAGGCAGAGGAGCCAGAGATCAAATTTTCAACATTTGCTGGATCATAGAGAAAGCAAGGGAATTACAGAAAAACATCTACCTCTGTTTCACTGGCTATGGTAAAGCTTTGACTGTATGGATCATAACAAACTGTGGAAAACTCCTAAGTGATGGGAATACCAGACCATCTTACCTCTCCTGAGAAACGTGTGTATGGATCAAGAAGCAACAGTTAGAACCCTGTATGGAACAACCGACTGATTCAGGATGAGAAAGGAGTACAGTAAGGCTGTTTATTGTCACCTTGTTTATTTAACTTATTTGCAGAGCACATCACGTGAAAACCTGAGTTTGATGACTTACAAGATGGAATCAAGATTTCCAGGAAAATATCAATAACCTCAGATACATGGATGCTGCTGCTGCTGCTGTTAAGTCGCTTCAGTCATGTCCGACTCTGTGCGACCCCATAGACGGCAGGCCACCAGGCTCCCCTGTACCTGGGATTCTCCAGGCAAGAACACCCAATGCATGAAAGGGAAAAGGGAAAGTGAAGTTGCTCAGTCATGTCCGACTCTTAGCAAACCCATGGACTGCAGCCTGCCAGACTCCCCCATCCATGGGAGTTTCCAGGCAAGAGTACTGGAGCGGGGTGCCATTGCTTTCTCCAGCAATGCAGTCCAAGGAATTGCAAAGAGTCAGACATGACTTAACAACAATCTGATAATTCTAACATCTAGATCATCTCTGGGTCTGGTTTTCTGATTATTTATCTTTTGACAGTGAGTCATCTCTTTTAATCTATGTCAAAAAAGGTTTTTCTAATAAATAAAAAATTTTAAGACATGCTTTTAAATTTTGGACATTGTATGAGAAGGAACAGTAGAGACTGAACTTAATAGTATTCATGATAAGGGGGCAACAGAGGATGAGATGGTTGGAGTCTGAGCACACTCAAGGAGATGGTGAAGGACAGGGAGGCCTGGCAGCCTGCAGGTCACGGGATCACGAACAGCTGGACGAGATTCAGTGACTGAACAACAGCAGCTCTGACTAGGAATGGGCATGCATCTCCTGAGAGACTTGCTGGGAGGGGATTTGAGTCTTTCTGTTCAGTAGTTGAGTTAGGTGTGGAGTCTTTGTTGCTAAACTCCCTTCCCTGAAGGGGGCCTCTTCCCTCTCTTTACTTCAGGCCTGCAGTGTTGTGGAATCTTCTCCCATCTTCACACTGCACCCTCAGCTCCGTTCTCCCTGTACTTCTGCTCCACAAAGAGGAGCTTTCTTGACCTTCTCCCCGTGGTGGTCTGTGGTTGCAGACCCTGCAGGCAGGATTCAGAGAGGTTTCTCTTCTCTTGCTTGGGTCTGTCTTACGTCTGCACCGAGGTCTCAGGCATGAGGCTTTCTCAGCACTCCTGCCCTTCCCTCCTGACTGCCAGATCCTCCCTTGTTGGCATGGGGGAGGCTCTTGGGTTGGAGAGTTTCCTGACCCTCTTCCTACTGAGCTGATCTAGCCCCTTCTACGGGGGAGACAGCTTTTGCTTCTTTCCCGTCTCTGAGGCAGAGCATCTTCTCCTGGGCCCTGGGGGCTGACCCTCCCCCCAGCTTATCTTTTGCTTCGTCATAGAAAAGGAAGCAGGAAGGGTTTCATGCCTCTGCACCACTGAGAGACCCTCCTAGGTTTCCTTCTCTGCCCCTGATGTTTCTTTTAATATTTATTTTTAAAATGGGAAGGTTGAAATTGTAATTTACATGTTATTTATTTATTGGCCACATAATATGTGGGATCCTAGTTCCCCGTTCAGTTCAGTTCAGGCTCAGTCATGTCCAACTCTTTATGACCCCATGAACCGCAGCATCCAGGCCTCCCTGTCCATCACCAACTCCTGGAGTTTACTCAAACTCAGGTCCATTGAGTCGGTGATGCCACTGAACCATCTCATTCTCTGTCATCCCCTTCTCCTCCCATCTTCAATCTTTCCCAGCATCAGGGTCTTTTCAAATGAGTCAGCTCTTCACATCAGGTGGCCAAAGTATTGGAACTTCAACATCAGTCCTTCCAATGAACACCCATGACTGATTTCCTTTAGGATGGACTGGTTGGATCTCCTTGCAGTCCAAGGAACTCTCAAGAGTCTTCTCCAACACCACAGTTCAAAAGCATCCATTCTTCCATGCTCAGATTTCTTTATAGTCCAACTCTCAAATCCATACATGACTATTGGAAAAACCACCAGAGATCAAACCCACGCCCCCCACATTGGGAGCATGGAGTCTTAAACACTGGACTGCCAGGGAATTGCCCCCTCCAGCCTTCCCCCGACCTTTCTAGAAAGAACTTGGTAAAGGCTCCTGGGAAGATGCTGGGGACCGAGTGCAGACTCCCCTTGCGTCCGGAATCACCAGGGATGCTGAGCTGCCTTCTGAGCCATTGTATTAGCTGATTAGCGCTGCCTTAAGGAATTACCACGCTTGTTGGTTTAAAACAACAGAAATTTGTTCTCTGGCAGTTCTACAGGACAGAAGTCCTCCTTAGGCCCTAGGGGAGACCTTGTTTCTTTGCCTCCTGGAGCTTCTAGCTGCTGCTGGCATCCTCCATTTATGGCTGCCGCACTTCAGCAACTGCCTTCACACGGCCTCTGTGTCTCTGTGTCTGTCTTCTCTGTGTGTCTCTTAGAGGGTAACTTGCCATCTGATCTAAGACTCACTTGAATAATCTGGGGTGATTTCATCTCAAGATCCTCAACTCACATCTGCAAAAACCCCTTTTCTGAGTAAGGAAACAGGTTCCAGGAATCAGGACATGGACATAGCTTTTGGGGCCCACCACTGGGGCTTCCCAAGTGGCTCAGCAGGTAAAGAATCTGCCTGCCAATGCGGGAGATGCAAGAGATGAGGGCTTGATCCCTGTGCCGGAAAGATCTCCTGGAGGAGGAAGTGGCAACCCCCTGCAGTATTCTTGCCTGGGAAGGAGGAGCCTGGCTGGCTATAGTCCATGGGCTCGCAGAGTTGGGCCTGACGGAGTGACTGAGTACACACATTCAACCTAATGCACCCATGTTCTGAGTTTAAGAAATTATTAACTTTCATTAACTGTTTCTTTTTGCCTGTTGTATCACTTCATGGCAAATAGATGGGGAAACAGTGTCAGACTTTATTTTGGGGGGCTCCAAAATCACTGCAGATGGTGACTGCAGCCATGAAATTAAAAGATGCTTACTCCTTGGAAGGAAAGTTATGACCAACCTAGATAGCATATTCAAAAGCAGAGATATTACTTTGCCAACAAAGGTCCATCTAGTCAAGGCTGGTTTTTCCTGTGGTCATGTATGGATGTGAGAGTTGGACTGTGAAGAAAACTGAGCACCGAAGAATTAATGCTTTTGAACTGTGGTGTTGGAGAAGACTCTTGAGACTCCCTTGGACTGCAAGGAGATGCAACCAGTCCATTCTAAAGGAGATCAGCCCTGGGATTTCTTTGGAAGGAATAATGCTAAAGCTGAAACTCCAGTACTTTGGCCACCTGATGTGAAGAGTTGACTCATTGGAAAAGACTCTGATGCTGGGAGGGATTGGGGGCAGGAGGAGAAGGGGACGACAGAGGATGAGATGGCTGGATGGCATCACCGACTCGATGGACGTGAGTCTGAGTGAACTCCGGGAGTTGGTGATGGACAGGGAGGCCTGGTGTGTTGCGATTCACGGGGTCGCAAAGAGTCGGACACGACTGAGCGACTGAACTGAACTGATGCTGACTACCTCTTTTTATGCTCTAACAAACATAGGGTAATCCGTGTGGCCCACCTCTCCTCACACTTGGGATTTAGTTTCTCTGTGGCCTTTTGAATTCAATTCACTAGGGACTAAAGGAACATGATGATCCTGTAGATTATCCAACTTCTCACTGTCAGAGTAAGAGTAGTGGTCCCCGGCAACTTTTTATAACCCAAGTAGAAACAGTTCGTGCAAGCTCAGTTGCCCCATCGCTCAGTCGTGTCTGATTCTTTGCAACCTACGGACTGTAGCCCAGCAGACTCCTCTCTCCATGGAACTTTCCAGACAAGAATACTGAAGTGAGTTGCCATGTCCTATTCCAGGGGATCTTCCTGATCCAGGAATCAAACTCACAACTCTTGGGTCTCCTGAGTCTCCAGCACTGGCCGGCAGATTCTTTACCCCTGCGTCTCCTGGGAAGCCCCAGATGGAAGCAGATTCCACTGAAAGCTCTCCCCAGCCATGTCTCACCACCACTGTCCCCCTGCTGGTCACTGTTATAGGCATACATGAGACATGCCGTGCGGTGGCCTCACCCATTCATGGCTGTTTGTGGTCAACAGAAGCATCTAGCTTGCCTTTTACATCACTTGTTGCTGCTGCTGCTGCTAAGTCACTTCAGTCGTGTCCGACTCTGTGTAACCCCAGAGACGGCAGCCCACCAGGCTTCCCCGTCCCTGGGATTCTCCAGGCAAGAACACTGGAGTGGGTTGCCATTTCCTTCTCCAATGCATGAAAGTGAAAAGTAAAAGTGAAGTCACTCAGTTGTGTCCAACTCTTAGCGACCCCATGGACTGCAGCCTACCAGGCTCCTCCATCCATGGGATTTTCTAGGCAACAGTACTGGAGTGGGGTGCCATTGCCTTCTCCACATCACTTGTTACCAGAGCTTATATTCAACTTGCATCTCATGAGTCTCTTTGTCAACGTGATTTTGTTAGTCTTCCAAGGCTTAGGGGAAACTAATTTGTAAATTTTCAAAGGTGGGAGCTCTCCAAGCGAGAGTTCTTTCCCGTGTGAAATCTAGTATCAGGAAGTGCACTGTATCCACGCACCCCTCGTCCTATCCAGGACCCAGATGGATGAGTCGTGTCTCTCTCTGCCTGTGTCTGCCCATCTCTGACTCAGATGGGCACATCCAGAGAGGTCCCTAGTCTCTGCCTTCCCCCTTCCACCCAGAACACTCATCCGGGGCTACCACCTCGCAGGAGGTGTGAATCACGGATCCCAGTGCGACAATTAGAACACTCCCGTTTGCTCTCAGAAGTGTCACTTTTTAGACAATATATTAAGCAGGCACCCTCGTCCTCGGGGATCAGGTGGCCCCACTCAGCCGGAACGCCCTGGTGCTCAGTGCGTCTTGCCCTTGAACTGCTCCTGGGTTCTCCCAACCCCCAGCCTGTTGCTTGGTCCCATTGTCACCCTGAGTGATGACCGCTCAGGGCAGACTCTCACTCTTCTTGGCCATGACACTTCTTTTGGAGGCAGCCTTGGGGAAGGGTCCTATTTGTTCCCCTCTGCCTTGAGGTCCCTTCCCAGGGGCTGACTCAAGTGACCCAGGCTTCTCCTGCACAGGGACAGGGTTGGCTCAGCGCTGCCATGATGAATCCAGAGCCCAGAGAGGCAGAACTCTCACGTGCAGAGTCTGCATTGAGTGAGACAGCTGGCCCACACATTTGTGGATTTATCCTGAAATCCAAGCTTGTCGGATGCTGAGGGCGGCTCTGAGCTGGGGATCTGTACAGACCCAGGAGCCATGAAGCATCTTGCCTTCTTTCTGGATGAACAGAGAGAGGCGCCTGATGCTAGTCACATGGCAACTCACACTCATCCTCTGGCACGTTTCTTCTCTTCGTTCTGACGTTCCTTATCTTTTGGGTCATAAAGAGATTTCATATGATGTACATTTTCCTTTGAGTCTTTCTCCTTTGTTCAGAGGAGCTGTCTCCCCCTCCTCTTCTCCATAGGGAAGGGAGCCCCCGAGCTCTGGACTTTGGGAAGGACATCCTATCATATTAGAGCATGCACACACACAACCTTTGATCCTTTCTCTGACACATGGCGCATTGATCATCCTTCACAGACTTGCATTGTCTGTGGCTTACATCATGAAGCGTGGTCCTGTGAAGAGACTGGATCTGAAGAACACATGAGACAGAGAATGCGTATTGTCAGATTGATTTAAACTTAGAGGAATCAGCAGGAAATTGTTGGCATCATGAATCATGGGTGAAAGATCTTTGCATCACAGGCAAAATGCTTCATTCCAGACTCTGACGGTCTTACCCTGATGGCTCCTTCCAGTAAGGACTGCCCCTTGGAAAGCATCACGAAAAATGAAAGGGTACTTTCCCAATTCTTTTATTTTTTCAAGTTTATTTTTAGAGCAGTTTTAGGTTCACAATAAAATAGAGAGGAAGAGAATTTCCATGTACATTTTGCCCCCCACCCCAAGCACAGCCTCTCCCCAATCCACAGCCCCCACCGGAGGGTGGTGCATGTGTTACAGCTGATGGACCCATGCTTTGTGTGGTTGTTCAGTCACTCAGTCATGTCCGACTCTTTGCGACCCCATGAATGGCAGCACGCCAGGCCTCCCTGTCCATCACCAGCTCCCGGAGTTCACTCAGACTCACGTCCATCGAGTCAGTGATGCCATCCAGCCATCTCATCCTCTGTCACCCCCTTTTCCTCCTGTCCCCCAATCCCTCCCAGCATCAGAGTCTTTTCCAGTGAGTCAGCTCTTCACATCAGGTGGCCAAAGGATTGGAGCTTCAGCTTCAGCATCAGTCCTTCCAATGAATATTCAGGACTGATTTCCATTAGGATTGACTGGTTTGATCTTCTTGCCATTGAAGGGACTCTCAAGAGTCTTCTCCAACACCACAGTTCAAAAGCATCAATTCTTCACCACTCAGCCTTGTTTATGGTTCAACTCTCACATCCATACACGACTATTGGAAAAACCATAGCTTTGGCTATACAGCTTCCCTGGTAGCTCAGTTGGTAAAAGAACATGCCTGCAGTGCAGGAGACCTGGGTTTGATCCCTGGGTCGGGAAGATGCCCTGGAGGAGGAAATGGCAACCCACTCCAGTATTCTTGCCTGGAGAACCCCATGGACAGAGGAGCCTGGTGAGTTACAGTCCATCTAGAGGCGAGAGTCAGATGCGACTGAGTGACTGACCCACCAATGACTATACAGACCTTTGTCAGCAAAGTGATGTCCCTGCTTTTGAATATGCTGTCTACGTTTGTCATAGCTTTCTGTCTAAGGAGCAAGCGTCTCTTAATTTCATGGCTGCAGACACCATCTTCAGTGGACCTATGCTGGTACATCGCAATTACCCAAGGTCCATACTTTATATAAGGCTCACTTTTGGTGCTGCGTATTCTGTGGGTTTGGACAAGTATCATCATTATATACATGATATCATAGAAAGCATTTTCACTGCCCTAAAGATTATCTGTGTTCCTCCCATTCATGCCTCCTCCACCCACTGGCAGCTGCTGGTCCTTTAATCGTCTCCACAGTTTTGCTTTTTCCAGAACAACATAAAGTTGGAATCCTACAGTGCGTAGTTTTCTCAGATTAACTTCCTCTGTTTAGTAATAAACATTTAAGTTTCCTTCATGTCACTTCGTTGTTTGAAGGCTCATTTGTTTTTAGAACTGAATAATATTTCATTGTCTGGATGTACCCCCGTGTATTTATCCATTCACCTACTAGGGGACATTTTGACAATTATGAATAAAGCTGCTATACATATCTGTGCTAATTTTCATCTGAATGTGAGTTTTCAACTCCTTTGAGTAAATATCAAGGCAAATGTTGGCTGAATCCTATGGCTAGAGTATGCTTAGGTTTGTAAGAAAATAAACTGTCTTCAAGGTGGCTGTATCACTCTGCATTCCCACCAGCAGTAAATCAGAGTTCTTGCTGTTCCGTATTCTCAGCAACATTTGCTGTTGCCAGGGTTCAGATTTTGCCTTTCTGATCAGTATGTGGTAGTATCTCATTTTTACATTTACCTGGTGGCCTATGGTGCGGGTATCTCTACTTACTTGTCATCAGCACATCTTTAGTGAGGTGTCTGTTAACATCTTGGTCCATTTTTTAATTAGGCTGACTGCGTTTTTAGTGCTGCATTTTAAGAGTTCTTTGTACATTTTGGAAAACAATCCTGTATGTTTCTTTTGCAAGTATTTTCCTCTTGTCCACAGTTTGTCTTCTCATTCCTTTAACATTGTCCTTGAGTTCCCCTGGTGGCTCAGCTGGCAGAGAATCCGCCTGCAGTGCAGGAAACCCAGCTTCAATCCCTGCGTTGAAGGTCTCCTGGAGAAGGGAATGGCAGCCCACTCCAGTATTCTTGCCTGGAGAACCCCATAGACCGAAGAGCCTGGCGGGTTACAGTCCATGGGGTCACCAAGAATCAGACACGACCAAGTGACTAACACACTTGCAGGGCTGAAGTTTTTAATTTTAATGAAGTCCAGCAGATCAATTCTTTCTTTCATGAATGGTGCTTTTAGTATTGTACCTAAAAAGTCATCACCATACCTAAGGTCATCTAAGTTTTCTCTTATTTTATCTTCTAGGAGTTTCAAAGTTTTCCATTTTATGTTTAGGTCTATGATCCATTCTGAGTTGGTTTTTGTGAAGGGTGTAAGGTCTGTGCCTCACGCAGACCTTAGATTCAGTTTTTTGTGGATGTCCGATTGGTCCAGTGCCGTTTGTTGGCAAGATCATCTTTGCTCCATCCTGTTGCCTCTACCCCTTGATTGAAGATCAATGACTATATTTGTGGAGCCTATCTGTGTTCTGTATTCCATTCCATTGACCTATTTGTCTTTTCTTTCACCAATTAGACACTGTCTTGATTCGTAGGACTTATGCTTTCATGGTTCTGAAAATCTTCCATTAAGTCTTGAAATTTAGTACTGTTAGCCCTCTGACATAGTCCTTCTTCTGTATTGTACGGACTACTCTGGATTTTTTGTCTCTATGTATAAGAGGAACTCAAAAGCCTCTTGATGAAAGTGAAAGAGAAGAGTGAAAAAGTTGGCTTAAAGCTCAACATTCAGAAAACAAATATCATGGCATCTGGTCCCATCACTTCATGGGAAATAGATGGGGAAACAGTGGAAACAGTGAAAGACTTTATTTTCTTGGGCTCCAAAATCACTGCAGATGGTGACTGCAGCCATGAAATTAAAAGATGCTTACTCCTTGGAAGGAAAATTATGACCAACCTAGATAGCATATTGAAAAGCAGAGACATTACTTTGCCAACAAAGGTCCATCTAGTCAAAGCTATGGTTTTTCCTGTGGTCATATATGGATGTGAGAGTTGGACTGTGAAGAAGGCTGAGCACCGAAGAATTGATGCTTTTGAACTGTGGTGTTGGAGAAGACTCTTGAGAGTCCCTTGGACTGCAAGGAGATCCAACCAGTCCATTCTGAAGGAGATCAGCCCTGGGATTTCTTTGGAAGGAATGATGCTAAAGCTGAAACTCCAGTACCTTGGCCACCTCATGCGAAGAGTTGGCTCATTGGAAAAGACTCTGATGCTGGGAGGGATTGGGGGCAGGAGGAGCAGGGGATGACAGAGGATGAGATGGCTGGATGGCATCACTGACTCGATGGACGTGAGTCTGAGTGAACTCCAGGAGTTGGTGATGGACAGGGAGGCCTGGCGTGCTGCTATTCATGGGGTCGCAGAGTCGGACACAACTGAGCGACTGAACTGACGGACTGACTGATAAACTTTAAAATCAGTTCTTAATGTCCACCAAATAACTTGCTAAGATTTTCATTAAGATGGCTTTGAAATCATAGATTCACGTGGAAAGAACTGACGTCATCACAATACTGAGTCTTCCTGTTCGTGAACATGGACTTTCTCTCCATTTATTTAGTTCTTTGATTTCTGTCATCAAGTTTTCTTCATATAGATCTTGTACATATTGTGTTAGTTTTATACCTAAGTATTTCGTATTTGGGGAGTGCTAATATGAATGGTACTATGTTTTCAATTCCACTTGATCGTTGGTGGGTTTATAGGAAAGAAACTGACTTCCTTGTATCCTTCAACCTTGTTGTAATTAATACCTTACTAGTTCCAGGAGGCTCCATTTTTTGGTAGGTATATTTGTATTTTCTACATTGACAGTCATGTTATCTACAAAGTAAGACAGGTGTATTTAATTTTCCTATCCTGTATACCTTTATTTCTTTTTCTTGTCTTATTGCATTAGATTGAACTTCTGCTCTCATGATTCTGAAAATCTAACCACATCGTGAGAGAGGAAACTGAGTATCCACACCTCAGTTTGTGTTCAGACTCTGCCCCTTATGACGGAGGCACACAGAGTTGTGATCTTGGGCGAGTAACTTAATGTTTTGTAGCCTCAATTTCTTCTTCAGTAAATTAGGATGATGATGGTATGTACTCCAACAAACTATTGCAATGAGTAAGAAAAGAAAGCAGAAGAGTGAAGCCTAACGTAGGCATTAGATATTGTTCTCATTTTCATTCTCACACATGCTGCCTTAAGATTTTCAGGCTTTTCCTTGACTGACCTTGTTCCCTCTTCACAGGTGATCCCAGCTGGGCCCACAGCCAATACAGACCATCACTTCCCATGATTCCCCTCCCAGAAGGAGTATCATCATCCTCTGATTTAGACCGCCATTCCCACGAAGCAGAACTGTTGTTCAGTCACCAGGTTGTGTCCAACTCTTTGCAAACCTATGGACTGCAGCACGCCGGGTTTCCCTGTCCTTCACCATCTGCCAGAGCTTGCAAAAACTCATGTCCACTGAGTTAGTGACATCTCACCCTTGTTGTCCCCTTCTCCTCCTGCCTTCTATCTTTCCCAGCATCAGGGTCTTTTCCAGTGAGTCAGCTCTTCACATTAGACAGCCAAAGTATTGGAGCTTCAGCTTCAGCATCAGTCCTTCCAATGAATATTCAGGACTGATTTCCTTTAGGATGGACTGGTTGGATCTCCTTGCAGTCCAAGAGACTCTGAAGAGTCTTCTCCAACACCACAACTCAAAAGGATCAATTCTTCAGTGCTCAGCCTTCTTTATGCTCCAACTCTCATATCCATACATGACTACTGGTAAAACCATAGCTTTGGACATTTGTTGGCAAAGTACTATCTCTGCTTTTTAATACCTTGTCTACGTTTGTCATAGCTTTCCTTCCAAGGAGCAAGCATCTTTTAATTTCATGGCTGCAGTCACCATCTGCAGTGATTTTGGAGCCCAAGAAAATAAAGTCTTTCACTGTTTCCACTGTTTCCCCATCTCTTTGCCATGAAGTGATGGGACCAGATGCCATGATCCTAGTATTTTAAATGTTGAGTTTTAAGCCAGCTTTTTCATTCTCCTCTTTCACCTTCATCAAGAGGCTCTTTAATTCCTCTTCACTTTCTTCCATAAGGGTGGTGTCATCTGTTTATCTGAGGTTATTGGTATTTCTGCCAGCAATCTTGATTCCAGCTTGTGTTTCATCCAGCCCAGCATTTCCCATGGTGTTCTCTGCATAGAAGTAAGTAAACAGGGTGACAATGTACAGCCTTGTACTTCTTCTCCAGTACGGAACAAACCTGTTGTTCCATGTCTGGTTCTAACTGTTGCTTCTTGACCTGCATACATATTTCTTAGGAGGCAGGTCAGGTGGTACTCCCATCTTTTGAAGAATTTTCCACTTTGTTGTGATTCACACAGTCAAAGGCTTTAGTGTAGTCCATGAAGCAGAAGTAGATGTTTTTCTGGAGCTGTCTTGAAGAATAGTAGCTCCCTAACATGGCCATGTCCTAATCCCCAGGACCAGTGAACTCTTTACCTCACACAGCAAAAGGGACTTTGCAGATGTGATTAAGTTAAGGGTCTTGTGACAGGGAAGTTACCCTGGATTATTTGGGTGAGTCCAGTGTAATCACAGGGATACTTAAAGAGGGAGGCAGGGTGGTCTGAGTCAGAGAAATGACGACAGGACATCAGAAGCAGAAGTTGAATGATATGATGAGGTCACGAGTCAAAGAATGCTTTAGAAACTGGAAAAGATGAAGAAATGGACTCTCCCCTTGAACGTCCAGAAGGATCAGTGCCCTGTGGCCACTTTGATTTTAGCCACGTGAGACCCACTCCAGACTTCTTACTTCTGGAACTGTAAGATAATAGGAGTGTGCTGCTGAAAACCTGTAGGCTTGTGGCAACCTGTACAGCAGCCACAGGAAACAGGCGGCTCCTCGGGATTAATCACCCAGGTTAAGCCCGAGCTGACGAGGCCAAGTGGCTTGGTGTCTGCAGCCCCGTCAATGCTGCTTGCTTTCTGGTTGAAGTCTGGCCGGGGGAGCCCCTGTCGCACCAGAAAATTGGATTTGCTTAATTGCTGTATTTGCTTTCATTTTCCTCCTAAAAGTCACCGTCTCCAGGCCCTCCCAGGAGGCCTCTGACCAAATATGATAATGGCTTTCATGGACTGTAGTGAAACCTCATTAAGATCAATAATTATCCTTTCACAATCAAAATCTGCTCCAAAAAGATCTGGCTGGGCTTGTCCTTGATGCCCTGGATTTATACCAGCAGTGGTTCTGAGCATGAGGGTTGTGGAGAAATGCCTTATCCTTCCAACACTGTTTACACATTTGCCCCAGAGCCTTCTCCTAAGTATACCAGCCTCCGGGCACATTAGAGAAATAATTTAGGAAATATTTACAAAAACAGTGTAGGACCCGGGGTAAAGGAAGCTGTACACTTCTTGCCCCAGAGAAATGTAAAAATTTATTGTCAATTAAAAAATCACTCTGGGTCGAGTGGTTAAGACTCCTCCTTGCAATGCAGAGGATGGAGGTCAATCCCTCGTCTGGGAACTAAGATCCCACGTGCTGTAGGGCAATTAAGCTTGAGTGCTACAACTTCTGAACCCATACGACACAACTAGAGAATCCATGTGCCTCAGTGAAAGATTCCTGCATGCGGCTAAGACCCAATGCAGTCAAAATAATAAAAACAATCACTCTGCATTGCCCTAGCTTTGACACTCAGAGCTGCTGTCAGCGGTGTAGAACTGAGGAATACGACTCAATAAACCTTGCCAACTTTAGGAGGAGTTGACAGTTCATTGAGAATAATAACAGAAGCGAACTGGGCATGAAAACCTGTGTCACTCAGGGTCTTGTGCAAGATAAACAGGTCTTCTCCAAACTGGACATGTTTCAGTGGTCGCTGGACAGGGGTTTCTGAGCCACCTGGGCCTTTGGGAGGCTCGGGTGCACGCCATCTGTGTGGTTTGGTCACCAGGCAGCACCCTAGGCCCTCCCAGCAGGCGGTCAGCCCTCTCTACGCTGCAAAGGCAGGCGCAGGCCAAGTGCTCAGGAGGCTGGCTTTGGAGCTAACGTGTCCACAGTGGTAACACTTGTCTGAAACATTAGTGCTGAGTCAGCCTCAGGGCCAGTGTTGGAGCTGCTTCCAGGGCCCAGATGATATCTGAGGTCTTTTTAGTCACTGTCAAGTCAGGGTTGGCCCCTTCTAGGACATGGCACATCAGCGAAGCCTCAAGGATGGTAATTCAGGGTTGACTGAGTCCCAAGTGCCAGGCCTCCTGTGAGCCTGGGAAAAGGCCTTGGACAGGAACTGGGCGCAGTACGTGTCCAATCAGTGTTGGCTACTGGTTAAGGTCACTGCGATGACTACTGAGACACAGATGCGAGGTAGTCTCATCTCTGAGACAAGGTGGGTGCTCCCTAGAGGGGAAAAAGCCTTGCACTTCACACAGCACTCCACACCCCCAGCAAATGCACCGAGCACCCGCCTTCCGTGCGTGCTCAGCACACTGTCCTCAACTTGAAACCATATCC
The DNA here is from genome assembly GCF_029378745.1 of Bos indicus. Taxonomy (NCBI): domain Eukaryota; kingdom Metazoa; phylum Chordata; class Mammalia; order Artiodactyla; family Bovidae; genus Bos; species Bos indicus. Next base: position 118,272,087 of record NC_091762.1, on the reverse strand, counting down.
CAGGCACATTCTTTCTTAAAGTCTACAATACAGAGCTGAGAGCATTTTGTAGAACTGAATGAGAAAGGTTCTGCCAGCATCCACTGGCTATTTAGTGAACACGTGTGTGTTTCACTGGCTTTGTTACCAAGGAGCTGGTTTATCCTCCCCTGAACCTAAAGTGAAATCACAGCTCTGGCCTTAATGAGATCATTCTTTCCATTTTGGACAAATAAAAATGTTCAAAAAAAGTTCTTTTCAAAGTCTGCTTTGAAGAGCCAGTGTGAGAGTTTGATAACAGAGCAGGATGCAATCAGAAGTAAATAATGACTTCTTGCCTCCCTTTCTTAAAGTTCTGATGAGCCTTCTTTCGTGGAAGCCTCGGTTATTAATACAACACCTTGTAGATAGAAACAGGGGGTCCCTGGAAACGAAAGCATATTGGAGGCCAGAGTGGGCACGAAGCCCACCTCCCCCTCCCATGCCATCCCTTCCCCAAGACACCACTTACAATCGTAACATTTAAGATCAGATGGGCTGGTCGAGATCCTTTTACTGAAAGACCTCAAAAGATCCAGTTACTTCCCCAGGCTCACGAAAGCAACAAGAGCTGGAATCAGTTTGAATCGAAGGCTCCTAACGACCAAGCACGGGGTTCCCAGGTGGCGCTGGTGCTAAAGACCCCGCCTCCGACGCAGGAGACGTGAGATGTGTGCTGGCCCCTGAGTGGGAAAGATGCCCTGGAGAAGGAGATGGCAACCCACTCCAGTATTCTTGCCTGGGAAATCCCACTGACAGAGGAACCTGGCGGACTGCAGTCCACGGGGTCGCAGAATCAGACACGACTGAGGGACTAAACGGCAACAAAACGTTGATTGAGCCGCGAAAGTAAATAAATGTGTGAATGATTAAAAAGCTGGTACCAAAACGTGATTACTGAAATAAACATTTCAACAGAATATTTGGAAGATAAAAGTCAAGAAATTTTTTCTCCAAGAAAAGCAGAACAGTATGACAAAGAAACAAGAGAGCCAGAGCCAGGGTTCTTCCAGATTGTCCTGGACCAGTTCCAGCGCATGAGGACACCTGCTCCAGCCTCAGACCGACTCGCCTTCCTCACCACCATCCTCGGTGGCTCGTCTGCGATGTATCCCCGCTCAACACCACCACCTGTCAGTCACGCCCAAACCTGATAAAGTCGTCTTTCTTCATAAGTTCCTGGACTTGCTTTCTTGCGGACTTGCTTCGCCGGTGAGTTTTATCTGAAGTCTGAATCTTGTTCTGGAGAAGGCAATGTCACCCCACTCCAGTACTCTTGCCTGGAAAATCCCATGGATGGAGGAGCCTGGTGGGCCGCAGTCCATGGGGTCGCTAAGAGTCGGACAAGACTGATCGACTTCACTTTCACTTTTCACTTTCATGCATTGGAGAAGGAAATGGCAACCCACTCCAGTGTTCTTGCCTGGAGAATCCCAGGGATGGGGGAGCCTGGTGGGCTGCCGTCTATGGGGTCACACAGAGTCGGACACAACTGAAGCGACTTAGCAGCAGCAGCAGAATCTTGTTCCTTACACCCCAAGAACGATCCACTGTTACACACATAACCTTGTTCAGCCCAACCCCGGACTCACATCTCCAATTGTATCTCGACTTCACGCCATCAGATTGCCAGCTGACCCTGATGCCAAGGATACACGCTCACCTCCTTGGAAGAGAAAGGGGACAACAGTGGTCCAGGTGACAGCCCAGCAGGATCTGGAGAGGCAGGCCAGGAGGAAGCACTGTGATCCCAGCATGGCATCAGAGGATCAGCCTCATCAGAGGTGGAGAGTGTGGCCTCTGGGGTGGCCTGAGCTTGTGCGCAATGCCCAGGTGGGCAGCACTCGGCACAGAACAAGTACTCAGTAACCACTGGCTCTGCCTTCCCAAGGACTCACCACCACTGAGTGCCCTCAGCCAGAGTGGCTGGTTCTAGCTCCCCCAGAGGAAGCAAGGAGGCCGACTTACTTGGCCTGCAGCTCACTCCGAACCCTTGCCGAGGATGTGCCATAACCTCCAAGAGGCTGTGAACTCTTAAGAGTGGGAGGGAGGCAGGAGGCAAGACCAGCCTCTGTGGCTTGTCCTCTCCCCAAGCTTCAGCTCAGCGTTCTCCGCTTCCCTCCATCCCCTCCGCACCCTCAAGGCAGGGCCGATTCTCTCCGTTTGCAGGTGAGGAAAGGGAGGCAGCAGTGTAACCAACACTGTTGCCCAAGAACCAGGCAGAGAGGAAGAGGCAGGGCCAGTCCCTGGACCAGGCGTGTGCCCTGGCAGGTTGGCAAGTGCTCAGCGACAGGAGTGGAGAAGAAGACTTCCTGCTCTGATTGGATGTAGGAAGTCAGGGGTGGAGGCTCAGACCCCCACAGTAAGGACCCCATTCCAGCAGCTCAGGGGACCCCAGAGGACACAGAGGCTCTGGAAGCACAGTTTAGAATCTCCAGGACAGATAGAAGGAGAGATGAACATCCCAGAGAGAGTCTCCTTACATCAAGGAGGACACAGATGAAGGGTCACAAAGCTGCGCTGTGGTGCTGAGGGGCTGGGGGTCTAATAGTTGAAGAGCATGCTGAGACACGGCTACGGGGAGTGAGAGAAGGGAGCCTACACCCTGAGCTCAGCAACGCTCAGACTAAGGGCAGAGCAGAGACCGAGCATCACACGAGTTCTGGCGTGGCCCAGAGTGAGGCAGGATGGATGCCCAGAGCTCCATCCTGGAGCACTGGGGGAGAGGCCTCCAGAGATGGGTTCTCAGGGAGCGGGGTGGGCAGGATGGGAGCAGGAGGAGAGTATGTGGGAAAGCCCTCCTCCAGGAGCAGGGGCCAGCAGTGGGTTCTCCTTTGGGACCAGACTCCTGAGAGAAGGCGCAGGAGAGCTGTCCCAGGGATAGTGATTAGGACCATCTCCCTGGGAAGGAAGTTGGTGTCGGGAGCTGAAGGGAAGCAGCCAGCATGCAGGAAGGGGTCAGGTTAAGGAGGGATGCGAAGCTGGACCAAGGCTCTGAGCTCAATCGCTTAAAGAGGTAGAGAAGGACCTGCTTCTGGTGATGATGGATGGAGGACTTTAGATTAGGAAATGCTGAGAATAGGGGTATTGGCCAGGAAGATGCTCGGAGAGCCTGAGGGAGAGGGAGGATGAGGGAGTCTGATGAAACCGGGATGCAGGAACAGAGGGAAGAAACAGGAGAGTGAGCAGGAGAGGAAAGAGAGGGAGGCTTGTCCAAATCCTGGTTACTGTCAGCCTCCCAGCACAGATTGCCCAACTGCTATGAGCCACAGCTTCCTCATCTTTAAAATGTAGGTATCCTCCCCCTCCTCCCCATCCCCCTACTCCCATCCCCCTCCTCCTCACCCCCTCCTCCCACTCCTTCCCCTCCCCCTCCTCCCCATTCCCCTCCTCCCCCTCCTGCCATGCAGAAGTAGGTGTGTGTCAAGGACTTTATGAGAAGCTGTAGATAAAGGGCCCAGGATGATAGCTTGCACATAGCTCTGAATGAAAGGGCAGAGATGACCACTGGCGTCCATATCCAGGAGGCCTCATTGTGACCAGTGACTCAGTGGCTGCAAGGTTGAAAGAAGGGGTCACCATAGATGCACTGAAGCCATGTGTACAGGAACCAAGGATGGGACAGTTCCTGGGCGAGGCGGGGGGTTTGGTCCCCTCTGTCTCACCCAGCGCAAGGTGATGTCGACTACAAATTGCCAGTCACTGAACAACAATGGCATTTGCCATCTGCAGAGATTGAACCCCATTCTGCTATAGCTGTTGACCATCAGCAACCCCTGAGGGAGTTCAGGGTGGAGTGACCCGCTCTGTGCTCCAGGGAACCTGGTGGGGCAGGTCTTTAGATAGTTGGATGTTTCTAGGAACAGATTTTATGATCTCAATCCTTGCATCGCCTCACTTCTAGAGAAGCTCTAAATCCCTCCATGGTGACATCAGATCCTTGGGATTGGCAGAAAACCTTTTGTAAAATGAGTGCTTCATGGTATTGAGCTCCACTTCCCCCAAACCTTATATACTGACCTTCCTTGCACTGCCGCTTTGGAGCAGGCTCTCAGAGCTATCTGATGCGCCGCCTCCCGGGCTGCAGTCCTCATTTTGCCCCAAATAAAATTTAACTCACAACTCTCAAGCTGTACATCTTTTTAGTGGACTCTGAGTAGTGGGGTGTGACTTCCTGCCACTGTCTGAAAGAGGAAGAGGATCTGCTGGGCGCCACCATAAGCTCCATCTTGCCCACTCTATCTCCCAAATGTCCGGCTCTCCCCGTCCGCTCTGGCAGTTCCATAATGGAAAGAAGCCGGAGAGCTGGTTCGCGTGCCTCACGTCCATAGCTGCCCTCCAGAGGACTGTCTCCTGCGAGGGGTGTTTCTTACTCAGGTTTCCAAACACGAACAAACAAGTTACAAGCAAGAGCCCTCTGGCTGAGGCTGCTTCCTTGGAGACCCTGGCCTCCGGGAATGTGGGTCCTGGCGCAGGAATGAGGAGCTGAGAGGCTGCAGGCACGCTCGGGTCTATGGTGCTTCCTAGCTGTACTCAGATGCGGCTGAGGTCAAGGCAAAGAAAGGCATCCGAAAGGGCACTGGCGTCTTACGATGCCAAATGGCTGAAATGGGAAGTGGAAAAGCTACATCCGTTGGCTTCTTCGGCCATATGGAATCACCACTTGCATTGTTTCCATTAAAAAAATCTTACAAAGATTGTATTCAGCAAGACCATTTACATATTTAGGTTTAACCTGGGATTAACTCAATATGAATTGTTGCGTGTCCATCTGTTTCCTTTTCTGTTTGATCCTTAGACATTCTAATGTAATCAACATTTTTTTTTTGGAGTTGATGTTGAAGTTGAGGATGGAGGGGAGAAAAAAGAATACTTAGAAATGAACGTGGGCCGGGTGAATGCTGATTTGATCCTGACAAAAGGAGGAAGAGGGAACACAAGTCCCGGGTCTGCGCTGGAGCCTGCAGAGCTGAAACGGACACGTCTGCTCCCGGGGCTCGGACTGCCTGCCGTCAGCGTGTCTACATCTCCTCCGAGTCCGTCCGCGTCTGTGCGTCACACTCTTGATGTCTCATGTTTTCCTTCCACCCCCTATTCAGAAATATTTGAGAAGAGTCAACAGATGTGGTTCTATCTCTGTGTCTCTTTGTTATTCAAATTAGGGAGGAAAGCAAAATTTTAGGGAAATGGTTTTAATTAGCGAATGAAATAACAACATCTTCCACTCTCAGACCAGTAGATCTGAAATTGATTTGCAAATAGGAGTTTTGTTAATCCTTTCAATGTTTCCTAAGATATGGTTGTGGAAAATCTTATTCTGCTTTTAAGCGGAGAAGCTGGGCTCTGTGAGAAGCAAGTGGCCATATATTAACGAGGACTCTTTGAGAGGCAACCGCTTTAAACTCCTTGTAAACATCATTTGAAATGAAAACCAGAACGAGGCTGCGTCTTCATGAATCACTCACACCCAGATGTGGCAGAGTTAAGTGGAGAACTTTCTTGTTCTGATTTCCAGATGACTTTAAAAAAAAGCACACAACTTTTTTTTTTTTTTTTTTTTATCATTGGACTGTATCATATCAGGCTTAGGAGATGGTGAAAACTTCCTGCTACATGGTGGGGTAGGGGGGACTGTCAGAATGAAACAGGCCATCTTTCCTGCCTGGGGGCCTTTTCTATTGTTCTTGGAAGGGGCCTGGAACAAACTAAACCAAGAGCATGAAATTCCAGAGAAGAAAGGACTGTCCCAGGAGGAGGGCTTTCAGAACTGGCATTCGGGCTCCAGAGGTCAAACCTTTCTCTCGGTATGATTGGGTCTTGGAGTAAGGTGGACAGTTGCCCCCACAAAGTATATCCATGCCCTAAACTCTGGAACCTGTGAACATGACCTTATTTGGAAAAGGGGACTGTGGAGATTAAGACAAGGATTTCAAGATGAGACCACCCTGGATTATTCAGTTCCATTTAGTCACTCAGTCGTGTCTGACTCTTTGCAACCCCATGGACTGCAGCACGCCAGGCTTCCCTGTCCTTCACTATCTCCTGGAGCTTGCTCAAACTCATGTCCATTGAGTCGGTGATGCCATCCAACCCTCTCATAGTCTGCTGTCCCCTTCCCCTGCCTTCAATCTTCCCAGCATCAGGGTCTTTTCAAATGAGTCAGCTCTTCATATCAGGTGGCCAAAGTATTAGAGCTTCAGCTTCAGCATCAGTCTTTCCAATGGATATTCTGGGCTGCTTTCCTTTAGGATGGACTGGCTTGATCTCCTTGCTGCTCAAGGGACTCTCAAGAGTCTTCTCCACCACGGAACCTAAAGTGTCCTTGTAAGAAACAGAAGAGGAGAGACACAGAGGGAAGAGAAGTCCATGTGAAGGCAGGAGAGGAGTTTGGAGCAACGCAGCCATGACCAAGAGGCACTTGGAGCCTCTGGAAGTTGGAAGAGGCAGAATCCTCCTTTGGAGCCTCAGAAGGGCATAGCCCTGCTGACACCTAGACTCTGGAGTTCCGGCACCTAGAACTGGGAGTGAATGCACTCCTTTGGGAGCACCTCACTCCTCGTATCTACCTCTAACCCTTCAGGGTCTGTTGAAGGTCAGAGACTGCAGTGGCTGGTGACTCATCCCTCGTGGAGGCAGATCACTGCTGATGCTGCTGTTTAATCACTAAGTCATGTCCAGCTCTTCGTGACCTCACGGACTGCAGCCCACCAGGCGTCTCTGTCCATGGGATTTCCCAGGCAAGAATACTGGAGTGGGTAGCTGTTCCCTTCTCCTGGGGATTTTCCCGACTCTGGAATCAAACCCGCATCTTCTGGGCCTCCTGCATTGCGGCAGATTCTTTACCACTGAGCCACTAGGCAAGCCCTTGGCAAGTTGCAACATTTAGTTGGCATTTGAAACCACCAGGTTTGTAATACTTCCTTATGGTGGCCCCAGGAAACTTATTACAGGCCTAATACAGAGAATATAGGTAAGTAAAGGAGCCACTGGGGTCACCTTCCTGTCTCTTAGACCCACTGGAGGGGAGGAAGCGGGGCTTGAGCAGAGAAGGAATGGAGGTGGCCCAGGCTCTGACCAGCAGAGAGAGGGGATGACTGTTCTGAGCACCTTCCTGCTGGCTCAGATGGGGAGGGCCAGCACATTCATCAGGGGGCCCAGCAGAGGCCTAGATCACCACCCAGATGAGGTGGGCTAGGGGCTCAGCCTCCCCAGAGAGCAGAACCCATACCTGTCAGGGTTAGCACCTAGAAATTGAGTCACGAAGCAGCTGCCATATTTACCTTAAGATCCACAGGCTTCAACTGAAGTAGGGAGACGGGCAACCGAAGGAAGTTTGTCTTATTTGTTGTCAGGGGGAGGCACCCAATCTCCAAAAATGGGTTTCTCCAGGACTCCAGGCTCTACTTTTAGGATCCTTAGATTAGAATCAACCTTAGTAATAGTGAGGAAGACCTCACACCTGAACTGATCACCAGGCAGACCGCAAGCCTCATGGTGGGAGGACCTGTGCCTGAGCAGAAGCCCCCGGAGATTCAAGCATGGAAATCACGGATTGAGTAACCTGTGTATACAGGGGGCTCCTCACTACAGGGTGGACCAGTGCATGTGAGTTAACTGTTTATGGAGGTCTGGTTTTGCAGCTTTAAAGGTGTACAGGGTTCACTCAAAGGCATTTCTGCCTTAAGTAAGGTTTGAAATATGACTTGGAAGGACATGGTGAGAAATACACCATTTTAAAAGTCATATGTAATCTGTTTAATTCAGCAGTGGCCACAGGACTGGAAAAGGTAAGCTTTCATGCCAATCCCAAAGAAGAGCAATGCCAAAGAATGTTCCAATGACTGTACAATTGCACACATTTCACATGCTAGCAAGGTCATGCTCAAAATCCTTCAAGATAAGCTTCATCACTACATGAACTGAAAACTTCTGGAGGTACAAGCTGGGTTCCAAAGAGGCAGAGGAACCAGAGATCAAATTGCCAACATTCGTTGGATCATGCAGAAAGAAAGGGAGTTCCAGAAAGATATCTACTTCTGCTTTATAGACTACGCTACAGTCTTTGATTGTGTGGATCACAACAAACCATGGGAAATTCTTAACGACATGGGAGTAACAGACGACTTTACCTGTCTCCCGCGAAACCTGTATGTGGGTCAAGAAGCAACAGTTAAAACGAGACATGGAACAGCAGCCTGGTTCCCTATTGGGAAAGGAATACAATTTAACTTATATGAAGAGTACATCAGGCAAAACGCCATTCTGGATGAATCACAAGCTTTCATCAAGACTGCTGAGAGAAATATCAACAAGCTCAGATATGCAGATGATACCACTCTAATGGCAGAAAGCGAAGAAGAACTAAAGAGCCTCTTGACGGGCGTGAAAGAAGAGAGTGAAAAAGCTGGCTTAAAACTCAATATTCAAAAAACTAACATCATGGCAGCTGGCCCCATCACTTCACAGCAAATAGATAGGGAAAGAGTGCAAGCAGTGACTGATTTTATTTTCTTGGGCTCCTGGATCACTCCAGATGGTGACTGCAGCCATGAAACAAAAAGATGCTTACTCCTTGGAAAGAAAGCTTTCATAAACCTAGACAACATATTAAACAGCAAAGACATCACCTTGCCAACAAAAGTCCATATAGTCAAAGCTATGGGTTTTCAAGTAGCCATGTTTCGATGAGAGATTTGGACCATAGAGAAGGCTAAATGCTGAAGAATTGATGCTTTCAAATTGTGGTGCTAGAGAAGACTCTTGATAAGTCATTTGGACTGCAAGAAGACCTGACCAGTTAATCCTAAAGGAAATCAAGCCTGGATATTCATTGGAAGGACTGATGCTGAAGCAGAAGCTCCAATACTTTGGCCACCTAATGGGAAGAGCTGACTCAGTGGAGAAGACCCTGATGCTGGGAAAGACTGAGGCAGGAGGAGAGGGGGCAGCAGAGGATGAGATGGCTGGACAGCGTCACCGAGTCAGTGGACAAGAATTTGAGCAAACTCTGGGAGACAGTGGAGGACAGAGAAGCCTGGCATGCTGCAGTCCATGAGGTGGCAAAGAGTAGGACTTAGTAACTGAACAACAACAGCAATCTATTCAAAACAAAGATACAATCCACAATAATGATGCTTAAAAAATAAAACTGAAATAGCAAAATCAGAAACACAATGGATAGACTCAATAGCACAATGGAAAGTGAAAAAGAAGGAATCAGTTAACTTGAAGAGAGATTAGTAGAAATTACCCCCATCTGAACACTGGAGAAAAAAATAGACCAAAAAAGAGAGCCTCGGGATCTTTGGGCTTACAACCAAAGAGCTAAGACTTTTGTTTCTAAGGAGGAGAAAAGAGAGCGGAAAGCCCTAAAAGTGTTCAAAGAAATAATGGCTGAATAATTCCCCAAATTTGGCAAAATATATAAGTTTACAGATTCAAGAAGTTGAGAAAAACCCAAATAAGATAGATTCAAAGAACCCAATGCCAAAACACGTTATAACCAAACTTCAGAAAACTAAAGACAAAGCAAAAATCTTGAAATTCGTGAGATAGAAATGATGCTTTACCCAGGGAAAAAGAGCTTGAGTGACTGTGGGTATCTGGACAGAATTCACGGGAGCCAGAAGGACACGGTACAACATATTTCCAAGTGCTGAAATAAAAGAACTCAGCTGCTAATTCTGTATCTTACAAAACTACCTCCTTTAGAAATGAAGAAGGGGGGAAACACACACTCAGACAAAGGAAAGCTAAAGGGATTGACTGCCAACAACCCTGCTTTGGAAGAAAGGAATTCCTCTAAATAGAAAGAGTGGAAAAACTCTTGGAGCAGCAGGAAGGGAGAGAGAAGAACTGAAAAAGCAAAAATCTGGATCTCGGTATTTTGGAGCCTGAGCCAGCAAGTAAGAATCTGACTACTCTGAAACCACCATGCAGAGAGCCACATGAAGACAGGAAGCTGAAGTAGGGAGAATTCCAGTACAGCCTCAATGCTTGTTATTCCTACCTTCTGTGAATGGGTGGGGCCATTATCCTGGACAGCCTGACCTCACCAGCTGATCCCTGGAAAAGATGGTCCAGAGCTCAGAGATGTGCCTGATGACTCTGGAGAAGCTCTTGTGAACTGCTGCCCACAGGAGCTAAGGACTCAGTCCTACCACTGCTTGAAGGGGCTGAGAGGAGGACTCTGCACTCTCGCTGAGAATGCAGCTCAGCTAAGAGAACCCAGCTAAGCTGTGCCTGGATTCCTGACCCACAGGAACTATGAGGTAACGGGTGGATGCTGGTTTAAATCACAAAAGGAAAAAAAGGCATATATAGTCTTTTGACTATAGATGGAGAAACAGTGGAAACAGTGGCAGACTCTATTTTTGGGGGCTCCCAAATCATTGCAGATGGTGACTGCCACCATGAAATTAAAACACACTGGCTCCTTGGAAGTAAAGCTATGACAAACCTAGGCAGTACATTTAAAAGCGGAGATATCACCTTGCCAACAAAGTTCCATACAGTCAAAGCTATGATTTTTCCAGTAGTCACATATGGATGTGAAAGTTAGACCATAAAGAAAGCTGAACGCTGAAGAACTGATGCTTTCAAATTGTGGTGTTGGAGAAGAATCTTGAGAGTCCCTTGGACTGCAAGGAGATCCAATCAGTCCATCCTAAAGGAAATAAGTCCTGAATATTCACTGGAAGGACTGATGCTGAAGCTGAAGCTCCAATACTTTGGCCACCGGATGCAAAGAACCAACTCATTGGAAAAGACCCTGATGCTGCGAAAGATTGAAGGCAGGAGGAGAAGGGGACGACAGAGGATGAGATGGTGGATGGCGTCACCGACTCATTGGACATGAGTTTGAGCAAGCTCTGGGAGATGGTGAAGGACAGGGAAGCCTGGCGTGCCGCAGGCCATGGGTTTGTAAAGAGTTGGACATGACTTAGGGACTGAACAACACCATATAAACAGTAACAGCGAAGCAGTTTAGTTACGTCAGCGCCTTGGCTGTTGCTCCTGTCTGGCACCTGCTCACAGGTCCGCTCATGTTGGTGTTGAGAGTGCTGCACAACTCAATATCTATATGATGGTGTATTCACACAGGCGTGTGCTATACGCCGTGAGAAAGAATGATCTACGTCTACACATACAAACCCCACATATACAAAGTGAGTGAGTGAAGCCATACACAAAACATATATGCTCCGTGCTTCCACTCCTATAAAGGATAAAAACAAATCTGTGGCCAGACGAACGTGTGTTATCAACAGTTTTGATTGTGGAGTTTTTTTTGCGGGGTGGGGGGGCAGCATTAAGGCCTGGAAGGAGGCCGTGTGAGGGATTCTGGGCACTGTTAGCTCTGATGGCTGGCTTCGGAGGCATGTTTACCTTTATTTAAACCTGTACTCTTTTCAATGTATGCTGTGTGTCATTAAACTTTTAAACGATGAAGAAAGGTCCTTCAACAATAAAACATAAGTGAAATCTGGATATGTTGGAGAATCTCATTGCCCTGCCAAGCTGAAGATTCACCTTCTAAGAAGGGTACCGTGGCACCAACTGCATCTTTAAAGTGGATGCCAGAGAGTGCGAACAGAGCTTGATATCTCTGGGACAGGAGAGGTCCGCTGTATATCCTGTCGTGGGGTGGGCTATGACAGCAGCTGGGGTGTACACAGAGAGAAATCATCTTCTCCTTGATTTAGAGCCACCAGTGGACGCACACGTCTGCCTCCAGATGAAATGCTCGGTGGCCCTCCGGAGTAAGTGGCTGTCTAGCAGATGCCCCGATGGGGCACTGTTGTGTCAGGCAGGACCGCCACCCCTAACCCCACTCCCGGGGCTCAGTGTGGAGAAAGAACTGTGGGCGAGAGTCAGCTAAGTCACTCCAGGGAAGAAGCAAAGAGGGGTGGGGGTGCCAGTCCCTTTCCTTTGCTCTGAGTGGGCTCCTGCCCTGCTTCTGCCCTGCATGGGCAGTACCCCGACTGTTGCCTCACCCTGCCTGCTCCCAGGGGCTGTTTTAGGAGGTGGGAGGGAGGGAGGAGTCAGAGCAGCCCCCCAGCAACAGCGCTGTCTGCCCCCAGATCGCTGGACGCCCCTGGACTCTGGGGCACGCATGTGAACCTAAAGCTGGGCGAGGGGTTGGCGGGGGTGACAAGCTACGGCACTGGCGCTCTCCCCGGCCCTGACTGCGAGCCAGCTTGGTCCTTGGGTCTGCGGTCTGTGAGGCTCTCCCCTCCCAAAGGCCGGGTGACCGGGTGGTGGACCCTTGCTCTTTCTCCCGTGTATGTGCATCGGACTTAGACTTGGGAGAATTTTTACCTGGGTGTGGGATGGTGCTCAGTTGCTCAGTCATGTCCGACTCTTTGCAGCCCCATGGACTGTAGCCCACCAGGCTCCTCTGCCCATGGGATTTTCCAGGCAAAAGTACTGGAGTGGGCTGCCATTTCCTCCTCCAGAGGAGCTTCCCGACCCAGGGATTGAACTCGGGTCTCTTGTGTCTCCTCGTCTCCTGCATTGGCAGGGGGACTCTTTATCACTAGCGCCACCTAGGAAGTGCGTGGGGTGGAGGTGTCACACGCCTCAGGTAGCAGGCGCTCAGAGGCCGTTTTTCCTCCCCCAAATGAACAGAGAGCCGGGGGGATTGCTTTCAGCCAAGGCGACACTTCATTACAAAATACTCACAACCAAATTTTCAAGCAGCTGTTTCTTTTAATTCCTTCATCATTTTTAAGATAAGAGTCTGCTTATAACAATAACCACCATAAAATGATTAACAACTGTTTAGTGACATAGCTAATGCAGAAAAATGAGTTAGACATGCCTGTGCGTTTTGGAAGGCTAGTGGGCAAGTGTAAAAGATGTGCTTTACTTGGCTTTGGGGTGAAATGCACCAACATGAGAGAGAGTATCCTTTTTCAATCACCTAAACCTGTCTCCCTGCAAACTGAGATGAACTGCTTACTGGCCCACCATCCCTGTTCATTCTTTCAGACGTCCACGTTTTTCTTGTCTGCTTCAAATCACAAGGCTACTCTACGTCTGAAGCCCATTTAATTTTACTTTTCAGTGCAACAGAGCTCCCACAAATCAGCTTTTAAGGTCTGTAGGAGACTCGTCATATTTATTTTCTCAAGTTATTGGATCTGATCCCACACCCCGAGAGATGTAGTGGAGAGGGAGTCTGTTTGTCCCACAAAGCGTGTTTTCATCAGTATTAAAAGTCTTCACTGTAGAGCTGATTAACAGAGAATGTTTGAATTAACTAGTCATTTCATGCTTCCTCTGAGTACGTTTTAACTGAAAAAGGCAATACCGTTGGTATGAGGGGACTTCTGAAAACTTCTAGGGGAGGTGGATATGTGATTGTTTGAGCAGGAAAAATACTCTTCCAAATTCTTAAAATAACAAAATTAAGTTTAAATTTCAAAACATATTAGGTAATCTGTTTCTGTCTCTGGTATTTTAATTTCAGGATTGAAGAGGCAGTAGTTATTTTTGGGGGGTGGAGGAAAGACCATTCTCTTTTTCAATTAGCACAAAAATAATTTTATAATTATTTCATCAGCTACTACTGCACTGATTTTTAGCGTGTGAGGTTTTTTTTTTTTAAGCATTTACCTTAATGCTGATAAAATTAGGTCCAATGACAGGTGAAGAAATTCTGTGAGAACAAACTGTACATTATCAAACTCCCAGTGGTGCCCAGAGTGGCTGGACAGCGTCTGTACTGCACGGGGGTGTGTTGCAAAGCTCTACAAACACTCTTAAAGGGACACATGTTTGTAGGAGAAATTGCAACATGGTTGGGGAGGGGGCTTTCTCCCTGTTAGCTGTTAATGATCTCTGAGACAGTCACACTCAGGAAAGGAGCTGGTTGGTCAAACTGTGGTGGGACAGAGATTCAGGAAAGCTTTGACTCCTTCTCAGAGAGGAACTGGAGACCTAAGGGGGAATGATGGTGGCCAAGAGCTCTTAGTAGGAAAGCACATCACAGCCTTATTTTTCCTTTCAAAAGTGCTTCCCACACGTGGTGGAAACGCTGCAGACACCCCCTCTGCAGACCTGTTGCTGGAGCACGTGATGATGAGCAGGGAGCCTGTGAGGCTGCAGCGGAGTGCGTTCTTTGACCGGATTCAGAACCAGGCTCTGTGGAATCCTTCTGCTTTAAGGCAGTCCCGGCACAGGGCTCCTGCAGCGGCCATGGCCAGCGCCAAGCTGATTATCTCTGCTTTTTATCTGCAGGCGGAAATGGGAGCTCCATAAATAAATGCTGAGGTCTGATTGCCTGGTCAGCCCGGGCCGGGAGACAGTGGGTCCTCCCGTCTCTCCCATCTCTGGTCATTGCTGCCCAGGGTGTAGCAAACCTCGAGTCTTGTGTCTGCAGAGGCGAGCTCTGGTGGCCTTCCATTTTCGTAGCGGAGAAATGTTTGCTTTGTACTAATTGGTCTCCCTCTTGGCAGCCCCCTGTGATTGCCCCAATTCTTGGAGCTGAGGCTGAGTTTTGTGTGGAAAGGAGAGAAAGTGATAGGTGGCCTTGGTCAAGGGCAGAGAGCTCATGGATAACTGCACTTACTATTCTAGAACCTTCTCACCAAGGGACGAGTCCCAGAACAGGGACCTGCTGTCCTCAAAATCACACAGGATCTTATCTCTTCTAGAGAAAAGTTTCTGGTACCAGCAACACAGGGTCATTGAGCCATTCTTCAGGTCAAAGGGATTCTCTTTCTATCAGGGGTTTTAATTTTCTTCAATATTCACTATTTTGCTGTGCTTATTATAAAGCAGCCTTGTGGGAGAAAACTTGGAAAATGCAGAAAAATGTAAAGAGATTAAAAAAAAAGTCTTCAACAATTTAGGCTCAGAGACGACCACCCAAACTATCAAGCAGCTGTGTGCTCATGGTCCTTCCTTATGCAGTATCACTGTCTGCTTTTGTTTCACTTAACTTTATCCCAGGTACATTTTCTGTTATTCAAAACTCTTAGGAAATTGTTTATACTGCCTGTGCAACATTTCATCACTTAATTTTCATGATTTATTTGGAGACGTATCTCTGATGACGAACTCTGTGGTTATTTTCAGATGTCATTATTATAAATGAGGTGGTGATTAATATCTTCAGGCATAAATCATTGTCTCCATTTTTGATTATTTCTCTAAAGGAGATGACTTAGCATGGCAAGTCTGGGTCAAAGACAATGGACACTTGATCAGTGTTAATATGTACCTCCGATCACTTTCCTAAAGTGTTCTATCAATTTGCAACCCCACCCCTGCCAAAACCTAGGAAAATACCTGCCGTTCACTCCACCCTGCCCTTAGCATTGGACATTAATGTTAAAAAAATTTTTTTGATTATGATAACATTGCTTTGATCTGCATTTCTTTGAACATCAGCAAAGTTAAACATATTTTTAACTTACTCATATCACATTTTGTACTGCCCTTATTTTTAAAATGAACTCCTTAATCTTAAAGATGATGACCATATAAGGGAGATGCAGAATGGGTTTTTCTAAGTAGCTAACTACTTCCATGAGCACCATTCATCGGGTGGCTCAGACTGTAAAGCATCTGCCTGCAATGCAGGGGACCAGGGTTTGATCCCAGGGTCGGGAAGATCCCCTGGAGAAGGGAATGGCAAGCCACTCCAGTATTCTGCCTGGAGGATCCCATGGACAGAGGAGCCTGGCAGGCTGCAGTCCCTGGGGTCGCAGAGTCAGACAGCACTGAGCGACTAACTCTTACCCTGACCCAATCACTGCTTCCTGACACCTTCTTTGTCAAATATTTGGGTCTCTTCTCTCTTTCTGGGTTACCTATTCTATTCTTTCAGACTGTCTGTCCCAGATCAGTCAACCGACATCATGGTTAAGGGTATTACTTCTCTGTGTTCTGACATCTGGTCCATAATGAGACACGGACAACTGTCACACTGTTATTTCTTCACTGAGTGTCTGTCAATCACTTACATCTTTCGTAACCTATCTTTTTATCCCTGGTAGCTTTTCAGATTTTTTTCCCCCTTATCCTTGATATTTGAAATTTGCTGTGCTCTGTCCTCATTTAAATTTCCTTTTATTTATCCTGTCTAGGATATTTATCCTTTCTGAGCATATTTTAAAATCACAGAACTCATGTTTTCTCTCAAGTCTGGAAAAATTTCACGTGTTATCTCTACGTATACCATCTGTGCCCAAGTTTCAACATTCTCTCTTCCTAGAAATCTTATTGGATATATATTTAAGCATCTTAATTGCCTACAAAGGTCCATATAGTCAAAGTTACGGTTTTTCCAGTAGTCATGTATGGATGTGAGCGTTGGACTATAAAGAAGGCTGAGTGCCAAAGAATTGATGTTTTTAAATTGTGGTGTTGGAGAAGACTCTTGAGAGTCCCTAGGACAGCAAGGAGATCAAACTAGTCAATCCTAAAGGAAATCAAGCCTGAATATTCATTGGAAGGACTGATGCTGAAGCTCCAATACTTTGGCTACCAGATGCGAAGAGCCGACTCATTGGATAAGACCCTGATGGTGGGAAAGATCGGAGGCAAAAGGAGAAGAGGGCAGCAGAGGATGAGATGGTTGGCTAGCATCACCAACTCAATGGACATGCCCTTGGGCAAACTCCGAGAGATAGTGGAGGACAGAGGAGTCTGGTGTGCTGCAGTCCCTGGGGTCGCAGAGTCAGACACCATAGTGGGAGATAGTGGAGGACAGAGGAGCCTGGTGTGCTGCAGTCCACGGGGTGGCAAGGAGCTGGATACAACTTAGTGAGGGAACAACAGCAACATCTTATTCTCTAAGTTTCCCAGTTTCTTACTTGTATGTCCACTTCTTTATTTTCCCGTGCTGTGTGCTGATGAGTTTCCAGACTCTTTTCCAGTTTGTTATTTCTTTCTTCAGCTACGTTATGTCTACTATTGGAACTTTGAAAAATTCACTAACCTACACTTCCTACTTGATCGTATTTCAGTTTTATTTTTCTCTTTCATTATCACCTGTTCTTGTTTTAAATGTTCTTACCTTTTTTGAGTCTTTGAATATTTCGAGTACTTTTGGTTTAGAGTTTCATACATATTATTCTGTTAAGTCCAGTTCCTTGGACATGAGTGTTCCCGTTTTGGGGAGTGGATTCCATGTGGTCCATCTCAGGGGACTCTGGACTTATCTGCAGTCCACTCTCACCTGTGACTTCGTTTTCAGCATGGTGCTTCCCCTGGAGAAGACGGGAATCTGGGTTTCACACCTAGCACAGCACAGCCTGAGTTTCTTCTCCTCTTCCTAACAATCTCACAGCTTGTTAAAGGAAGTTTTCTCCCAGGATATGATGTGGGGCCAAATGCAGGGATTTTTCTGCTCTTTGTTCATGTGTGGAGAAGAACTTTCTAATTTCCCGTCTCCTAGATTCAGATAAGAAGAGCGGTTCCAGATTCTCGCTGCTTAGGATCACGTGTGGCCTCTGTTGCTGTAAAAATGCCAGCCCACACCCCCTGTGGAGCACAAGGCCAAAACTCCTGCTTTTAGCTGAAATTTTCCTCCTTACTTCTGGGAACTGGAGATTTTGCCGTTCTTGCTTTTATCTTGGCTCAGTATTTTAGATTTAAATCAGCAGTTCTAAGTGTTTGGAACAGGCATGAACAAATCTCATGACTGCTGAGTCTTTTGTAAGGATTAGAATCTACTTAATTATCATGAATTGAAAATGGCTGTAAAGCCCTTTCTCTTCCCATTCTCAACTTTCTTTTCCCTTCTTCTCTTTCCTTTTTTCCCATTTTTACATAACTTTTTTCCAGAGGCATCTGTTTTTGTGAAGTTAGAGAAACCTTGTGAGAGTTTTAATTTGAATTAATGTAGGAGGAATTTTATTTATAGGATATTTAGTCTTCTTTATTTAGAAACACAGTGCAATCAACCCAACATTCCATGCCCCTCATTCTGCTGTTTACTCTTACACTTTCTTTTTCCTTCAAAATGTTCGTTCAAATATATGCAACATTTTGGGTCATGAGTTGATAGTTTGCCTATTCAGGTGTTTTCAAAGAGCCTACGAAAGTTTTCTTCAATTATAACTTTGATTTGCCTTCTATTTGCCTGTATTTTTTAACGTAGGTTTCATGGATCTTCATTCTCTGTCTCTTTGTCATTCTCTCTCTCATAATTTTCTTATTTTAATCTGCCTTTCAAGATAACATTTCAGAAGCTTATTTTCTTCACTACAGGTTCACCTTTCACAGGGGAGCTCGGCGTCTGCTGTGTCCACTGTGGGGGGCCTCAGGGTCCTCTGTGTCCACTAGGGGCCGGAGCCTCCACGCGGCCACTTCTCCCCTCGCTGAGCAGCTGGTTCTAGTCTCGTCACCCCAGCACCTGCCCCCCGAGGCTCCACATCCACACGGTTGGTGCAGACACAGAGCTGGGAGTAACCGGGCGAGCCACGCGGGTGGAGGACTCTCCACCCTCTCACCCATCACACCCGCTCTCTTCTGGGGGAAAGCGTGCTTTGATCATCCATTTTGCTCCTCAGTCCACCTTCCCTGTCCCCGTAGTTGTTAGAAGCTCTTCCTTTCTCTGACATACCCTGACCATCCCACCCCCGCCACCACTGCTTTGGACCAGATCTGAGGTTCTGCGTGGCTCTCTTTCAGGACTTCCTTATCCCTCGTCTTGTCTCCTTTCACCTGGTAAGGGCTTTGGCCCCAGCAATCTGCTGGCTCAGAGCTGTGGCTGCACTCTCTCAGAAGACCAGCCCCCTCCCGCCTCCAGGGGAAGCGTTTTGACCAGCTCTGATGGGTCTTATGCCCATCCCCTGGCCTGAGGTCCCTCCGCACGGATGATCAGCCCCTCCAGAGCCACTGGTTCATGGAGGGAAGGATGAGTTCCCCAGAAGGAGAGAGGATGGATCCCAGGAAAGGGAGGAGAGCTGGAAAGAGGAGAAGAGTTTGCACCCACAGTCTGGTCTGTATTTAGAATTGAACATTGGTCCTTTCCAAGGTTCCAGAGTAGCTTGAGTCAGTTAATGAAGTGAAAAAATGTTGCCAATAGTTTGTTGGTGTCCTGGGGCTCAAATATCTGTCAAATCCATCGAATTCTTCAGTTTGTAACCTATTGTTTCTCCGTTTTCTATAAAAGCATACTTTACTCAGTAAAAGTAATCCCTTTTGGTTTTGACAAACATATATAGCTGTGTAACCACCAGCACAGTCAAGATATAAAACAATTCCATCACCTTCCAAAATCCCTAACCTATTTTTTAATCAAGATACTATAACCAGTGGTGCATCAAAAAAATGAGATTTCATTTTAAAATATTTAATATGTAAAGAAACAGTCACAGTCCTCCTCCATCATATTTATAATTGAATTTGTCTAAATTTAACAAATTTAGAATGGGGCCCGTAAATGAATGTGTGCGTGTATTTAACGCCAGCAATCCTAATTCGACAAAATTGCCTTCAAAAGCCACCCAAGTATTCTCTCTCCTGCCAACGTACATTTCACAGCCCCACGTCCTTGAAATGCCCACCCAGGTTGAGTTGCACGTCCCTTTGCAGAATTTAGAGCAAAGGAGGAGTTCCATTTAGAGGGAAGTGGATTAGGCACCCGTGGGAAGGGAGGCGAGAAGGATGCCGTTGAACCACCAATGCCTTAGCGCCTGAAGAAAGGAGAAAGGTTATAGAATGAAGGGAGAGGAGCAGAAGGGGTTTGGTGAGAAGCCGGCACAGAGCGGGGCTGGGGTGGACCAGAGAACATCAGGGCAAAGAGAAGGCAGGAGACGCTGAGTGGGCTGGGGCCCGGGCTGAGGGGCCCAGCAGAGGCTGCGATGCTGGTGGGAGCAGTGGCCAGCTCCCCCCGCCCACCGCCTAGGCACAGCCGGCCAGCTGGTCTGAGTAAAGCCTCTCAGAGATGACGACAGGGCCACCAGGAGAGCGCTTGGCCAATGTGTTTTTGTTTCTCTCTAACACACATGTGTGATCACACACGTGACTTCTCTGCAAAGGCCGTTCCCCGAAAAGCAAACCTTTCATGATGAAGGCCTCCAGAACCTAGCTGCAGCACAGAGACCTCTTGGGTAAAGGCAGTGTGAAAGTCCGATGATACTTTTTTATTCTCAAAGAAGGGTAGCATCTAGAGGCAGACAAGACAGGCCTCTGGGTTCAGGGACAGCACTCAGCATGAAGGCAAGCAGGAGGATGCAGCCCCCCAGCTCTCTGGCAGGTGTTTGCTCCATGTCAGACCTGCAGAGGCAGCCCCGGTGATGCAGCAAAGCCCGCCTGGAACCTCTGCCGCCAGCGTATGGGATCCTGGGTAGCCCTGTGTCTTCCCAGGAACGGCCATGCTGGCTGTGTGCAGCTGATGTTTCCACGTCTGCAAGGTGAAGGGCTCTTACCAAGCGAACAGCACAGTAAAGGTCATTATATGCCTTCAGACTAGAAGAAGGAGTTCTTGCAAACTCAGGGAAATTGTGTAGCCTATTTTTCCAATTTTTTATTAAAGCACAGTTTGCATTCAGTAAAAGTCATCCTTTTTACTTTTGACAATACATATTCATGACATGGGTTTCCCAGGTGGCACTAGTGGTAAAGAGACCTATCTGTCAATGCAGGAGATGTAAGAGGTGCAGGTTTGATCTCTGGGTAAGGAAGATCCCCTGGAGGAGGGCATGGCAATCCACTCCAGTATTCTTGCCTGGAGAACTCCAAGGACAGAGGAGCCTGTGATGGGTTGCAGTCCCTAGGTCCCTAGGGTCAAAAAGAGTTGGACACAACTGAAGTGACTTAACACGCATGCACATACTTACGACATGGGGTCTCAAGAGAGTCAGACATGACTTAGCAACTAAACCACCACCACCACCACCACCACAATCAAGACATAAATTCTGGTTTGTCTCGGAGTAAATTCAAGGTCAGGACAAGCTACTCCCACTGCAGACACAGCTCTGGCGGCACGTGGCTCTCAGCTTCACATCCTGGCCATGCCCCTGGCAGCTGAGTGACTCTGGATAAGTAGGGTTTTCCCAGCTACAGGGGGAGAGGACAGCACTGGTCACCTAAAGGGGGGCTGTGCATGTAAGGAAGGGAGGAGCTGATGGGAAGAAGGGAGGCATCTCCGGGCATGTGTTGTCATCAGCCTCCCTCGGGCACCGAGCTGTGCATCAGCACACGCAGGAGTCTGCCCTCAGCCTGAGATGCCGGGTTGCATCTCAGCTGGAGCTGAGGCCCGCTGCGAGGAATAGGGAGCCGCAGCAGCAAGCGGCAAGCAGCACAGCTGCCTCTCCCACGGCACTGTCTGTGCTCCGAGCAGGATTCCGAGTGTTTAACGGAGATTGGCTCTTTTAATCCACACAACGCCTGCTCAATCTCCATCCTACAGATGAGAAAACCGACGTACAACAGGAGGCCATTTGCCCAGGAATTCACAGCTGGTGAGGGGTGGGGTGAGGTCTGTGGCAATGTCTGTGTTTTTAACCACCACATGACCCCCTGTTTCATGAGCAAAGGCACAGTGAGGAGGCAGAAAAATAAGCTGGAAACCATAAAAATAGATGTTCATTAATCTACGAGGAAAGAGGTTCCCCATGTGTAAGGTGAGAAGAAACCACTATGAATCTAGGTACACCAAACAACAACAAAAACAAGCCTTCCAGTTTAAAAGTGAGCAAGAGACGTAAGTAGACGTTTTTCCAAAGAAGATATGCAAGTGGCCAAGAAGCACAAGAAAAGAAGCTCAAAATCACTGATGGTTCAGGACATGCAAATCCTCCTATCTTTCACTTCATGTCTATTAGGGTGGCTGTTACAAACAAACACAAAAGTGTTGGCAAAAAAGTGGAGAAATTGGAATGCTTGTGCATTGCTGGTGGGAACGCAAAGGATGCGGGGCCCCCGGGAAGCAGTATGGCAGCTCCTCGACACAATAAAGGCAGAACTACCGTAGGCTCAGCAGCTCCAGGTCCGGGTCTAAACCAAAAGTATTTAAAACGGGGATTTAGGCAGATGGGTGTGCACCCGTGTTCCCAGCAGCATTATTCACTCCAGCCAAGAGCTGGAAGAGATCCAAAACCCATCTACAGTTGAATGGGTGGATAAATGCAATGTGATCTGCCCACAATAGAATACCATCCAGCCCTAAAAAGGAAAGACATTTTGCTGCAGGCTGCGACACGGAAGAGCCTCGAGGACGTTGTACTTGGTGAAGGAAGCCATTCGCAGAAGGACAAATCTGTCTGATTCCACTTAATGTGAAGTGCCTAAAATAGTCAAATTTGTGGGGAGAGAAAGTAGAAAGGCAGTTGCCAGGGGCCAGGGAAGAGCGGAGGGGATGGGCGGAGGGGTCGTGTTCAGCGGGGCCCAAGCTTCGGTTTGGGAAGATGACAAAGCTCTGGAGATGGTGGTGGTGATGGTTGTACAACAGTGTGAATGCCCGTAAGGCCATGGAATATACACTTACAAATGATTGAGATGGTACGTATATCTGTTGTGTACATTTATCAAAATGTTGAGGTTTTATATCATGAACCTATTTGCAAGCCCAGAAGGAAGGAAGGAGAGAGATGATCAAATACTGTCTCTGGTGTGTCCTCGATGAGGAACGACCTTTCTTTCCTCCGTTACACTTTCCATGCTTTTTGACGCACTTTTACAACAGCTCTAGGCCATTTGCTGAAGTCTCTTCCCGCTCCCCCGGCCCTTCCTCCCTACCCCTGCCTCCATTCACACCTGCCTCTGTGATTCTCTTTGATGGGTCCTCCATGGAGGGGGCAAAATGCAGTGAGGCCCATTTTGCAGACAACAAACTGAAGACTGGAGAGGCAACTCCATCAGGCCCTACTGGGGAGGCCAGAACCTCCCGCCCCACCCCTCACACCCACCCCCAGCCCCTCACTCCCCCAGCCCCCGCTGCCTTCCTCCAAGAAGCAGATCGCTGGACCCCTGATCCCAGCTTAGCATCTCTATGGGGAATGTGCTCATTTGCAAGGGCGGGGCCCTGTGCAACAAAGGCAGTGGCCGGTTAGGTGCGGGGTGTGGGTGGGTGCTCAGCACCCAGTGGAAAGCCGGGCTGCACTCGCCCCTCAAATGTGCAGACCAGCCGCACATTTGACTGTGTCATCCAGGGAACAGGCAGCCAGGCCCTCACTTCCCACCCGGTTGACCTTCACCCTTGACCCTGCAGAGGCCAGGGCTGCCCAGACCACAGGGCCCTCTGGAGCCAGCACTGCTGACTCAGACCGCCGGCTACCACTGGACTCTAGCTTTTCAGAATGGTCTTGGTGGGGGCTATACTAAAGGTCAGTTTCTACTGTGTCTGAGCCCCATTTGTAAATCTGTTATCTTTTCTCCTCCCTCAGATACGACAACCACAAATCACATTGGTTTACGTTCACTTTTATACTCCACTCCACTTATGTTTATTATCTGCAATCCTAGGAGATTTCTCTGGTAATCGAAACTGTTTCTACACATCCAGCAACCGGAGCCACAAACCAACCGCTAGCTGCACTTGGCCAGGCTCTGCGAGACTTGGAGCGGTGCACTGGCCGGGCCGTGCGGTCCTCAGCCTGGGTCTCCATCAGCGTCAGGAGGTGCTGTGTGCTCCAGCTGGGGGCCATGGGAGCCTGGGGGGCAGGAGGGGGCCGAGGCAGACAGCCCCCCGCCCGGACCAGTCACTGGCCTCTTTCCCAACCAAGCTCTGCTCCTTCTTGGAGGTTAGGCAGCCACAGTGGCTCCATCTTCGATGGAGGAGACCAGGATCTGTAGTTTTTCTTAGCATCTGTCCTTTCCAGCTCACATCACACAGGCTGGGGCTGTGTTTATTTGGATCTTTCCGAGGAACCCTCTAACCGTATCCATTTCTGTAGACAGACTTGGCAGAGTGATGGAGCTTTCCTCCTCTTCTTTTTTTAAGTTGCAAATGCTTAAAATTCTGCTGGCCTTTAAGCTCCCAGGGGAACCCCCAGCCCCAACCCCCCTGTGCCGTTACCATGGCAATCTCCCCTTCCCTTTAAAGTCTGGAATGCCACATTCCATAAGACTCGCACAGAAAGTCGCTTGATCATAGGCGAAGCTCTGGCTGTCGATCTTGAACATTCTGTATCAATAAACATGCTCGAGACCCTCTCGCTGCCTTGCCATTAGAAATCAAACTTGCAGACTCATTTAGGAGACTCTGGAGGAGTCCAGGATAAAGAAGCCCAGCCTGGGTATAGCTCGAATTATCTCCTGATTCTTTCCCTTGGCAGGCTAGTATTTTAAACTATTATTACAAGAACAACGGGCTGCATTACAGAGCAGTGGTAAAATTA
Source organism: Bos indicus (assembly GCF_029378745.1). NCBI lineage: Eukaryota > Metazoa > Chordata > Mammalia > Artiodactyla > Bovidae > Bos > Bos indicus. Next base: position 118,247,764 of record NC_091762.1, on the reverse strand, counting down.
TATGTGTAGTCGAACCCAACACCGACCAGGCTCAAAATACTGAATTTTACACAGACACTAAGGCCATTTAAACTGTTAAAGCAAATTTAAATCCTTAAATAAATAACTTTAATTACATAAAGCACTAGATTTCAAGGAAATTATGGTTATTTGCTAGAGGAAAATAACCTCTAAGTTGTCTTTACGACTTAATGGCTAGTAATTTTTGAAGGAATATTCTCTTCTCTAAGCCCATGTGTTCAACCATTTTCTGAAACAGGGACAGGACTAATTGCTCTTGAGTAAAAGATTGTTCCTTATTTTGTGTCAGATCAGAGGGATGAAAATAAACAAGAGATACAATGTTTCTTTGTATAGAGAACTTGGTTTGTCAAAAAGAAGAGTTTCCGCAATCAAAATAAAACATCAGGAAGAGAATTGCTATTTTGTTACAAGGAAACCTTATAATTCCTTTGTATTGAATAATGATGGATTTTATGTTTGTTACTAAGCAGAGGGCTTTTTAAAAATTATTATTATTTCAGGACTGTGTCCTTTGTTTGTAGCTATGCTCGCTGTGATATTGAACAGCGAGGTGTTAGCAACTGATTAAAGGAGCAAAAGAAAGCCCTGCCAATTACCGGGCGACCCGGGAATCGGTTTCCGTTGCTGGGCTAGGTGACAGCTGACACACCTGCAGAGCTTTACAAGCAGGAGCGCGCTGGAGACTGAGTTGGGGCAGTCCGTGCTTGCAATGCATCCAGGAAAAAGGACACAACTTGTTTTCCCTTAAAGATAGAGGCGACACGGCAGGGTTTTCAGATGTGCTTGGTTGGAAGCTGGGCGGGGGGTTCCCTGCAGGTGTGTCCATTGCTATAAATCTGTTGGGAGCGCTTGCATGATAGAATAAGAGTGTAGAGGCTGCTTCAAGAAGACAGCTCCAGGAAATTGCGAAGACAGAGCAACGCATACGAGTCCAGGCAGGGAGGCTGGCTTCCTCGTGCCTGGACAATCATTCTCCAAACATCCAAGATCACTTAAACGCAGAGTTTAGGCTGGATGGGGTTGAATCTGCATTTTTACCCTAAACAGAGAATGTCCACTGGAATATTGCATCAACTTAGCATCAGGAAACTTCTCACTCCTGCTATACAGTTTTCTCATTGTAAGATATACTTTCTATAACAAGGCTCAGTAAAGAACCAAGAATCCGAAGCCTGATTTTTGCCCCATAAAACCTTTATTGTGTAACAAGTCAATGAGCCAAAAGCATTCACTTTTAAACACTGTGGGTATATATATTAGAAACATGCTCTACTCTGCAATGCCTGTGTGTGTATCTGTGTCAGTGTGGGCACACACGTTTTAAAAGAGTTATACATTCCAGAATTACAAAAATGAAATCATTCTCAATTTTAGAAATGTTTGGAGACAGAGAATGTGATTTCTGTTGCTAATTTAATGCAGGTTTTTAAAAATGCCTTATAACTTCAAAAAAATTACAGATGGAAAATATTTTTGTCCTTCTCTTTTATCTAGACAAATTCAGGAAAACCCAGAGATTTGGGGTGACATTTTCATCAAAAAAAATATCACCGTGCTGTGTTAGAAACACTCCTGTGGAGATAGGAAGGCAGGATTGAAAGCCTTTTTTCATTGAGGAAACCCTTTCAGGGAGATACACTCAAAATTACCCACATTTCTATCAAAACGTAAAGTCTGAAGAGAGCCTTCAGTTAAACCAGAGATTTTGTTTTTTTAAAGAAAGCTCTATGATTTAAAGCTCTATATCTTTTCCTGCATGATTTTAAATTATTTTTTATTTTTAATTAGACATGGCATTGTTTGCTAAGGTCTCGGTACCTTTAGAAGGATTATAAAGAAGAAATTCATTTAAGCTTCAATTTAGCAATTTGCAGTTTTCCAAGAGCTCAAAGGAGTGCAAATAAAAGGCTCATATTCAGAAGAACTCCAGCAACTACAAAAGAGTCCATACTGAGTTTATTAGAAATTAATGAACTGCTATGAGAACATATTTCCAGGTTTAAAAATTAGTTTTCAAAGACTTAAGGAGAATATCATCTAGGTAGCAAAACTGGAAGTCTGTTCATTAAAAAATCCAGTCGTGGTTAACAGAGGCTGCAGTTTCAAGCAGCACCAAAACTTGGAGTCACGGAAATAGCTCATTCTCCAGATGACTTCTCAGCGACCATCCCCAGGTTTTCCACGGAAATCCATCTTTTATGACACTTTCATTTTCTGAAGCAATTTGCTTCAGAAGTTCATAAAGAGAAGAACAGCTTTATGGTTCCCCGTGAGGATTTTACTTAACCGTATGTGACTTTGTCTCATTGCAGTTACTTGCTATTTGAGCAGCTCGTCTGAACGTCAGGTCAGCCCCTGGGGCTTTGCCTGATGGGTTCTGGGGAGCTGAAACCACCAGTGCCTACAGGCAGAGGCGAGAGGGCCAGGGGTGCCTGGAGGCTGCTGGCCGTGTGTCCTGGGCTGTCCCCTGCTTGGACACGCCACTTGCCCGGCGCAGGTCTGCCCAGGCCGCTGCCCTTCTCTGGACCAAGGATGTCCAATAAAACCAGAGGGAGGCTGAGCTGGACCTGTCTCTCCTGAGTGCTCAATGATGTGGAAGGAACACAGGAAGTCTGTTTTCATAGGAAAGGGTGAGCCGGGTGCAGGATTTTAAAAGTGATGTTTGCTTAGAGCCAGGAGGTGTGGAAGAATTGCAGCAAGGGCGATGTCATATTCCCTTTGACCTCAGGCTGTGACTCTGATGCGGGGAGGGGGCCTGGCTGGCGGGAAGGCTGCAGGGAAGGCAGCCCTGGGGTGTCAGGGAGATGCGAGTGCACACAGAAAGCACACGGTCAGGGTGAGGGCTGTGCGACAGTCCTGTCCCTGCTCTGCGTTTACATTCAGGACGAGCGGGCAGGGAGAGGTGAGCAAAGGCACAGGTTGAGGAGGGTTTCGGTCATCAGGAGAACGACGAGGCTGTGGCGAGAGTGCCCGGAACGGGGCACACGCCTCTTGAGCCACAGGCTGTGCAGGAGGGAGCTGTCACCCCACCCCACCCTCTCCAATGACCTCTGGTGCATTTGGTAACTGCCCACTGGAGAAGTACCTTTTCAGCAAACTGACACTTATTCTGTGCTTTCAGATCATGTGAAAGGACATTTCTTTTCACGTTCTGGATTTTTTTTTTTTAAATCCAATTCCAAATTTCAAACAGCATCTGATCCTAGGCTGTATAGCCCATGCCGGATGCCAGGATGGGCGAGCTCCCAGGCAAGAAGGAAGGAATCCAGGCTGCACCAGCACACCTGTGACTCAGGGGAGGGCTCCTGGACACCTGGCTGGGAGGGGACACGCGCCCCTCCCAGGGGAGATGTGATTGCCCGGCTTCCTGTCCCTGGCAGTTCACGCGATGGTGGCTCCCTCGCCAGGAACCGTGGAAACAAGCCACGTGTCCAGCAGCAGACGAATGGAAAAGCAAGCTGTGGTCCCTGCACACGGTGGCATATTACACAGCCTTAAAGGGAAGGCCACTTGGGTACAGGCTACGACACAGGACCTTGAAGCCTGAGGACCTTATGCTCGGTGAGCTAAAACAGTCACGAAAGGACAACACTTCATGCTTCCGAGGCGGTCCCAGGATAGTCAAATTCATGGAGACGGAAAGTCAGATGGGAGTCTCGGAGGAGGACAGGGAGTCAATGTCCAGTGGGGATGGAGTCTCAGGCTGCAACGGTAAGAAGATTCTAGAGAAGGATGGTGGTACAACCGTGCGAAGATGCTTGATGCCGGTGGACTGCATGGTAAAAGTTGGTTAAGATAACACATTTTATAAAGGCACTTACATTTTACTACAATTTATTAATAAAAATATGTTTTTAAAGACCAAGTTAAAAAAAGCACCAGAACTCGTGAACTGTTCCTCATGAGGCCACAGAGCAGCCATCTTCCGATCAGGACAAGTGGTCAGAGGAGCTAAGAGAGGACTTCCCAAGAATACCGGGGACCCGGGTCCTGGCCTTTGCCCAGATATTTGGGTCTCTCCTGTCGGGTCCTGGCACACAGGCTCTGCACAAGGCTAGGCTTCGGGAGAGACGGTGTCAGCTCAGGAAGGGGGCTGGACGCAGATGCGAGAGTGACCACCTGCCCGCGGGATGCCTCAGAGCTGAGGCAGTGCCAGGCCCTGCCCCAAGCGCCCATGCCTGGCCCCCGTCCCTGGACTGCGCCACCCCCGTGCCTCCTGCTGTGGCAGAGCAAGGGACGGAGCTGCCTGCCTGCCGGAACTGCTCTCCTGCTTCACTCTCGAGACTGCCAGCAGGTCGCTGTGTGGTCTCAGGGAAGATACCCACACCTCCAGACTTTAAATTCTCTACTTTTTTCAAAGGAAGGATTTGAACAAGATCATCTCAGAAATTCCTTCCAGCTTGGACATCCTGTGGTTTTGGACAGCCAGAGTGATGACCTACCATTCTGACATTTTTTAAAAAGTAATAATAATGTCATGGTTATGCCATTTCTTTTTGACAGAGGAAGGTAATCCTGACGAAGCATCTCTCTGGCTTACACTTGTGTGTGCGTGCACAGTGTGGGAAAACGGGTGCCCAGCGGCGATGCTTTCCCTGATGGAGAATGTGTTTCCATTGGTGCAAAATCATGGCCTCCTTGTAGCTTGCCTTTGAAGTTTTTCATCTCCTGCGTGACCACAAGAGGGCGGTGCGGGCAGCAGATTTGGTCAGCACATATTGAAGCCAGATTTGCTGTTTGTTCTTTCCTGGAGCCTTCTGGGGTCTCTCTCTGGGGCTCAGTGCCTGCCACAGCTTCTTCAAGGGACTGAGGACACACACTGAGGCAGCGATAGAGCTGAGACTATTTAAAAATAGGATATCTTATCCTCACCAAATAGGACTTATTTAACAATAAAACTAGCTATAAAATATTTTAGATATTGACCATTGTCCAGGGTGTGTCCAGGTGGCACAGTGGTAAAGAACCCACCCACCAATGCAGGAAGCAAAGGAGACACAGGTTCCATCCCCATATCTGGAAGATCCCCTGGAGAAGGAAATGGCTACCCACTCCAGTATTCTTGCCTGGGAAACCCCCTGGACAGAGGAGCCTGGTGGGTGACAGTCTTTAGGGTCGCAAAGAGTCAGATACAACTGAGCAACTGCACACACACACACACACACACACACACACACACTGATTTCACTGCAAAGTAATGTAGGAAGTGCCCAGGGCTTAAAAATCAAATGTCATACCCCTCAACTTGCAGACTTCCAAACTTCGGAGTGGGTCAGGCTCTCCCTGGCTCACCACATTGCCACGAGCTTGGTCTCATCACAGTGCGCTCTACAGACCATTTGAACTGTGCTGGTGAGCCATTCTGGTACCAGACTGGAAACAGGCAAAATGAGTCCGTAAGGGGAGATACACTGAAAAGTTCCTCCCCCAAGCAGGCCATCCTCCTGTCCTCAAGACTTCTCCTTTGGTCCAGCCAGAGGGGTTGTTTGTGTCTCATGTCCCAGTCCCTCCTCCCCTAACTGAAAGGTACAGCTGCCTGTCAGGTTGGCATGTACACTGTGTCCTGCTGGTTGATCATGACCTCCCCTCCTTTGAGGTCAACACCTGTTCCCCACACCTGATCCCCACATCTGCACCCCACACCAGCTCCCCACCACCTGATCCCCACACCTGCTCCCCACACCCGCTCCCCATACCTGCTCCCCTACACCTCTCCACACCAGCTCCCCAATACCTGCTTCCTACACCTGCATCCCCCATACCTGCTCCCCACACCTGCTCCTCCTCACCTGCTCCCCAACCTAGCTCTCCCACACCAGCTCCCCCACACCTGCTCCCCACACCTGCACCCCACAGCTGCTCCCCCACACCTGCTCCTTACACCTGCTCCCCCACACCTGCTCCACCACCTGGCTCTCCCACACCAGCTCCCCCACACATGCTCCCCACACCTGCACCCCCACACCAGCTCCCCACACCTGCATCCCCACACCTGCACCTGGACCCCTGATTCGAAGCCCTTGCTTTCAGCCTTGTCATGGATCCTGCATGAAAGATTGTCCCTGAGATGAGTGAGTTTTTTCTAAAAGCCTGGGCTTATAGTAACTGTTCGTTTGTTTTTAATTGGAGTGTAGTCGATTTACAACGTTGTATTAGTTTCAGATATAGAGCAAAGTGAACCAGTTATATACATACATGAATCCCCCCTTTCTTTAGATTCTTTTCTCATATTGGCCATTACAGAGTGTTGAGCGGAATTCCCTGTGCTATATAGCAGTTATCTATTAATTATCTATTTTACATACAGCCGTGTGTGCATGTTAATCCCAGTCTCCCAATCTCAGATGATGTTGTAAGCAGTGACTACCCACCAGGCTGCCCTAAGTTTTCCATTTGTGGAGACTCACTTGTGTTTTCCAACTGACTTGCATTATAATTCTGTTTGTGACCAGTTTTCAGTGGCAGCTAACATTTCTGCTTTCACTTTCTCTAGCCTGTGCTCCTTCCATCCCCGAACAATCGGAGAACCTTGAAAAGCCTAAGACACCATGTTACCACGGCACTGCTGCCGTGCACTGCTACATCTTTCAAGTCACCCTTTGCTCATGGGTGGAGACTGGTATTTTGAAGGCACAGTACCAGGCAGAGAATACAGACACAGCGCTGTTGAGCTTAGGGACAAGTCTGTGGTACTCTCACCTCAACCCAAATTCGTTTACAAACATGTGTGTCTCCTATTTGTCTTTCCATTGGCCAAATATTTATTAAAAGACCAAAGTACACAAGACAAATTTGTCAGGCCCTAGAGTTGGACCGTGAAGAAGGCTGAGTGCCGAAGAATTGATGCTTTTGAACTGTGGTGTTGGAGAAGACTCTTGAGAGTCCCTTGGACTGCAAGGAGATCCAACCAGTCCATTCTGAAGGAGATCAGCCCTGGGATTTCTTTGGAAGGACTCATGCTAAAGCTGGAACTCCAATACTTTGGCCATCTCATTCGAAGAGTTAACTCATTGGAAAAGACCCTGATGAAGGGAGGGATTGGGGGCAGGAGGAGAAGGGGACGACAGAGGATGAGATGGCTGGACGGCATCAGTGACTCAATGGACATGAGTGTGGGTAAACTCTGGGAGTTGGTGATGAACAGGGAGGCCTGGCATTCTGCGATTCATGGGGTCGCAAAGAGTCAGACATGACTGAGTGACTGAACTGAACTGAGTATGTGCATGTGTGCACACACACACGGCAAATCACATCACATTCTTTGCTGCTCAAAGGCAGTAAAGGAGAGGAAATCTACACCATGGCCAGAGACAGATGGCATTTTATGTAGAGGAACAAAAAGTAGGTCAAGAACAGATTTATCATCAGAAACAATGTGAGTGGGAAGATGGTAAAGCAGCAAGTTTAAATTACAAAAATAGAAAAGCTATTTGCCTGAAATTTTATACCCAACTACATTATCTTTCCAAAATGAAGTTAAAACAAAGCCTTTGATTTAAAAAAAAGTGGAGAAATGGAAGTGCACTCTTATAGGGCTCCTACACCCTGCTTGGTATGATATAGTATCACTGGAAAATGGACTGTGATAACTTGAAGATCTAAAGTTTAGACCCTAAGACAGCCACTCAGATAACAAGACGAGCTACAGCTAACAAGCATTATAAGGGGACAAAATGGAGTCATAAAAGCTACTCAATTAATTCCAAAGAGGGCAAAATGAGAGAATAAAAACAGATGAATATCAAGAAAATAGCCTTAAATTGAATCCTGTCAGTAATCACATTAAATGTAAATTGCCTAAACGCCCCTATTGAAAGGCAGATATTGCCATATTAGATAAAAAGCAAAGCTCGAACTCCGTGCTGCTTACAAAAACCCCACTTTAAATATAAAAACACAAATAGATTGAAGGTAAAAGGATGGTAAAAAGATAACACCATGCTATGCCAGTACTAATTTACATAAAGCTAGAGTGGTAACCTTAATATCTGACAAAGGCATTTTGAAGCAAAGAATATCACGCAGGATAAAGGAAGTTATATGGTAATGATAAAGGGTCAATGCATCAAGAGAACTTAGCCATTCTAGATTATTAGAATTATTAAAAGAATGACAGAATTCTATGAAAAATTTATGCCAGTAAGTTCACGGTCTTTGATGAAGCGAACCATTCCTTGAAAGACAAACTATCAAAGCTCACTGAGCAGTTCTTCTCCAACAACAAATGCAGCTGGTGTTGAAGGAGCAAATCTGCAACATCTGAAGAAATGAGTTCTGTAACCATGGGGAAAGACCCCGAGAGGCTATGTCTGGGGGTTGAAGTTTTCCATTTGCTGTTTCTGAAAATAGTCCATCCTAAAGGAAATCAGTCCTGAATATTCATTGGAAGGACTGATGCTGAAGCTGAAACTCCAATGCTTTGGCCACCTGACAGGAAGAACTGACTCATTTGAAAAGACCCTGATGCTGGGAAAGATTGAAGGCAGGAGGAGAAGGGGATGACAGAGGAGGAGATGGTTGGATGGCATCACCGACTCTACGGCCATGAGTTTGAGCAAGCTCCGGGAGTTGGTGATGGACAGGGAGGCGTGGCGTGCTGCAGTCCATGGGGTCGCAAAGAGCTGGACACGACTGAGAGACTGAACTGATTTCTGAAAAAAGAACCACAGATAATGAGAGCTTGAATCTGGGTTAGCCACAGATGAAACCCCTTGCCCAAAGTCAGAGAACAGGCTGCAGAAACAGGAAGTCTTCACTCAACTCAGAAACTCTGCAAGATGGCGGTCTCCTGGCCCCCAGAATTTCCAGAAAGGACCATAGCACACCTATCAGTCCAGAAACTTCACTTCCCAGATCATCAGCTGATGGAAAATGCCCGGAGCTTTGTAATCAGGGAGGTTCAGAAAAGACCTGCCAGAACAAAAGGAGAAAAGACTGAGATGCGAAGGAAAAATCGTGCTTTTGGAAACGGTTTGCTCTAGGACCTGTCAGTTAATTTCAGGAAGCATCCTCTGGAAACTCAACAAAATCCAGAACAGTTTCCATTAGCAAAGGACAAAAAGGTCTGTCACAGACAAGCACTGTTCCTGCCCACCTGTGACCCCTTCCCAGCCCCAGGCCTAACCCTACCCTGCCCACTCTTCCACCCCACCTTGAACTCTGACCCTGACTTTGTCCTCTCCAGTTGCACTGCTGTTCTGCCAGGTCTGTCCAACCAGACCGTGGTGCTGTCTCCTCCCATCTCGGCCCGAGGCACCAAAGACCTGTAGCTGGACCGCCCGCCTCTGGGTTCACTGTCTGCGGCACATGGCACACCTCCTCTTCCTGGGTCTTGTTCAGGCCCTTTCCTCTGCCTGAAGCAGCCTCCAGACAAGTCCCGGAGTTCAGAGTCCCAGGCCAGCTGCAGCGAGTCACACAGTGTCCCCCTGTTCTCAGCCGACGGTCAGAGCTTCATCTGAAATGCCCAGCTGATGCACAAACCCCCAGATGCACCCGGGCATACGGGCATCTGCTGGCCTGAGACTGAAGCTGACTTTCCCCAGCTCCAGCTGTGGTCTTTGGTGCTCGTGGGAGGGGGCAGGACCGAGCCTCAGCCCCCACAGCCCTGAGACCTGCTCGCTGTCCTCCTGCCCAGGCAGGGCCCTGGGGCAGGTGCCGGGTCGTAAGTGAGCAAGGCCCTGGCTCTGAGTCGTCTGGACTCGTGCCGTGAAATCACACCCCGGATCTTTCAGCAGCTGTATTTGAGAAGCACGGCCAAGCCAAGGCCTCAGGCTGCCCAGAGTGGCTGTACCCCTAAAGGGCTGGCCAGGGGTGCTGGTGCCCCCATGGGGAAGAAAGCAGAACCCTGGCTCTGCCCTCGGCTCTGAGCATAGTGGGGGTGTGGCTCCAGCCCATCTAAGGTACAGGAGAGCAGGGGGTTCCAAGAGAGAACCAGGCGGCCTCAGATGAAGCGGGAAGGTGGGGACAGCGATCTGGGTCACGTTGTGACTACTGTGGGGCCCCCGCAGCACCTCCCAACTCCCTTCTCTCCCTGACCTTCCTTAGCCGGTGCTTCCAGCGAGTGCGGGGGTGAGAGGGTAGCCCTCCCCCACTCCCACTCCATTCAGCAGAACGCCAGGTTAATTATCAAAGGTGCCCCTTCCTCCTCCTGCTCACCGGAGTCCCCAGCCCCCAGCGAGGTGGGAACCACTCAGGCCGACCTGTCTTGGCAGGAAACTAAATTAGGCGAAGATGTAGGGTGTGCTTCTCATTAACCAGGTTATGCCGCGTGGATGCCCGAGGGCGGCTCGGGGCAGAGCCCCGTCGTTCCCTGTGGGGGCAGGGGGTGGGGGACCGCCTGTCCCTCCGGCCTTCCACAGAGAGTTTCCTGAAAGAAATCATTGACCGGCACATGACTGCGGAAAGCAAGTGCCCTCCTCACAGCTGAGAGGCCAGAGAGAGGGTGGCAAGCCTCCTGACCCTGCGGAAGGTCTATACCACCTCCAGCTTGGATTGACCCCCTCTCACAGGAGAGCAGGGGGCAGGCGTCATGGTCGAGGCTCCAAGTGTCCGGGGTGTCTTTGGAAGGTGCTGTTGCTGGAGCCACAGGGCGGAGACCCCGGGAAGTCGGCCTTCTCAGAAATTAGCAGAGCAGGAGAGCCGGGCCGTGACTGCAGTGTGGAGCCCGCTTTATCGCTCACGTGTGGTCCACGTGTCTGACAGCTCTGCCGCTCTCCATGTGTCATCTGAGGGTCTGAACCCCCTCCTTCCCACAGGGGTCCGAGACTAGGCTCTGAGGAAAAGCCAACTCTGAGGGTGTGGCTCTCGGCGGGCACTGGGCTCCCCTCACAGCAGCAGACAGGCTGGCTCGGCAGGCAGATGGAAGTGCTGCGATGCTCAGCAGCCTTCTGGGCACATCAGCCACTGGCCTGGCGCAGCCCTGGCCTGCCTCCCCCTCTGGAGGCCCCTCTCTGAACGCCCCCTGCCCCAGGGTGCTCCCAGAGCCCAGCTCCAGACTCACCATGCATCCCTGTGTCAGTTCAGCGTCTCCACTCGGCTGGACCCAAGGCATCTCAGGCCAAGTGCCCACGACTCCATCGCTTCAAACGGTCCGCTGTCCGCCCAGCCACTGGACATAGAACCACGGGGCCCTCAGTTTCTCCTTCTCCCTCCCTCCCGCGGCCAGTCAGTTCCTTACCCACGGCGGCTCCTGGCCCCACTGCCATCCCTCCATGCCCATCACCCCTGAGCTTGGACGGTGGCGGTTTCTGACCTCGCTTCCGCTGGTCTCAGGGCACAGCTGTGGCAGCTAGGTGCAGATGTCATCCAGCACCCCGCACACCTGAGCAGAGCCTGCAGTCTCCTCGCTGGCAGGAGCTACCCCGCCTCCCTTCCCTCGCGGCCCCCAGGGACACCCCCAGCTCCCAGACTCCAGGTCTGAGCCCCTCTGGATGCCTTCTGTGACGCCCCATCTCAGGAGGAGCCCCCCCAGCCCTTTATTTCCTGTCACAGCCTTCGTTTCTTGCCAGTAGCGTCTGAAGTGGTTTATAGCTGCCCGTTACTTCTGTAATAACCAGTCTTGGCTCGGTCTCCTCTTACAAGAGTAGGAGCCCACAGGTCAGCGCTGGTCTGTTTCCTCCACCCCAACCGTGGCAGCCTGCCCTGCACGCAGTCAGCACAACAAAGACCTACCGATCAGGGGAACGAGTCCTGCTCGATCAAATCTCTCCCCTGATGCTCCGTGCGTTCGAGCTCTTGGAGATCACCCCCCAGGGAAACCCTCGGGGATGTGCTCCGGCACTGTTGGCTGTCTCTCCTCACTTCTCCTGCTCTTCTGTCAAGCGCTGGACGTGGGCAGCCTTGTCTTTTTTGAGCCGCCTCTGGAGATGCAGCCCCTGAGTTGGTGAGTCCAGTGGGACCTGGGGAGCCTTCATCTCAGAAGCTGGGTCTTTTCTGACATGTGTTGCACAGAAAAGACATCGTGTCTGGATTTCCTGGACCCTGGAGGCTGTGGCTGCCTCCGGCATTGGGTCATCGAAGTGTCCCAAGGAAGCAGACTGGACGTCTGCCGTCCTGAGGGGTCACAGAGGCAGGCCAATGCCATTCACGTCTCGAAAACTTGTGCCCAGAGGCCTGGGACTCTTCAGAGTCCCTCAGACAGCAAGGAGAACAAACCAATCAATCCTAAAGTAGATCAGTTCTGAATGTTCATTGGAAGGACTGATGCTGAAGCTGAATCTCCAATACTTCGGCCACCTGATGTGAAGAGCTGACTCATTGGAGAAGACCCTGATGCTGGGAAAGATTGAAGACAGGAGGAGAAGGGGACGGCAGAGGATGAGATGGTTGGATGGCATCACTGACTCGATGGACATGAGTTTGAGTAAGCTCCGGGAGTTAGTGATGGACAGGGAGGCCTGGCATGCTGCAGTCCATGGGGTCGCAAAGTTGGACATGACTGAGTGACTGAACCACAGCAGAGGCCCTGGTGGGTGTCCGGAGCAGGCAGGACGCAGAGCGGGAGCTAGGGGGCAGTGGGGAGGGGCATGCTGCACCCCACAGGCCACCGTCTTGGCCGGAGCTCTGCGGTGCACTTGGCCACTGGGATCATTCACGTGTGTGATAGTTTTAACCCAGAGGCTCTCCATCTGGCTTCTCGATTGGCTGTGATTTCTTCTGAAAACATTCACGGTCCTTTGAAGTATTTATAATTGAGTGGGGGCTGGGGCGAGGGATCCCTCTTGGCAGTGTTCAGCAGTTTCCGAGACTGAAATTAGAATTTGGCCTGATAGCCAGGTGGGCGGGGTTGAGGGCCAGAGGTCAAATTCCACTGGTTCGGTAATGAAGGCTAATGAAGTGATGGGGTGGGGGTGGGGCTCTGTGTTACAGGAGGGAGCTGCGGGCTTGGGGGGGTGGAGGCGGGTGCTGGGCTGGGTGGAAGGAGGCTGAGTGAGAAGTGCTCCGAGCCTGCAGGCGACCACCATCTCCTGGTCTGTGCCTGGGACAGGTCGGGGCCGTTTGCCGTCCTGTCTTCACCTGCTCAGAGGAGACAGGTGAACTGTGGAACAAACGGGATGGTTCTCAAAGTCCGGGGAAGTCTCCCAGAGCCCTTATCCTCTTTCTAGATTAAGGGGCGGGTGGGGGTGGGCGTCCTTGAGGCAGCGGCATCACGTGACAAGACCTGCTTTCCAGAGGACCTGGCGCTGAGACCGGTGCAGCCAGTGGGTCTCTTGGTATGGGTGGTCTCTCTCTCTCTCAGGGGTGGGTCCCCCGACACCTGCCCCTGGCCTGGGGCCTGCAGCCTTTTTCCCAGCCTCCTTCATGGGGAGCCAGGGATGGGGGGTGGAAAAGAAGGAAACCCCAGGGCAGCTTGCTTCTGGGCCGGAAACAGCGCTTGCTACGGACTGAACTGTCCCCCTCAAAATCCCTAGGCTGAAGCCCACTCCACCAGGACCACAGAATGGGACTGCATCTGGGAGCAGGGTCGTTACAGATGTAACCGGTGGGCATGAGGTCACAGTGGAGGAGAATGGCCCCATCTAATATGACAGGTGTCCTTATGAAAGGGAAATATGTGGACACAGATTCGATCCCTGGGTCGGGATGATCCCCTGGAGGAGGGCCTGGCAACCCACTCCAGTATTCTTGCCTGGAGAATCCCGAGGACAGAAGAGCCTGGTGGGCCACAGTCCATGGGGTCGCAGAGTCGGACGCGACTGAAGCGACTTGGCAGGCACACGCAGGCCCGAGGGGAGAGCGCTGTGTGAGGACAGAGGCAGGGACTGAGGCAACACTGTCTTCTAAAGCAATTTAATGGCACCAAGCATGTTCACGTTTGACGCTTTAAGTGTTCCAGCGTCAGCAAAATCAACGAACTGCACTGTGGGTTCGTAACAAACGTAGAAGTAAAAGGAGGGATGGCTGGTGTCAGCTGACGCTGCGTGTGAGGGTGAATCACAGCACTGCCCAAAGATGGGGTCTGCTAAACCCATCCGTGCCGCAAACAGCAGCATGGGTCCGCAGCAATGAGCCGGCAAGGCAGGCAAGATGGAATCACAGTCAAACAGAGGACGTCAGGCCCAGTCACGCTGCGCTCAGAGTGCTGGGGCATGTGGACACTCTCATCTGGTTGCTTCTATTTTCTCAAGAAATAGAAGCAAAGTCATCAGTGCAGAGTGAACTTTCATGTGTTCATCCATCACAAAAGTACTGTAACTACGTACCCTGCCCAGGACCGATCGAAGAACTGGGGGAACAGCCGTGAATAAAATGCCCCCATTGAGTGCACACTATAGGGATGCAGACAAAGATTCGCACGCCGTTGTTGATTAAGTGCTATGAAGGCACGTGAAGCTGGGCACGGGGGAGTGCTGGGGGCCAGGCCTCCATCCCCGCAGGTTAAGGAGGAGGGTCCGGTCTGCAGGTGGCCTGGATCCTGGGCTCTTGGAGTGGCTGAGCAGCGCATCCTGGGGTGAGTGCTGATCACCGCGAGGTGGATGGAGGTGTCCGGGCCGTGGCAGAGGTAGGAGGTGGGAAAGGACGTCAGGGGATGTGAGGCGGTGGGTCTGGCTAGGGGCCGGCAGAGCTCCGGGCCCCTCCTCATTCCTGCCAGTCCTGTTGGAAGCCAGGGAAGGAGGAGTCATGTCTGGGACCCAGGAGGCTCCCGGCCTGCCTGGACTCCTATTGCGGAGAGAACTGGGGCCGGAAGGCATGGTGACATCTCACAAAACAGGCAGGAGCAGGTGAGGTCATTGTTGGGGAGCAAGACAGCAACTGGAGCCTTGGAGTCGCGGGGACCTGTGTAGAGGGAAGGGTCATCATGTCACAGCTTTTTCTTGGACATGTACCTCTGTGGCCAGACCAGGTGAGGGGGTGTGATAGCTGGCTTTGAAAGGGAGATGGGGAGAAGGACAAGAGAGGTAAGCTAGGCAGGCATGACGGTGTTGACTGACAAAAAAAAAATGTGCAATGTGAGACTTGTGTATTAAGTTTTATCTGGGACAAAATGAAGACAATGGCCCAGGAGCCAGTGTTTCAGACGGTTCTGAGAAACAACTCCAAAGAGACTGTGCAGGGAGGTCAGTATGCGTGACTCTCGTGAAGGGGCACGTGCATCGAGCCCGTATTTCGGCAGAAGGTTGCTGCTTGTCACTAGGAGCAGATGTCTGCTAATGGCTTCGGTGCTTTTCTAGACACGAGGAGATGCAAGAATTGGGCTTATAAAATCTTCTCCTGAAAATGCCTAACTATCTGAAGACCTGTTCTGCCCGTTTTCC
The DNA here is from genome assembly GCF_029378745.1 of Bos indicus. Taxonomy (NCBI): domain Eukaryota; kingdom Metazoa; phylum Chordata; class Mammalia; order Artiodactyla; family Bovidae; genus Bos; species Bos indicus. Next base: position 118,232,486 of record NC_091762.1, on the reverse strand, counting down.
CCAGAGCACAGAGAGCTTCATTTCTGCTCTCGACCCTGAACTCCTTTCAGGGGGGTTGAAGATCGGCGGCTGCAGCGGCTCATGATTTAATCCTTGTAGAGGTGGATGGCAAGTGCCTGTGTGTAGGTGGCAGAGGTGCCGGGCTGGGAGCCGACGGTGGTGGCTGGGAGCCGACGGTGGTGGGCTGGGAGCCGACGGTGGTGGGCAGGGAGGGACGAGGGCAGCGAGGGACCAGGAAAGTCCTCCCGAGGGCACCAGACCGTGGGCGTGATGAGAACCTGGGTTACTCTTCCCGACCGCCATCCAATCAGTCTTTTTATCTGTCTCTTGGGAGTGCTGGGAGGAAGTTCGAATTGAAAACTGCCAGTAACGTTAGGTTTCATATATGAAGAAGTGAAGTCGCTCAGTCGTGTCCGACTCTTTGCGACCCCATGGACTGCAGCCTACCAGGCTCCTCCATCCATGGGATTTTCCGGGCAAGAATCCTGGAGTGGGTGCCACTTAATGTACACAAACACAAAGAGAAGACACTGCCCTGTGAGCCTGTGCACATGAGACCCGTCCTGGGGGCGAGAGAGGACAGGAAACCGGCAAACAGGAAGCCAGGGTGTCTCCTCCAAATCCGGGTACTTCCGTAGCTCCCCGCCTGGGGGCTCCCAGAGCAGGGAGCCGCTGACAGGTCTGTGCCCCTGCGGAGCCCTGTTCCTTCACAGCGTCTTTAGCCCCATCTTTTTAGTTTGCCTGTTTTATAATCCTGCCTACTTATTTACTTTTGGCTGTTCCGGGTCTTCGTGGCTGTACTGGAGCTCTTCTCTAGTTGCAGGGAGTAGGGGCTACTCTCCGAGCTATGGTGAGTGGGCCTTTCACTGGGGGCCTTCTCTTGTCCAGAAGCCCGGGCTGAAGGACACACAGGCTTAGTTGCTCCGCAGCACTGGGGAATCTTCCTGTATCAGGGATTGAACCCGTGTCTCCTGCATTTCTAGGCAGACTCTTTACCACTGAGCCCCCAGGGAAGCCCCTTTTTTGTATATTTGATATAAGAAGAGAATTATCCCATGGTCAAAGAAAATATCTATCTGTAGTGTTGGAAGTCCAATAAAATATATTTGCAGAGGATTTGTGGGATGAGGAAGAAAGGAACTTATTCTGACTCCTGCTAAAGAAGGTTACAGCAGACTGTTTGGGCTATAGGTGTAGGGACCACTGAGGTGGGATCTTGCAGTAGGGGAATGAGACTGGGGTCAACTCCAATCAGAGCTGCAGGAAGAAAGGATTTGGAGAGGGGGAAAAATAGGAATTTGGCTAAACAGCAAAGATACATAACAGTATGATCTTAATTATATAAAAGTGGATGCTCAGTTGAGTAGACACACAAGTGAGACCTTGAAGTGTTACAGGAAGGGGGACCCCTGCTGGGGCTCAGGAGTGGGCTCTTGTCTAACGCTCAGAACTGAATTGTCCTAGGACACACGAGCTGACAAGGCAGGAGACTTTATTGTGAAGGGGCACCCAGGCAGAGAGCAGCAGGGTGAGGGAACCAGGACTGCTCCGCCCCGTGGCTCACAGTCTGGGGTTGTACGGTGATGGGGTTAGTTTCCAGGCTTTCTCTGGCCACTCACTCTGACTCCAGGTCCTTCCTGGTGGCCCATGCATTGCTCAGCAAGAAGGATCTCAGTGAGACGGATTCTTGGAGACTGGATATATGGACTGGCATCACCACTCTCCTTTTGACTTTTCCCAAATTATTCTGGTTGGTGGTAGCTTTTCGGTTCCAAGTTCCTCACCAGGACCTCCTGTTTTAAGATAACTCATGCCAGTGGTTACTATCTTGCCTGGCCAGGGCAGGCAATTTTGGTCAGTGGTTCCCCAAACAATTTAATGAGTGAATTATGACTTTGTGTGGGTCTGTATAGTGTTTCGGAAGAATAACCACTGGATAACTTCTCCTGTAATTAGATTTTCATCTGTTATACAGTTCAAAATTTCCATTGTCTACTCTAATACATTTTTGGTAGATGAATATAATTCATTTTGGCATCATTAAAACTGTTGAAAATTCAAAGAAGAAAACCACAAGACCATTGACACTGAAATATATACTGTCAATTCGTGTTTGAATTGTAAAGACCTTTCAAATCCAAATTTATAAAGTCCATAAAAAATCAAAGATAAATACCTGCTTTTTGTGGCAGCCCTCAAATCAATGACTTACAACTGTCTTCTAATAATTTATAAAATACGTTGATTTAAATGTTCATTTAATAACATTTATTAGTATACCCCTCCATGGGATATTATTTTGAAATGCATTTAAATTGTCTCCATTGTTAGTTTAATGGTTTAATTTCTGCAAAGCAGCCTCTGTTTACATGATGTTGGCTGAGTTTTGTGGACTAGCATCTCCCCACTCATTTTCCAGACGGCATTCTTCTGAAACTTGCAGTCATTTTGCACACACTGGTCTACGTGTGATCTGGGGTCGGAACCTGAGATGAGAATGTCTCTGGTTAAGGCAACACAGGCAGCCTGGGAGCAGAGGGTGTGGATTTCCTGTGGAAAGGTCGGAATGGGGCATCTCGGCTCATAGAAGATGGGGGTGATGGTGTGTGCTGTTTCCTCGTTCGGAGGCTGGCTCCTGACTCTGCACCTCGGGAGGGAGCGGGCCACCACCTTCTGAAGCCTGGGGCTGCCATCCTGCGAAGGGGCCCACAGGGAGCTGTCCTCTTCAGCACTACTCTCCCGCAGCAAGACCTGGGCACCCAGACTGGACAGCAGCTTGATTCTCGGAAGAGGTGGGCAGCCAAGGGTGTGCCAGGGGTCCCATCGATCCACCCCAGATGGGCAGCCAAAGGGGAATGCTGAGAGGTTCAAGACTGGCTCCAGAAATCCAACTGAAAGAAGTCTTGCTCAAAATCATAGGTAGATGATCCATGACTTGTTGTTTTAATGACCTCAACCATCTGCTTTGTTAGAGAGACTGTCACTGGTGTGGCATCAGCAAGAATGCACTTGGCAGAGCTGACGCTGAAACAAGCCCCTCCGCTGGGATAGCGGCGCTCATCAGTCAGGGTCTCACCACTCTGCCAGTGCATTCACGTGGCATCAGGGCATCTGCTCGCTGCTTCCCACTGGTGACCCCAGTAGAAGGCAGAAGACAAGAATGAGAGGACTGAAGCGTTGCCAGCCTTCAACTGAAAGGTGTACTGAAGACATTCTAATCCCCTGCCCTAAGTTTAATTACCAGCACACATTCACAGGAGGGACCCTGTGAAGATGCACAAGCATGGGCTTCACTGTTGGTGAGGGCAGAGAGAAGTGAGAAAGAATGATCTGACGTTCTTAGTGCCATGAAGTGATAACAGATGCAGCTTGCAGCAGACTGGGAAACAACCCGCAATCCACAAGCAGTCAGAACCACATGGGAGGCAGTCAGATGTCTCCTGCTTCCACCCTGCTGGCAGTGAGGGTACAGCTCTGAAAAACAGCGTAAGAGCGCCCGCTCTACCCAGGACTGAGAACACCCAGTGTCTCCCCACACACAGCCTCTGCCCATCACGGAAGCACAAGGAGATGTGGTTACACTGAGGGGACTCCACGAGCAGAGATCCTAACAAGTTATCTGAACCATTTCCCTTATTGATGGTGTTTCAGATCCTAAGAGAGGGTCACTCTGAACCACTGCCAACTACTCTCTCCCCACTGCTACCTGGTCTTACATCAGCTCAGTCACTCAGTCCTGTCTGACTCTTTGCGACCCCATGGACTGCATGCCAGGCTTCCCTGTCCATCATCACCTCCCAGAGCTTGCTCAAACTCATGTTCATCAAGTCAGTGATGCCATCCAACCATCTCAGCCTCTGTCATCCCCTTCTCCTCCTGCCCTCAATCTTTCCCAGCATCAGGGTCTTTGCCAATGAGTCAATTCTTCTCATCAGGTGGCCAAAGTATTGGAGCTTCAGCATCAGTCCTTCCAATGAATATTTAGGCTTGATTTCCTTTAGGATGGACTGGTTGGATCTCCTTGCAGTCCAAGGGACTCTCAAGAGTCTTCTCCAACACCACAGTTCAAAAGGATCAATTCTTCTGTGCTCAGCTTTCTTCACAGTTCAACTCTCACATCCATACATGACCACTGGAAAAACCATAGCTTTGACTAGACGGACTTTTGTTGACAAAGTAATGTCTCTGCTTTTTAATATGCTGCCTAAGTTGGTCATAGCTTTTCTTCCAAGAAACAAATGTCTTTTAATTCCATGGCTGCAGCCATCATCTGCAGTCATTTTGGAGCCCAAGAAAATAAAGTCTGCCACTGTTTCCACTGTTTCCCCATCTCTTTGCCATGAAGTGATGGGACCAGATGCCATGATCTTAGTTTTTTGGAAGTTGGGTTTCAAGCCAGCTTTTTCACTCTCCTCTTTCACCTTCATCGAGAAGTTCTTCATTTCCTTTTTGGTTTCTGCCATAAGGGTGGTGTCATCTGCATGAGGTTATTGATATTTCTCCCAGCAATCTTGATTCCACCTGGTCTTAATCTCAGGAAAAGAACAGAAAATTTTGCTATGTTTCAAGAAGTATCAATACAGCTCCCCTTCAGCTGCAGAGCTAACATACCCTGGGACCTCTTAGGGTGTGAACTGTCTTACAATCCACAGCAGGCTTGCACAGATTCTCCCAGAATCACTCTATAAGCTAAAACACTCATTTCATACATGGGGAGATGAAGACTTCCTCCTGAAATCGACTCACATCTTGTCCAATTGCAAGGCAGGAACACACAACACACACAGACACACACATAGGCGCACACACACTCACACAAAGGCACACAAGCACACACAGGCGCACACACACACACAGGCACACACACACACACACACACAGACACACACATAGGCGCACACACAAGCACACACAGGCACACACACACACACAGACACACACATAGGCGCACACACAAGCACACACAGGCACACACACACAGACACATGCAGGCCACTCTGCTTTGGCCTCTTCAACTCTTGTCTCAACACAGCAGCCAGTACGATTCTTTCAAAACTGAGTCAGATCACATCACTTGTCCGTGAAAACTCTCTTATTTGGGAGTGAAAACGGAGGCCCTTACAGCGACCTGCCCGGTCCCCATGAGCCTGGCCCCCGGCGCCCATCTGCCTGTGTCCTGGGCCGCTCTGTGCCTGGGCCCCTTCACACAGCCACAGCGGCCCCCTTGCCGGTCCCCAGACACCTGTCTCCTCTGGGCCTGGAGCCCTCGAGCGTCCCAACCTTCCAGAATGGTCTTCTCTCAGACATCCACATGGCTCCTTCAGGTCACAGGTCAGTGTTTCATGATTTTCCTGATAATCCTATCTAAAGTTCCCCCGGGAACTCCTTACACCCCTTCCCTGTCTTGTTTTTATCCACTGCACTTGTCACCTAATTAAATATGCGAGCATTTGCTTTCTGTCTCTCTACTCTGTCTTGAATATAAACTCCATGAGGATCTGGCTTGTTTGACACACACACACACACACACACAACAGATACGCATGGACATGCAGCTAGCAACTAGGACAGCAATAAGCAGCAATAATGTGCGTGAATAAAATCTATTGAATGACACATTTTTACATATTTTATAATGAACAATATACCAAGGAAAAGAACTGATAATGGTTTAGCATGCACTTCGGATGTTCAATACAAACATTTCTAGACTCTACAATGGCCACGCAAGGCATGAACAGAAGACAAAAAATTACAGGAAGCCCTACACATCAAAGCAAAAACGTGTCACTGCCAGTAAAACAGTTACTTGAGAATAATATTAAACCTTCTGCTTTACTTCACAGCCCATTTCCTTTGTAGTCTCCTTCTCCTCCAATATTTCCATTCAAAACTAGTTTTCTAATCGAAGAAGTTCTTGCTTCTTCTCCTAAGAATAATCAGGACCCATGCTGAATATTCAGGATTGGCTTTCACAGCAAAATCAAAGCAGAATGATCCTTCTTCCCTGTGCTGCCCACAGGCCCACAGTATCCATGTGGGGCTGGCTGGTAAACCGAGGAGGCATCGTGAGGGCCAAGCCTCCTCACTTCCAGTTAGATCATCATCGTATGTGTTCTGCTTCCAGATAATTCAACACAAAACGATCTCAGCATTCCTTGTCTCTGTCCATTTGGACCCCAAGCTTCTTCACTGGTGTCTGTGTCTTTATGAAGATACAGTTGAGAGGGTGTGGGTGGTTTTTAAGACACACTTATTCTGTTTCCAAGGAGCTAACATTAATTGGCCAGCAGATCTCCCCCACAGAATAAAAATGCCTTTGAGGATGTGAATGTGTTAGAATTTCCCCCAAAGAAGGACGGGTGAGAGCAACATTTCCCTTTTCTATTGTTTAAAGAACAAAATATGTTTCTTTTTATCCTCATATAAGAGTTAATGCAATGGTATAATAAAAAGCAGAGATGGAATTTCTTCTGTAAGGGAATTTCAAAGAGACATACTCTCCTTTTGAAAAGCTGAAATGACTTCTAAGTGAAATCTGCTCGATTCATGGGGTGAGCTGGTTTTTACCCACATCCACCACAAGTTATTGTTCACCTGACAACTACGTGATTTCTCCAAATTAGAGAGGGTGGTGGGGACCCGTGAGGTTACCTTTGCCTGCATGAGAACTATGACAAAAATTTGTCTTTGAGAGTTTTCATTTTACTACTTAAAAAAGAATTTGGCCAGTACAGTCCCCTTCTTGTACATTCAGGGCTCCATAAATTAATTCCAGTCTTTTTTTGAGGTGAAAGAAATTTCTCTGATAAAAAAGTCATTGATGTCGTCACGTTTTTCATCATCTTTAAAGAAAAAGCTGTACCGCAACGTTTTATAAAACCTAAATTTAATGGAATGTCATGTTCTTTGTTTTACAGTGTGGATCTGAGAAGAGAACAGCCTGGCTTTTTTTTTTTTGATAATGAAAAGCAGAGTTTTAAACATTAAAAAAAAAATAAGAAAAAAGCAATATGTTATGGAATATTAGTGTTATGGTATATTGATGCAATTATTTTTTAAAAAGAAAAATAAAGTGATCAGGGTTTTTCAAATGAAGAATATATGGGTTCATTTAAGGAAAAACCATTTTTATGGATGCCCAGCATTTTTTGTATTACTTTTATTATGATGGTGCTTGAATAGGCATAAATATAAGCCAACGTATTGACGCTTTATAGTAGCTATTATACAGCAAATAATGAAAAGAAATATGCATCACAAGAACAGATGAAAGAGATCCTTATTTATAGCATCACCTTAATAAATAATGATGTTTTGCTAAGATTAATTTGTCTCTAAAGACAACGCCATCCTAGGTGGTGAGGGCCTGGTCCCATGGCTCACACAGACCCAAGTCCACGCGCTCTGTGAAAAGCTGCTTCTCTCACCCCTGTTTACTTTCCAAGCATGGACTCCACCGGTCTCACCTGGTGCCAATGCATCGCTTAGTCACAGATCACCTCTGTTCTTCCTCTTTACTTTGAGCAGTTATACACCTATGCCTCTCCACCGAGAACACAGTGCTTAGTGCCCAAATCATGTGGCTCGGTTGGTTCCAAGCTGGCTGTCTAGTCGATCCAAAAAAAAGTAAGGCAATATTTTAAAATGCTGCTACAGAGGGAATTCCCTGGTGCTCTAATGGTTAGGGGTTCTCCAGGCGAGAATACTGGAGTGGACTGCCATGCTCTCCTCCAGGGGATCTTCCCAACTCTACAATGGAAACTATATCTCTTTCATCTTCCCTGATGGCTCAGACAGTAAAGAACCTGCCTGCAATGCAGGAGACCCAGGTTCGATTCCTGGCTTGGGGGATCCTCTGAAATAGGAAATGACAACCCACTCCAGTACTCTTGCCTGGAAATCCCATAGACAGAGGAGTTTAGAGGGTTACCAGTCCATGGAGTGGCAAAGAGTCAGACACGACTGAGCAACTAATACTTTCACTTTCACTAGTGCTTAGGACTCAGATCAAATCACCAACATTCGCTGGATCATAGAAAAAGCAAGGGAGCTCCAGAAAAACATCTACTTCTGCTTTATTGACTATGCCAAAGCCTTTGACTGTGTGGATCACCACACACTGTGAAAAATTCTTGAAGAGATGGGAATACCAGACCACCTGACCTGCCTCCTGAGAAATATGTATGCAGACAAGAAGCAACAGTTAGAACCGGGCAAGGAACATGGACTGGTTCCAAATTGGGAAAGTAGTACGTCAAGGCTGCATATTGTCAACCTGCTTATTTATGTCTTATTTATTTATGTCTACCTTACATGCAGAGTACATCATGGGAAATGCCCAGCTGGATGAAGCACAAGCTGGAATCAAAATTGCCAGGAGAAATATCAATAACCTCAGATATGCAGATGACACCACCCTTATGGCAGAAAGTGAAGAGAAACTAAAGAGCCTCTTGATGAAAGTGAAAAATGAGAGTAAAAAGAAATGCTTAAAACTCAACATTCAGAAAATTAAGATCATGGCATCCAGTCCCATCACTTCATGGCAATAGATGGGGAAAAAACAGAAACAGTGAGAGATTTTATTTTCTTGGGCTCCACAATCACTGCAGATAGTGACTGTAGCCGTGAAATTAAAAGATGCTTACTTATTGGAAGAAAAGCTATGACCAACCTAGGCAGCATATTAAAAAGCAGAGACATTACTTTGCCAACAAAAGTCTGTCTAGTCATAGCTATGGTTTTTCCAGTAGTCATGTATGGATGTGAAAGTTGGACTGTAAAGAAAGCTGAGCACCAAAGAATTGATGCTTTTGAACTGTGGTGTTGGAGAAGACTCTTGAGAGTCCCTTGGACTGCAAGGAAATCAAACCAGTCCATCCTAAAGGAAATCAGTCCTGAATATTCATTGGAAGGACTAATGCCGAAGCTGAAACTCCAATTCTTTTTCCACCTGATGCGAAGAACTGACTCGTTGGAAAAGACCCTGATGCTGGGAAAGATTGAAGGCAGGAGGAGAAAGAAATGACAGAGGATGAGATGGTTGGATGACATCACTGACTCGATGAGCATGAGTTTGAGCAAGCTCTGGGAGATGGTGATGGACAGGGAAGCCTGGTGTGCTGCAGTCCATGGGGTCACAAAGAGTCGGACACAACTGAGCGACTGAACTGACTGATTGCCCAAGGACTCAGCGCTCTCACAGCTGGGGCCCAGGTTCAATCTCTGATTGGGGAACTAAGATTCCACAAACTGCATGGTGCAGCGAAAAATAAGTATGTAAATCAAAATAGAATAAATACAAAATCCTGTTAGACAACACTTCTGCAGACCCCAGATAGATTGACACTGATGTCCTAGCTCATCTCAGGCTGACGAATCAATGATTGAAAGATCTATCGTTGTAAAACCAGGTTTTCATCTTTCTCCTTAGTTCTTCTTTCTTTGCAACAAGTTCTTCTCATTTGTGGTCTAGAAAACTGCTAGTCACCCTGCAGGATCCCCCCACGAATGTCACCACTTCTGCAAAATCTGTGACAGCTGAGGTGTGTACACACACACACGTGTGCACCCACACACACCAGGTGAAGTCAGCCTTCACAGTCTGCCAGGCCCTGGGGTGGCGCTTCTCACGGCTGACCATCCCCCCCCATGTCTATCTCCCCCAGCCCCTCGATCTGTCCACAAACTCAGGAAGAAGGAGCCCTGTTTCTTCATCTCTGTCTTACTAGAACCAGGCATTGGCAGGCTCTCAGGAAAGGCTGAGTGAATGAACTGTCACGGAATGGTCAACTGTATGCACCAGCTTAGCCCAGATGGGCGATCAGACATCATTTCTGGGTGTTTCTGTGAAATTACTTCTAGGAGAAGTTTGGCCTTTCTGGAAGAGATTGGCCTTTGAATCTGTAGACCCAGTTACGCGGGTGGGCAACCTCAAGTCCCTTGAGGGCTCGAGTAGACCAATGAGGCAGAGGAAAGGGGACTTCTTGCTGTCCGCTTGAGCCGGCCATCCGTCTTCTCCTGCCCTAGGACGTGGGAGCTCCTGGTTCTCAGGCCCTCAGACTCCGGGGCTCACACCAGCGGCCCCTGCGGTTCTCAGGCCTTGGCACGTGGCTTGGTTGAACCACTAGCTCTTCCGGTTCTCAAGCCTGTACATGGCGGGTCGCAGGATTTCCCTGCCAACATAATGACATGATACCAACTGCCCTCACAGATCTCCTTAGATACCTGTGTATGCTACGGGTGTATTTCCCTGGAGATCCCTAACTGATACACATCAGGATGCACACGTGTTGGTAGAACTCAGAATGCAACCAGCAAATAACCAAAATGCAAAGGCGCCAGGGGATGGGTGATGGGCACTTGGGGCCCCTCCCCCACCTGCCCAGACCAGGAAGATGCAGGCTACTCATCAGGATTCTCTTCCGTTCTCAGCAGATGTTTCGAGTGGCTCTTGCAGCCATGCACTCTGCTGCTCACGCCATGCCTCTCCAATAAATCCCTTATAAACGGAAGCTTGGGAGCAGGAAACCTTGCCACACAGTTGTTTTGCCTCCAGGCCTGAGGGGAGACGGGGTGCGCTGGTTTCCTGGGGGGAGCAGGTGTCAGGAACCTGGGAGTAATTCTCCTTACAGGGGCCCAGCTGCTCCCCACTGACTGCCTCGGAACAGCCTGCTGGGACCTCCAGCCCCAGGGAGGGGGTCCAAATGGAAGCAGGTTGGAGTGATTGCACCCAGGCTCCAGGGTGAATTTAAGTCTGAGTTCTGGTGTACAGAGAGGACCTGGGAACCATAAAAGAATAAGAAAGCAACATGGCAGCATTTTCAATTTGAGAATATCTGATTGATATTTGTTAAATAAATCATAGCATTTGTGGAGATCTGACTGCTGCCCCAGTTGCCTCCAGACCATTAGTAGACGGGATGGTGGAATCTGGGCTCCTCAACCTCTTGGGCCCACCTATCAGCAAGTTTGGGCAAGAATCAGTCACAGGTTCATAGATACAGTATCTTTGTGTTATTGATTTATAACTTAATTGCAATTTGATGAAAATACGTGGTCAGATAACATGGTCTTATTGCTGCTGTTCTGTCACTAAATTGTGTTTGACTCTCTGTGATCTCATGGACTGCAGCATGCTGGGCTTCCCTGCCCTTCACTATCTCCCAGAGTTTGTTCAAACTCAAGTCTATTGAGTTGGTGATGCCATCCAACCATCTCATCCTCTGTTGCCTCCTTCTCCTCCTGCCTTCAATCTTTCCCAGCATCAGGGTCTTTTCCAATGAGTCAGTTCTTCCCATCAGGTGGCCAAAGTATTGGAGTTTCAGCTTCAGCATCAGTCCTTCCAATGAACATTCAGGACTGATTTCCTTTAGGATGGACTGGTTGGATCTCCTTGCTGTCCAAGGGACTCTCAAGAGTCTTCTCCAGCAACACAATTTGAAAGCATCAATTCTTTAGCACTCAAAAAAACTCAATAAAAAAAAATCTTTTTTTATTGTCCAACTCTCACATACATACATGACTACTGGAAAAATCATAGCTTTGACTCTATGGACCTTTGTTGGTAAAGTGATGTCTCTGTTTTTTAATATGGGTCTTGGTTTACCATAGCTTTTCTTCCAAGGAGCAAGCATCTTTTAATTTCTTCTCACACATGAGTTCATTTCTAATAACTCGAAACTTAACAAATATACCTGTTCGACCATAAAATTGAGAAAAATTCATTTCAGTCCCCGACGCCTTCCTCTGGCTCCCCTCTGATGAATAAGCGTCTGATGAGCCCCTCAACAAGCAGTGCTGTTCCTCCCTCACCCCTCCCTGTTCCCTCCTGCACAGCCTCCGGCCCCGTTAATCAAAGGCATGGCACCTCGTAAACCTGCCGGCCCCTCCAAGCTCGCCGGGTTGTCACGCAGATTTACGGAGTGACTTGGGGTGACTGCTCTGCGGGCGGCAGAGGTTCACACGTGGACCAGAGCAGCACCGGGGCGGGGGTCTGTGCCAGCGCTTGGGGCCAGGCCGTTAAGTGGAACCAACTCTTGTCTCCAGGACGATGAGGAGCGGGGTCTCTCTGCCTCGCCTTTTTGGTTCTGTGGCGCTTTTACTTTGCCTGCAACATCATGTACAAGATCTAACCAAAGAGAGTCAGCGAAAGAGGTGTATGTTTACGAGGTAAACAGCAGACAGTCGTGCTTGGAGAGTCATGAATGGGAACAAGATGCCTCCATCGGGTATCACCCCCAGAAGCTGGGTCACCCTCCAGGTATATTGCTACCCAACTCCAGACTTGCCAGGGCAGCAGGGTCCATGCTCCTGCCCTCGGCTGTTGTGACCTTGGCCTCCGGGTGGCTCCTGATCCTGGTGCTCCCAGCCCTGGTGCTCCCAGCCCTGGTGCTCCCAGCACGCTGCTCCACCAGCGCTTCTGGTGTCAGTTGATCCTCAAACCACCGCCGAGGGACAGAGTCCGGATGAGTATCCCTGTCTGAGATGGAGAGACTGAGGCTCAGGGAGATGGAGCTACACCTGTTGGCAGAATCTGGCCCTTCGATTCACCCCTGCCCCCCTGCTACGGATCAGAGGCACTGACTGGAAATAAACCACTTCACATGTGGACTCACCCCCCGCCTTGTCCCGCAGACCCTGCTGGCTGACCAAGCAGAGCAGAACCTGGTCAAGGCCCCCTGCCCCGGGCCCTCAAGGCCTGGCCCTTGGGGAGCTCTCAGGGGACAGTGGGAGCATCAGGACTCCCAAGGAAGGCAGCCCGCCGGCTCCAGGACGCAGGTCAAGTCCCAGATGCCCTCTCACTGGGCTCTGGGCTCGGCCTCCCGATCCCGCAGTCAGAGAGGGCCCAGCTGTCCCGCCCCTGGGAACCCAGAGTTCAGAGGGGGACACATGGGGACGTGTGTGAGGCCTCCTGGGGACAGAGCACAGCAGTGGGTGCATCCTCACCAGGAGTACCGGGCGAGGTGGGGGTCAAGCAGGGACCTCCGCCGGTCATCGGAGCTGAGGGAGGTTCTAGGAGAGTGAGCGCCAGCCCGGGATCCGAGAGGTGGGAAGCGCTGCCCACGGAGGAAGGAAGGGAGAGCGGGGCTCAGCTGCGGGCACAGGCTGTGGTGGGGGAGTGAGGGGCGTCAGCCTGGCCATGAGCAGGACCCCGTGGCAGGGGAAGCCACCCTCAGGGGCCGGGGAGGAGCGGGGAGAAGGGAGGGCCTGTCTGAGTTCAGAGGAGTCATCGGGGCCACAGGGTGGGGCATGGGTCGGCAGGTGGGACTGGACTTGAGGATAGGGTGGGCGCAGCTGGGCGGGCAGGAGAGACGAGCCTGCTCAGAGGCGAGCGGAATCTGGGAGGGGGTCTCGATAGCAGTGGGCAGTGGAAGGGGCAGGGGAGGGCAGACACCCGCACACCCGGCCATGTGGCGGTGGACGGGATGCCCCAGAGATGGGGTCTGCAGAGCTGGCCCCAGGCCCTGACTCACCCGTGCATCTGAGCCCACCCAGCACCAGCACGGTGGCTGTGAACGTGCACCCCGGTCTCAGGCTGCTGCAGCCCCAAACCGTGGCCGGTGCAGGCCACCCACAAACTGGTGACTCGGTTGGACCATCTGTACTGAGAGGACCAGTCGCTTCCTCCTCCTGACACTGTATCACATGAAGCCCCTAGTGGTCACTGTCTGGGCTCACTGAGAATGGAGGAAGCAGACATGCTCCCCCGCCCACTTAGAAAGACCACCAACCACGGACCTGACCCCTTGGCCAGCGACTGCCTCAATTGCACCCACAGAACCCGAATGAAGAGAGAGCCGGCGTGTTTCGGCTCTCCCGAGACTGCCGTCCGAGGGCTCTTGTGGGTGCTCCTGCCCTCCCGTAACCAGGCTCAGCCAAGGGTGCACCCTGAGGATGAGGCGTGCATCCAGGGACCCGAAGTCCTTGAGCAGAACCCCAGGGAGATGGAGCCTTGTGGTGGAGGAGGTGTGGAGGTGCAAGGCCTCCGATGGCGGAGGGGATGGTGTGCAGCCTGGGGAAAGCCCTGGGGGAGCGTCAAGCACAGGGGGAGTGCCAAACACCGGGAAGCGGCCGTGTTCAGGTGGGACCAAGGTCTGCGTGGGAAGGGAGGAGGTGGGCAGTGTCAGATTGTGGGACTCAGAGCTGGGGGCCAGAGAGCCAGGGAGCACCATTGAGGAGGTGTGGGGTGGGTGGCCCTGAAGCACTGGGAGGACGGAGGCCACGGGGCTACTTCCCTGCTACAGGGGAGGGGGCCAAGAAGACCCCCCAGTGGGTGGAGGCAGAAGGGAATGGGGGGAGGCGGTCAGGCATAAGGACAGTGCAGAAGGAGTGTGGCCATTGGACAGGGCTGTGAGTGCTGGCTTGGGACTCAAGACGCTCACAGGTTAGGACCCTGGGGGGCCGAGAGAGGGCCATGGACGCTGGACCCATGGGTGCCCCACCAGAGGAAGGAAAGGCTGGCCAGTGCCCTTGGCTCTGTGACCAGGACCCTTCTGGAAACGCTTTGACCAGCTGTGTACAGGTTGCACCAGTCTCCAAAATCCTCTGACTTCTCTGGAGAAAAGCACCTTGTAATTACAAGGTGGTTTCATTGGAGTTTTCAGCTCAGCAGCCTATGACATTCTAGGAGACTGGGACACATGGGGCATGGTGGGTGCCCACTGAAGTCTTCTCAAATGAGCAGCACCAACGACGGTCTCCTCTCGCTCAGATGGATGGGGGGAGGTTTCAGATGGGCAGGACCTGTCTGCCGGCTCCTTGGTTTATTCCTGGATGTCCCCTGTGGCCCGTGGCCACCGACCCGCCAGCGGCCACCTGCACTTCGCATTAGCCAATGTTCCTCTCCTGCAGCCCATTAATCAGTCTTAAATACGGGACTTAACACCACCCCGAGCCATTTATCTGCGAGGCCTGGGTTTCGGGCTCCTCAGCCTCCCCCCCAGCAGTTGAGGAAATCATTAACACCTACCCCCACGCAGCCCAGCTAGCTTTTCTGCTCTATGCATTAGTCAGATGGCCTCGGCCCCCCACTCTGCTCCCCGAGCCCCCGCTTCACACCGCTGACATGGAGGGACCCACTCATACACCTGAGGCTTCAGGGGCAGGTGTTTCTTGACCATCAGTGACAGTCTGGTCACACACCCCACAGCCTTTTCAGTCCCCTGGGAAGACACCTTCAATCTGCATGAGCTATTAGCCCGCTGCCTGGCATGGACTCACCGAATGTCCCCAGAAGGATCTCTGCTGGGTTCCGTCTCCAGTTTCAGATGAACATCTGAAGCCCCAGGAGAATATGGGTCCAGGCAAATGTCAGGACGCTCAGCCGGGATCCTGGCCCCCAGATCCAGGTGTTTCCATGGCAACCTGCCTGGGGGCAGAGGGTGGGGTGGCTGGTCCCCTCCTGGGCGGTGGGTGGGACTTCCATCTGATTCCTCTCCAGCTTCACCTCCCAGTGAGAACTGCCCAACTGGGCCCTGACACCCTGAGAGACCCTGCCGGCTTGCTCCTGTAAATCACCACATTTGGAGGGGGCGCTTAGGGCACAGGATGGATACCCAGAGCCACCTGGAGGCTGTAGCAGCCACCGGAGCAGGGCCACGCGGATCCCGGGTGCCTGGTGTCGACGAGGCCAGGCTGAGCTGAAACGGGCTCTGGTCTGGCTCTGCTGCCCGACCTGGGATGAGTCATTCTGCCTGGGCCACAGTGTCCCCCTCTGTCCAGTGGGAATTCCCACCCCACTGAATTGTTTCTGCCTGCATGTGATACCTGTTCATATTGGTTGATAGAACCCAGGCTGGTGATGTTGTTTTGAGGCTGGCTAATTCAGCTGTGTTCCGTGGTCTTGTCTGTATGCTCAGCCTGGCCACCAGATGAGCCACGTCCCCCAGTGGAGGGGTCAGTGCGAGTCCACGGCTGACCACGCCCACAGTGCTGGGTGTCTGGACCGGGTGGCTTCCCACCCCTCAACCTCTCCCCCCAACCCCCTACACACACACATGATTTCAGATTCCACCTGCCTCTCTCCTGTTTTGTGCGGAGTCTGAAGCTGTGATTATGTGCTTCTGGAATTCCTCCCTTCCAGACCTCCAGTACCAGCATCTGCTACAGAAGGTGCTGCGATCTTGCGATGGTCGAATATTCCCCTCCTTCCAGTTTCTCGAGCCTGCTGCTCTTCCAGTTGGACAGCACTCTCATTCCACGCCCCTGCCTTGGAGAGAGAGACACACACCCACCCATGGAAGAGGGTCTGGAGACAGGGGTCGGCTTCCAGCTGTGTCCTCAGTCCTCAGAGGAATCTGATCTATAAAGTGAGGGGTTGCAGGAAGTCTAAGGGTGTGGGATTCTCCACACACCCATTAGATCATCCACTCAGAACCTCCCCTGTTCTGTGTCTAATCACCGTAAGGGGTTAAAGCAAGAAGACCTGAGCCCTCCCCCAGCCCCGAGGTCTCTGTCTCCAGAGCTACCCGAACCTTGTGCTTAACTGGGACTCGCTGGTAAGACCGCAACAGTGATGTCCCACGTGATGTCCCACAATACACATTGCCCAGCATCACCCGACTTGCTCTAGAAGTTCCTGCAGGCAATGCAGGCAACCCCGTATATTTAAAATAAGATCGGCCTGCAGACTTTATTTTCGTGGGCTCCAAAATCACTGTGGATAGTGACTGCAGCCATGACATTAAAAGACACTTGCTCCTTGGCTAGGGAAAGGTATGACCAACCTAGAAAGCATATTAAAAGGCAGAGCCATTACTTTGCCAACAAAGCTTCATATAGTCAAAGCTACAGTTCTTCCAGTAGTCATGTATGGATGTGACACTTGGACTATAAAGAAGACAGAGCAACGTAGAATTGCTGCTTCTGAACTGTGGTGTTGGAGAAGACTCTTGAGAGTTCCTTGGACTGCAAGGCAATCCAACCAGTCCATCCTAAAGGAGATCAGTCCTGAATATTCACTGGAAGGACTGATGCTGAAGCTGAAGCTCCAATCCTTTGGCCACCTGATGTGAAGAACTGACTCACTGGAAAAGATCCTGATGCTGGGAAAGATTGAGGGCAAGAGGAGAAGGGACGACAGAGGATGAGATGGTTGGATGACATCACCAACTCAGTGGACCTGAATCTGAGCAAACTCCAGGAGACAGTGAAGGACAGGAAAGCCTGACGTGCTGCAGTCCATGGGTCACAAGGAGTCGGACACAACTGAATGACAACAACAGCAAGGTCTGCAGAGAGGAAGAAACGGCAGTGGTTGCTTACTTAGACTTTGAACAATGAGTCCTTTCACAGTCCTCGAGGTATCCTCCAAATCACCCCCGCTATCACGAGAAACTGACACTTTCAGTAAATCTCCAACAAAAACGGCAGGGGCTGCAAAATAAGGGGTTTGGTTTTCCATTACTCCCGACTGCCAAGCGACACTTGAGCAGGGCTGACCTGCAGGGGGTGGTCAGGAGGGGGTCCTGCTGCTCTCGGCCGTGGCCCCCTTCTTCCCCTGGACAGCAGTGGCGTGGAGCCGTGCTGAGGGTGCCTTACTCCACAGGATCACACCGAGAGGTGTCACCGCCGGAAGGGGCCCTGTGAAAGAACCACTTGACAAGCACGGGGCGTCCGGAGGCGCACACAGCATTTCAGCTGTGCTTCCGATGTTTCAGCTCCAACGATAACAGGACAAAGTAACACCAGTCAGGAGGAAGCCCTGCTCTTCCAAATGCCGCCGTGTGGGGTAACGCCAGAGAGCTGTCCGCACACCTGCCGTTTCCTCTTATTCCACACAGCTGTGGTCATGGTCTTTATGAAAAGAATGAAAAAATATGCAGGAAGGAAGAACGCCTTGAGAGGTCCAGAGAAATACAAGAACTTGTCTTTAACTCTAAAGCAATTAGAAGAAATTAAAACAATTACAGCTGCTGCTGCTGCTGCTAAGTCGGTTCAGTCGTGTCCGACTCTGTGCAACCCCAGTCTCTGGGGTCGCATAGAGTCGGACACGACTGAAGTGACTCAGCAGCAGCAGCAGCAGCAGCAAAGTGCTGTCTTTGCTTTTTAATACGCTGTCTACGTTTGTAATAGCCTTCCTTCCAAGAAGAAGGCATCTTCCAATTTCATGGCTGCAGTCAGAAAGAATGGCTAAAATCCAAAAATCTAACAACCCCAAATGCTGATCAGGATACAGAGCAATAGGAACTTACATTCATTATTGGTGAAAATGCAAAATGGTGCAGCCATTTGGAAGGCGCTTCAGAAGTTTCTCACAAAGCTACAGTCTTACCATATGATGCAGCAAGGATGCTCCTTGGAATTCACACAACTGGAAACTGATGTCCACAAAACCTAAACGCAAATATTTATGGAAACTTCATTTGTAATTGCCCCAAATCAGGATCAGCCAAGATGTTCTTCAGTAAGCAAATGGATAAACAAACTGTACAACCATACAAATGGATATTATTCAGCAATAAAAATAAATGGTCTATCAAACCATGAAAAGACAGGGAGGGACTTTAAAGGATATTCCTAGATCAAAGAAGTCAGTCTGGAAAGTCTACACATTGCATGACCTCAACTCCATGGCATTCCAGAAAAGGCGGAACCACGTGACAGTGCGGTGGTTGCCAGACGTCTGGGGGAGGCAGGAAGGGGTGAGCAGGTGAAGGGCAGGGGATTTGCAGGGCAGTGCAACTGCTAGCATGATACCGCACTGTCAGACACATGGCGTTATGCATTTGTCAAAAACTATAAAACTTCATGACCCAGAGTGAACTGTAATGGATGCTAGTTTAAAAACAGCTGTTTAACAACTTGAGGAATCCCAGGAAAAAAACGCAGACTTTGATAAGAGAACAAAAACATATAATAAATATATGAAACAACCTCACTGAAGGGGTGGTGAGAAAGGGCTGACTTAAGGTTGGAAATAACGGAGCCTATAAGACGACAGCAAAGGGGCTGCATGGAGAGAAGGGAACCCGCTGGCACTGCTGGTGGGAATGCCAACTGGTGCAGCCACTATGGAGACCAGTGTGGAGGTTCCTGAAAAACCAAAAGTAGAACTGCCGTATGATCCATCAGTCCCACTACTAGACATATATCCTGCTGCTGCTGCTGCTGCTGCTGCTCAGTCGCTTCAGTCGTGTCCGACTCTGTGAAACCCCATAGACAGCAGCCCACCAAGCTCCGCCGTCCCTGGGATTCTCTAGGCAAGAACACTGGAGTGGGTTGCCATTTCCTTCTCCAATGCATGAAAGTGAAAAGTGAAAGTGAAGTCACTCAGTCATCTCCGACTCCTAGTGACCCCATGGACTGCAGCCTACCAGGCTCCTCCATCCATGGGATTTTCCAGGCAAGAGTCCTGGAGTGGGGTGCCATTGCCTTCTCCACATATATCCTGAGAGAACCATAATTCAAAAAGACTCATGTATCCCAGTGTTCACTGCAGCACTCTTTACAACAGCCAGGATATGGAAGCAACCTTAATGTCTGTCAACAGATGAAGGATAAAGAAGACGTGATACATATACTCAATGGAATACTACTTGGCCTTAAAAAGGAACAAAATTGGGTTATTTGTAGAGACATGGATGAACCTAGAGAGTGTCATATGCAGTGAAGTATGAAAGAGAAATACAGTTGTTGTATATTAATGCATACATGTGGAATCTTAAAAAACAGTACAGATGAACCTATTTGGCAGAAATAGAGACACAGACACTTGCTCCTCGGAAGAAAAGCTATGGCAAATCTAGACAGCATATTAAAAAGCAGAGACTTTACTTTGCCAAGAAAGGTTCATATAATCAAAGCTATGGTTTTTCCAGCAGTCGGTATGGATGTGAGAGTTGGACCATAAAGAAGACTGAATGACATAGAATTAGATGCTTTAGAACTGTGGTGTTGGAGAAGACTCTTGAGAGTCCCTTGGACAGCAAGGAGATCAAACCAGTCAATTGTAAAGGAAATCAGTCCTGAATATACATTGGAAGGACTGATGCTGAAGCTGAAGCTCCAATACTCTAGCCACCTGATGCGAAGAGCTGACTTACTAGAAAATACTCCGATGCTGGGAAAGACTGAAGCCTGGAAAAGAAGGGAGCAACAGAGGATGAGATGGTTGGATGGCACCACTGACTTAATGGACATGAGTTTGAGCAAGCTCTGGAAGACAGTGGAGGACAGGAAAGCCTGGCATGCTGCAGTCCATGGGATTGCAAAGAGTCAGACATGACTGAGTGACTGAACAACAACGAGACTCAGACATAGAGAACAGACATGCAGACACAGAGAGGGAAGAAGAGGGTGGTAATTGGCAGATTAGGGTTGACATATATACAGTACTATGTGTAAACTAGATAGCTGCCTTACAGCACAGGGAGCTCAGATCGGTGCTCTGTGACCTAGAGGGGTGGAATGCGGGGTGGGAGGGAAATTCAAGAGGGAGGGGATATATGTACATATATAACTTATTCACTTTGTTGTACAGCAGAAATTAACACAACATTGTAAAGCAATTATACTCCAATAAAAAAACAAGCAAAAAGGAACTGGGTCAAAGTACCATACTCAATAAAATGTACCCCCATGAGGATACGGTTAACATTTTGATACTCTTTACTCAATCTGCAGGAACTGAATGGTTGAGTAAAGAGATGGTGGGAGCCACGTTCTCACTGTTGGAGCTGAAATTTATAGCTCAGCAAGGAGAGGAGAGTAAAATGGCCCATGAGGCGCTGGGTTACTGTTAGAGAATCAGTAGAACTCGTGCTGGCCTAGTACATGTACAGACGACTGCACAGAGAGACACGTGTACACGTGTATATACCTGGGTTAGGGCACATACACACCTTCGCTCTGCCCGTTGCTGTTTGCTGTTCAGTTGCTATGTTATGTCTGACTGTAACCCCATGGACTGCAGCATACCAGGCTTCCCTGTCCTTCACTCCCAGAATTTGCTCACGTTCATGTCCATCGAGTCGGTGATGCTGTCTAACCATCTCATCCCCTGCCACCCCCTTCTCCTTTTGCTTTCAATATTTCCCAGCATCAGGGTCTTTTCCAAATGATTCAGCTCTTCCCATCAGGTGGCCAAAGTATTGGAGCTTCAGCTTCAGCATCAGTCCTTCCAATGACTATTGAGGGTTGAGTTCCTTTAGGATGGACTGGTTTGTTGCTATCCAAGGGACTCTCAAGAGACTTCTCCAACACCACGATTTGAAACCATCAGTTCTTTGGCACTCAGCCTGCTTTATGGCCCAACTCTCACATCCATACATGACTATTGGAAAAACAATAGCTTTGACTATACGGACCTTTGTCAGCAAAGTGATACCTGTGCTTCGGCCTAAAAGACAAGATCCCCCCATGCAGAAAACACAGGCAGCAGCCAGATCTTGGTTTCTCATATCATTCTCCAATGAAAGGGGCCAGACTCCTTAGAAAAGTGGCTAGGACTTGGGCAGGATCCTAGGACTTGGGCAGGAAATATGCAAGATAAGCCTGGAGAAGAAAGTGAGAAAGATAAAGAGAGGAAAAAGAAGGCAAGCAAGAAATAAAGAGAGAAGGGAGTCAAAGAAGTAAGAACTTCAGTTCAGTTCAGTTGCTCAGTCGTGTCCGACTCTTTGCAACCCCATGAATTGCAGCATGCCAGGCTTCCCTGTCCATCACCAACTCCCAGAGTTCACTCAAACTCACGTCCATCAAGTCAGTGATGCCATCCAGCCATCTCATCCTCTGTTGTCCCCTTCTCTTCCTGCCCCCAGTCCCTCCCAGCATCAGAGTCTTTTCCAATGAGTCAACTCTTCGCATGAGGTGGCCAAAGTACTGGAGTTTCAGCTTTAGCATCACTCCCTCCAAAGAACACCCAGGGCTGATCTCCTTTAGAATGGACTGGTTGGATCCCCTTGCAGTCCAAGGGACTCTCAAGAGTCTTCTCCAACACCACAGTTCAAAAGCATCAATTCTTTGGCTCTCAGCCTTCTTCACAGTCCAACTCTCACATCCATACATGACCACTGGAAAAACCATAGCTTTGACTAGATGGACCTTTGTTGGCAAAGTAATGTCTCTGCTTTTCAATATGCTATCTAGGTTGGTCATAACTTTCCTTCCAAGGAGTAAGCGTCTTTTAATTTCATGGCTGCAGTCACCATCTGCAGTGATTTTGGAGCCCGAAAAAATAAAGTCTGACACTGTTTCCACTGTTTCCCCATCTATTTCCCATGAAGTGATGGGACCAGATGCCATGATCTTAGTTTTCTGAATGATGAGATTTAAGCCAACTTTTTCACTCTCTTCTTTCACTTTCATCAAGAGGCTTTTTAGTTCCTCTTCACTCTCTGCCATAAGGGTGGTGTCATCTGCATATCTGAGGTTATTGATACGTCTCCTGGCAATCTTGATTCCAGCTTGTGCTTCTTCCAGTCCAGCGTTTCTCATAATGTACTCTGCATAGAAGTTAAATAAGCAGGGTGACAATATACAGCCTTGACGTACTCCTTTTCCTATTTGGAACCAGTCTATTGTTCCATGTCCAGTTCTAACTGTTGCTTCCTGACCTGCATATAGGTTTCTCAAGAGGCAGGTCAGGTGGTCTGGTATTCCCATCTCTTGAAGAATTTTCCACAGTTTCTTGTGATCCACACAGTCAAAGGCTTTGGCATAGGTTCACCCAAATACCTACACAACAATATTCACAGTAACGTCATGCCTCGTTGCCCAAACTTGGACGCAACCAATATGTCCCTCAGTAGGTGGATGGAAAAGTAAACCGAGGTCCGTTCAGACAGTGGAATATTACTCAGCACTGAAAAGAAATGAGGCTTCGAGCCACGAAAAGACACAAAGAACATTTAAATGCACGCTACTCAGTGAAAGTAGCCAGTCTGAAAAAGGATCATTTTTGTAAATGCTGTATGGTTTCAACTGTACGACATTCTGGAAATGGACAAACTATGGAGATAGTAGAAAGATGAGGGGTTGCCAGAGGCTGGGGGAGGGATGATGAGACACAGCACAGAGGATCTTAGGGCGACGAAACTATCCTATATGATACTGCAGTGCTAGATGCATGTCACTGTACGTTTGTCCTGACTCGTGGAAAGTACAGCACTAACAGTGAGCAGGAGGGTGTGCCACAGACCCAGCGTGATGGTGACGTGTGAGTGTAGGTTCTCAGCTGTAGCAGAGGTGCCCTCTGGAGGGACACGCTGACAACGGGGGAGGGCCTGCCTGTGCGTGAGGAGGAAGCATGGGGTGTGTGAGACATCCCTGTGTCTTCCCCTCACCACTGCTGTGAACTGGAAACAGGTCTAAAAATCCAAAGCTTTAAATCTGAGCTAACAATACAAAATATTTTACATTAATAAACTAAAAGTTAAAATTTGAAAAGGAAGGGAGGAGACCAGGCACTTCTCCCAGGGCTGCTGTAGGTTTAAATGACTCAGTGGAGACAGAGGGTAGCGTGGGTGTTGGAAGCGTGGGTGGGATCAGCACTCTGGTGGCTGATCCTTGGATGGAGATGTTGGGGGAGGTGGTGAGTCCTCGTTTGAGCTGAGCTGAGTTCAGACCCACCCACGCAGCCCTGACAGATGGGCAGGGACCTAGGGCCTCATGGGGGTCACAGCAAATGTGACGCAGTAACTAAGTCTCAGAGTAAACGAGGGGCGAGTCCCTCGGTGTCCCAGGCTCACCCTGTAACAGAGGCCCTCATCGCACTGAATTCCAGGGCTCTTCTGTCCATCCAGAATTTCTCTTCCTCAGCTGTACTGTCATCTGGGGTCAGGTCATTCCAGGTTGTGGGGCTGAACTGTGCATGGAAGGACATCTAACAGCATCCCAGGCTTCCACTCACTGGAGGCCAGCACCCCCCAGGTCGGGACAGCCAGATGTCGGCCAGTGACCCCTGGAGGCAGAAAAGCCCCCAGCCGAGAACCTCCATCCGCTGAGAGGGACTGTTCCTCTTGACTCTGTGTCTCTAGGGCCCAGCACACAGTAGGTGCTTACTTAGGACTCAGCACACAGGCGGTGCTTACTTAAGGGAAACCTCCAGCCTGCCTGTGTTGGGCACCATGTGCAGTATTGCGCACTCATTAGGCCGTTGGCCCTGCACAACCGCCTGCGGGGAGGGCTTGCGTGAGACGCGAGGAAAGGAAGATGCAGCAGGTGGGGCCACCTGCCCGGGACATCCCGGCCAGTTGGCAGCGGCATCTACACTAAACCCCATGCTCTGCTCCATCTGCCTGGCTCAGCTGAGCCTGGTGCCACTTCCTGTGCCGCAGGGGTAAACGCTACTTCTAAAGGTATGGCACTAAACCATGCTTCCTGGGGAAGGTCAGGAGTAAAACAAGGAAGCTCCCTTGTTTTACTGGGAGCTTCAAGATGGCCGGCTTTTCCGGGGAAGGATAGAAAGACTGACTTGAATATTAGCAAAGTTTAGGGGAAAATGAAATCTGATGACCACACAAAAATAGGACTCCAAAGAAAGCCATTGGCAAGAGAAAAGCCAAAATGGAACAGGACTCAGGTTCTGGAATGATGGGTACATGAATTGCAGTAAGTTTCAAAAAAAAAAGAGTTTGCTTTTCTCCTTTCATCAAAATACGGTTGATCAGATGAATCATGTTTGGAGAAGAACCAAAATGATGGAATTAGGCTTTCCTGCAGCATTGTGGAGTCACCTTGGATCCGGGGAAGCTGATTGAAAACTTACCTCCGCACAACACTTGAACCCTGTCCCCAGCTCTCAGGGAGATGCATTTCGGTTTTGCACATTCCCTGGGACAGGCTTCCTTCTGCAGAAATGCTCTGTACCTGAGAGGCTACACACGGGCCCTGTTCTCCCAGGAGTTGTGCTGGGCTCAGGGAGTACGGCTTCCCAGGTGGCACAGTGGTAAAGAACTCACCTGCCAATGCAGGAGACGTAAGAGACGCGGGTTTGATCCCTGGGTCGGGAAGATGCCCTGGAGAAAAGAATGGCAACCCACTCCAGGATTCTTGCCTGGAGACTCCCATGGACTGAAGAGCCAGGTGGGCTACAGTCCATGGGATCGCAGAGTCGGACACGACCAAAGCGACTTAGCATGCATGGATTATAATTCTAGTAATTGTATGTGGTGAGATTCGTCCTTTGCCTGACAGACTGAGGATGAAAGCAGCCCCAGTTACAAGCGGGCACCGTTTTCTCCTAAATGAGGGCGAGAGGCGTGATGTTAAGCGACCTCTCGGTTCTGGCGCGTTCTCCAGCTAATGGAGCCATGAATTCGCCTGCCTGTTGCTAAGATGTCAATGACTTCGGAAGGTCTCCTGGGTGCCCTCCTGGGATGGATTTCATTCTTCTCCAGACTCAGTGTTCCAGAAATACCTGCACTCATGAGCAAATCCTAACAGACCTTTGCCAGAAGAGGGAGAGGAAAAATGAATGAGCTGTTCTCCTAACTGGTCTCCCCCAGCCTGGGATTGGCATGAGGGCCCCAGGCCCGCTGGTTCCTGGGACCTGACGGCTCTCCAGCAGGAAGGGGGCCCTTGTTGTCCTCGCGCTCCCAGGACACACCTGTGCTGAGCTCTGTGTGGCTCCCGTGTGCCCCCTGCCCACCTGGGGGCCTGGGCCCTCCCCAGAGGGCGGCCAGCCCTCCCTGGTCTTGAGCCTGTTGAAGAAGGGGAGGCGAGGAGGGTGGATGTACACCGAGGTGGAGAGAAGGTCAGGCTGGAAAACGTGCAGAAACAAGGCAAAACGGTGTCGGGGGCCAGAGACCCACAGAGCCAGGCAGGCGCCCCCGGCGTGTCTGTCCCAGCCGTGGCATCGTGGCGGCCACTGAAGCTGCAGCCTCCAGGGGTCTCACCTGAGACTCCAAGGACAGGCCGTCCTTCCTGAACTGAGTCTCAGCCGTGTCCACACCCCGACAAAGGAGAGCACTAGGATGTGGTGAAAGCTGAGTCGTGGGATTGTGTGTGTGCATGTGTGTTAGTTGCTCAGATGTGTCTGACTCTTTGAGAACCCATGGATAGGAACCCGCCAGGCTCCTCTGTCCATGGGATTCTCCAGGCAAGAAGACTGGAGTGGGTAGCCATTCCCTTCTCAGGGGATCTTCCAGACCCAGGGATGGAACCCAGGTCTCCTGCTTTGCAGGCAGACGCTTTACCATCTCAGCCACCAGGGAAGTCCATGATTGTGCACAAGGATCGTCATATTCAAGACAGCATGGGTGGTCTCTGCTGCGAGTTTATGCTCCACAAGTTCTCCATTGCCGTGTCCTCTTTGCCGACTGTCACCCAGACGCCGAGGTGCTCAGTGAATGTTGGTGAAGAGAGGGAAGAGCAAGGCACACAGCCTCCTGCCTCCGGGGCCCCAGCATCAGCCAGGCGCCCTCTCCCACCTTGCTCAGCGGCGGTTCAAGGTTCTGCCACCGACAAGGGCTGTAACCAGCGTGGCGAGCGCACAGGGGCTCTGCTCTAAGGACCAGCAACAGTCAGTGTTGCTCCCGTCACTGACAACCATGTGGCTTCAGGCACATCCCTCCCTGCTCAGGGCCCTGTTTGCACAAAGATGGGGCTGCCTCAGGCCAGTGGCTTTGGTTTGTGCGCCCCCAAATCTCTAGGAGTTTCCCTGCTGTCCCAGTGAAAAGGAGGAAGAGGAATGAGCTGCTTCTTTCCCCTTCCTGAGAACAAAGACGATGAAGAGTCCAGTGAGCAGGCCTGACCTTTCCCAGCTTTTTCACTCTAACTGCTCCTGTCTCTGCATGTCTGCTCCTAAGTTCGCTTTTCCGCCCCCTAACGCAGCAGGCGCTGTGTCTCACCCCGATGTCCTTTGCTCACCCTCACAACACTTCCTTCACCGAGTTACATACCAGAAAGAAGGCTGCAGAGCCTCCGGACCCCACTACTGGGTCACTGACACCAGCCTCTGACTGTTTTTGACAAGCATAGCGCCTTGGTTCCTCGTCACTAACCAAACCATCAGCCCTCGTCATATATGAACCGCTAGCCTCCTCGCAGGCGGGGCGCAGTTCTTGAGGCAGGACCTTACTGTGTTCCCCTCTCCATCAGCTGAGATTTAAAGCCACCTCTTTGTTACCTCCAAACTCAGTCTCTGTGTTTTTTATTCGGTGGGCAGAAAGAGCCAAGATTTTGGCCAGCAGCATCACTGAGAGCTTGGGGTCACCTGAGTCATTCCACTGTGCCTTCCTGTGTGCACAGCTTCTGCGAAAGATGCTGCTAGAATGAGAAGTTTCATCCCCAGCCCCTCCTCCACTCTAACTATGGTGCACACACGTGTGTGTCACAGACACGCTGGGAGGAGACGAGATGTCCCCGTGGGACAGTCACCGCCTTGTCTCCCGCAGGACATCGGGAATTCCACACGGCACAGCTCTGCCTTCCAGGGAGGCCCGTGTCTCCGTGGGCAGTGGAGCCCTCCTGGGAGAATGAGTCTCCCCAGAACGCAGACATCCCCACCACCTACCGCTGAAGCAGTACCTGCCGGCTCTGTCTCTCACTCGCTGAAGTTTCCATCATAAACACGCATCACCATAGTTTTTGCATCAAGGTACATAGCCTCAATAGCAAGTTGTTTTTGAAAGATTAGTGTGTGCTAAGTTGCTTCAGTCGTGTTCAGCTCTTTACGATCCCATGGGCTATAGCCCTCTGGGCTCCCCTGTCCATTGGATTCTCCAGACAAGAATACTGGAGTGGGTTGCCTTTCCTTCTCTAAGATGAGTACTAAATATTAACTGTATTTTCTCATTTTAATTTTTTCTCACTTTACCAAGAAAAATGAATATTCATTCTGTGCAGTCTGGACCCACTTCCATGATTAGCCTGCATGTCAGTACAAATGGCTTTGTTTCTCCTGCTGAGTCTTCAGAACCAAGATCCAGAAAAACAGGACCAGTTAAGAATTATTTTATAAAGTGTATTGCATAAAAAGATAACTAGTTTTAAGCTGAATTAGAAAGTAGGGACGTGAGAAGTTGAGGGATATTTCCTTCCAGAAACAATTTATGAAGAGTTTTAATCCATATTTTTTCCCCAAATGTTTTAGAAAGAGGGAAAATCTCAGCCTCAATTTCAGGATACTGTGAGGGAGTCTCACTTCCAGCTGTGATATCATCACCAGAAAGAGTTTCCCTTCAGGTAAAAGCTAGACAAATACATAAAAACAAAACACCTTATTTTGGACATTGGACTCAGGACTGTCATCTATGAAAGAAGGGGACTAAATACGAGCAGTGAGCCTTATCATTTCTCTAAATCGAAACCTGAAAGCACTTTCTGGACTGTAGTACAGGGACAGATGGGCAGTCTTGCTGCAGTGACGAGAAAGAGATCCGACTTCCAGAAGTCCGAGCAAGCAGAGTCTGCTGGGCAGAGAACCAGAGAGAAAAAAGATACGCAGAGAAAGAGCTGCAAACCTCAAAGGTGTCCGCTTAGGCTTCTTGCATTAGCTTCTTATGTGCAGAATAAAACCCCCTGGGGTAGGCAAACATATTCTGGAGGCAGAAAACTCAGAGGATTAGGAATGTTTGAGTTCTGATCCACTGCAGTGGATAGAACTTGTTGAATATTTTGGGGGTGAAGGCTAATTGAGATCCTCCCCAACAAAGGTTATAAACAAACCTCAAAATGATTAAATGGATCCACAAGCAGCTCCAATGCCTGACAAGACAACCTTCATTCTTTAAAGGGCGAGTGCTCAGCAGCGTGTTCTCACAATGCCCAGTACCCGATCCCCACTTACTCAGGCGATCGGATTCCTTTATCGGAGTGTTGTAGTTTCCCTCCCATACACACACTTTGTTAGGTTTATACCTAAGCGTTTCATGGGGTGGGGGCAGTGCTAACATAAATGATGCTGTATTTCTAATTTCAAATTCCACTTGTTCACCGCTGGTCTATAGGAAAGCGATTGACTTCTGCTTATTAATTTGCATTCTGCCAGCATTACTAAGATCACTGAATTCTAACAATTTGTGGTAAATTCTTATGAATTTTCCATATTGACAATCATATCATCTATTAACAAAGACAAGTTTATTTTTTTTTTCATTTCATTTCCTTGTGAGTGTGTGTGTTACTGCATTAGTTCAGACTTGCAGTACAATTTTGAAAAGACGTGGTAAGAGGGAACATTCGCCCTGTTTCCAATTTTAGTGGTAAAATTACTGTAAAGTGTTATGTTAGCTTTTTGTGGGTATTCTTTACCAAGCTGAGCAAATCCCCCTCTATCCCTAGTTCCTGAGAGTTTTCAGCATGAATTCGTGTTGTTGTTTGTCGTTGTTTTAGTCACTAAGTCGTGTCTGACTCTCTGCAGCTCCATGTCTGTAAGCCACCAGGCTCTGCAGTCCACGGGATTTCCCAGACGAGAATACTGGGTGGGTTGCCGTGCCCTCCTCCGGGGGACCCTGCAGACCCAGGTAGCAAACCCATGTCTCCCACATCGGCAGGCGGGTCCTTTACCACTGAGGCACCTGGTGTTAGATTTTGTTAAGTGCTTTCTCTATATCTCTGGATCCTCCCAAGCATGCCGTTTTTCTTTTTTTAGGCTGTTGATGTGATGAACTACATTAAAGAAATTCTGGGTATCTGTCATTCAATTTTATAATCATATTTGCACCTTTTCAGCTCATATCTAACTCTTCATGATCAGTATCTACCAGTCATTCTGTATCAGGCCCTTCCATTTGGGATTTTTAATAGTCCTAGAGAAGGCAATGGCACCCCACTCCAGTACTCTTGCCTGGAAAATCCCATGGACGGAGAAGCCTGGTAGGCTGCAGTCCATGGGGTCGCTACAAGTCGGGCACGACTGAGCACCTTCACTTTCACTTTTCACTTTCATGCATTGGAGAAGGAAATGGCAACCCACTCCAGGGTTCTTGCCTGGAGAATCCCAGGGATGGGGGAGGCTGGTGGGCTGCTGTCTATGGGGTCGCACAGAGTCGGACACGACTGAAGCGACTTAGCAGCAGCAGCAGAGTAGGTTTGGGGTCACTCAGGAATGAGATTTGGAGTGTACTGTCTGTGCCTTCACCTTCCTGCACCTTTTAAACAGTTGCTGTCATATGCAAAGCTGGCGAGGCTCAGCCCTGAGCAGTTCCAATACTAGAGAGGGGTTTATCCGGCTCCAAACAGACTGGGAAGGGGACAGAGTACCATCAGAGCGTCTAAATGCGCTCCAGAATCCAGGGCGCTCTGTAAGTGTTCTGTCGGTCGCCTGGTCCAGACACAGGGGGCCGCAATCCTGCACCCCCTCCTGGCCCATGCCCCCCATGCTTAGCCTCTCGCCTGCGGGATGAGCCCCCTGCCCTCTGCACTGGGGGAGACACCGCCTGCCAGCTCTCTTCTCTTCGTGAGACACGGTGCTGCTGGTCGGAGCTGCTCTCTGCTTCCAGTTGAATCGGGGAGGAGGGGACAGTAGGGCGATGAGTCACCTACACCTTTCTACACCTGCACCTACGTTTCAGCTCTCCCTGCATGGAGCTACCACCGGTGGGACGGGGCGGTGGGGCTGTATTAGTAACACACATCCCTCTTCTGCACTGGAATGTGACCCCCCACTGCAGAGGGCGGCAGTGCCCCCACACCTCGGGCAGAGCCTCTCGACCCTTCCCTGCGCTGTGGTGCTTTATTCGCAGCTGTTTTTGGAGACCTGGTTTTCTCCTACTTTATTTTCAAGTCCTGTTTATGGGGTGAAGGTGAGAGGCACACACTCTTTGGTAACTCGGAGGCGTTCATGTTTGCTTTCTACTTAGAAACATTTGCAAGAAGGCCACAGAGGCTGGCTGCAATGGAATTTGCAGAGATTTAGTCTCATCCCTGGAGGACGGCATAGCAACCCACTCCAGTATTCCGGCCTGGAGAATCCCACGGACAGAGGAGCCTGGCGGGCCAGAGTCCATGGGACCGGACCGAGCTGGACGTGACTGGTCACTTCACTCTCACTATTTCACTGCTCACTTTCACTTCACTATTCTCGTCCAGCTGCCCCTCAAGCTGAATGGCCTCGTGGGCTCATCCCGCTCACCTTGTGAGGAGGAGATCAAAGCTGAATCAGCACGGAATCTCGCTCAACACTCCCTACATTTTCAAACCAAGCATCGGATCACCTTTTCCTGCTTTTTTTCCTTTACAATACCACCTGCTCCAAATAACATGATTTATTTCTACCATGCAGACTTGGTATGGCATCTAAGTAGAAACTTCCTTCCTGAAGGGATTATGATTCCAAATATTGGGAAATATGCAGCAAGCTGGCATTTCTGCACATAAGGCAGGATGCAGGCCAGGCTCACCCGGATGCAGGAGACTGCCGCGAGCCGGCCTCCCCAGCGCAGCAGCTGTCTGCCCGCCGCAGGCCTCCAGCCAAAGGCCGCCACCTCTGCTTCTCCTCAGACACACACGATGTCTGCGGGCTGAGGCAGGCAGCCCAGACAGACACCAAACACAAGATGCTTAGTTTCTACGTGTGTAAAGGAAGGGAAACTGCTCACTTAGAAAACTCAATCTACCTTACGCATTAGGTTTTTGATACTTTTAGTTCTTTTCTAGTTTTCCTAAATGTTTAGTGCAATGAAGCCAAAGTCACACGGTTCAGCAATTTAAAATTGGAGCTGTAAAAATGCGAGCCTTGGTTTTTCCACTTTTCCAGGAACTGGAGAGTTTCAAAGCCTCAGACGATAAGCCATTTACTGTGAAAGATAAAATGTAGAAAGGTGTACAAATCAATTTGTAAATTAGATAGCGCTTAGGAGTAGCAACTTTTCAGAAAATTTTGAGGCTAGTAGAAAAAATTTGTGTGCATGTGTTGGCAGTATGGATATGGGAAGAATTTCAAAATAAAAGTATGTGTAACACTTAGAGGTCAAGAATTTCTTCATTGGCCTAAGAACATTAAAAGCTATACAAATGAGTTTGCTTTTAAATGGTCATATCTGATATGTTTATAAGATACAGAAACTCCTTCCCCCAAATAATTTTGACCAATTTTTAAAAATAGTTTGGGACAAAACCAAGTTTTTAGAGCTTCCTCCCAAAAATATTCTTGACCTACACAAGTCCGGCTGTACTCAGCCCCAAGCGAAGCTATAAAGAATCACATTCTTCCCCAGCCCCAAAGGACATCTGGCCTTCAGAGAAAGACAAACATCATATGATAACGCTTATATGTGGAATCTAAAAAAAAAGGATAGAAATGAACTAATTTACAAAACAGACTCACATAGAAAACAAATTTTGGTTTCCAAAGGGGAAAGGGGGAGAGATAAATTAGGAATTCACATGTACTCACTGCTATGCATAAAATAGGGCTTCCCAGGCAGCACTAGCGGCGAAGAACCCGCCTGCCAATGCAGGGCACAGAGGAGGGGTGGGTTCCATCCCTGGGTAGGGGAGGGCCCCTGGAGAAGAGCATGGCAACCCACTCAGGTATTCTTGCCTGGAGAGTCCCGTGGACAAGGGAGCTTGGCAGGCTGCAGCGCATAGGGTCACAGAGTCGAACATCAGATCAGATCAGATCAGTCGCTCGTAGCTGAAGCAATTAGCACGCATATGTGCGTGTATAAGATAAACAACAAGGACCTATTGTATAGCTTTACTATATTCAGTATCTTATAATAACCTGCAGTGGGAAAGAATTTGAAAATTAATATATATATGTGTGTGTGTGTGTGTATAACTGAATCGTTTTGCTGTATACTTGAAACTCATATGATATCGTAAATCAACCATACTTCAGTGAATAATAAATTTATTTTTAAATAGCTGGCCTTCTGTAGACGCTCTGTCTTCTCCTCAGGCCACCCACCCCCACCCTCCCATCCGGTGACAGCCCTGCCTTCAAGGGCTGGTAAGGAGTCAGCCTGTGGGCTGGCCACCCCCCAAAGTCACACTCATGCTTTGCTGAGATCACAGCTCAGGTGTAATCCTGCCCACAAGCGTGGCTTACGACATCTCTTTGTCCACCTCCTTCCTCCAGATGCAACCAGTGTTGGGCAGAGAGGTGGTTAAGGCAGCGGTGAGTCCTGGGAGCAGGGGCGGGTGGGGGGTGGTGGTAGGCCAAGAAAAGGGAGGGGAGCAGGAGAGGGAGGAAATCGCAAGGAAAAGGACCTTAGAGAAGAGGTTGTGTTCTGGAAGGAAAGCCTGCTCCTCTCTCTTAGGAAGAGCGTCCTCCCGCAGAACCTTACGTGGAGAGTTCTCCATCTCCTGACCCTCTCCCTCTGCCCAGAGCTCCCCCATTCATGCCACTCCTCACCCCAGACGTCTGGTGCTGCTGTTTGCTCATCTGCTTCCTCCCCCCACCCCCATTGACAAGGACCATGCACAAGATCACATCTGTGACTCAGCAGCATTATTCACACAAGCCAAGACGGAGAAACAAGCCAACTGTCCATGGAGGCATAAATGGGTAAAGCTGTGGTATGCCCATCTGGTGCGATATTGTTCAGACATAAAAAGGAAGGGACTCTGTCATTTGCAACATGGATGAGCTTGAGGGCATTGCACTAAGTGAAATAAGTCAAAGACAGATACCACACGATCTCACTTATATGCGGAATCTAAAAAGGGGGAAAAAACAACTCACAGAAACAGAGAAGAAGGGGACTTCTCTTCTCTGGCAGTCCAGTGGTTAAGACTGCCTTGCAGTGCAGGGCTGAGGGTTCAACCCCCGGTCAAAGAGTTTAGATCCCACATGACTCATGGTCAAAAAAGAAGACAAAGCAAAAAAGTAAAAACATAAAGTAGAAGCAAAAATATAAAAAAGAAAATAGAAGGATCACAATAAACTGTGGAAAATTCTGAAAGAGATGGGAATACCAGACCACCTGACTGCCTCTTGAGAGACCTGTATGCAGGTTAGGAAGCAACAGTTAGAACTGGACATAGAATAACAGACTGGTTCCAAATAGGAAAAGGAGTACGTCAAGGCTGTATATTGTCACCCTGCTTATTTAACTTACATGCAGAATACATCATGAGAAATTCTGGGCTCGATGAATCACAAGCTGGAATCCAGACTGCCAGGAGAAACCTCAGATATGCAGATGACACCACCCTCATGGCAGAAAGTGAAGAAGAACTCAAGAGCCTCTTGATGAAAGTGAAAGAAGAGAGTGGAAAAGTTGGCTTAAAGCTCAACATTCAGAAAACTAAGATCATGGCATCTGGTCCCATCACTTCATGGCAAATAGATGGGGAAACAGTAGAAACAGTGGCTGACTTTATTTTTCTGGGCTCCAAAATCACTGCAGATGGTGATTGTAGCCATGAAATTAAAAGACCCTTGCTCCTTGGAAGGAAAGTTATGACCAACCTAGACAGCATATTAAAAAGCAGAGACATTACTTTGTCAACAAAGGTTCATCTAGTCAAGGCTATGGTTTTTCCAGCAGTCATGTATGGATGTGAGAGTTGGACTGTGAAGAAAGCTGAGTGCCAAAGAATTGATGCTTTTGAACTGTGGTGTTGGAGAAGACTCTTGAGAGTCCCTTGGACTGCAAGGAGATCCAACCAGTCTATCCTAAAGGAGATCGGTCCTGGGTGTTCATTGGAGGGACTGATGTTGAAGCTGAAACTCTAATACTTTGGCCACCTGATGCAGAGAGCTGACTCATTTGAAAAGACCCTGAAGCCAGGAAAGACTGGGGGCAGGAGGAGAAGGGGACGACAGAGGATGAGATGGTTGAATGGCATCACCGATTCAACGGACATGGGTTTGGGTGGACTCTGGGAGATAGTGATGGACAGGGAGGCCTGGCGTACCACTGTTCATGGGGTCACAAAGAGTCAGACATGACTGAGCAACTGAACTGAGCTGAGAAGAAAAATTCAGTAAAGACTTTAAAAAACTAACCACATCAAAAACAAATAGGAACAGAGAAGAGATTTGCGATTGCTAGAGGTGGGGAAGGTGTTCAAAAAGTACAGACTTTCAGTTGTAAGATAACCAAGTCCTAGATAACTAAGTCCTTAGGAGGGCTTGGAGACTGTGGTTAACAGTATTGTGTTAACAGGATCTGTATATCTGAAAGTTACTTAGACAGTAGATCTTAAAAGTTTTCATCATTGGAAAAAGATTCATAACTGTGTGAGGTCATAGATGTTAGCTAAACTTATCATCGTGACCATTTCACAATAGAACATTGTACACGTTAACTTAATACAATGTTATACATCGGTGTAAACGGTAGTAAAACCGGGGATGAAAGAGACTAGAAAACTTAAGCGGAGAAAACAGAGATAATGAGACTAGTAATCAAAAGTGCTTACCAATAATACAATGATTCTGAGTCAGTAACATATATACATATATATACAGGTATCTTGGAGACTTCCATGAGCTAGAAAATGAACAAAGTTTATTATCACGTATTACCTTATTTAAGGGCTTCCCTTGTGGCTCAGCTGGTAAAGAATCTGAATGAAGTGTGGAGACCTAGGTTCGATCCCTGGGTTGGGAAGATCCCCTGGAGAAGGGAAAGGCTACCCACTCCAGTATTCTGGCCTGGAGAATTCCATGGACTGTATAGTAGGGCTTGCAAAGAGTCAGACACGACTGAGCAACTTTCACTTTCATCTTATTTAATTGCCTAAACAATGCTATGGTGTGGGTATTATTACAAATGAAGATTAGGGCAGCTAGTTACCTGCATAAAGCACCCCGTGAACACTGGGCTCAGCACCTCCACACTATTCTATATGACTTATCTCTTTAGATAGGTGCAAGAACCACAGTTTATTCCAATTTTATTGCCTCTAGAGGACCCAGCACTGGAATAAACATACAGTAGGTGCCCAATAAAAGATCGCAGCATGGCTTGTAGCAGAGGTCACTGGTGACGCAGGTGGACAGAAGGCAAAGTGGGGAGCAGGCTGTCAGCAGTATTTGGGCATCCAGCAGGCAAACTCTCCTTGCAAACACAAGATCTTGCATCAAGGTCATCGGTTTAATTTTGCACAGTAGATTATGCAGATTAAGTCCTGTCAAAACAGAAATGTATTGTAAGAAAGACATTCGGAAGCCCAAGAGAATGACAAATATTGCTGGGGGAGTAGCCTATTCAAAAATACTCCAGGGCAGCCGAAGGACCTGCTGCTCCCACGGGAGAGATTGGCCTCTTCTTGCTCGTTGAGACAGACCGAGTCATGTGCTCAACATGCAGGCTAAAAATCCATCTATAATTAGATCTGCCTAGAAATGAATAAAAGGCATTCCAGAAAAAGGTCTTCAACAGTATACCAGTAAAATGGCCATATGTTTAACTTGGCTTCAAGTTGCAAAATATCACAATGTTATATGCTATTAATGTTGTAAACTTATATGGGCTTTTCAACTGATCCAAAAGCTGAAGAGGAGAAAGTAAGTCCAGTAAAAAGGAGGTGAAAGCTCAAGATAGATGAAAGGAAATACTCAGAATATTTACTTCTAAAAACAATGCAGGTGACTCCGCTGCCCATATTGTGACTTTCCTGTTTACAAACATTGGACTGGTTTTCAGAAAGTCGTTAGGTTTTGATACATTTTAGGGCAAGTACAGACATCTGGTTGACAGAGCATCCAAGTATACATTCCTTCAACATTTTTAGTTTCTCAGTCGTTCTGTTTTCTTCCTGCAAAACTAATGGATAGAGAGCCCGATGGAGCGGAGAACAAAAGGCTTCTCACACATCAACAAGTTGATTTCTTTAATGAAATGCAGAGTGCAGTGGGCAGGGACCCTCACCCACAGTCCTTTGATAGATGCCTCTACATCCATCTTGATTTTTAATGCCTAATTGTCAATGACTATAACATAAGTACATGTTTACTGGAGAAAATTTACCTAATAGTAATTTCCTCCTAATACTTCTCTTAATAGTATTAGGAGAAAAATACCTAATAGTATGAAAACATCCGAAAGTTCCACTTCTAGGAATGATAGGATAGGTCATCCCTGCCAACTTTTCAGCTGAGAAAAACTAGAAAAGCTGAACCAAAGAAATCTTTTGGAAGACTTCAAATAGCTAACAAAGCAAAGAAACATTAAAAGGCAAAGATCCAGGAAAATAAAAAAACTTCAGCAAGCCCAGCTTTCCCCCAGAGCCATGTATCCATTCCAGATTTATTTTAAAAAGAAGTGAGAAGCTGAGCGACGCTTTAGATTCATAGGAATAAGGGGGGAAATTAGAATCTGTCAAGGAGAGAGTTCCTGGGATATCTGAAGATTACAGAGAATGAGTGAACCACAAATAGACAATTCTTGCATGGACAGCACTCAACTGCCCCTCAAATTCTGATCAGATTAAGGTCATCTGCGATTATCAGACTCTGTAGCCACCTTTCAGAAACAGATGTCAATTCCCTCTGGAGAAATGTAATATCATCCCATACCTCAATTGTCTCTACAATTCTCGGTACATCATATCTGGCACTTGGTGAAAAAATAACCAGCCTTCTGAGAAGGCAAGGAAAAAAATCAAAACCAAATATGACAACGGACAAAGGAAATGAATCCCATGGGGATTCAGACAATGGAGTTTTCAGACATACACTTTAAAATAATTATCCCGAGTATATTTAAATGAATAAAAAACAAGCAGGAAAATTTTCACAAAGAACTTAAAATTTTAAAGGTGGAGATTGTACAGGTGCTAAAATACAATCAACCCAAGAACACAGTGGAAAATTTAATGGATTAGATACAGCTAAATAAAAAATTAGAGGGTTTAAGAGCAGAAGAAAATATCTGAAATACAGAGAGGCAAATGGAGGGAGAAAGACAGAAGCAGGTAGCATTTGGTAATAAGATTTAAGATGCAGCTGGCTTCCAGGGAGAAAAGAGAGAAAATGTATCAGAACTTCAGTAAGCACAGGATGTATTGAACTGCACAAGATTTCTGTAGAGTTTGGAATGTAGACAATGTTTTCAAAGACATCTTCAGAGCGTTTAGTCACACAGTCATGCCCAACTCTTTGCGACCCCACGGACTGTAGCCCACCAGGCTCCTCTGTTCATGGGATTTCCCAGGCAAGAATACTGGAGTGGGTTGCTATTGTCTCCTCCAGGGGATCTTTCTGACTCAGGGATCAAACCCATGTCTCCTGCATCTCCTGCATTTGCAAGCGGGTTCTTTACTACTGTGCCACCTGGGAAGCTATGGCAAACCGACAAGTAGAGGCCTAAATAAGTAAAGGAGGACGGGACTAAGGACTTTATATGAAGGGATGTAACCTATAAACACAAATGTTATAAATACTTAAGTTTAAAGTGAAAGTGGCTCAGTCATGTCTGACTCTTTGCGACCCCATGGACACAGTCCAGGGAATTCGCCGGGCCAAAATACTGGAGTGGGTAGTTTTTCCCTTCTCCAGGGGATCTTCCCTACCCAGGGATTAAACCCAGATCTCCTGCATTGCAAGTGGATTCTTCACCAGTTGAGCCACATAAATACAAATAGTATAAATACTTAAATATAAAACCAGTCACAAAATTAAACACAAAGTGCAAACTTGTCTAATTCCAAATAAATAACAAAAGCAAAAAGAAAAAATAAAATAGCATGGTAAAAGAGCTCAAATAAATATATATATATATATTATGGCAAAATACATTAAATAATGTGACTGAGTTGAAGAGTTCAGTCACAGCAATAAGTTAAAAGCCAAACTCACTAACTGGGCTTCCCAGGTGGCACAGAAGTAAAGAACCCGCCTGCCAATGCAGGAGCTGCAGGAGACACTTGTTCAATCCTTGAGTCAGGAAGATCCTCTGGAGGAGGAAATGGCAACCCACTCCAGTATTCTTGCCCTGGAAATCCCATGGACAAAGGAGTCTGGTGAACTACAGTCCATGGGGTCACAAAGAGTTGAACACGACTGAAGCGACTGAGTATGCACATAACTCACTAATTAGAAGGAAAATGTATTAAGACTAATTCAAAAAGTCAAGTCCAATTCCCTGCTGTGTGTAAAAGACATGCCCAAAATGAAGTGATTCCGAAAAGCTAAAAGTATAAGAGAACATGCAAACACACAGAAAGCAGGATTTGTGCTCTTGATAGATGACGAGTAGGCTCTGGGTGAAAAAGCATGAAGTGAGATGAGAATGAGAGTGTACGGCGCTGAAAGCCAAGATTCAGGATAAAAACTAAATGTTGATACCTATGTTCCAAATGATGCAACAGGGCTGGTAAACAGTCACTGCAGTGAAGGCAATAGAAAGAGAAACACCTAACAGTCGGAGGCATCAGCCCATGTTTCTCATAGAAAGAGGGGTGCAGGGAGCAGCAGCAGTGAATCAGTGGAGAGTGAATCAACAGTAGGCCCAGGAAGGACACACGGAGCCCTGATCTCCACGCCAGAGGAAGCCAGTCCATGCAAAGCATTCCGGAAAGCTGCCTGCATTTCAGGCCACAAAGGGAAAGCTCAGGAAATCCCAGGAAACAGAGTTAACACAAGGTGTTTTCTGTTTATGATGAAACAAAACTCAACATTAATTCCAAAAAGGCCCTTCTACCAGACAATTAGAAAAACCTGTCAATTAAACACTCACGGGTGAAAGGCTAAGAACAAATCTAAATTACAGAACTTCTTTCAAAAAGATGATAATGGAAATGCTACAATGAAATCGATGGGATAAATTAAATTAGTGCTCAGAAGAAAGTTCACAGTGTAAGGCCTAAATTGCTGAAAAATAAAACAATGAAAATAGATAAATTAAACATTCTACCCAGTTAAGTCAGAAAAAGAAAGTAATCTAAAAGTAAGCAGAAGAAGGAAATGATCAAGGTAAAAGCCAAAATTAACTGTCAATAATTGGAAAAATAAAAAATAATGGAGCTAATAATGAAATTGAAATGTCAGTTACTTGGGAAAAAAAGGAAACCATGAGTGAAACTAATCACAAAAAAGGAGGAAAAAGCAAACACGCAAAATAAGACACAACAAGGATGAAATAACCACGAAAATACAAGAATTTTTAAAAACCATGAAACTGCTGCAGGACTCTGTGCAGACACATTTGAAAAGTTCAAAGTAGTGGTAACTTCCTAGGAAAAACATGATTTATCCTGATTAACCCCTGTAGAGACAGAAAGTTTATGTCCATCATTCTACAAAATATTATCTAAGAACCAAACCCAGAGGGCACGAAGCCCATCCAGATGGTTTCATGGGGAATTCCACCAAGCTTTCAAAGGCTGGAGAATTCCTGTGCTACTTATACTGTTCCAGACACAGAAGAAGAAAAACAACTTTAAAACAATTTTTTAAAATAAAATATGGTGTTGATACTCACCAGTGAAATATATATGGTCAGCCCTCAAATCCAGCAATCTGCTTAATAGACAAATGCTGGGTGCATTTTCCCTAAAATCAGAGACAACAGAAGAATGACAGCATGGCAGCCTGGCAGGGTGTTAGAGTGGCAGGCAACGTCGACATCGTCAGGCTGAAAAAGCAGTTAGAAGCTTAAGAACAGAAAAGAAGTAATAAAACCATCTCTGTTTATAGATGATGAGAGTGCAGCCTGGCAAACCAGGGCGTTGATGATAAAATGAATACTAATAGCAAAAGACGACTCATCAAAGTATTGGGGAGAGTAATACACTGAGTAATACACTGCTTATTCAGTTGTCTGACTCCTTGCAACCCCATGGACTGCAGCACACCAGGCTCCTCTGTCCTCCACTAGCTGCCAGAGTTTGCTCAAATTCAAATATGTCCGTTGAGTCAGTGATGCTATCCCCAGCATCAGGGTCTTTTCCAATGAGTTGGCCCTTCACATCAGGTGGCTAAAATATTGAAACTTTAGCTTCAGCATCAGTCCTTCCAATGAATACACTTCTTCAGTTCAGTTCAGTTCAGTCGCTCAGTCGTGTCCGACTCTTTGCAACCCCATGAATTGCAGCATGCCAGGCTTCCCTGTCCATCACCAACTCCTGGAGTTCATTCAAACTCACGTCCATCGAGTCGGTGATGCCATCCAGCCATCTCATCCTCTGTCGTCCCCTTCTCCTCCTGCCCCCAGTCCCTCCCAGCATCAGAGTCTTTTCCAATGAGTCAACTCTTCGCATGAGGTGGCCAAAGTACTGGAGTTTCAGCTTTAGCATCATTCCTTCCAAAGAACATCCAGAACCGATCTCCTTTAGAATGGGCCTGTTGGATCTCTTTGCAGTCCAAGGGACTCTCAAGAGTCTTCTCCAATACCACCTTACATACAGACAAAAATCAGGAAAAAATGCAACAGAAGACTGCAGTAATCATAAAAAAAAAAATAATTAAAAAATAAAATGCAAGAGATCATAATCATAATTTAAAAGATAAAATACTTGGGAAAACATACCCAAAATGTTCAAAAATCTATATGAGAAATACTTAAAGGTTCTCCTGAAAGACACACGGTAGACTGGGAACAAATGGAAAGATTGATTGTTCTTGGCATAAA
Source organism: Bos indicus (assembly GCF_029378745.1). Taxonomy (NCBI): domain Eukaryota; kingdom Metazoa; phylum Chordata; class Mammalia; order Artiodactyla; family Bovidae; genus Bos; species Bos indicus. Next base: position 118,191,072 of record NC_091762.1, on the reverse strand, counting down.
GCATAAGGATAAAAAGAACCGCAGTACCCTCGTCGTCTTTTCAGTCATTATACTGTTGCACTTGGTATTGCTATGGCTAACAAATAACCTTGATGTGTACTGTGAGCTGAAACAAAGATAGCATATTGGCGGGAAGTGGGGGGCTTCCCAGGTGCTGCTGGGGGTACAGTGCTGCCTACCAACGCAGGAGACACAGAATGAATGCAGCCTTTGAGCTGGTCCGTCCTTTCCCATCTCTCTCAGAAAGGAGGACCAGAGACAGGGTGCATTCATGTGGATGGACAACAGCATCGTTGGAGATCTTGCCCCATGGCTGGGTTACCTCTCTCACCCTCCATCAGGCTGCAGCCCGAGATGGCTGGATCATGTGGTCATTCTGCAGACCATCACACTGGTCCCCCGCCACCCACAGAGGCCTGCCAGCATCTCTTTTTCGGGTCTTAGAGAGTGGTGGATCCATTGAGATGGATCCTGCCTCACCTCAACTCAGACTCAGGAATCCATTTCATTGCACAGGAGATGTGAGGACGGGTGTGTGATCAGGGGACACACCACCCAGGAGCTGCCAGCATGAGTGATGCAATGGCCCGTGGAAGGTCTGGCTCAGGGATTGTCTTGGCAACCTCCAGGATCCAGTGTGCATCCTAAGTGACACCCATTCCGTGGAAGGATGGAAGGAAGCAGGGGGAAGGAGACACACTGGACAGAAACATAAACTGTCTAATGTAGGCTAGGGCACAGGGTTGTTCAATATCTCATTCTCCCAACCTTCCCGCAGATCTGAGAGATTCTTCAAAGACATCGATAACCAACAGCAAAGGGGAAAGCACCAAAATGAGGCAACATGATCAGATTTGCATTTTGGAGAGAAGGCTCGACATGCCAGAGGAGGGGGAATCCACCAGGCAGGATGGGTGGATGGTTGTGATGATGGAGGAGAAGGTGGAGTCTACACGTGTCTAGACCAGAGGGAAGAGCCTCCTGATGAGGGTGAAGGAGGGGAGTGAAAGAGCTGGCTTAAGACTAAATATTAAAAAAAAATCTAAGACCATGGCATCGGGCCCCATTACTGCATGGCAAACAGAAGGGGAAAAGATGGAAGTAGTGACAGATTTCCTCTTCTTGGGCTCCAGAATCACTGTGGACGGTGACTGCAGCCATGAAACCAGAAGATGACTGCTTCTTGGCAGGAAAGCGATGACAAACCCAGACAGTGTGTTGCAAAGCAGAGACGTTACTCCGCCGACAAAGGTCCCTATAGTCAAGGCTATGGTCTGCCCAGGGGTCATGTATGGTTGTGAGAGCTGGATCGTAAAGAAGGCAGAGTGCCAAAGAATTGATGCCTGCGAACTGTGGTGCTGGAGAAGATTCCTGAAAGTCCCTTGGATGACAAGGAGGTCAAACCAGTCAATCTTAAGGGAGATCAACCCTGACTATTCACTGGAAAGACTGATGATGAAGCTGAAGCTCCAGTATTTTGGTCATCTGATGAGAACAGATGACTCATTGGAAAAGTCCCTGATGCTGAGAAAGACTGAGGGCAGAAGGAGAAGAAATGTCAGAGGATGAGATGGCTGGACAGCATCACCAATGCAATGAACATGAACTTGTGCAAACTCTGGGAGTTGATGGACAGGAAGGCCTGGCGTGTTGCAGTCCATGGGGTCACAAAGAGTCGGACACAACTGGGAGACTGAACAACAAGATCAGTGTTGGTCCTTGTTCGTCTGGAGGCCAGGGTCTCCAGAGAGAGCAGTGGCATGACAGCTGCTACCTCCCCTCCCAGCAGGTCCCCTGAGTCCAGGCCACGGTGCCTGCACCAGGAGTTCTGCAGGGTACGGCTTCAGAACCAGCTCTGCCCTTCCCTTCTTTGCTGAGTTCTCCCCGCGGCCAGCCGAGGGCCCAGACTCCCTGGGCTGTCCTCTGGGTTTGCCTGCGTGGCTCTTTGGTGGGAGGATGTCCACTGCCTGTGGGCACATATGAGGCTGAGGCACGGTGATCACAGAGGCCTTGAGGGCCGGGCTACCCATGCGGTCTCTGTCCTGCCCGTGGGAAGTTTCCAGAATGTCTCAGCAGAAGGGAGGTTGCCAGGTGTTCCCTCAGAAGGGTCTTTTGGAAGGAGGACTCTAGAGGCAGCCGGGCCCCAGCGATGGGTGAAAGGATGCTGCGGCTGAGCAGGGTGGCTGGAGATGGGTGACAGATGGGATGCCACCCAGGATTCAGGATGTGAAGGGCGCCAGGGACAGCAGCCAGGGCGGGGAGCAGGAGGAGAGGCAAGACTCGCCCTCCTGCCAAAGAGGACTTTGCTCAGAGCGGATGATGAGCTGGGCGGTGAGCGACCAGCCAGGGAGGACCCTGGGGACCCTCAGGGAGTCACCAGCAGGTCGCTGGTCACCGAGTCTGGATCCCAGGAACATGGTGGGCGGTGGAGGACTGTGTCCCCGGGGCTGCTGCCTTCTCAGGGGAGCGGCCTGCATGGGTCCGTCCACCCTGCTCTCCCGCCCCCCACCTGCCCTCATCTTTTCTGGGCCGAGATGCAGCCAAGGGCACATCTGTCTCCCCAGATGCTTCCTTCCCTCAACCCCACCCCATGAGCTGTTTCTCATGCAGACCCCCCCGGAAGATTTTTTTTTTTTTTGCTAAATTATTATGAATTTCTTTTCTTTTCACAGGAACAAGATCCAATTGAAACCAGACTTTGGAAAAAGAGTATAGGAGGCCTGCTCTGCCTCTCTCTCACCCTCCCCAAACACGGGTTCTCCCAGGCCTCCCTGACTGTGGCACGGCTGGTCCCCAGGGGCACAGACCCCCAGCCCTCCAGCCACGCCTGGGATGCCCGCGGATGGCGACTCTTGAGGGGGTGCGAATCCCTCAGAGCCTCACTGCCAGCTGCTTCACAGCTTCCCATGAAGTTCCCCGCCTCCAGACCTCCACTTTCCCGTAGGGTTTGTGAGCCCAGCATGACTCATGTCATCCTGGAAAAGGAGCAGGAAATTGACACAGGGCACATTGTGGCCTGGCATGAGTGTCGCCCACTGCCTGTGTGTGGCAACGTTGCTGGTGTCGGCAGAGTCAGAAGGGACTTGGGTGGTCGGGGCTCCAGGACACAAATCTTAGGACGCAGGAGCGCGTCCAGGCGAGCGGGGCAAGGGTCACGTGCTGAACGTGGCTGAGTGACGGTCGGACTTCAGCCTCTGTTACTCTTCACTGCGCAGACCCCCCACGCACCCAGCTGCCCCTAAGTCGCTTGCTTAAGGTTCCAGCGCAGCACTTCAAGTACAATACAAAGAGCTGAAGATGCTTGTAAAGCCTTAAACATTTTTTCCCCTCTATGACACATTTGGTGAAAAACTCCTGGGAGCCATGTTGACGGTTCAAGGGCAATGGGGGTGAGCCTGGGGAGGTCTGGGAAGGCTCACATGCCCCTCCGCCTGCTCACCTGTGCAGGGTTGGAGACGGCGGGTGGCCACAGGTGGGATACCCTGTGGGCCAGAGGCTGGGGCAGCGCAGGAGAGGGTGGGGGCAGGGCCAGGCGTCCAGCCTGATGGGGAGAGCACGTGGCCCTCAGGGGGCTCTCTCCAGAGGGTTTCCCTTTGGTGACACTAGATGCAGCCTTGAGGTACGGTTCCCATCGGGACTGCATCAGGAAACATCCACAGAGAGACACGCAGGATGCAGGATGGACAGAAGCCCGGAGGCTGTGGCCTCAGGGAGCCACAGGGAGTCCCCAGGAGTCCCCAGGGAGCCCTGGGCACAAATCACCCTCCTCACAGCCTCTGTGTCCGGCTTATCCCACGAGGCAAGGGAGCTGGGACTTCAGCATCTGCACGTGAGCCAGTTCAGCATGGGGCATGCCACCCTCGGGCACCTTGGTCCCCAAAGTTCAAGGGCTTCTCCAAGGACGAGAGATGGGTGTTGGCAGGTGGGGGAGTAGCTGCAGAGGGAATCTGTGCAGAACATGCTGTGTCTGCTGTGTGAGTCCACATGCACGATACATGTGTGTTCCTTGCTCAGTTCAGCTCAGTCACTCAGTAGTGTCTGACTCTTTGTGACCCCATGGACTGCAGCATGCCGGGCCTCTCTGTCCATCACCAATTCCCGGAGTTTACTCAAACTCATGTCCATTGAGTCGGTGATGCCATCCAACCATCTCATCCTCTGTCGGCCCCTTCTCCTCCTGCCTTCAATCTTTCCCAGCATCAGGGTTTTTTCTAATGAGTCAGCTCTTCCCATCAGGTGGCCAAAGTATTGGAATTTCAGCTTCAACATCAGTCCTTCCAATGAGTATTCAGGACTGATTTCCTTTAGGATTGACTGGTTGGATCTCCTTGCAGTCCAAGGGTCTCTCAAGAGTCTTCTCCAACACCACAGTTCAAAAGCATCAATTCTTCGTCACTCAGCTTTCTTCACAGTCCAACTCTCGCATCCATACATGACTACTGGAAAAACCATAGCCTTGACTAGATGGACCTTTGTTGGCAAAGTAATATCTTTGCTTTTTAATATTCTGTCTAGGTTGTTCATAACTTTTCTTCCAAGGAGCAAGCATCTTTTAATGTCATGGCTGCAGTCACCATCTGCAGTGATTTTGGAGCCCCGAAAAATAAAGTCTGTCACTGTTTCTGTTGTTTCCCCATCTATTTCCCATGAAGTGATGGGACCAGATGCCATGATCTTAGTTTTCTGAATGTTGAGTTTAAGCCAACTTTTCCACTCTCTTCTTTCACTTTCATCAAGAGGCTCTTTAGTTCCTCTTCACTTTCTGCCATAAGGGTGGTGTCATCTGCATATCTGAGGTTATTGATATTTCTCCCAGCAATCTGGATCCCAGCTTGTGCTTCATCCAACCCAGCATTTTTCATGATGTACTCTGCATAGAAGTTAAATAAGCAGGGTGACAATATACAGCCTTGACGTACTCCTTTCCCGATTTGGAACCAGTCTATTGTTCCATGTCCAGTTCTAACTGATCTGCATTCAGATTTCTCAAGAGGCAGGTCAGCTGGTCTGGTATTCCCATCTCTTTCAGAATTTTCCACAGTTTGTTGTGATCCACACCGTCAAAGGCTTTGGCGCAGTCAATAAAGCAGTAGGTGTTCTCCTTGTACCTACACACACACGAAGGTTACATGTGTCTCTACACATATCCCTGCACTTACATCTGCACATGCACACTCCCTACCCTACATGTCCAGCACGTGGTGTGTGTGAGTGCGTGTACACGCGTGCTACATGTCTACGTGTGCACCTGCTACGTGTGTGCATGTGTTTACACTGTAGGTATGTACACATGCATGCCTTACGTGTCTCTGTGTACACAGGCATTGGTACATGCTGCAGGTATGGTGTTGTGTGTGTCTCTGTTTACACATGCATGTGCGCATACAGGCTACGTGTTTCTGGAATGCGGTAGAGCCGCAGGCTGTGGGGAGGGGACAGGAAGAGCAGGGCGGGCCCCCTGCAAGTTCTCCCAGTCTCTCTCACTCTCGGGGCAACGCTGGCCCCTTCGCGGGCTGTGTCCATGATCCTGAGAGGCCTGCCCATCCCCCGCTTTTCTGACGCACAGACCTGGGTCCCAGTGCCCCTGGCGTTACAGCTGTTAGCAGCCAGGTGGGCGAGGAGCACAGCCCCCAGCTCCGTGGAGGCAGCTGGGCCTTGCACTCTTTACAGAGCTAACATCCAGGCGGCCTCCTGGTCCTGCTGCCGGTCTCAGGCCTGAGGGTCAGCGGGTGACCCTGCCTCAACCATGGGGCCCCCAAGACAAAGTCCGGCTGCATTCGAGGTGCCGGGCAGGGGTGGGGCACTCAGCCGGGCCCAGTCCTGGTCTCAAGGCCTTGCCTCCCCCGGCACACTCCATGCGCGACTGCGTGCAGAACCTCCCTTGGCTGTGACCGTGACAGCACAGAACACATTTTATCCTAAGAAGGGTGGCTGTCAGCAGAAACACAAAGCCGCTGCTGGACCCTCAAGGAGGAAAGCAAGCAATGCGCACCATATAATGAGAGAGAAAAGCAAGGACTCAGAGAAAACAATCACAACCGAGAAGTCTTAACTGACAGGCCAAGCCTCTCATGGGTGAAAAATCACGTCTGTCTCTCACAAGCACAAAATGGTCCTGAAATGTTAAAGAAGAGAAAAGACAGGCCTGTGCTCTGTCCAACACAGGCATGATAAATGAAGCATTGATACAAAGTGGTACCCAAGGTGACGAGCGGGATGGACAGCAAGCCCCTAGCTCCTTAAAGATGAAGCAGACAGGACAGCTCGCGTGGCTCTCAGACAGAGCGTTCGAGGCTCACTTCGGAGACAAGCGTGGTGCATCTGTCCAGGCTGCAGTGGATGCTGGGGGCGCTGTGAGTCCTGGAACAGTGATTCCGCCTTCCTGGGTGGGCCACACCCTGAGGGGCCCCCTGGCCATTTTTCAAGGAAGGGACCCACGTGAGGCCCAGGAGCTGACATGAACATCAGAATCAAGCCGAGCCCCTGGGGAGAGTTTCCTGGGAGAGCGACTGTGCACGATTTCTGATTCACGCACACAGTTCCACCCATCCACTCCCCAGCCCCTCAGCTTTGGGCAGAGATACCAGCTGAAAGAGTGCAGCAGAAATCCTGCAGCATCGCTGTCACTGGGGCCCTGGACCAGACGGCAGGGCCATTCGGAAGAGGGGGCTGGCAGCGTGGGCTCCACTAGCTCTCAGATGCCCGCTTGGAGGGGGCAGATGCCGGCTGAGCCAGAACCTCAGGGAGAGCATAAATGCAGCTTGGAACTTTACGTGATGTGAGGTGCCCGGGGGTTGCTCAGCCTCGGATGCAGGCAGGGTTGATGAAAAGGACAGAGCAGGTTGGGTCCTCACTGCCCAGGTGGAGAAGCTGTCAGAGGAGAAGCCCAGGACCAGGGGCCAGCGGGGGGCGTGGGTCAGCTCCGCTGAGACGGAAGTTACACACACTGGCCAGGAAAGAAAGCAGAGCGACCCACCCACCAGGACCACCGAGGGGTGGAGGCGGTGGTGGGGCCAAGGGGATTATGAAAAGGCTGACGGGACTTCTAGAGTCAGAGGCAGAGAGAAGCTGTGACAAGCAAGACTAGTCAAGAGAAGTGATTATAAAGACGTGTCCGCACCCTTGTAACACACACCCACATTCACACTGCCTCACGTTTCACCCTGCTCGACGCCCGCCTGTAACTCCGTGAGCTCTTCCTGGTCTTGATAATGTATTATAGCCCTGTGGTGTCCCCGGGGCAGGGAGGCCTGCGAGGAGGTCCAGAGACCCATGGACCCTCTCTGTGCTATTTTTGCAACTCCTTGTGAGTCTATAGGGCTTCCCTGGTGGCTCAGTTGGTAAAGAATCTGCCTGCACTGCAGGAGGCCTGGGTTCAATCCCTGGATCAGGAAGATTCTCTGGACAAGGGCTTGGCAGCCCACTCCAGTATTCCTGCCTGGAGAACTCCGTGGACAGAGGGGCCAGAGGGGCCTGGTGAGCTTCAGTCCATGGGGTCTCAAAGAGTCAGACACAACTGAGTGACTAACGCTTTCACTTTCACTTCATGAGTCTATAATTAGCCAAATTAAATTTTTTAAAAATCCCCTAATTTCGCAAAGCATCTCACTGAACAATGCTAACACCTGTGTGATTGTTAGGGATCCTGTTACTCCTTTAAACCCTAGTATGAACTGACTTTAAGGATTATTTCCTCTCAGCACCTCTAATGACCAGGATCAGATTAGTCACCCATGAGACAAGCACCTTGGGGGCAAGGCTGAGAAATGAGGGCCCTCCTCCTCTGCCACTTCCATTCAGCCAAGACCCTGGCAGAAGCCTTGTGGTGAGTCACATACATCTTCTGGGCCGTCTGGAACAACTGGACACACTACTGGGGCACGAAGCTGGGCTGCAGGCAGAGAGATCTTGTTCCCGCCAAACAACTTCTGCCGGGTCCCGCTGGGAGAAGCAGCCCCTGGTGGCGTGGATGCTTTCGAGTCTGGACTTCTTCGTCTGGAGGTGGAGTGGCCTTGGGGCCTCAGCCACATCAAATTTTAGGGCCTCGGGAGACAGATGATTTCCTTCGGCTCACTGAGGAAAGAGGCTTCTTTTTTAAATTTATTTCAAATGTATCTAATAGTGGAGTTAAGCAATTTTTATTTTCCAGCTTTAGAGTACTCTTTAGAGTTTGAAACTACTTATCTGCATGAAGAATACATAACTTTATAATCCATTAAACATCTAAGAAAAAAAGCCAATTGGCAAAGTCCCAAATGTCGACCCTCCGAAAGGGCCGAGGTCTCACCACGCGCCCCTGGGGGCCATTCACATTCTAGCAGAGTGGTCGGCAAAGACGAGGTGAGCTCCCAGGCCTGCTCTGCTGTGGTTACACACACAGCAACATAGCAGGAATCCGGCTTCCTCAAGTCAGACCCAGTGAAACAAGCGCCTCGGCTAATGTGGACGTTTCGCCGCCAACTGGCTCTGCCGCAAGGAGGCCAGCGAGCCAGCTCCCGGGGGCTGTGACTCAAGGACTCATCGCAAAATCAGCCAAGATGCGGCCTCTTTGGGTGCATTTCTGGTTCCAACAGACCACGGAGGAAGTGCTGTGTGCGTCCAGAAGCAGAAATAGCCTTCTTCCTAGAATTCCGTTTCTGAACCGCAGGCCAGCGTTTTAATGTAAATACCTTGGAAGGTAGGATTTATGAGCTCTGTTAAGTAGACGAGGTCAGACCTCATCCAAGACATGGACGAGGGCCCTAAAGCATCCTCCAGCCCAGCAGGGCTAACCCACCAGAGGTCAGTGTTGCGGTCTGTGTCCGGGGCGTCCACGCCACGGGGGTTTCTCTCTGCAGCTACTGCTCTGACCCCGACGTGCTCCAGCCCCCTTGAGTGAGGACTTAACTGCTCACGCCGGGAGGTCTATTTGGGGGTTGAGACACTAGATACTGGGGTGTGACTGTGTGGGTTTCAGCAAACATGTGGCCTTAACTATCAGGCATTAGTGTTTCTTAACCAGGACATCTTATGAAATGAAAAGCAAGCACAAGCAAGCCATCCCAACAGTGCTGTGGGAAGAGATGTGTCCGGGATGGAAGCAGGTAGTCAGGAGATGAGTGGGAGAGGTGAGAGGAACTGAGGGTCCCTCTCCCCTGCCCCAGAAGCAGACACCGCCCAACCAACCAGGGGAAGGAGGCTCCTCCAACACAGAGAGAAGCCGGTGGCTTAGACACTGAAAAAGTCACAATCTGCCTGGACTGGTGAGAACTGAGGAAGTCAGGGGAGGATTAAGGTGTGTAACAAGTTGCCAAAACTGAGAAGTTCAAATTAAAGATGTTCTCAGGGCACAAGGGCCTTAAGATAGAGAGCAGAGGACTGTGGATGGAGCTCCTGCCAAGTGCTGTGTGCTGTGGGCAGGGTGCTATGGGCAAGCTGCTGTGCGGTGTGTAGGGTTCTGTGTGCTGAGTGCTGTGTGCTGTGTGTAGGGTGCTGAGTGCTCTGTGCAGGGTGCTGCATGCTCTGTGCAGGGTCTGTGTGTAGGGTGCTGAGAGCTGGGTGCAGGGTACTGAGTGCTGTGTGCTGTGTGTAGGGTACTGAGTGCTCTGTGTAGGGTTCTTTGTGCTCTGTGCAGGGTGCTGTGTGTAGGGTGCTCTGTGCAGGGTCTGTGTGTATGGTGCTGTGTGCTGTGTGCAGGGATTGTGTGTAGGGTGCTGTGTTCTCTGTGCAGTATACTGAGTGCTGTGTGTAGGGTGCTAAGTGCTGGGTGCAGGGTACTGAGTGCTGTGTGCTGTGTGCAGGGTCCACGTGTAGGGTGCTGTGTGCTGTGTGTAGGGTGCTGTGTGCTTTGTGTGTGTTCAGCAGGTGGGAGGGCTCAGCTCTTCAGCTTGGGGAAGGGAGTGGGTGCTACAGCTGGACCAGCAGGGGGTTTCCTCACCCCGGTTCTCTCTCCACGGACATATCACAGATCAACACATAGAAGGCATCTCTTGATCCAAAAGACACCTCCTCCGTCCTCAGGAAAGTGTGGGGGACCCCTCTGACCATAGCAAGAGCAGGGGAGCCCCAGGCCCTGGGCTCGCCCAACAAAGGAACACACGCAATTAGCTTTGCTGCACGGCGCTCGCAGAAGAAACGCTGGAAACACAACTGTTACCTGCAAAGCAGAAATAGACACACAGAAGAGGCTGTCAGCAGTGGGCGGCCCCCAGGGCCACCGGGGACGGCGTGCCTTCTGCTGGAGAGGCCACTCCAAGGCCGCAGAGTGGACAAAAGGGAGACTGAATTCTCTCAGTGCTATCTGTATGATTTTTCTGTAAATTTACAACTGCTCTTTAAAATGTTTGTTTTCTAAATCTCTGTCTTGTCCGATCATCCCACCTTCTGTCTGGGTTTGTGGGCGTAAAGTGGACGCTGAGAGGATCCCCGGGCTGCAGGCACAGGGTTCTTAGGCCCGTCAGCTCCCTTTGTTGAAAGGAGCATCACTAGCTCCGGAACTCAGAATTGCCCAAATTTCTCCACCTGCAGAGTCATCCCGGAAGTGCCAGGGGTGACCATGTGCTTCCACTTGGGCCCGACCACCCTCGTGCGGGCGCCTAGGAAGGGAAGGACAGCGTCTCCATCTGAGGCCGGATGTGATCCCGCCTCGCCCACCGTCTGGCTTTTCTGGATCAGGACACATGAGTTTTGGGGCCGCGATCTGCTTTGCTGACACAGAGCTAAGATGCCGGGGCTGGAGATTCGCTGGACCGTGCATTTCACCTGTAGACTCCCAACTTCACTCTCCAGGGCTGTGGAGCCAGGCCCCCCAGATCCCCTCCCCACTGTGCTCGCGTCCGTTCCGCTGTGCCAGGAGCCCCCCACGCCTCCCACTGTCCCCAGAGCTTCCTCCCAGGGCTCCAGCTGAGACTTTCCCTGCGCTTCCACCCACCACGTCCTCCCAGATCTGGGCGCCCACGGCCAGCTGGATGCAGACAGGCTGGTGCACCCACTGCGACATTCAGCGGGCAGGACTGGCACCCGAGGAGGGCTGGGGGCAGCTGGGCTGGGGGGCAGGGTCTGCAGATCTGACTTTAGAACATGTGCAAGGAAAAGCAGGGGGCGTGAGAGGGGGTCTGGGGGAAACATGGGAGAAGGAGATATCTGGGGAACTGGGGCTGCCACTCTGTCTCCCTGGAGGGCGTCTAGCCCTCTTGGCTGAGCCCTCACCATGGGCAGGAGTGGTGGAGGGGCCAGGAGGGCCCGAGGGCCCATCTCTGCCCAACAGGGCTTCTCAGGGCTCAGTCTACCCAGGAGAGGTGTGCAGACTCATGGCCACCCCATTGTCCGGTCGTACTATCGCCCCAGCACAGCAGGAGCCGAGCTGCCATCCCCACGACCTCTCCTCCTGCCTCCCTTCCCTCCACTGAAGAGCTGAGAGGCTTCCTCAAACCCTCAACAGAGCAAAGACAGACTTTTGGCAGATGTTGGAGGCTTGTTCTGAGATCCCAGTGGCTGGACTTGATGCCCTGGAGAATCTGCATGCAGTGCAGGAGACCTGGGCTCGATCCCCGGGTTGGGAAGATCCCCTGGAGAAGGGCACATCAATCCACTCCAGTGTTCTTGCCTGGAGAATCCCATGGACAGAGGAGCCTGGCGGGCTGCAGCCCAGGGGGTCGCACAGAGTCGGGCACGACTGAGCAGCAGGCACTTTGACACCTGTGCCCTGTGACTTCCTCCCTGGAGTCAGGGGCTGTGCTGTTTCCAGGATGCGCTTCCCGAGTCCCATCTTCCTGGTGCATGGGTCCCCGAGGCAAGGCCAGCAATGGGGATGCGGACCACCCAGCGCTGCTGTCTTTCACCACACACGGTCCCTACGCTTCAAACCGGGCTCCTGAAGTAATGATAAAACCCTCGTGGTCATGAAATGACCATGGCATTCTTGTCCCCATTTTACGGAGGCAGAGACTGAGGCCACGAGGTGAAGCAGCTGAGGCTGCCTGGCTGTTCCATCCACTCTGCCATCCAGACGCCTGGGCCTGCCCGCACCCACTTCCTAACTTTTCATAACTGGGATACCTGACTGTTGTCTCCATGTCCAGACTGATGTACAGTGAATTCGAATTATTCTCCCCCTTGGATTAATTCACTCTTACTTCTGCTGATAGTGAATTAATCCACTGTTACTTCTGTTGATGGGTCTTCCCTTGTGGCTCAGCTGGTAAAGAATCCACCTGCCATGCAGGAGACCTGGGTTTGATCCCTGGATTGGGAAGATCCCCTGGAGAATGGCTATCCACTCCAATATTCTGGCCTGGAGAATTCCATGGACTGTATCGCCCATGGGATCACAAAGAGTCGGACATGACTGAGCGACTTTCACCTTCACTTTTCTGCTGATACTTCTGTGAAGATGCTTGCCATTTCCCACACTGATCTAGTCGAGGTCTCGGGGCTCGGTCCCCTTCCCCGTGACATGTGGACAGTCCCAGCCCACCTTGCAGGGCTGCGTCAGCTGGAGGTGCAGCCGTGTTGTCATTTGTCACACACACAAAGGCTCTGCCCCTGGATGTGCACGGTGAGCCAGGGCTTCACGTCCCCTCCACCTCCCGTATGTCAGCGTCACGTGTTTAGAAAGAGCGATATAACTTTTCCAAACTCTTTTCTAGCTTCAGTATGCTTGCGAAAGCCCTTTCACCCCCAGAGTGCAAAAATATTCACCCGTCTTTTCCTCAAATTCCTTTACCATTTCATTTGCTCTGTGCTTATCTCTTCAAACCATCTGGAATTTATTTTATCATGAGGTAAGAATCCAACCTCAATTTTTTTTCTCCAAAATTGTAACCACCTATGCCAGTAACGTTTATTGCACCATCCATCTTTGCTACACAGACTTAATTCTCTCTTTTCATGTACGAAATGCTAAGTTATCTTGAGTCATTTCTGGACAGTCCACCGGTTGCCATTATTCCATTTCTGTCTACACGAGTATTGTGCAGCTTTCAGCATTATCTTAGGGTGTTCTGTTATTTTGTTCTCTGCGTCACTCCACATTGTTATTTTTCAGAGCCTACTTGGTTATCCTTACACATTTTCCCAAAGGAGTTTCATATCATTTCGTTCCCCAATAGTCTTTGGGGATTTTGACAGGAATTTCATCCACAAGACATCAAAGGGCCTTCCGAGGAGAACAGACACATTTCAATATGAAATCTTCCCATGTGGGAACACGGATCTCACTCTGAAGACTCACACTTCTCATTCTTTCTAGTGCTGTGTTCTCAATCGTTCTGTTATTCTTGCAATGAAGAGTGTTTTTCAATTGAGCCATGTTTTATTAACCTGAAGATGTTACCACAAACCTAGACAGCGTGTTCAAAAGCAGAGACATCACTTTGCCGAAAAACATATTGATTTTGCTGATTGATATGCAGAACATGTAGACAAATTACAGACACCTAAGCTTTCATTTTGCAAACAGCTACCTCTAAACTCATACTGTTTTCATCGTTTTTCAACAAATCAGACCATCTTCAAATCGTCGAGGAAAAAATGCAGTCTTTGCCTGTGGCTTGTTTTCACTTGTCTTGTGAATGGTGACTTTGCCATCAGCCTCATTCATGGGTCTCTCTTCTCACTGAGCTTTTCCCACAAGTAGATATCAGGATGGCATGGGCAGGTCCTCACCCACACCTGCTCAGGCTTGAATCTGGTCTCTGTGTCTCCTCCCACTCCAGGACCCCTTGCAGGAGCTCAAGAGGATAGCTGGCGCTGGGTGGAAAGGCCTTATCAGGAGATCCTGGAGCCGTGGCTGGGAAAAGGGCGGCCAGAGCAGAGGAGAAGGAGGGACACAGAACCACACAAACCACCCGATTCGGGGTTAGCCGAGCCAGCGGTCTCCGTTAAGTCTCAGGCTCTGCAACAGCAAGTCCAGCCCTCGGTGGTGGGTGTAGGGGGCGAAGAAGGAACACTGCTTATTGGTAAGGGCTGCTTAGAGTGTCTGGCTTCCGCTTCGCTGGAAATTGCTAAATAGCTATGTGTGCTTTGAAATTAAACATCTGTCCCGAATATTATGTGGCAAGGAACAGTTTCCCCCGGTTTTTACGAGTTAGTGAAATTTCTGTTCTTTTAGTATAAAAATAGATAACGAATGAGTCTGACTATACCCAGGAAAAGTCTCAGTTCTCTGGAAGGAAATGAGCTCGGTCGAGCCTGTATATGGAAAGTTTTGAGAGAAGCCCCACCAGGGAATCTGTGTGCTCCTGCCCTCCCAGGGACTCGGCAGTCCTTTAACCCCCAGGAGTGCCCAGGCAGGTAAGAATTACGCTAACCTTGCGGACAGTGAGGCAATCAGGGATGGCTCTGGGCACCGTGTTTGACTCGAGACGACGTGATGGCCGAGACCCAGACAGAACCAAGGGCCCCACCAGGCAAGTCCCATTCTCTCTGACTCGGTCCCCCATCCCTGCCCCAGGGAGAGCCCTGCAGGAAATGCCACCGGTCACCTCCATTTTAAACCCATTCCGGGCCTGATGAAAAGTCCACAAAATTCACAGGAACACATATTCACAGACCACCTGAGAAATGATAAATTATGTTTAGTAAGTATCTACTCATTCCTGAATGTATTTCTAGGTCATTGGTATTTTGCCTTCTCTGTATCTCTATAAAGAAGATTTCTTTTTTAAGATTTTTTTTGGATGTGGACATTTTTAAAGTTTTTATCGAATTTATGACATTGTTCCTGTTTAATTTTTTTTTTTTTTTGGCCGAGGCATGAGGAATCTTAGCTTCCCAACCAGAGACTGAACCTGCACTCCCTGCATTGTCCTAACACTGGACTACCAAGGAAGTCTCTATTCAGAAGATTTCTGAGTCAGCCCAGTACTTTGGACAGAGAGCACCTTTCCCTCTTGGTCTCCAGAACCTCACACGTTCATCTTGACCCTTGTCTCCCCCACGTCAAAGCCACTGTGGAGAACAGAGCTACCAGAGCAGCTTCTGAGATTGTTCAGGGGGTCACGGAGGAAGAGGCCCTGTGGCGTCCCCACCACCATCTTGGTACTTTGTTGAGGATGGACCAGGCCCCCTGCCTCCATCTTCACTAACTGAACAGAGGCAGGGGTGGCCTGGACCACGGCACAGATGGCCAGTCTCAGCTCTTTGCCAGGAGAAGGAGGGCCTCCTCTGAGTCTCTGCTGCCTCAGGACCCCAAGAGACAGCAGGCTGGAGCCAGAAGCCAGTCTCACCGACGGTTCCCAAGGACCTCGGGCACCTCTGGGGCTCAGCCTGTGTGCTTGGAGGTCAGCCAGGGGAGCAGCACCCAGGTCTGGGGTGGGGGAGAGTTGGGGGCTCGGGGAGGAGGAGACCCTTGGGAACACAAGCTCTGGGGGCTGGGGTTGGGGTGCACACTGGTGGAGTTGCCTTTGTCAAGGAGGAGGTCCCTTTTCTGGTTCACACAGCACGGCTTCTGACTTCTAGGTCAGAAATTAATTCTGGATCCCTCAGATTCAGGTCTCCCTGCTGACCTGGGAGAATGAGCCAACTGAAATGGTAGAAACAAAGTCCTCCTGTCACCCTCGAACCTCTTATGAAATGCAAGGCCATTGCGCTCAACTTATGACCTTGAGGGGGTGCTTCCAGTCTGTATCCTTTGTAATTAATCCTACTTAACTTCTGCAAAGCGATGACAACAGAGCTTAGTTTACGATCTCATTCATCACTCTCCCTGTCATTAAAATATGAGATGCAAATGCCCCACCCAAATATCTGAAGAAAAGCCAATGGATGCAAAGTATAAATTCCTCCCCCAGTGCCACTGGCTTGTGGGCTTCCCGTTATGGGGGGTGCTGAGCGTGCTGGCCCCCCTTCATTTCATCTGGGATTTGCTTATGGAGCAAGATAGGGATTAGACTAATTTTGTCTCGGAAATCCATCTTCTTCTAAGCCAAATTAAATGCATTGTATCCCATTAATATGTGGTAAGAGATTAAGATGATGACAGAGTTGGCCAGTCCAGCATCTTTTAGAACAAAAAATGGCAATTGTTTGCTTGTGGGAAAGAGGCATTTGTGAGTTTAGAAAATCCGAAAATGAGCATAAACATTCCATGACTCATGAATTAGTCATTCAGTGCTACGATTTTCCCCATCTCCCTGGAGCAGCTGAACCAGTCAAGGTGCTTGAAGCCTAAGTGGACCGTATTCCACCCTCCCCACTGACATGCACACAGAGCTGGCTTCCCCTTAGCTACACCCCCACGAGCATCTTTCCAGCTGTTCTAAGAAATGACCACCGTAGAAGAGCAAAGAGGATGGGGCAGAGATGCCTAGTTACGCAACTTAGGGCCGTGCCCCAGTGTATGTAAGAAGACAGACTGGCGTTTCTGGGTCACTGGCCAAACTCCTCCGGAAAATATGGCTTGATCCTTTTCTTTTCTAGGAGGCAGAGCTAGAACAAAATGTGGAAGCTTGAAGGAGCACTATTTGGGCTCAGTGAAAAGGATTTTCTAACCAGAGCTGCTCCGCCACTCAGTCCACCCTGAATTCTCCCACTGTGGAAGTATTTTCAGGAGCCCCTGGGCCCCTGTCAGCTGGGGCCACGCCCAGGAGGCAGACTCAAGCAGCCAGGCTGGTGTCCTTCCCTTACTCCTCCTCTTCCACCCCAGCCTAAAACTGACAGTACCTGCAGCTCTGTCTCAAGCCCGCTTCTGTAGCAGAAACAGGCCAAGGGTATCAGGGAGTTAAGGGCCCCCAGGGGCAGCATTCCACCAGTGATGGAAAAGAGGTGGTGGATAAATACCCCAGCTCTCGCATCCCTCCGGGTGGATCCACACCTGGCCAGAGGTCCCCAAGGGGAGGGGCCCAGCTGCCCCGCACCACTGCCTCGCTCACCCATGCTCTTCCTGTGGGCTTCCTCCCACGTCCCATTCTGCGTTCACTGTCTAGGCTTTCCTAGACCCACCTCCAGGATAAAATACTTGTGTTGAAATCTTCATCTCCGCACTGCTATTGAGGAAGCCCAACCTGATTAAGGATGTTTATGCACTGGACTCATTAGACTGCAGGGAAAGGAAAACTCTCTGACCCTCTGGAACTTCAAAATCAAAACCTGGAGAAAAGTTAAAAGAAGAGAGTTGATAGTGGTTTGATGATGAAGAGGCTGAAGCCAGGGCTAATTCAGGGGCCATTGCCAGCACCCTGAGGACCAGGGAGAACCAGCTCCTGTGTTCTGTGACTCTCAGAGAGAAGCCCTGCCCATCCCCAGGGGAGATGACAGCCCAGCTGGAAGACACATCCTGAGTCTGAGATGACTGTATGCTTATTAGCCCTCTGACTCAAGCTGGTTCTATAACCTGGTTTGGGGTTCCGTGTTGTGTGTGTGTGTGTGTAAATATCCAATAAATACACAATAATGATGGCATTTTAAATCAATGCGGGGAAAATGGAATTGAGAATAAGGGGAGACAGAGGATGAGATAGTTGGATGGCATCACCAACTCAATGGACATGAGTTTGGGCAAACTCTGGGAGATGGTGAAGGACAGGGAAGCCTGGCATGCTACAGTCCATGAGGTCGCAGAGTCAGATGTGACTTAGCAACGGGACAACAACAACATTCATAAATTCATAAAGTTAAACACTGCTTTGTCTTAAACTAAACTAATCTCAGTTGTGACTAAAATATTAAACATCAGAAAAAAATGAAATTATGAAAGTTTAAAAAAACGTGACCGGTGAATATTTACATAGCCATAAAATGGGTTAGGGAATTTCAAAAGTAATCCCAAAGCAAAAATTATAAAGGTAAAAACAAATGAATCAGTCTACACAAAAATCTAAAACTCCTTTACATCAACAGTAAAATGAAAAGGAAAATACAAAATGGAAATAGCATTTCCAGTACACAAGATGGTCAATGATCTTGATATACAGAAAGCACTGAAAAACAAACAATGGAATATTAGTGGGCTAAGGTTGAATACAAATGCCACCTAAATTGTGGGGAAATTTAATCTCACTAGTAACTAGAGAAAAATGCCAAGCTTTCTATTGAAAACGTCTATCAGATGTCTATGTCCCATGTTTTTAGAAATGTGAGGAGACAGGAAAAACCATCCTGCAGTCTAGGGAGAAGTGAAAATTTATCTGAACTAGAAATAGTTTATACATGTGGAGAATAGAAGCTCCAAAAATAGGTAGGCCCTCTTATCTATGAATTTTATTTCCAGAAATTTAATAATCCTCTTTTCCAAATGTAAACTATGTCCAAAAATGATCTTTAAAACAATTCATTACAAAACAGTGTTTCTAAGTGGCAAATATTAGAATGGGAACAACTTAGAGGCTTCCCTGGTAGCTCAGCTGGTAAAGAATCTGCCTGCAATGCAGAAGACCCTGGTTCAATCCCCGGGTCAGGAAGATCCCCTGAAAGAAGAGCATGGCAACCACCTCTAGTATTCTTGCCTGGAGAATCCCACAGACAGAGGAGCCTGGCGGGCTACAGTCCATGGGGTCACAAAGAGTCGGGCACACCTGAAGCGACTGAGCACAAGCCATCCAAAAATATAAATGTGATTAAATAAAGTATGGTACATCTACACAATCAGATATTGTGCGGCCATTAAAATTATGTTGAAGCAATGCACATATTGACATAGAAATGTTCACAAAATGTTAGGTGAGATCAGAAGTTATGAAACTTTGGCAGGAGAAAGTATACACAAAAACAATCTGAAAGCCACCGACAGTTGTTTCTTAGTGAGCAGGATTATCATGATTTTGTTCCACTGTATTTTCTGACTTTAATAAAACTCTATTACCTTGGGGGTAAGAAAAAAATCAGTATCTGAAATTTCATTTTGGATAAAAATAATCAACATCAATCATCTCTGCACTTAACTAAAAGCAGCTAGGAAGCGGACAAAATGTTTTAAGTAAAAATATAAGAAGGAGGAAATCATAAGGAATAAAAGATAAATGGAGACATTATGAAGGAAAATAGTGCCATTGATAAATAAAACTATGTGTTTTTTGAGAAAGCGATAAATAGACCAGAAAAAAGCAGAATAAAAATGTGCATAGGCACTATGATCTCAACTATGTTTAAAAGCATAAAAAATATTCAGAAGCAAATATGCCAAGATGTTACTACTAGCCGCATCTGGGCATTTTGTTCATTATTTTCCTAGCGTTCTAGTCTTTCATTCAGCTTCCAAATAACTTATAATGAACATGAATTCATTTTACAACCCTAAAAAATGTATACTGGAAATAAGTATAAAGAGAAAAATAGCAAGTAGAGTTTTAAATGAGAATGTTGAAAGTAGAAAAGACAGATGGTTAAAATAAGCTAAGGTAAAAATTTAAATTCTGTACTGGCAGGCCCTCAGACTTAGATAAAGCAGATGCCTGCTCTGCCTTGGGCCCTTGGCTCTCAAGATCTAGGCGTCTCTAGGGCCCCTCATGCTGTCCGGGGAGAAATGGTACAAGAAGAAGGGGATGGCAGAGGGCAGGACTATAAGGGAGTGTGGGCTGTACCCAGGAGGACAGGAGGAAACCCAGAGTGCAGAGACCAGTGGAAAGAGCAGAAGGGACCAGTCCCGATTCCCAAATGCAGGGTGATTATGGGCCCTGCTGAGGAAAGGATTAAGTTCCCAGGTGATAATCATAAGCAGCTGCAAGGAGAAGCTCTGAAGAGTCCACAGTAAGGTAAGAGGATTTAGTAAACCAAACAAGTTCAGTAGCTCAGTCGTGTCCGACTCTTTGTGACCCTATGGACTGCAGCACTTCAGGCCTCCCTGTCCATCACCAACTCCCAGAGGTCACCCAAACTCATGTCCATTGAGTCGGTGACACCATCCAACCATCTCATACTCTGTCATCCCCTTCTCCTCCCGCCTTCAATCTTTCCCAGCATCAGGGTCTTTTCCAATGAGTCAGTTCTTCCCATCATGTGGCCAAAGTATTGGAGTTTCAGCCTCAGTCCTTCCAATGAACACTCAGGACTGATCTCCTTTAGGATAGACTGGTTGGATCTCCTTGCAATCCAAGGGACTCTCATCCAACACCCGAATTCAAAAGCATCAATTCTTTGGTACTCAGCTTTGAATTATAGTCCAACTCTTACATCCATACATGACTACTGGCAAAACCATAGCCTTGACTAAACAGACCTTTGTTGGCAACGTAATATCTCTGCTTTTTAATATGCTGTCTAGGTTGGTCATAACTTTTCTTCCAAGGAGCAAGCATCTTTTCATCTCATGGCTGCAGTCACCATCTGCGGTGATTTCAGAGCCCCAAAAATAAAAGTCTGACACTGTTTCCACTGTTTCCCCATCTATTTCCCATGAAGGGATGGGACCAGATGCCATGATCTTCGTTTTCTGAATGTTGAGCTTTAAGCCAACTTTTGCACTCTCCTCTTTCACTTTCATCAAGAGGCTCTTCAGGACAGTCACAAAACAGGCAGTGTGCTGTAAGGAATTCGGCTGCCACCAGGAGAAATGCAGATTGTATATCGTTCTTTGAGATGTTTTTATAAACTTAGGTGCTTTAACTCCCTTTCCTTTCAATCAACTTGCTAATTTCTACAGCTCAGTACTTACTCAAGTTGTAAATTATTTGTGTATTAAAAGATTATGGGCACGATAGAATCAATATTCCAGATTTTTTCAAAGCACAATGATCAAACCATTGGATTTAAAAATATATTGAGTTTTCAAAAGTTTGAGGGTATATTTTTGGCAAGGTTGTGGGAAACCCGTCACCCTCACACACTGCAGATATTAATAAAAAAAGCACATCCCCCTGTGGATGGAAATTCAAAATAGTAAAATTGCCTGTTCATTTACCTTTGGACCAGTATTTTCCCCTCTAGAAACATACCCAAAAGATACACTGGGAGAAACACACAAAATGTGCCTAAGACTAATATTGTGAGACTTGTTATAATTGCAAGAGACTGGGAGCAACCCAAAGGCCTGTCGAGTGGGGACAAATTAAATAAAATATGGTGTATGTATACAATGGAGTATTATACAACCGTAAACAAAAATGAAAAACATTTCCATAGACTGCTGCGCTTTGGCATTTAGGACATATTGTTAAATGAAAACCCCAAGATGGATAACTGTATAGTATGCTACTATGTACTGGAAAAATATCTACAATATGAAAATATGCAAGTGTTTGCTTATATTTTAAATGGAAAGATAAAATATACATTTTTGCAAAGTTGCCTACGGGAGAATAGACGGGTAAGCTGATGAGGACAGACACAGCAGCTGGCCTTCTCTGAACCTACATTGCCTTATAGGTCTGTCTTAGGATCCATGTAAATAAAAACACACAAAAAAATCAACTAGAAAGCAACTGCTAAAAATCTAAAGCAAATGAAGCAAATTGTGTATCATATTGGTGCTAGATCATCATAAAAAAAGAAAAAAGATAAAAAGTTTAATCTGGTCAAAGCTGTAAATAAGAATATCAGCAAATGGGATCCAGCGATATACGGGAAGGACAATATGTCAGGACCAAGTTGTTTTCCTTCCAAGAATTCACCACAAACATTAAAGACAGAAAAAATCTAAAATCGTCTCATAAATGCTTTAAAAGAACTTATAAATTTAATACTAATTCATAATAAAAATTTTATTACAAAATATTTTATTAACATCACAAAGATATTTTATCACAAAAATTTTACTAGTAAACTGGTAATAGAAGGGATCTTTGGTAATATAATAGACAACATCTACAAAAAAGCATATCAAACATTACAGTTAACAGTGAAATACTGAAAGGTTTGCATATTGAAAACATGGGAAAAAGGAAAAGATGCTTGCTATCACCACTTTTGCTCAACACTGTGCTGACAGTCCAAGTCTTAACCCATTAAATATGCAAGAATATATTCTCACTGAGAATAAAACGAAAAATAATAGGTATGGTGTTTGGAAATAGAGAAATTAAACTCTTACAATTTGCAGATGGCTGGTGTATATGTAGGGAAAAAATATCCTGGGAACTCTAAACAATCAGAATCAATGGGCAAATTTAGCAAAATCACTAAGTGCACTAAATCACTGAATAAACAAAATATACAAGCAACTAGAATTTTAAATAAAGACAATATGATTTACAGTAGCATTTAAATTCTACAACACCTGGAAAGAGCTTTGTGAAAGTAGTTAAAGAAAACCTAAATAGGTGGAAAGATACACCATGTTCCTTAATTAAAAGACTCAATGTTGTGAAGAAGTCAGTTCTTTGATCTATAGATTCAGCATAATCCTAGTCAAACCCCCAACATGATTTTGGTGAGAAACTTAAGATGATTTTTTAATGTATGTGGATATGCAAAGTGCCATGAATAATCAAGAAAATACTGAACAATAAAATTGGAGGACTTAGTGGTTCAGCTGATAAAGAATCCGCCTGCAATTCAGGAGACCTGGCTTTGACCCCTGGGTTGGGAAGATGCCCTGGAGAAGGGAAAGGCTACCCACTCCAGTATTCTGGCCTGGAGAGTTCCATGGACTGTGTAGTCCACGTGGTAGCAAAGAGTCGGACACGACCAAGCGACTTTCACTTTCAGTAGATGTGTTAGTGTGTTGGTCACTCAGTTGTGCCCAACTCTGTGCGACCCCATGAACTGTATTCTGCCAGACTCCTCTGTCCATGGGATTTTCCAGGCAGGACCACTGGAGCGGGCTGGCATTCCCACTACAGACACAGTGAAGCTACAGTGTGTAGTGCAGTTGTGTTGGTACTGCCGCTGCTGCTGCTGAGTCGCGTCAGTCGTGTCCGACTCTGTGTGACCCCACAGATGGCGGCCCACCAGGCTCCCCGTCCCTGGGATTCTCCAGGCAAGAACACTGGAGTGGGGTGCCGTTTCCTTCTCCAATGCATGACAGTGAAAAGGGAAAGTGAAGTCACTCAGTCGTGTCCGACTCTGTGCGACCCCACAGACGGCAGCCCACCAGCCTCCCCCGTCCCTGGGATTCTCCAGGCAAGAACACTGGAGTGGCTTGCCGTTTCCTTCTCCAGTGCATGAAAGTGGAAAGTGAAAGTGAAGTCGCTCAGTTGTGTCCGACTCTTCGCGACCCCATGGACTGCAGCCCACCAGGCTCGTCTGTCCATGGGATTCTCCAGGCAAGAGGACTGGCGTGGGGTGCCATTGCCTTCTCCGTGTATTGGCACAAGGAAGGGGAAAAAAAGACCAGTGGATATAACAGACAGTCCAGGAAGAGACCGATGCATACATAGACCCTTGATTTAGGACACAGGTCATTGCACATAGCAGTGGCAAAGGCTTCTCTTTTAAATAAAGCTGGTCAGTTAGGTATTCATATAGAGAAAGAGTAATCTGGACCTACACCTCACACCATACAAAGGCATGAATTCTGAGTAGACTATAGGTCAAAATGTGAAGTCAGAAAATCCTTTAGACAATGTCATACGGAAATGTGGTCATATATTTGTAATAGACAAATACTTCCCACACAACACACAGAGTATACTAAGCAGAGAAGATCGATTGATTGAACAATGTTAAAACTGACTGGTTTTGTTCATCAAAAAGAAAAATTAAGAATAAAAAGCCAATCGCACAATATGAGGGAAAATATTTTAAATATAAATTATTGATGAAGGTCTTGAATCCAGGAAACATTTCTTTAAGCTCCCATAAATCAGTAAGACAGAGACAACCCACTTTTTTAAATGGGAAGAGACTTGATGAGACACATCCCAAAAGAGGAAAGCCAAGGGTCCAGTAAGGATTCCGCTGTGGCTCAGACAGTAAAGAATCTGCCTACAAAGTGGGAGACCTGGGTTCTATTCCTGGGTCAGGAAGATCCCCTGCGGGAGGGAACAGCCACCCACTCCAATATTCTTGCCTGGGAAATCCCATGGACAGAGTTGGTGGGCTATAGTCCGTGAGGTCGCCAAGAGTCAGACATAACTGAGCAACTTCACTTTCACTTGCAAGGGTCCAGTAAGCATAAGAACAGGTGCTCATTTCCTTCAATTATCAGGGATATAAACATTTATATACCAATAGGATAAGACAAAATAGTCACCAGAATCCCTAAATCTGAAAGGAGGAGAAAACAAGGCGTCGGTGAAGACGGGGAAAGACTGGAGCTCTCACCCACTGCTGGAGGAGCATAAACAGAGCAGTCCTCTTGAAATACTACTTGGCATTATCTGCTGTACACTTCTGACTTCCCAGGTGGCTCGGCCGTGAAGGATCCACCTGCAAATGCAGGAGACGTGGGTTTGATCCCTGGGTTGGGAAGATCCCCTGGAGAAGGAAATGGCAACCCACCCCAGTATTCTTGCCTGGAGAATCCCCTGGACAGAGGAGCCTGGTGCGTTGGGCACACACAAGAGTCGGACACAGCTTAACAACAACATTATACACTTATTCTGCACCTAGCAACCCTACTCGAGGTGTACACCCAACCGAAATAAATGCATATAGCCACAAGAAGGCATATAAAAATGTTTATAACAGATTTATTCCAAATAGCCCCAAAGAAGTGAAGTGAAGTGAAGTTGCTCAGTTGTGTCCGACTCTTTGCGATCCCGTGGACTGTAGCTCGCCAGGCTCCTCTGTCCATGGGGTTCTCCAGGCAGGAATACTGGAGTGGGTTGCCATTTCCTTCTCCAAACTGAAAGCAAATCAAAGCTCCATCACATCATTGAACCAATCAATAAATGGAGATATTTCTATACAGTGGAATATCCACTACCCAGCAAAGGGTATGACTGAACCACTGCTTCCTGTAACATCAGGCACAGAGCTCACAAAGTTGGGCAAAGAAGCCAGGTGTGAGAAGTAGGGATGGTAGGATTCCACTCTTCCTGACCCAGGGATCGAACCTGGGTCTCCTGCGTTGCAGGCAGATTCTTTACCGTCTAAGCCTCCAGGGAAGCCCGTACAACACTAAATATGGACGCAACTAAAAGTGGCCTTAGAAGTCAGGATGACAGTCACCTCTGGGGAGGGAAATGGCAGAAATTCGTGGGAGGTGCCTTAGGGGTTCCTGGATGCTGGGGTGTCCTGTGTGCTCATCTGGGGGCTGCCACATGGATACGTTCATCTTGAAAACAGCCTTTGAACTGTATACAGAAGAATCATGCACTTTGTAAAAAATGTTTGATCGAAACAAAGAGGAGCACACCTACATTTACAGCTGTATTATTCACAGTAGCTGAAACAGGGAGCTGCCCAAATTGACAAGCAAGATGCGGTCCATCCATACAATGGAATATTATTCAGTCTTTAAAAGGAAGGAAATTCTGACAAGGCTGCAACATAGATGAACCTCGCGGATGTGATGCTTAGTGAAATAAGCTATCACCAAGAGACAAATACTGTATGGTTTCACTTACATGAGTACCTAGACGAGTCAAACTCATAGACACGGAAGGTTGAATGGTAGTTGCCAGGGCCCAGGGGAGGGCAGAGGGGAGCTCTTGTTGAACGGGTTCGAGGTTTCAGCTTCCCTAGGTGAAGACAGCCCTGGAGATGGATGGTGGTGATAGTCACACAACAGTGAGTGTGCTTAACATTCAGCAACATGGAACTGAACGTTGCTTTCCATACAAAGTTAAAGCACATTGTATTTCTTTCCTGACCTCGTGCCCAGTCCCCATCCCTTTGAGAGAGAAATGCTTCATCTGAATTATTTCATCTGACTGATCATTGTCATTTATAACTTTATTGCTACTTCTGCCTCAGGTTATCCTCTGGAAAGATGTATGGATTCATTGTATATGCTAATGTATTGTCTATAGATTGTAAGATAAAGTCAAGCATGTATCTTCTGATAGTTTCTAAGTTGACCTGTCTTTATACTTAGAAATGTCTCTTAATAGTAGGCTTCCCTGGTGGCTCAGATGGTAAAGAATCTGCCTGCAATTCAGGAGACCCATGTTCAATTCCTGGGTTGGGAAGATCCCATGGAGAAGGAAATGGCAGCCCCTTCCAATACTCTTGCCTGAAGAATTCCGTGGACAGAGGAGCCTGGCAGGCTACACTCCATGGGGTTGCAAAGAGTCAGACACGACTGAGCAACCATTACTCACATTAATGTTACTGATCCCTACACTTAAAATGATTAAGATGGGAAATGTTATGCTGTGTCCTTTATAACAATAAAAAGATTGAAGGAAAGCTACAATAACAAAAGGGAAACCATCTGTATGTCTAGCGATAATGGAAGCATTACATGATTCTCGTCATAACTGAACCACTTCTGCTTGACCAGGAAGGGTTCCTACACAAAGCGCATCTGAGGGTGGGGTGGGGGCAGCCAGGTCACAGAGCTCCTTCTCCTCACTCGACTGTAGAATGATCACGTCCTGGGACAGCTGAAAGGATCAGCAGATCGGGTTTGAATGATTGCATCTGGCTCTCCTGTACAAGCTGTTTCAGATCCTGCTCCTTTCATTTCTCCTGACTTAGGCATGTTCTCAGAGGCTGTTTCGAAGCTTTCAGAACATCAAGGGCACAACTGGCTTATGCTCAATACCCGGCCAGCACAGGCGGATGCCGCTGCCAGCCCCTTTGCCCCAGGTGCTCAGGCGCAGAGCCAGCAGCCCCCTGGGGAGGAGGGGTGTGAGCGATCGCACACCTCGGCAGAGCCTGTGAGCCTCTGAGACGCTAGGTGGCCTCCGATTCACTCACAGATGATTGAACCACGGCTCCAGCCCCAGAGGAAAGCGACTTGCTCAAATGCCACCGAGCGGTTGTAAAGCAGAAAACAGCAGATTCCATGTCCCCCGACCTCTAATTCAGGGCTATCCCCCCACTTTCAAGGCAGATGGATTCACACTACGCTGCAGAGGACAGAAGTCGGCTGTCGGGACTCGCTGGCCCAGAGGTGCTCAGATGCCTGTAAGGGGACGGCGGCTGCATGAGCAGAGGCGTCTCTACTGCCACCACCTGTATTCATTCAGCCTGCCACTTTAGTTTTTATTGACATGTAGCAAACTCCTATTGGCTGTCGTTCAGTCGCTCAGTCGTGTCCGACTCTGCCACCCCACGGACTGCAGCACGCCAGGTTTCCCCGCCCTTCACCATCTCCCAGAGTTTGCTCAAACTCATGTCCATCGAGTCAGTGATGCCATCCAACCATCTCATCCTCTGCCACCACCTTCTCTTCCTGCCCTCAATCTTTCCCACCATCAGGGACTTTTCCAATGAGTCAGCTCTTCGCATCAGGTGGCCAAAGTATTGGAGCTTCAGCATCAGTCCTTCCAGTGAATTTTCAGGGTTGATTTCCTTTAAGATTAACTGGTTTGATCTCCCTGCAGTCCAAGGGACTCTCACAAGTCTTATTCAGCACCACAGTTCAAAAGCATCAATTCTTTGGTGCTCAGCCTTCTTTAGGGTCCAGCTATCATATCTGTACGTGACTACTGGAAAAACCATAGCTTTGATTAGATGGACCTTTGTTGGCAAAATGATGTCTCTGCTTTTTAATACGCTGTCTAGGTTTGTTATAGCTTTCCTTCCAAGGAGCAAGAATCTTTTAATTTCCAGGCTGCAGTCACCATCAGTAGTGATTCTGGAGACCAAGGAAAGAAACTCTGCCACTCCTTCCACTTTTCTTCCATCTATTTGCCATGAGGTGATGGGACCAAATGCCATGATCTTAGTTTTTTGAATGTTGAGCTTTAAGCCAACTTTTTCACTCTCCTCTTTCACTTTCATCAAGAGGCTCTTTACTTCCTCTTTGATTTCTGACTTTCTAATGGGGTATCATCTGCATATCTGAGGCTGTTGACATTTCTCTTGGCAATCTTGATTCCAGCTTGTGATTCATCCAGCCTGGCATTTCCCATGCTGTACTGTGCATAGAAGTTAAATAAGCAGGGTCACAATATACAGCCTTGTCATACTCCTTTCCCAATTTGCAACCAGTCTGTTGTTCCATGTCCAGTTCTAATTGTTGCTTCTTGACCTGCATACAGGTTTCTCAGGAGACAGGTAAGGTGGTCTGGTACTCCCATTTCTTTAAGAACTTTGATGGTTTGTTGTGATCCACAAACTTCTGTTTACTAGCTCCCATTCTGTACATGAGAGACAGAGAGGTCCAGACACACCATGACTGGGAATCCAGGCACTGGCTGGGCTGTGTTCTCATCTGGAGGCTCTACGGGGGAGGAATCCACTTCTGAGCTCGTCAGGCTGCTGGCTGAATCCAGCTCCTTGTGGCTGTGGGTTGAGGTCCCTGCTTTCTCACTGGCTGTCAGCCAGGAGCAGCTGGCCCTCCTGGAGGCAGACCACACCCTTTGCCAGGTGGCGCCTTCCAGCACATAAGGAATTCCTCTCGTGCACCAATGCTCTGACTTATGTCCCTACCTCTAGAGACTTCAGAGTCATGTGATTAGGTCAGGTCCACACAGTAGTCCCTCCTTAAAGTCAACTGTGCCTTTAGCAGCCTAATCACGGGAGTGAAGCCCTTTATATTCACCCATTACAAAAAGGAGATCCAACCAGTCCATCCTAAAGGAAATCAATCCTGAGTATTCATTGGAAGGACTGATGCTGAAGCTGAAGCACCAATACTTGGACCACCTAACATGAAGAGCCAGTTCATTGGAAAAGACCCTGATACTGGGAAAGATTGAAGGCAGAAGGAGAAGAGGGTGACAGAGGATGAGAGAGTAGGATGGCATCACTGGCTCAATGGACATGAACTTGGGCAAACTCCTGGAGATGGTGAGGGAGAGGGTCTCAAAGAGTCAGACAAGACTTGTGAGACTGAACAACAGCACCATTACACAGGGTGTGTACATCAGGACGCAGTTCAGGGGCTGTCTTAGATGTCCGCCTCATGTGCTATCCCAAAGCCCCAGAAAGCCAAAACACTGGTCCATGGGAATCACACCTCACAGCTACAGACACTGTTAGTTGGGAAAGGCCTGGGAAGTCAGACCTGAGGCCAGCCCCACATGGCTCCCCATCGTGGTGAGTCTGACCCTGAATCTAGCTGAGGAAGGCAGCTCAGTTTACTCAAAGCATAACCAACTCCCTGCTCTGCCTTCTTGGTTGGACTCAATTTTTTAGCATTTCAGCTTTTTCCTCCACCTGCAAGAACCCTGTGGAAATTATTCCTAATGGTCCATGAAAAGATCAAGGACCAACCAGACTCAGATGTCTTCAGTTGCCATGTTCTAATTTATTGGCAATATGTTCACTAATGCTTTCCTGATTATTTCCTGGGTAGGCTGCTTTACCAGATGAAAAATGGCCAAAGACAGTTATTAATTAAATGAAAATGCAGCAGCCAAATGTGAAGATCTCAAACTCTTTTATTTTAAAGTATCTTTTTTCAAAAGAAGCACTGGGTAGAAGAAAAAACTGTCATACCTTTTAGCTTATAAATTTATGTTCAACATCCATATGCAACTAACTTCTGGTTTCATTTCCTATCAAACGAGTCTTTGAACTTGTGTTGCTTCTAAAATCATCCCAGATAAACTTGAATTAACTAGTGAGTCAGGCTTCTTTTGTTAAAGAAACACTGTGGAAAGAAAATTGAGTCCATTTTCAAAGTTGAAGAGGAAACAGTGGTGAAAGGATAATTCATAAAGTGCATGGCGCTGCTAAATTGCTGAGCTCATCTTGTCTTTTTAAGACAATGCTTTGTAGAGGCATAAAGAGACCAGAGGATGTTATGATACAACCTCTTTGGCTTGCAGATAAAGAAACTGAGAAAGCAGGCTGAAGTGACCTCAAAGTCCCACAGATGGCTAGTGGCTAGCCCCAAGAGTTGAGTCTCAGAGGCTCTTCCTATAGCTAGGTCATCTCTCTGATTCCTGAAACAGGGCCAAGGAGCCACCTTAACATGTCTCCAACACACTTATGGTTTCATGCAGAGGATGTTGCTAACGGAAATGCAAAATGACGTAAATTAGGCAGATTCTCATGTGTTACTGTTTTGAACAAAGACAGAACATCTGTCTTCACTTTGCCCCTTGCAGGAGAATCTTCTGCGTGAGCTGCTTTGGATCCGTCCTGATGGTCCTTTGCGGGGTGGGCCAGGCAGTGAGAGTGGGGGATGAAGCAACGCATCTCACACTTAGCAGCCAGCTCCTAGAGCCCTCACTCCAGAGTCCGATGGCCATCGCTTTGGGGAAGGTCTGATGGATGTCCAAAATGAGTTCCCACTTCATTTCATGCCATTTCATTCCTTTTATCCTTAAAACTTGCAATCTCTCTTATCAAAGATTCAGTAGTAGTTTCATAAGTTATTCAAAGCTATTTTTGGACATTTTGAAGTTTAAAGATAATCTGCAAAAAATCCATTTAAGTGTGATGGATATATTGGCATAAAGCACAGATAGTACTTTTATGTACAAAAAAATTTGAAAAACTATTTTAAAAGCTTATGAGTTTTGGAATCAAGAACTTTTTAAATTGAAGTTTCGTTAATTTACAATGCGTTAGCTTCGAGTGCACAGTAAAGTGATTCACACACACACACACGTGTGACCAACCTAGACAGCATATTGTCAACAAAGGTCCATCTAGTCAGGGCTATGGTTTTTCCAGTGGTCATGTATGGATGCGAGAGTTGGACTGTGAAGAAAGCTGAGTGCCGAAGAATTGATGCTTTTGAACTGTGGTGTTGGAGAAGACTCTTGAGAGTCCCTTGAACTGCAAGAAGATCCAACCAGTCCATTCTAAAGGAGATCAGCCCTGGGATTTCTTTGGAAGGAATGATGCTAAAGCTGAAACTCCAGTACTTTGGCCACCTCATGTGAAGAGTTGACTCATTGGAAAAGACTCTGATGCTGGAAGGGATTGGGGGGAGGAGGAGAAGGGGACGGTAGAGGATGAGATGACTGGATGGCATCACTGACTCCATGGACGTGAGTTTGAGTGAACTCCGGGAGTCGGTGATGGACAGGCAGGCCTGGCGTGCTGTGATTCATGGGGTTGCAGAGAGTCGGACACGACTGGGTGACTGAACTGAACTGATGTATATATATTTACATATTCTTTTCCAGATCATTTTCTATTATGGGTTATTACAAGATATTGAGAATAGTTCCCTGTGCTATTGTAGGTCCTTGCTGGAAATAAGAACTTTAAATACAGAGCCTGTCAATCTTGGCACCACTGACATTTGAAGCCAGATAGCTTTGTGTGTCTGCCTGTCTTATGCCCTGGACAAAGTTTGGCATCTTCCCTGGCCTCCACCCACGAGAGGCCAGTAGCACACTCTCTCCCCCTAGTCGGGACAACCAACAATGTTTCCAGATATTGCCAAATGTCCCTTGGGAGCCAAAATGGTCAGTATCTAGTAGGACATTGGAGTGCATTTCAGATTTGAGTGGGCATGGCACCTGTTCTACAGACTCAGGAAGCCCTCAAAGCTAGTTTTACAATAAAATCAATATTCAGTATCACCAACACATGGCTAAGTTCAATTTAAAGAACTTTTAACAGGCAGTGCTGCCCAAGGAAATCAAGCATCACTGGTCAATAGAGTATCAGCGATGGAGGAGGATCAGGAAACTCTGGTCCAGACTGCTGCGGAGAGAGGTTGCTGAGAGCAGACGGAAGCGGGCCAGGAGGGCACTCAGCCATCTCAGCTCAGTAGATAGGCATCAGCATGTTTAAAAAAGGTACTTATCTGTAAAACATTTACTTCTTCAAGCTCAGCTTTCCATCACTTAACTTTTTTAGATTGATTAAAGTGGTAACGTCACATTGTGGAAAATTTGGAAAGCATATATAAAGTACAAAGAGACACAAAGCAATCGCCCTCAATCTGACCAAAAGAAACTGCTCTTAGCACACATGGGTGTTTCTGCCCAGATGGTATTCTATGCATATTTTTTCATTTTTGAACTCACTTGTTTTGCTGTAAAATGCTATATGCAGGAGTTTTCCTCCTACCAAGAAAAGCCTTTGGAAGAAAATATATCATAATTTAATTAACTATCCTCCCATTGTTGGGATTTTATAAACATCACTAAATAAAGCAATTTTTACTCTTGATAAGTGTGTCTCACATTTGTCACATAACTAGCTCAACACCTAGCTTAATTCATGGTGAGTGCTCAGGGAACAAGCCCTTGTTACTGCATTGTTAAGCTGCTTTCCTGAGAAGTTAAACTCTCACCAGCAGCGTCTCAGAAAAGCTTCACCAGCATTAAATATTACCGTCTCTTCATTTTTCTGCAATTTATTTGGTGAAAATTAAACTCCTCGTTATCTTAGCTTGCACTTCCTGATTACCAATGAGGTTGAATACTTAGGTTGTTTATTAAACATTTTCATATTAGATGATATGCTTATGATCTTGTTTTGAATTTAGTTCTTATTTACTTGCATGAGCCCTTCTCTTAATAAGGATTTTAGACATTAAGCTTTGACTTTTACAGATATCTATTTCCTTATTTTTTTTAATTACACAATTAGACCCAAAGTTGCATGAGGGGAAACTCCCAGGTTAGGTGAACTTTTTAATAAAAAGAATAAAACTTTTGACAATATTTATTGCCATAAGACACAGTTGCCAGAACCAAATGATGGCAGAATTCAGACCTAATGAAATGAGGAAATGAAACAATTTGAAAAGGACTTTAAAATTATATTGTTAGAACTGTTAAGTTTTTATAATTTACAGAAATAGAAAGAATAACAACTGTTAAGTGAGAATAGAAATCTCAGGATTTGGAAGGATCCATTTGGAAACCATGGAACTGAAAAACATTGAAATTAAAGTCACTAAATGGCTTACATTAAAAAATAGAACAAAACAGAGGGTCAGTGACTTAGAAAACAGAACTAAGGATACCGTTCAGAATGAAGTACAGAGAAATAAAAAGTCAAATCAGAGGTAGGAAGCGCTGGTTAAATCAAAGTTAACCTGGAGTGGGTATTCCCACTCTCCTTCTCCAGGGCATCCTCCCAACCCAGGGATCGAACCCAGGTCTCCTGCATTGCAGGTTAAATCAAATCAAATCTCCTGCTGGATAAATCAAAGTTACATCTAACAGAAGTTCCAGAAGCAGAAAAAGAACACTGATGGATCAAACGCTTCAGCAGGTAACAGCACAGAATTATCCATAATTGAAGACACATATGAGTCCTCAAATTGAGGTTCACTGAGAGATGAGGATTAAATGTTTACAAAGGAGTCCAGTCACAAACATGTATGAGAAACATCAGGGAAAAATAAAATACTTAAGACATCAGAAAAAAATGACAGATGAGCAGCAGAGTTTTCATCAACATAAACAGGCGTGAGAGCCTTGAAGTAATAGTTTCAAGGGCTAAGGAAAAATAACCACCAACCTAGAATTCAAAGAAACTGTACAGATATATTTAGACACAACCATTATTATACTTGGCTTCCCTGGTAGCCCAGCTGGTAAAGAATCCGTTTGCTTGCAGGAGACCCCAGTTAAATTCCTGGGTATTATAAGTATTATTATACTTATACCAATGGTTTCCAAGTTTGTCTGCATATTGGAATCGCCTTGGAAGTTCCATAGATGCTTAGGTCCATGTCCCACCTTGAGGCATTATGATTTAGTTGAGCTAGGGTTTCGCCTGGGTTTGGGGATTGTTCTAATGTGCATGTTTTTCTAACATGCCGGCGATTGTCAAACTCTGAAATTCACTGGTATAGACTCTTGAATTAAGTACTGAAGTATGAACTTTAACAAAAGTGAATCCAAAAAACAATAAAAAGTGTAATAAAATACAGTCGGCAAAGAAATCAGCAAAATGTGGTAGCCAGTTAAATAATACAGTAAACAATCCACGGGCTTCCCAGATGGTAACGAATCTGCCTGCAATGCAGGAGACCCGGGTTCGATCCCTGGGTTGGGAGAATCCCCTGGAGAAGGAGAGTGGGAATACCCACTCCAGTATTCTGGCCTGGAGAATTCCACGGACAGAGGAACCTGGCAGACTGCGGTCCAAGGGGTAGCAAAGAGTCGGGCACGACTGAGCAACTTTCACTTAAACAATCCAGATTGGATCTTCATTATAAAATACAGTAATAATAGTGAAAGTCATATTTATTTGAAAAATACCAGGAACTAAAATTCTAAGTAGTAAATGGAAAAGAAAGTAGCAAGTTCAGAGGGATGTTAATGTGTTTCTAGATTCTCATCTTCTTTGTGAAGAGGGTGTAGAGTTAATTATCAAATTCATTTGAAAATATAAAGCTAAATCACTTGTTTCAAAGTTCCAGGTGACCATTTAAAGAACAGACACAATATGTTTTAACTTTCAAATGGTGGAACAGGGAAATAAAGAAAATGTTCAGTTTAATAAAATCACTCAAGAGGGAAAAAAACAAGGAAAATAATGTTAAATAACAAGCAGAACAACAATTCTGGAAAGAATTTCAAATGAATCAGTAACCATAATAAATGCAAGTAAATTAGAAATCACTTTTCTAAAAACAGATTTTTTTTAACCAGACCCTAAAATTGAAGTTTTGAGTAGATACCAAGATAGGATGTGAAAATCCTAAATAAAGCGACAGACTCACAAAGGAAATGTCTGGGGACCAGTCCCCTGCCTTTAGTCCACACACCCTCAGGAATATCCTGAGAACTGGATGATCAAGAGAGCTGGATTTGCGGAGCGCAGTGTTGGTGAAAGTGGTGCTCACACCTCGAGCCTTCCTGAACCCGTAGCACGGGCTCGACTGTAGCCCGGGGAGAGCCTGATGCACGTGCGACGCTGTGAGCAGACACCCGGGACCGGGGCGCCTCCTGCCCCAGAGGTTCTGGTCAGCTGCTTCAGCAGGTGTGTGTGGAGGGGGCCACTGTGTGGTGACCGCGCATACAGCCACACGTAGCTAGGAGAAAGCGTTCCCCCGTGCCAGCTGTGGGCCATGCAAAACGGGGGGCTGTGATTGGGGGGACAGACCGGAAACAGACACGGATACACACTTGTGCACACATGCACACACAGACAAGTTCAGGTTCTTCCCCAGGGGACCACCTGAAGCATCTGAGGACCTTGAGCCGCAGACGCCCGAAGTGCAGCACGGGAGCAGCATTGAGGGTGTGAGCGACCCAGAAGAACCCCAGAAGGCCCACCAGGGCCCGTGCAGAACCTCTGCTAGACCCTCTGCAAGGCAGACACGCTCCCCTCACTCCTCTCTGTCCACGCGCTCCAGCTGTTTCAAGGGTGGCGCCTGCCTAAGGGCCGGCACTCACCAGCCACAAGACTTAGCTGGGCGAGGGGCAGTAAGTGAACACGAACGTCCTGATGGACAGCTCAGCCTCACTTGGCTGATTTCTGAGTTGAGAGGCGACGCAGGACCTCAGGTGGCAACCTGGAAGTCAGAGGTGAGGCAGGAGCTGCCCAAGGCCACAGCTGTATAAGAGGGTCACAGTGAACACACTTTTAAAGAGACAGGGAACAAAAATAAAGCCTTGCTTTAATCACAGCATAATTTGTGTTTGTTCTACATAGTAGTCACACAATATTTAGCTACATACGCCCCATGAAGAAACTCCAAACTCAAGGAAACAGAGAAGCTGCATGTAAAGAGACAGGAAATGACAAACAATTGCCGGACAAAAGGAAAATTGAATGGCTTTATGACTATTAGGCAAAAGATCCTAAGAAAAAAACTTTATCATGGACTAAAATGTCATTTTTAATAATAAAAGCAATAGATTTCTAAGATTGGTAATCATCAACACATATACACACACATCTCATAACATAGCCTCAGCATACACAAAACAAAATTGACAGAAATATAAGAAGTCGACAAACCTAAAATTGAAGACTTTATGATCTTCAATAAACAGAAGACACTTACCATTGTGTCTTAGCACAATACACACTTCTCTCACTAA
This sequence comes from Bos indicus, assembly GCF_029378745.1. Lineage (NCBI taxonomy): Eukaryota > Metazoa > Chordata > Mammalia > Artiodactyla > Bovidae > Bos > Bos indicus. The sequence goes on along the minus strand of NC_091762.1, from coordinate 118,155,244 downwards.
CAAATAAATTAAACTTTCAAAATATCAGCAAAAATAGAAAACATTAAAATACCATAATTGATGGTATCAATATTATAAATTAGAGTATTTTATCTATGAGATATAGATAGAGAAATAGAGATGGAGAGAGAAAGACAGAGAGGAGCAGAGAGGGAGAGGTCTCCCAGAACCCAGACAAAAACAGGCTACACATTCTTTTCAAACACATAAAATATGTTTTTAAAATTTGGATACATACATAATGGATCACAAAGCAAGTCTTGAAAAATACCAAAGATCTGAAAACATGTGGTCCACAACAAGTTTAGAAATAAAATTTTAAAGTCAGTTAAAATGCACCCATACATTTGGAAATAAATAACACTTTCAAGTAATTCATGGGTCTGGAAGAAATTGTAATGGAGATTATGAATACTGAGGACTGAATGACGACAAAAGAACTACACACAAAAATCTGTGGAAAATAGATGAAAGGGGATGTTAGAAAGAATTCATAATATTAGAAAACAAGGGAGATTTTAATTAATGAGCTAGAAATGCAATGGGAGAATTCAGATAATACAGGGTAAAAACCAATGTAAAACCAAAAGATAAATAATAAAGATCAAAATTATGAAAATAGTAAATAAACAGTGGGGAGAAACTAATCAAAAGATTCTTTTAAAGGACTAATCAAAATATAAATTTTTTCTTGACAATTAATTAATCAAGACAAAGAAGGAGGAGAATGAAAAAGTTGGCTTAAAGCTCGACAGTCAGAAAACTAAGACCATGTCATCCAGTCCCATCACTTCATGGCAAATAGATGGGGAAACAGTGGAAACAGTGGCAGACTTTATTTTGGGGGGGCTCCAAAATCACTGCAGATGGTGACTGCAGCCTTGAAATTAAAAAACACTTACTCCTTGGCAGGAAAGTTATGATCAACCTAGACAGCATATTAAAAAGCAGAGACATTACTTTACCAACAAAGGTCCATCTAGTCAAGGCTATGGTTTTTCCAGTAGTCATGTATGGATGTGAGAGTTGGACCATAAATAAAGCTGAGTGTTGAAGAATTGATGCTTTTGAACTGTTGTGTTGGAGAAGACTCTTGAGAGTCCCCTGGACTGCAAGGAGATACAACCAGTCCATCCTAAAGCAAATCAGTCCTGGGTGTTCATTGGAAGGACTGATGTTGAAGCTGAAACTCCAATACTTTGGCCACCTGATGCGAAGAACTGACTCATTTGAAAAGACCCTGATGCTGGGAAAGATTGAAGGCAGGAGAAGGGGATGACAGAGGATGAGATGGTTGGATGGCATCACTGGCTCAATGGACATGACTTTGAGCAAACTCCGGGAGTTGGTGATGGACAAGGAGGCCTGGTGTGCTGCAGTCCATGCGGTCTCAAAGAGTTGGACAGGACTGAGTGACTGAACTGAACTGATGTGGTAGACAATTTCCCTTAAAAATTAAATTACTGAGGCTTCTATTTTAACTGATAATTACTCTAGTCCAAAGTCTAGAAAGGAGGAAAGACTCTCTTTTTATAAGGCAAGGATCCCTTTGGTAACGAAACAAGATAAGGCAGGAAAAAAGAGAAAATTATGAAAAATTCTCTGCACAGCAAAGATAATAGTCAACAAAATGAAAAGGCAACCTACAGAATGAAAGAAAATATTTGTAAACCACACATATGATAATGGGTTAATATATGCACCCCCTGAAAAATGTATTAGGAACTCAAGTAACCCAATAGCAAAAAATCAAATAATCCAACTGACAGATGGGCAGAAGACCTGAGTAAACATTTTTCCAAAGCAGACATACAAATGGCTGACAGATATATGAAAAGGTACTCAGCATCACTAATCAACAGAGAAATGCAAACCAAAACCACAGTGCAATACCACCTGGCACCTGTTAGAACAGTATTTGTCAAAAAGATGACAAGTGTCCACAAGGGTGTGGAGAAAAAGGAACCCTTGCACACTGTAGGTTCAAATGTAAATTGGTGCAGCCACTATGGAAAACCATATGTTGCTACTGCTACTGCTAAGTCGCTTCTGTCGTGTCCGACTCTGTGTGACCCCATAGACAGCACCCCACCAGGCTCCCCCATCCCTGGGATCCTCCAGGAAAGAACACTGGAGTGGGTTGCCATGTCCTTCTCCAATGCATGAAAGTGAAAAGTGAAAGTGAAGTCACTCAGTTGTGTCCGACTCTTCGCGACCCCATGGACTGCAGCCTTGACGTTTCCTCAAAAGATTAAACATAAGCCTTCTGCTAAGTGACGTAAGTCAGCTAAAGAGAGGAACTGTAAGACCTCACTTCTGTGTGGAGTCTAAGAAAGAAAAAGTTGGACTCATAGAAACAGAGAGTACAATGGTGGTTCCCAGGAGCTAGAGGCAGGGGCAATGAAGAGCTGTCCATCCTCCAGAGAGTATAAGCATTCAGTTAAAGACGAGCAAGTTCTGGGAATCTGAAGCTCTTGAGAGCTCCAAGGTCCAACATCAGAGATGCGGTGGCAACCACACCACTCAGAGGGGAGGCCCCCGAGGGGAGCGCCTGCCTCTCGTGCGGCCCTCCAAGCCCCCTGGGCCTGGGCCCTCTCCCGGAGCGGCCGCGTTCAGGTGCTAGGAATCTGTGCTCTCAGTGAGGAGAATCCTACGTGACAAGGCATTCGGAAAATGGAAATTTCAGAAGCCCCGAGAAAACGGTGAGAGATTTGGCAAATACTTGGGAGGTTCCAGCTGAGTTGGCTGAACGCTGGAAGATGGAGGGACACGTTTGTTTCTTCCAAACTGTTGAGACCAAAGGGCTTTATTCTCCAGCAACGAACTCCTTCCTGGGAAAGCCCCAGATCTCCATGGCACACATGGGATTCCTGCTCACAGTCACAGTCATCTTTGGCACCAGCCTGGTGAGATGGTTCCTGTTAAACTTTAATCTCCCGCATGTGGCCTCCTACTTGGCCAAATTTCCAGCTAAAAATAAAATCTGCCTATCGACAAATATTTTAATATTGACTTTGCTGCCTGCGTCCATGCTGGTTACCAGATTAGGTAACCATGTCTAACAGAACACCATTTGCAACCAAGTGTTAAATCAAATGGCACTCAGTAACATGCGCATCTCTGGAGCTTTTATTTATTTATTTTCTGATATGTAAAACGTAATGAACATTCCATTGTGAAGCATCTGCATCACAAACGGAGACCAGGGCCATCCTGAGCTGGAAATGAGGGACCTCCTTGCTTCTCTGCCCCAGCTGGTGCCTCACCCAGACCGCAGAATGCTACGTCCCGGTAGCCGCCCCTCCCCGGGAGCCCCCGATGTAGTGGCCAGCATGACCCACTGCAGAAACGGCTCCATGCCAGGGACAGACAGTACAGCTCACTGGACAAGGACGCGCAGGGGCCAGTGGCCTGCCTCCCTCAGTGGTGTCAAGCCCACCCTGTGCCCTTTGCTGTGCTCCTGCACTTCTTGAGATTCTCACGGGGGTCCTGTCTGGATGGATCTGGAGTTTTTCAACAGCACTTTCTTTAGACGGGTATCTAGAGTAACTGCAGCTGAGGCTCCATCAGCGCCTACTCAATTTCTCTTACGACTCCATGCTTAGGCTTTTGAGTCGCTCCTTAGAAAAATAACTAGGTGAGGAAACCCTTTCCAAGAAATGGTTTTCCCTCAAACGGTTTTACCTTTCGGTCGCCAAAAATCAGACTCAAAAATCTGCATTCGCTTGCTCATGTGATTTGTCATCTCTGAAGGCCAAGAGTTGGAACGTTCCCCGTCTGCCAGGGGCGGCCAAGTCGATGACCTCCAGGGAATGGGCGTGCATGCATGCTCAGTCACTCAGTCGTGTCCGACTCTTTGTGACCCCCTGGACTGCAGCCCGCCAGTCCATGGAATTTTCCAGGCAAGAATACTGGGAGTTCCCCCGAAAATGCTTCGTGAGCGAAACCTGGGTGTCCACACAGTTTCTTGTTGCACTTACTTGGTTTTCTAGAGGTAAGGAAATGAACGCGGTTCAGTTCAGCCGTTTCTCTGCCACAGTGAAGCTCCAGGTAGGGACTCAGAAGCGTACGCACAGGGTGGTCAGCTAGTAGCGGAGCTCTGTTGGTGGGAGTCTCCTCCTGTAGGAGGGACGGGGGGAGGACAGAAGCCCTGGGGAGGGCAGAACAGAGACACTGCAGTGAGGCTAAGGAGGGTGCGGAGGGATCAGTCAGGGTGCTGAGCCGGGGCAGTCTCATTTGGTTGTCTGAGGTTTTAGCAAAGTACCTGTTGATTACTTTAGACCAAAAGAACAAGCAAAGGGGATGTGAGGAGAAATAAAGACACTGAAGTGGTGCAGTGACACAGATGGGGAAGGTGTCAGAATCCCTCCACCATCCTCCGTCCCTCGGCCTGAGTGACTGCCACACACGCGGCTGTGCACCATCCCAGTGAGTGTGAGCTGGGGCCACCTGCAGTCACCACCTGGCCGAGCTCAGAGCAGAGGCCAGGGCTGGGGGCCCAGTTGGGACCATGCACCCCAACCTCTCACCCAAAGGACTGGCTCCTCAGCTCAGGGGGTGTCCTCTGGGCTCACCCCCTAGAGGTCTTTCCTGCCCAGTCTGTTTCCTAGAGAGTGACTCCGCAGGTCTGCAGCTCGCCATGACCATGGCTCCCACCAACAGAATGCATCCCTCCGCCCCACCTCAGCCCTTCAGCCCTGACGTGTTGATGGCACCCACTGCTGCCAGGCTAGGAGGCTCCCCACCCCAGGGTCCCGTCATTAGAGTCTCCTTGTTTGATTACTTGGTGATGACTTCTGATTTCTTCTGGGAACCTGGTCAGAGGACCTAGGAAGAGACCTGGGGAATAGGATCCAGGGCCAGCAGGCTCACACAGATGCACAGACCACCCTTCGCTGGGGAAAACGTGACCCAGGGAACTCGCCCTAGACAGCAGGGGCCACAGTCAGCCAAGCAATCATTGGATGGAGGCAGCTGGAGATGCAGGCTGGAAGAGAGCAAGGCTGCCCTGACACTGTGATGACCACAGGTCCCAAACTCTAGGTCGCTCTGCTCCCGGATGGCAGGGGAGCACGCTTATGTTTGGTGGAGGAGGGGCAGGGACCCTGGGAGTGGTCTGCTCGGGTGCAGAGCCAGTAGCGGAGCTCTGTTGGTGGAGGATTTCAAACTGATAACTCTACTAAGTCCGTCTGCTTTGGCAATCACTATGCACCAGCCGTTCTGAATAAGTCAGGTGTTCCTCCCACAGAGCCAGGCTCCCCTGTGCATGCAGGCGTGGCACAGATGCCAGCCAAGGCTGCAGGGACAGAGGCAGGCCACTGGGGCCAGGAGTGCGGGGCACAGGCTCACAGGAAGTTAGGATTATGACCAGCTGCAGAGCAGGGACCACGGCAGCTGTGCATGGCTTCAGTTACTTTTTTCTCTTTCATCCTCTGCCTCGCCTACAGCCCACATGCAGGGCATCAGGGCTCCAGAGGTCAGGTACAGGCAGGGGGATGACCAAGTGACCTCATCTTGCAAGGACAGCAGCTGATGAGACTCAGCTCCCCAGGAGGGGGGGGAGGTTTCTTCATCCGAACAGAGGGTGAGGATGATGCTGGGCAGGTAAGGGCACACAGACCTGGCTGGCCACTCTCCAGCTGATGCCCCGCCCATCAGCCTCCCTACCGCTTCTGCTGACCGCCCCTCCCGTATCCCTGGGGGCTGCTCCCCCAGCTGCCCTGGTTAAGCCAGTGGAGGAGGATTGAGAGTGAGTGCCCTCCCCACTTGGTGACATACCTGCCTCCCTCCATGGCCCAGTCAGCCCTTGCGGGGGGTGTGTAACAGCCCCCCACTGGGGTTTCTGGCTGCCCGGACTTCCCTGGGACTCCCTCCCCACACTGCAGTCCTCCTGGGTTGAGTCCTGCTTCCTGCCAGGCCCTCGCCTGGCACTGTTCTTCCCAAAAGCCCAGGTGTCAGGCCAGGGCATCTCCTGGAGCCCCAGCCAGCCTGGTGATGCCCGCAGGTGCACCGTGGGCTCTGCTGCCCCACCCCAGGGCGGGAAGCCCCAGCTCCTCACTGGGGAGGCACCCGCCTTCTCTCTGGAGCCCATCTTGCCCGCCCCCTGCCCTCCAGGCATGAGCACCCCCTCACCACACCTGTGCCATCCCTCCCTGACTTGCGGTCACCCTGGATGCCCCTGTCTCCGTGACTAGAAAGCGTCTCTAGGTCAGGGTCGAAGAGCAGTGTAGACATCAAGCTGGATCTGCAGGTCCAGGAGCCCCTCGGTCCTTCCCCATCAGTGCTTCTGCTGGAGGAGCCTGGGGCCTCTTGTTAGGTTCTACCCGCAACAAAACAGGAAGAACACTGTCCGGGGGGCCGGTCTTCAGGTATGTCTGTGTTTGCAGAGCCACACGATGCCTTGACACCCACACGTTTTCAGTAGAAGTTTTTAATTAGACAGGGGAGTTTTTTGTCATGAAGTTCAAAGGACATGGATAGGACATCAGAGGGTTCCCCTCTTCAGAAACTGGTTGGCACAAGAGAGAAGACACACTCATCCGGACATAGGGGTGAATCAGCCCCATCACCCCACCGTGATGGGTGATTCCAGAAAGCAGTCCTGAGTACACATTGGCAGGACTGATGCTGAAGCTGAAGCTCCAATACTTTGGCCACCCGATGTGAAGAGCCAACTCATTTGAAAAGACCCTGGTGCTGGGAAAGACTGAGGGAAGGCAGGAGGAGAAGGGGATGACAGGATGAGATGGTTGGATGGCATCACCGACTCAATGGACATTTGCTGGAGTAAACGCCGGGAGTTGGTGAAGGACAGGGAGGCCTGGCGTGCTGCAGTCCACGGGGTCGCAAAGAATCAGACACAACTGAGTGACTGAACTGAACCGAACCTGAACATGAATGGTGGAAACCAAAACCCATAAAAAGATAAAAAGAAACCCAGAAAAAATACGTAAAGCAAAAAGGCATAATGAGATTTAAAGAAACATAACTAATAACCTCAGAGCGATAAGATGATTCAGCACCTATGAAACAAGGGCACAATACTACAAAAAAGGAACTGTTCAAAGCTCCTCAGTGAAACACGATGACTGTGCTTTACAGTTTCACGGCAAATAAACAGTAAAGAGGAATCTCCCTGAGGCCCCCACGAGTCACGCCTCCTGATGGACACAAGAGAGCCGGGTGGCTAGGCTGATTCTGAGCAGTTTGGAACCTTCTCGTCCTTCTCTTTTGACACGCCTCTCCTTTAGAAAATTGAAAGAAAAATCCAACAGATACCCTTTGTCCTCAACAGCAACTCAGTCCTAGCCAAGGCAGTGGTTTTGGAGTGGCCTACGTAGAGAGGGAAAAAAGGGGGGAAAAGGGAGGAGTGATGGGCAAGGTATCCCAGTTTGGCTTCAGAAAGCACTTTGAAATTGTCAACCAAGGTTGACAAGGATTGATGAGCTGGACATCTGAACCTGGAGTGGATTCTAAACCAGGATTTACCACTTCCTAAGCATGTTACCTTGGAGCTTAGGGGAGGGCATCATGGAACCTCTCCAAGACTTGGTGTCTCATCCCTAAAACAGAGATGCTGTGGTCCTCATCCACCTCCTGGGGATGTTGTAAGGAGGCAATGCCATAACAGACACATGGGCAGAACCCTCCGCATCCCCCAGGCACCAGCCCGGGAGGCTGTCAGGCTTAATGCCTTGCAGCTGGGCTGCCTGTCGCCCTGGCCTCCACCCGCCTCCCCCTTCCCATCACCTTCACTCCCTGCCTCCTTCCTCTCCTCTCCCTCGATTGCAGGATGAGGTAGTTACACTTTCCTTCCTTCCAAAGGCAGTTGCAAACTTTAAAGCCCCATTATTTTAAATTATTGAAGATGCTTACGTTTGAAGTTGAAGTTTAAGCCTGTCAGGAAATTTCACCTTCAAAGTCCCTGAGCTGGTTCAAAAATCCCTCACATGTAATGTTTCCTTGATGGGGTTTCTAAGGCCCTCGGAGCCTGTCTGAAGTGAAGTGGTCCACACTGGAGCCCTTCTGGAGGAAATGATGGAGCCCTCGAAACTGTCAGCATCGTCAGTTTGAACCAGGGCGTCACACACCCTCGTCTGAAACATCTGTGCGCTTTCTGAGGAGTCATTGTGAATGCTGAGCTCACAGTTAGCATCGTAAAGTCAAGAATGCAGAGGTTTCCTGCGAGAGCGAAGAACAGGCAGTGTGGCTTCCCGGGGCAGACACTGGGCACCCCACGGCCTTTCCGGGGCTCCGGGCCTCTGCCCTCCAGGCTCTGACAGCCTGGAATCCAGCCAACGCTGGGGGGCCGCAGCTAGGGAAGGCTGCCCAGAAATCCCATGACTCTTGGACAGCAGCAGAACACTTGCCTCGACAGAGGTTGGAAGGGAGTCATGATTAGTTTCCAAAACTTAGAAGAAAGGCATGTCAAGTGAACGCAGGTTGGTGGTTGCCAGGGGCTGTGAGAAGCGGGAGGGGAGAAGCCGCTTAATACAGAGCGGGTTTTCCTTTAGAAAGATGGAAATCTTTCTGAACTAGAGACGGGGGCCGAGTGCACAACACTGAATCTTCCCCATGCCACTAAGCTGCTCACTTGAAAATGGTTGCTTTTACATTGTGTAAATTTCACCCAATAAACTGTTTTAAAAGTCATTTCACAGTTCTCTGCCCTCTGACTTGCCAGGCTCATCAACCCTGGGTCAGGGTGGTAGAAGCGTCTGGCGTGCGATGCAGCAAGCAGAGCTTGAATCTGGCGCCTTCCAGACTGGGGTCCCCTTCCCACCTCTGCTCTGAAGTCGTTGGATGACCCAGGCGGGTGTCTACCAATGCTGCTTGGTCCAATGAGGCCACAGAATTATTTTTTAATAGTTCATAAGTTTTTCTGGTTTCTAAAGCCATGTAACATAAATATAGTATGTATAATACATAATAAAGACACTTAAAATCGTAATTTCACTATTTAAAGATGGCATTTTATATTTTGATATATAGCCTTCTATGCCTTTCACATTTATATGTTAAGGTGCTTTTGGATCTCCATACTTTTTTTTAACAAATCCCTCCTTTTTCGCCTCTTGTGGGTGAAGTCCTGCAGAAGCTTCCAGATGCCCCTTTCCCTTGCTCTTAAGATGTGCGCCCCCAGGTGGGTGTGAGGAATAGGAAAGATCTCTGCGTTGCCTGCCATTCAGCCTTGCTCTTTTAAATCTCTGCCTTTCCCACTCCTTCCTTTGTCTTCACAGTTTTGATTGAAACAATACCAGTGTTCAACCTCCTCAGAGGCATCTGTTTATTTTCTCTCCTTTGACTTTCAGAAAGCTTAGCGCATGACTCATTTGTATGTGGTGTGTGTGCGTGCGTGTGTGACTCATCCGTATGTGGTATGTGTGTGTGTGTGTGTTAAACAAAGCAGAGTAAAAAGGAAGTGAAGCCTGGAATAATTATCCGTACTTGATTCTCCCACAAATATTTCAGTAAGAAATAAATCTTGTTTCCCTTGACAGGAATTTGCATCTTTGCTCACAAAAGTGTGAATCTGTCCAGAACAACTTCCAGGACAGCTCGCAGCTCCGGGGGGGCAGGGGGCATGGATTGCAGACCTGCCGGGACCCAGGCCTCCTCCCGCGGTGCACGCAGAGTGGGCCAGCCCTGCCAGCAGATGCTGCAGAGGGACACTCTCCAGTCCCATCTCTCGATTCCTCTCTTCCAGCCCCTCCCTGTGGCTTGCCGCTGCCTCCTGGCCCACTTTGACCTGAGTAAGGCCATTCATGGGCCACAGTAACCAAAAGGCCAGCTGATGGGCACGGTCCCACCCAGTGAGAGACTAAGGTCCACTTCTCTCTGGGGCTGGATATCAGAATGCCTGAAACAAAGGGGTGGTGAACGGTGGAGCCTAGGCTTCGGGGGAGAGGTCCTGCGCTGGCCACGGGGAGCAGCGCTGGGGTGCGGGCTGCTTGTTCTCCGCACCTGATGAGGGAGGGGCTGCCAGGTAGAGGCGGTAGGAAACCCTCGCCAAGAATAAAGCCCTCTTCAAAGAGACCTAGAAGCTCCACCTGCCAAGCTCACGTGGACTGTCCCGTATCTGCCCTGGCGGTCTTCATCTGCCGTTCCCCATCACTTCTGAGTTTACTGAATAGGCTCAACGAGCAAGTAAGCATCCTCATTGTCTTCTGAGCACCCCCCCAAACCCCAGTGTTGCTTTTCCTTCTGCTTGGAATAAAAGCCCCACTCTCTGGTGTTGGAGAAGGCTCTTGAGAGTTCCCTGGACTGCAAGGAGATCTAACCAGTCCATCCTAAAGGAAATCAGTCCTGAATATTCATTGGAAGGACTGATGCTGAAGCTGAAGCTCCAATCCTTTGGCCACCTGATGCGAAGAGCTGACTCACTGGAAAAGACCCTGAGGCTGGGAAAGATTGAAGGTGGGAGGAGAAAGGGGAAGACAGGATGAGATGGTTGGATGGCATCACTGACTCAATGGACATGAGTTTGAGTAAACTCTGGGAGTTGGTGATGGACAGGGAGGCCTGGCATGCTGCAGTCCATGGGGTCGCAAAGAATCAGACACAACTGAGCCCCTGAACTGAACTGGACTGAACCGAGAGGCAGGGCTCATCTGACTTGCCCGCACTTGCCCCCACCGCCTCACCGTGGCGCTCCACCTGAGCTCCAGCTCTCAGAGAGACCAGCAGGGAGCAGCAGCTGAGCTCAGTGAGGTCCAGCCTGGTGTCAGCATGGCTTTAGTAAAGTTCTGCCAGAGCACACGACTGGGGCAGAGCCTGCAACAGAGGGGCTGCCTCTAAACCCCAGTCTGAGCCCCGGTCTTCACACTCCCCTGCACAGGACGAGCTCAGCTGGGGACATCTTCACGCCCCTCACCAGCAGCATCCCTCTCCGACTGGTAGAGCCACCCCTTCCAGAACCCGGGCTGGCCTTCAGGGTGCCTCTCAGCACCTCCAGGCCCAACAGTGAAGGTCAACATAAAATTACAGCCACCAAAGAAAAGACAACACGATCAAGGATTCAGACATTTCCTGGATGAGTGTATATATAGGTGGCTCCATTAGCTAAGGAAACCCACCCGCTGAGGTTCTAGCCACAGCTGCAGAAGTACTGAATGGGTCATTGGAGAAGGAAGTCACAGATATAGATTCATGGCCAGTTACATCACTGCAGGCTTTAGCGCCTGCGTGCATGCTAAGCCACTTCAGTCGTGTCCAACTCTGTGACCCCATGGACTTCAGCCTGCCAGCTCCTCCACCCATGGGATGCTCCAGGCAAGAACACTGGAGTGGGTTGCCATGCCCTCCTCCAGGGGATCTTCCAGACCCAGGGATCAAATTGTGTCTCCTGCCTTGGCAGGCAGTCTTTAGCACTAGCACCACCTGGAAACCCCGAGGGCTTTAGGAGTTTTGTACATTTTCTGTTTTCAGGTTGTGTGTGCGCCTTTTCAGAGGTGCTGACCATCTTCTTCTCTCTTCTCATTACCACTGTTATTTTACAGACAGGTTGTCACAGGTTAATTTTACAATTTGCTCTTTAGGGAACATGATATCCATTGGGACTGTGCCACCTGCTTTCCAAGAAGGTCGTAATGAAAGGCATCCTTTTTCTCCAACTGTTTCTTCATCCGTTGCTCTGCCTCAGCACCACAGGTAGTGTTTGCTCCCTAATCCTGCTGTATTCTATGCAGCATCCTCTTGCTCCCTGAGCAGTTAACCTCTATTCCTAGTCAGAATTCTTTGTTTCAGGGACAGACTTTATTTTCTTGAGCTCCAAAATCACTGCAGATGGTGACTGCAGCCTTGAAATTAAAAGACGCTTGCTCCTTGGAAGAAAAGCTACGACCAACCTAGACAGCATATTAAAAAACAGAGACATTACTTTGCCAACAAAGGTCCGTCCAGTCAAGGCTATGGTTTTTCCAGTGGTCATGTATGGATGTGAGAGTTGGACTGTGAAGAAAGCTGAGTGCCGAAGAATTGATGCTTTTGAACTGTGGTGTTGGAGAAGATTCTTGAGAGTCCATTGGACTGCAAGGAGATCCAACCAGTCCATCCTAAAGGAGATCAGTCCCGAATATTCATTCAAAGGACTGATGTTGAAGCTGAAACTCCAATACTTTGGCCACCTGATGTGAAGAGCTGACTCATTGGAAAAGACCCTGATGCTGGGAAAGATTGAAGATGTGAGGAGAAGAGGGTGACAGAGAATGAGATGATTGGATGGCATTACACACTCAATGGACATGAGTTTGAGTGAGCTCTGGGAGTTGTTGATGGACTGGGAAGCCTGTTGTGCTGCAGTCCACGAGGCTGCAAAGAGTCAGACACGACTGAGCGACTGAACTGAAGTGATATCAAGTGTTCCTTGATAACATAACTGGTGTGTTTCTGTCTCATGCCTAGATACTGAATGGCATAATTGGCATTATATGAGGGTCTTAGTCTAAAGGAGAACTTGAAAATGTATATAAAATTCCCCCAGTACAAAAATATACATGCCAAAAAATAGAAATAGAACAAATAAAATAAATTGCACGGGGAAAGGGAATCTACAGAGACAGTCTGGTGGGGCTGGGGGCACACATTAACCACATTAAATAAATGTAAACTGGCTTAACTTGTCCTTTAAAAGGGAAGATTTTGAGCAAAGATACAGCAAAACCCAACACTGTGTATACAAGAGGCACATTTAAACCAAAGAAATTCAGAAAAAGTAAAAATGAGGACAAAGATGTACCAAAGGCACAGAGGATTGCAATCTTGGCATCTGACAAGATAGAATTCAGGCAAACCCAAATCTAAAGAGACAGAGTAGCACCATTTATAAAACTAACGGACTTCCCTCGTGGTCCAGTGATCGAGAATCCACCTTACAATGCAGGAAACAGGGGTTTGATCCCTGGTCGGGGAGCTGAGGTCCCACCCGCTGCAGGGCAACTGAAGCAGCAGGTCACAACTGGAGAACTCGTGCGCCAGAACTTGGCTGCCGAAACTAAGACCAGACACAGCCAAATAAGTGCATAATGTTTTTTAAAAATGGAAAGCCTACAACTTGCCGTGAAGATATACAGGCACACTTGCTGGGGTCCAGCCCCGGCTGATCCAGGGTATTCGAAGCGGGGACGGCGTCGGCGAGGGTCAGGATACAATAGCTTCAATTAGATATTAATTAAAGATATAAACAGTAATAGAATAAGGATAGCTCAGTAGGAAAATTCAGTGGAGAAAAGAGACTGAGTAGCTTGGTTTACGCGGGAGACCAATAAAACTTCAAGACAAGAAGCTTGCACCACTTACATAGGCCGCAGGCGTCCTTCCGTTCTCCCGAAGGAGACACTGAGGCCTCCCCGGTCGGATCTTAGAAGCCCAGGCATAATTAGTAAGCATGGTGGGTTCCGCGCTCCAGATGGAGACTCAACCAGAGTGAGAGAGAGAGCGACATGGGGAGACCAGTCTTTTGAGAAACTGATCCCAATTCTTTATTTTCCAGAGTCTGTTTTTATACACTGAGATGTTATACAAAAGTCACGCGGGGACAGCAGTCCTGACTTTTATTAAAGTCAGGTGCTTCACACAAATGTATACAGAGGTCTTAGGGGTGTTACATCATCTTCTGGCCAGGGGGGCCTGCTGACAATTTACAACCCTCTCCTTGTGACAGTGGTCAGAACACTTTTTTCTCCAAGGGTGATTATTCTTAAAACAGACGCCACCCAAATAAAGTTACATTCCTATAGGGTGAGGGTATAGTGGGTTTTAGTTAAGGAAAGAATTTACTTAGCCTAAGGTCTAACGTGATTAATATCAAAGGTTAATACTTATTTCTTCTATATATTCATTAATGTGTGTAAGGGCAGGGGATATGGAGACTTAGCAACAAACATTGGCTCAACAAATGAAAAACCCTTCACCAATACAATTTCTAATCAGCCCATTATACTTATTCTAATAGTTTTCTAACTTTTCTAAGGAACCTGTTTTTAGAAGGTTTAAAGCATCTCATGCCTCTCACGGTTGGGAGGCTGTGAGCAATCACATGTGGCCGGACAAGCCTGTCAGGCAGGCTAGAGAACCTTCAGAGGAGTTTGTAGGTTAAAATACGCTTATCACGCCCAGGAATTATTATTAACTGGGGCTCTAAGTTAACTCCTTTTCTGAAAGAGGTGGTGGGGGACAGCCCCCTGTAAAGTCAGAGGTGTAGGTGAGAGCACAAAGTAGTAAAGTAGGCAGGCTCTGGTTATGGGGGTAGATGCTCGAGGAGTTCCAGGGGGACTCCTGAGGCTCGATCCCGCCTTTGCATATGTTGAGCCTCCTTCCTCATGACCTTTGCCACGGGCGGAGTGCCTCACGCTGGCCCCCAACACACACTTCCGTTTGTTATGCTTCACTTTTACTGCATCTCACTGACACTGAGTTTTTTGCAAATGAAAGTTCGTGGCAGCCAAGCCTCTGGTGCCGTTTTCCCTCAGCATTTGCTCGTTCTGAGTGTCTGTGTCACATCGTGGGGACTCCTGGCGAGCTTTTCATTGTTACTGTATTTGTTGTGATGGCATGTGACTTTTGATGTTGCTACGATGACTTGCTGAAGGCTCAAATGATGGTTGGCACTTTTAACAATAAAATATTTTAATTAAGGTATATGTGTATGTTTAGTCACAAACTGTGTCATGGCGAGCACATGGACTGTGGCCCGCCAGGCCCTCTGTTCATGGCATTCCCCAGACAAGAATGCTGGAATGGGTGGCCATTTCCTTCTCCGGGGGATCTTCCCGACCCAGGGATAGAACCCCCACACTGCAGGCGGATTCTTTTATGGCTGAGCCACTCTGTACGTTTTTGAGACATAAAGCTATTGCACACTGTGCTGCAATCATAATTTTACACACACTGAGCAACCAAAAAACGTGTATGATCCACTTTATTCTTGTATTTGTGCTGTGTGCTAAGTCGCTTCAGTCGTGTCTGACTCCGTGCAACCCTAGGAACTGTAGCCGGCCAGGCTCCTCAGTCCATGGGATTCTCCGGGCAAGAACACTGGACTGGGTTGCCATTCCCCTCTCCAGCAGATCTTCCCGACTCAGGGAGTGAACTGGCGTGTCTTACACCTAACCCGCGTTGGCGGGCGGGTTCTTTTAGCACCACCTGGCAAGCCCGTTGTTATATTTGCTTTAGTGCAATGGTCGGAGCCAAACCTGAAATATCTCCAAAGAATGCCCATACACACCAACTAAAATACAAACGTAATTAGATATGAGAAGAGATAAACAGAAATACATTTCTAGAAGAATTTAATCCACATGTCTCAACAAAGATAGGCCAAGTAGAAAAAAGTACAGATGTAGATGACCTAAACAACATAATCAATAAACAATAAGTAGATTTTATACTTATAGAACCCTAAACTCCAATATTGCAGAATATACATTTTTTCAAGTGTACATAGAATGTTACAAACAAAAAGTGCAATACATTTCAAAGAATAAAATTATAAAAATGGGCACTTTCTGACCGGTATCAGTAAAAATATAAATTAATAACAAAATCAAAAAATAAAAAGCCCCTTCCATCTAGAAAAAATTTAAATGCTATTTTAAAACTTATGGATCTAATAGAAAAAGCAAGAGAGTTCCAGAAAAGCATCTATTTCTGCTTTATGGACTCTGCCAAAGCCTTTGACTGTGTGGATCACAACAAACTGTGGAAAATTCTTCAAGAGAGGGGAATAACCAGACCACCTGACCTGCCTCTTGAGAAACCTATTTGCAGGTCAGGAAGCAACAGTTAGAACTGGACATGGAACAACAGACTGGTTCCAAATAGGAAAAGGAGTTCGTCAAGGCTGTATATTGTCACCCTACTTATTTAACTTATATGCAGAGTACATCATGAGAAACGCTGGGCTGGAAGAAGCACAAGCTGGAATCAAGATTGCTGGGAGAAATATCAATAACCTCAGATATGCAGATGACACCACCCTTATGGGAGAAAGTGAAGAGGAACTCAAAAGCCTCTTGATGAAAGTGAAAGTGGAGAGTGAAAAAGTTGGCTTAAAGCTCAACATTCAGAAAACGAAGATCATGGCATCTGGTCCCATCACTTCATGGGAAGTAGATGGGGAAACAGTGGAAACAGTGTCAGACTTTATTTTTTGGGGCTCCAAAGTCACTGCTGATGGTGACTGCAGCCATGAAATTAAAAGACACTTACTCCTTGGAAGGAAGGTTATGACCAACCTAGATAGCATATTGAAAAGCAGAGACATTACTCTGCCAACAAAGGTATGTCTAGTCAAGACTATGGTTTTTCCAGTGGTCATGTATGGATGTGAGAGTTGGACTGTGAAGAAGGCTGAGAGCCAAAGAATTGATGCTTTTGAACTGTGGTGTTGGAGAAGACTCTTGAGAGTCCCTTGGACTGCAAGGAGATCCAACCAGTCCATTCTAAAGGAGATCAGTCCTGGGTGTTCACTGGAAGGGCTGATGCTGAAGCTGAAACTCCAGTACTTTGGCCACCTCATGCGAAGAGATGACTCATTGGAAAAGACTCTGATGCTGGGAGGCATTGGGGGCAGGAGGAGAAGGGGACGACAGAGGATGAGATGGCTGGATGGCATCACTGACTCGATGCACATGAGTTTGAGTGAACTCCAGGAGTTGGTGATGGACAGGGAAGCCTGGCTGCTGCGATTCATGGGGTCCCAGAGTCGGACATGACTGAGCAACTGAACTGAACTGAACTGGATCTAATAGAAAACACCGACCACATTGTAGGTTTTCTGGAGAATAATAATGAAAACTTGACATGTGTGAATTTATGGTATATAGCTAAAACAATTTTCAACAAAAAAATTCATAGTATTAAATATATATAGGGCGTGTGTATATATTTATATGAGTAAATGGTGCACTGAGATGACCCTGAGGGATGGGATGGGGAGGGAGGTGGGAGGGGGGGTTCAGGATAGGGAACACATGTACACCCATGGCTGATTCATGTGAACGTATGGCAAAAACCACTACAATATTGTAAAGTAATTAGCCTCCAATTAAAATAAATTAATTAATTAAAAAAGAGTAAATGAAGACCCAATTAAAAAACTTAGAAAGAGAAAAAGAAGGATAAAATAATCCAAAAAAGGCAGAAGACAGAAATTAATGATGATAAAGGCAAAAATTAACAAGCTGGGGTGGGGGAAGCAGTGAACTAATGAATATACCTGAAAATTCAACAAAATAGACAACTCACTAGCAATTTGAATTAATAAAAAATGAGAGACACAGAGCAAAAAATTTCAATTCCATCCAAATATATTTGAAAACCCAGATGACATTTTCTGGAAAAAAAATATATATACCAGCAATGACCCTGATAGAGCCAGAAGCTTAACCAAGCCAGTTATGATAGAAGAAATAGAAACAGCGTTTCCCTCAAAAACACTACAAAAAGATGGTTTCTCAGAAAACTTCTATCAAATATTTAAAGACTAGAAAATCCCACTGCTAAATAAGCTATTCTAGATCCGCAAAAGAGAAGAAAACTCCCAAAGTCTTTACATTAAGCTAGTGCAGTATTGGAGAAGGAAATGGCAGCCCACTCCAGTGTTCTTGCCTGGAGAATCCCAGGGACGGGGGAGCCTGGTGGGCTGCCGTCTATGAAGTCGCACAGAGTTGGACACGACTGAAGCGGCTTAACAGCAGCAGCAGCAGCACTGTAGCATTAATTCCCAAATCTGATAAAGAATACATGAAAAAAGCAAATTGTAAAACAATCTCTTTTGTGAGTATCAATGCAAATGTCCTGAACATGATGTTTGCAAAGAGAAATCTAAGATCAATCTGAGAGCCCTTGGTTGGACACTTGGATCAAACCAGTCAATCCTAAGGAAAATCAACCCTGAATACTCATTGGAAGGACTGATGCTGAAGCTGAAGCTCTAATACTTTGGCCACCTGATGCAAAGAGCCAACTCATTGGAAAAGACCTTGATGCTGGGAAAGATTGAAGGCAGGAGGGAAAAGGGACAACAGAGGATGAGGTGGTTGGATGGCATCACCAACTCAGTGGACCTGAATTTGAGCAAGTTCTGGGAGATAGTGAAGGACAGGGAAGGCTGGTGTGCCTCAATCCATGGGGTCACAAAGAGTCAGATGTGGCTGAGCAACTGAACAACAATAACAAATTTGTCTTGAATTTAAACTGAAAATAACAAGCACGTGATTCATTTTATCTTTTTATTGTTGCTCAGTCGTGTATGACTCTTAAAAAAAAAAAAATTACTAGCTCTGTTTGCTGAAAATCCCTAGACACAAAGACCGCCCAGGAGCCCTGAATACTGCAATGCTCCGTACCATTTCCCACTAAATGAAAGCAGGGTTACTCAGAGAAGTGGCTGATTCTGGGTCTGGAGCCAGGAAATGTATAGGATGAACCTGAAACGCCTTCTCATAGCCAGAAGGAAGGAAGCACCAACCACTGGAAAGAAAGTGAAAGTGTTAGTTGCTCAGTCGTGTCTGACTCTTTTCGACCCCATGGACTGTAGCCCACCAGGCTCCTCTGTCCGTGGAATTCTCTAGGCAAGAATACTGGAGTGGGTAGCCATTCCCTTCTCCAGGGGATCTTCCCGACCCAGGGTTTGAACTTGGGTCTCCTGAACTACAGGCATATTCTTTACCATCTGAGCCACCAAGGAAGCCCCACCCTAGACCACTGGGGTGGGGTCCACAGCAGTCAGGAGAGGTCCTCCCTGTCCAAAGATGAGACAGTTAGAGAATCAACAAAGGAAAGCTGCAATGATTGGAATCCACCAAGAGTATTTGAATCTCTGAGTTTACAAAGACACTTTTAAAAACACTTATTGGGAGCTGGGATTTTCTGAGCAGATACTACCTATTCTCCTTGTTTGGCCCTGTAGTAAACCTATCTCTGCTCCAAAAAAAAAAAAGAAAGAAAAATTTAAAAATAAAATCACTCATTGCTCACCTTTGCAGGATGCCAATAGATCAAGGCATTACTTTGCAAACTAAAAAAAAAAAGAGAGAGAGAGAGAAAGCATCAAGTGTTTATCCTACTTTTCCTGTACAGACTTCCACAGTAGAGCTGAAAGGAAGCTTCTCTTTCTGGAGATACTCCTGCTAATTAACTAAAAGGATGATAGAGATACGATCATTTTACCATGAAACAGCATGTCATAAGAATGAAATAACACACGATCATCCACACCCGCTACCATCATAGAGAGACAAGCAGATAGTGTGGGCCCATGATGGAAAAAGGCGCGCTCATCTACAGAGTATTTCTGCCAGACGCTCACATCTGAAGCCCGACAGTCGGTCTGTATCCTTCAGTGCCACACCTAGTTGTTACTGGTCACTGGCCATGTTGGACTCAGACAGAAGGGCGATCTTTTATTTTCCTCCTTCTTCTTCCCTTTCTGGTTTGAGAGAGTTTAGAATATTGTTAAGATCCTGGATGCAGTGCAGCCACAGTTGAAAGAAATAAGTTGCACGCTTGGATTTCAGAGTGCAGTAACTCAGGAGACAGAGATCCCTTTGAAGCCTTTTACAGAAGAAAATGACTTCCCTAAAGGCTACAGCTAGTTAGCTGCAGACCCAAGAGTCAAACCAGAAAGCTTTTGATATTCAAATACTGGAGCTTGCCCCATAGCTTCAGTTTCCTCAATAACGAGGGGTGCTTAGGATTTTTAAGCTCACCATAAATACCATAATCTCAAGTGTTCTTTTCATTGCAATGGGAACAATCATGAAATCAAAAAGAACATATCTTCAAAAAATGTTTGTGAATTTGCATTTTATTTATAGATATTTTTAATCCCGTGTCTCTCACGGATAAGCCATGTTTGTCTTGAAAAGCCTGGCTTTGTAGGAGAAACAAACAAAACAAAACAAAATCTTTGAAACATGTGTGTTGCCCTTAAAAACAAACAGAATCACTGCTGCTGCAGTCATGGAAACTCTGAATGTCTTCACCGACGCATAATTCAAACACATCTGAATACGCTTTATTTCAAGATTTCCCCCAAAGTTGTCTCCTACTGACTGATATCTTCAACATGTCCATTTGTTTGAGTCTTAGCAATTGGCTCTCAGTATTATATAAGAATGGGAGGAGGAAGATTGGAGGTGAATTCATGAGTTTTCTGCACTCTTCCATGTCTCCCTATTTTCGGGGAATTTCTTTAAGTGGTGTATGTGTTGACAAACTGCTTGCCTTTTTTTCTTTTTACTTAGCATGATTTTGCCTTTTTTTCTTTTTACTTAGCATGATCTGACCTATGAGAATCAGGACAGTCATGAAGAACAAGACAAGCTTCTCAACTTTCCAGAAGTGTCCATCTTTCACAATGTTTTTTCAGAGTGGTGGAATCTAAAGGCAGTCTGATGGGGTTGGTTCCTAGGAATCCACTGTCCCCTTCCCCAGTACCCTGCTCCCGTAAGGATCCTAAGGACCCCGTCCTTGCTCAGCACCAAAGCTGACTGGAACTGTGGTGTTGGAGAAGACTCTTGAGAGCCCCTTGGACTGCAAGGAGATCAAACCAGCGATCCTAAAGGAAATCAACCATGAATATTCATTGGAAGGACTGATGCTGAAGCTCCAATACTTTGGCCACGTGATGGGAAGAGCCGACTCATTGGAAAAGACCCAGATGCTGGGAAGAATTGAAGGCAGGAGGGGAATGGGGCAACAGAAGATGAGATGGTTGGATGGCCTCACTGACTCAGTGGACACGAGTTTGAGGAAGCTCTGGGAGATAGTGAAGGACAGGGAAGCCTGGAGGGCTGCAGTCTGCGGGGTCACAAAGAATCGGACACGACTGAGTGGCTGAACAGCAACAATAGGGTAAGCAAAGCAAAAGCGTTCTGCTCCTTCCTTAGATTCACAGCCGCGAGCTGACTGCAGAAGTGCGGAGGTCAGCCCAGACGTCACCACGCCAGAAACTGCAGTGCGGGGGGACACGCAGGTGACAGCTCAATCTGGATTGCCAGACTCCTCCGGGAAAGTGGAGCTAGCCCGGGACTCCCCTGGTGGTCCAGCAGTTAAGCATCCTCCTTGCAATGCAGGGGACTCGGGTTCCATCCCTGACTGGGGAACCAAGATCCCACATGCTGTGGAGCAGCTAAGCTTCTACAACGCAACCACTGAGCCCAGGTACCGTACCAGAGACTCATGCGTCACCACAAAAGACCCCTCGTGACGCAGTGAGGATCCCTCATGCCGCGACTGAGACCCGACACAGCCAAATAAATTGATATTTCTAAAAGTGGAGCGGCCCAGGATACTCTTCTTTTCAACTTTGTCATTTAAACTGTTTTAGTTTGCTTCTCTGTCTTAATTTGTACAGGAAAGAAAGTTCACTGGGCCTTTATGTGATAATCACATTGTGAGTGAGCCCCCAGGAACAGGGAACGGACAGCACCCAGCACCAAGTGGGCAGCCACAGAAAGAGTAGACGTCAGTCTCAACGCGGTAATTTCTTTTAAACGAATCCTCAAGGTGAGTTCCATCCCTCACACGTTTCCTTTTACTCCTGAAAACTAAAATGTGCTATTTTTTCCCTACTTCTTTGAAGGCTTCTCACATTTGAATTCAAATAGTTTCAAGATCATTGCCGATGCACCGAGTTCTAAACGTTGGCTAAGATGAATCATTCCGCAAACATTAGCTTCAAGGTGAGATGGACCAGGAAATTCTATTTCAACACGCACTGAAACGTTGGGAAAAGTTGGTCCTCAGAACTCAGGCTGTCAAGGGCTGTCTGAGGCAAATCTTTCAATGATGAAAAGACGCCTTGCTTTTCTTCTCAATAACATCCAGCAGCTGAGTGCATCTCATTCAGACTCCCCAGAAAATTGAAGAAAATCCACATTTCAGGGAGATCAAGCAGAGAAAATTTTAATCTCAAAGGGGAGATTTGCTGAAGTTCTCAGGCAAGGAAAACTGGGTAGTTCAAAAGCATCTCTGAACTATTCAGAAGCTCATGTGTTTGTGTTCAGTCGACCCCACAGACTGTAGTCTGCCAGGCTCCTCTGCCCATGGGATTCTCCAGGCAAGAATACTGAAGCGGGTTGCCATTTCCTCCTCCAGGGGATCTTCCCAGACCAGGGATTGAACCCATGTCTCCTGCACTGCAGGCAGATTTTTTATCGCCGAGCCACCTGGGGAGCCCCATTCAGAAGTTAATTTTCCCTAAAAGGAGCCTGAGGAAACTGCCCTGCCTGTGGGGGTGGACACGACATTTTCCCTGCCCTGGTCACCTGCATCTCGGTCTCCCCGGGCCTCTCCCCCACCCCTGTAAGGAGAGCGTCTTGGTCAGGCTGTCCTCCCACGGGAGCTCGTAGAGGTGTGTGTGACTGAGGCCTGAGGTGGCTGGACACCCTCCTCAAGTGTGAGAAACAGCATCTACGCCTGGGTGGCCACGAACCCGTCCACCGTGCTGTGTGGACGCTAAGTGCTGCACCTGCCCCGGGTCTCTCGTGGCGGGCGCCGTCCCCTTGGTCTTTGACAGCAGGTCCCACTTCTCAGATGCACGCGTGTCAACCCAAAGGAAGGCGGCCTGCGAGGCAGGTGCTCCGGCCCCTCCCACAGGCGGAAGTGCGTCCTGAAAAGTCCCACCTGGCTGAGCCCGACTCTCCCGAGAAATGGGGCTTTGCTCAGCCCTGTGGTGGATACGGCACACAAGCTGCCTCGGAGGACCGCACCCACCACCCCGCTCCCCTCGGAGGCTCGGCTCCCTGGGGACCCCGGGAGCCATGTCATCTGATGTCTCACAGGGCTGCACGTCAGCACAGGTCAGCGTTCTGCAGACGGAAGATTTTCAAAGGCCCTGACGTGGGGAGGGCCAGCTGCAGACAATTTAGCCCATCAGTCAAACCCGGGCCTGGATCACATCCACTTATATCCAAACATGACTGTTACACGTCCAGATGACCGTTGTCAGGACAAAAGAAAGGGCACAGGGAGCAGATTCCTGAAGCCCTGTGCTGTCGGGCGTGACACCTCTGTGCCATGTGTGAGGATGCCCAGTGGATGGGCTCCACCAGAGGGCGGTGCACAGGCCCACCCTCTGATTAGACCCAGGCACTGAAGCTCAGGAAAGTAAGAGGGCCCGTGAGGCTGCTAGATCCCACTAGAGTCGAGGCTGGGATGAAATCAGGACCTTTCCTACTGCGTCATCTAGGACACTGTGTCTCCACCACCTCTAAGGACTATTTGCTTCTGGTCATTGAGACCAGCAAGGAGACCAAGCCAGTCAATCCTAAGGGAAATCTACCCTGAATATTCGTTGGAAGGACTGATGCTGAAGCTCCAATACTTGGGCCACTTGATGTGAATAGACAACTCATTGGAAAAGACCCTGATGCCGGGAAAAATTGAAGGCAGGAGGAGAAGGGGCGACAGAGGATAAGATGGTTGGATGGCATCACTGACTCGGCGGACATGAGTTTGAGCAAGCTCCGGGAGATGGTGAAGGACAGGGAAGCCTGATGTGCTGTGGTCCATGGGGTCGTGAAGAGTCGGACACGACTGAGCGACTGAACAACGACAACCAAGATCAGCCAACAGTATCCAGTGTTTCAAGTTAGCTGCACACTTGGTCCTGTCTTGCCACGGAACACCACTGGCCTCGAGGTCCTGGTACCTGCTTCCAGGAAGATCTAAACAGTTACAGACCTTCTTGAGGACCGGACTGCTGTTGCCCCTTCTCTGGCTCTGTCCACGAGGATAGTGGCCAGTACGGGGCCCTCAGCCGCGGTCCTTGGGGGGTCACCTTACAAGGGAGCAATGCAAGATGGGGAAACATAAAGAGGAAATACCAGCTCCTTTGGGCTCCTGTGATCGTTTGACCGTTCCTCTGACACATCTGAGGTCTGTGTGAAGGAGGGGAAGGTTGCGAACATGTGAAGAATATGAGTCCAGAACACTATGCTCGGCCTCCGTCGGGAGCAGAGGTCCCCGCCTCGGCGGCCCCCGCGTGGGGGCCGGCCGTGGGCGCAGCTCCCAGGACAGCAGCTCACCTGCAGGCCCCAGCACAGTAAGGACAAATGTAGACACGCAGGAACAAGCCAGCGGGGGAGGCTCAGAACTGGGATGTTGTCTGTGCAAAAGGGCAGCAGGGACTCCATGCACATGGCTGGAAGGTTCTGTGAGCCGCTGGCCTGGCCCCCTGTTCAAGCCGGCCAGGGTCGGATGGCGTTCCCTTTCTACCTCCTTCTGGTTTTTCCAGGAAAACGGGTTAAGGAGCCCCAAGGAAGCATTTGGGAGACAGAAACTCCCCTCTGAGATGAAGACTCGAAAAAAACCTTTATAGAGACCCACCTCAAGCACCCAGTAAGATGTACTTCAATTAAAGTAACCCTGGTTGTCCTACTCCACATCACACAAAGCGAGAACCTCATAAAGAACCTTCTGCAACTTCTAACCCACGTTCAGTGCCCCCCACCCCCTTCCTGGGACATCTGTTTGTTAAAGCGGATTGCATTCAGCTGATGTATTCACCAGATGAGTAGGACGTGCCCCTCGGCTTAAAACTGTTGAGTGTGTGCTGCTGGGGGGCGGTGGGGCGGGGGGCGGTGGGGGGACACAGATGTCAAGCAAACCTTCTTAGCACACAGAACCTCTGACGCACAAGCATCGGCTGATGTTAATTCAGGCCGGCATCTCTCCCCATGAGTCACCGGTGGGTGGACGCGAGAGCCGCCTGCTGACCTCTGGAGCCATTTGGGCCCTTCAGAGTGTGAAATTTCAATTTCTACATCAGAGTTTTGCATGTCAGGCCCGAAAAAATGCTTCATATGAGAGCAACGTTGATGCTTGCCAGGCCGGCGTCCCGGCTGGGGAGAGCAGGCGAGAAGAAAGGGGAATAATTCCTACCAGGCACACATCAAGTCTGCAACCGTGTTTAGTAAACACGGCATCCTCCCAGGGGCCCCAAGTCCAGAAGGACCCAGCTCCCCAGGCCTCTATGAGATCCGTAGGCTGCGTCCGAGTCTGGGGGTTCCACTAGACTTCAACCCAGGGTACCCTGTTCTGCCCTGTCTGCACCCAGACATGAGATGGCCCCGGTCCAAGGCAGAGCAGAGCCCAGGAAAGCTGAGCTGGCCCTCCCGGCCCACAGGGAGGCAGGGGCTTGCTGGAGGCTTCGCCTGAGACCCCAGCCCCACAGGCGCCCAAAAACCACATCTCCCTGCAGGCCACATCCGCTGATTCACAAGACCCCCTTCCTGCTGGGAACTCCACGGTGCAAACTCTGACGGCCTCGGGGTCCCCTGTGTGTCCCAGGAGTCCAGGGGCCTCCTTGCCTCCTGAACGCTCCCAGTCTTCTCTGAGCAGGCAGAGAGGGCCCAGGCATGACTGGTCTACTCCCCAGGGAGCGCTTTTTAAGCAGTCTAGCCTGGCCATGCTGGTGGGTTCCCCGCATGGGAGTGCAGATGTCTGTAAGCAGGGTGTGACAGGGCAAAGGGACTTGCCTGAAGAGTACGGAGGAAGTAAATTCCTCGGGACTCAGCATCCAGGTGGACAGAGTGAACGAGGGAGGAGGAAGGCCTGGGGTCACTCTAGACGTCGGCCTCCAGCACGCGGGCCACGACGGCCTCAGCTGCAGAAGAGAAAGGCCGGCGGGTGTCTGTGGTGGTCGAGGTGGCCCTCCGGGAGCCCCGGAGCCTCCGTGATGGCCAGCCTCCTAACGGCTGGGGGACTGGTCAGAGCAGAAGGTCCGAGCTGAGATGCGTCAGCCATCGGGGTAGAAAGGTTCTGCTGGGCTTTTTACAGAGTCTTATTACATGAGGTGTCGGGACAGAGAGACGCAGATCTGCATTTGCCTCGAGTGTCTTTACTGCTGCCTGAGAGGCGACAATTCAGTGCACATGCGGCTAAGGAGACACAGTAAAGGGTGACGATGTGGGACAAGCCACGTTCCTGGGCTCACGGTCCCCGAACAAGAGTGACAGCCTGAGGGCGCACGATGACTCCCCGGGGTTAAGGGGGAATATTGGATTTCTGAAGCAAGAAATGAAGTTTTACCAATATCTAAAAGTCAGATGGGCTGGTATGTGTGTAAAACGACTAAAGTGGGTGCTGGTCAGGGCTCGCCGTCACAACAGCGCAAAAGAGAGAAACAGCTGGTTTGAAAAGCAAGGCCCGGGCGGGGGCCACTGCGCTGGCCGCGGTCCCGAGCCCCAGGGAAAGCCCCCCGGCCGCTCCCCTGAGACGCTCGAGAAAACGGGTCTGCGTGAGAGCCGCTCCACCCAGCCTGGGGCCAGAGCTTCCACGGCTCCTCAACACACCCTCACCACACGCCACACACCACACACACAGCACACAGCACACACACACACCACACACACACCATACACAAAACACCATACACACCACACACACACCACACACACACACCACACACACCATACATCCCACATACAGCACACACACACCACACACACACACACTATACACACAGCACACACAAAACACCACACACACATCATACACAAAACACACACAGCACACACACCATACACCCCACATACAGCACACACACACCACACACAAAACACCACACACACACACACACTATACACACAGCACACACAAAACACCACACACACATCATACACAAAACACACACAGCACACACAAAACACCACACACACAAAACACCACACACACACCACACACAAAACACCACACACACACACTATACACACAGCACACACAAAACACCACACACACACACACATCATACACAAAACACACGCAGCACACACCACACACAAAACACCACACACACACACACACACCATACACAAAACACATACAGCACACACCACACACAAAACACCACACACACACACACCATACACAAAACACATACAGCACACACCACACACAAAACACCACACACACACACCACACACACACCATACACAAAACACATACAGCACACAGCACACAAAAAAGCCACACACACCACACAAACACACAGCACACACACAGCACACGGCACACGCAAAACACGACACACACACCACACACAAAACACCACACATACCACACACCACACATACAGCACACACACACTACACACACAACACATACAGCACACAGCACACACAAAATACCACATATACACACCACACACACACCATACACAAAACACATACAGCACACACCACACACAAAACACACCACACACAAAACACACCACACACATACCATACACACATACACAAAACACCACACACACACAAAAAAAAACACACACACACCACACACACACACACACACTATACACACAGCACACATCATACACAAAACACACACAGCACACAGCACACACAAAACGCCACACACACAAAACACCACACACACACCACACACAAAACACCACACACACACACTATACACACAGCACACACAAAACACCACACACACCACACACATACCACACACACACCATACACAAAACACATACAGCACACACCACACACAAAACACCACACACACAGCACACACACAAACACATACAGCACAGAGCACACAAAAAAACACACATGCCACACAAACACACACCACACACACCACACACACCACACACAAAACACCACACACACACACCACACACACAACACATACAGCACACAGCACACACAAAACACCACACACACACACACCCACACACACACACACACACACAACACAAAACACATACAGCACACAGCACACACAAAACACCACACACACCATACACAAAACACATATAGCACACAGCACACAAAAAAGCCACACACACCACACAAACACACAGCACACACACAGCACACGGCACATGCAAAACACCACACACACCACACACCACACATACAGCACACACACAACACACACACAACACATACAGCACACAGCACACACAAAATACCACATATACACACCACACACACACCATACACACATACACAAAACACCACACACACACACAAAAAACACACACACACCACACACAAAACACACCACATGAAACACACCACATACACAAAATACCACACACACACCACACACAAAACACACCACCCAAAACACAGCACACACAAAACACCACACTCACACACACAAAAAAACACACAAAAAAACACACACACACACCACACACAAAACACACCACACAAACACATACACTCACTGCACACCACACACACACACCACACAGAAAACACACCACACACTAAACACACCACATACAAAACACACCACACACAAAACAGATAAAGCACACACCACACACAAAACACACCACACGAAACACAGCACACACACCACACACAAAACACATCATACACACACACCCCACATACACCACACACAAAACACCACATACACACCACACACAAAACACACACCATGCAAAACACACCACACAAAAAACACATCACACACAAAACACCATACACATACACACACCATACACAGATACACTCACTGCACACCACACACACATACACTCACACCACACACAAAACACCACACACACACACAAACCCCACATACAGCACACACAACACACATAAACAACACACACAAAACACACCATAGAAAACATACCACACACACACACCCCACACAAAACACACACCATACAAAACACACCATGCACAAAACACACCATGCACAAAACACACCATGCACAAAACACATCACAAACAAAACACACCACACAGACACAGACACTCACTGCACACAACACACACACAACACACAAAAAGCGCACCACACACACACAACACACACACACAAAACACACCACACAGAAAACACACCACACACTAAACACACCACACACAAAACCGTACACACACACACACACCACAGACCATGCACAAAACACATCACAAACAAAACACACCACACAGACACATACACTCACTGCACACAACACACAAAAAGCGCACCACACAAACACACACACACAACACACACCACACAGAAAACACACCACACACTAAACACACCACATACAAAACACACCACACACAAAACCATACACACACACACACACACCACAGACCAGATATATTCACTCTTACACACATACACATCACCCACACACACACCCCACCACACATGCACACACACACACACACACACCTGGTCAGGGAATGAAGAACCAGTCTAGGTGTGTGGGCTTCAGTAACAACTCAGGTGTAAAGCAAAGGCTTCTACCTAAGGTCCCACGTGAGAAGGTGGCCTTTGGCCACATAAAGTGGGTGCCCTCTAGTCTGGAGATGGTGTCCCAAAGAGCTAGACCACGGGCCCTGCCCGCTGTGAGGGCGCACACCAGCCAGTCCGTGTCTGGAAGGGCTCGGCCCACCCCTCTCCGGCATCCTCTGAGGTCCAGCTCGACCCCTTCCCAGAAAGCCGTCCCTGGTCAGCTGGCAGCTCCCACCCCAGCACCCCGGGTTCCTCAGGATGGCCCTGACGTCTGCACCGCTGTCCCGGAAGGCCCACCCCTACCCGTGGTTTAGGGCGGGGCCTCGGCCGCAGCGAAGCCCACCCCCAGCCCAGGGATGCCAGCCGGCTGGTCCAGGCTCCACACCTCCGCCCGTACGGTGCGGAGCCCCCGCCTGGTACAAGAGCTGAGCTCAGGCCCGACGATACGTCCCAAACCAAAAACAGCAGCCGTCTCAGTCCTGTGGACACTGTCAATCTCACCCAGCCCGGGCAGTGAGAAGTCACCTACACAGGAAACTGGGCCCAGGACCCTTCCTAAGCCGCCGACTGACCCCAGCCTGGCCTCCAGCGCGCGGCAGCGGCAGAGAGGAGGCGGGGCTCCAGCCAGCCTTTCCGCCTTTTCCCAAGCCGCCGCCGGCCCGGCCCCGGGTTCTGCTGCGCCTCCCTCACGCCTGCCTCTGAGCCCTGTTCCCCATCGGCTCTGATCAGATCCAGGAGCCTTTCCCCAGCTGCAGGAAGAGGTCTGGACCCACCTGAGATAGCAAGGCCTTCCTCTGGGCCAGGACCCACGTTTGATCAGTTAACTTGGGGGTGGGATGGGGAATGAGGGCAGCACCGGCCGGGGCCCAGGACACACCCCGCTCCAGCCGCAGCATCAGGATGCAGTGTCTCCCGGAGCCCACCCGCTCTGCGTGTCTGGGTGCCGCCATCGCCTCTTCCCAGCAGCTCTACCAGGCAGGAATTACAGCCACCACTTTGCATCCCCAGGAACTCACAGCCTCACCCCATCTCTCCTTGGGGGATCCTGTTCAAACCCGGGTCTGTCTGGCTTTAAGTTACCTTCTCAAGCACAGAGACCTGCTGACGTCGTGTACTTCAATTCAACCAATTTGCATGCCAGGCTGGTGCAGAGATGTCGAGGGAGCGGGAATGGGCAGCCTGACTAACCCCAAGGCCCAGGTGGGGGCAGCAGTAAGGCACATCGCCCCCGGTCCCGTCAAGGGCTCCTTACCGCAGAGTCCGGCAGAGCACGAGGTCCCGTCGAATCAGCCCCAGGCGGCCTGTCAGCCGCTATTTCGCACTCTGGGATCTCACGGTGGAAGGGAGCCCCGACCTCAGCTACAAAGGATCAGGTCAGAATCAGTTCCGTCTTGAGTTCGTGCTGTTTGCAGAAGGCTCATAGCATCTGCCTAACAAACACATCCCATGAGCATCTCCTCTGCAAAACCTTCCCCAGCACTAACCTCCAAGGGGCAGAACCCATATGCACCAGGAGCTAGTTTCTGACAGATTAAAAGATGAGCTTATTTCTTTAAGCAATAAAATCGATATTGCCTGCTTCCCTGTGAAATAGCAAGGATATATTTTTATTTTTTTTTAATGAATTAGGAGCATAAAAGAGTAAGGAATACATTATTTAAAGAAGAACAGTGAACACGTTTTCAAATTATGAAATGCCAGGTTCCTTCAGGCTGTCACCTGATGGGACCTATGCCACTTGGCAAGACGAGACTAGCTTCCTGGGGAGGAGTGATTGTTTTTAAGACACAGGAGTAGTGTCTGGGTTGCATTCCAACAGACTTCCCAAACTGAGGTCTTTAGAAAAGCAGAGGTTTATAATGATGCTAAGGGGAAAAAAGATACTCTGGCCCTGCCGATTGAGAAATCTTGTTTGACCCAAAGTTGAACACTCTTCTTTTCACTGCAGGACTTATCAGAGGCTTTAGTATGCTAACAAGCACAGTAAAGCTCCAGGATGGAAATAGGATAGAGTGTTTTCAGACTTATTTGATCCCCAGGATCCTTTGGGTGTGATGGTGGTGGTGGTGGTGGATCCCATAAGACCATTCATTCAACAGAACCAAGTTTAGGAATTTGCACAATTCTGCCTTCTGCTACAGACAGTTCCAGAGAGTATCCAAACAAAGCTGTCTCCCAGGATCAGTGGGTGCGCTCTTCCCAAGTTTGCTAGAAGATTCCAACTCCTGTCTCTTCCTGGACCTCGCCTGGAGCTGGCCCTGCAGTTTCCCTGGAAAGAACAACTCCGTCTCTTAAACCACGGTCAGATTTCGGCACAGTTCCATCTGTCTGCTGCAACCACATGAGTTCTGCTCATCTGTTTATTTAGAGGTAGTGATTATTTCCTTCCCTCATCATCCACCACGGAGAAGGGCGACCAACATGGCCTTCACCAACAGCCCAGACTCCCTGCTTCAACCTCGCTGCTCACTCTGCGGGATTTGGGTGCATGTTTGCAGGTTTGGGGTGTAAGGGCGCCCCACCCTGCTGCCTCTCTTAGGGCTTATGGCTGCACCTGCTCAGGGCCTCCAAGTGGACCGTAAAATCTGGGACCTTAAGACATACATTAGGATGCTTTGCTCTGTCTGTGGCTCTTCTACTAAAAAGAAGAAAACAATTCAAGGCCATCCTGCCATGAATTACTTGTGTGGCCAATAATGAGCTGCTTAAATTCTCTGACTCTCCCTACCCTCCTCCCAACAGTGACTTCTATAAACCCAATGTAAAATCCCACAACTTCACAACTTCTTGAGCACAAAGGATAGATCATACTAAGAATAAATTTGATACAATTGGCTATATCTCTATTCTTTAACAGCTTTCAGACAGATTTTCCACTGCCAGGACATCTGTCATCTACAGAGTGGTTCCTAAGACCCGGACCCCAGGCCTAAACACTTGAAATCCTTCCTGAATGCCCCCAACAGCTCTACCAGGCCGGCCATGTCAGCCTCAGAGCATTCATCTCAATGCAGCCGTTCCCCCAAGGCACTGTGTGAATTGCATCCTGCCGACTCGTATGGAACAGAATTGCAGGGCTGTGTTGGGCACACTGGGCTGCGTCACCTCATCTCCACACCCCCCCCCCCAGAACCCAGATGCCAGGGGTCCTCAGACTGAAATTTGCAAAGGGTCACACAGTTGTGAGGGGACAATAAGGGACACAGAGCTGCACCGTGCCGGAGGCCAGAAAGGTGTTAGGATCTGCAGACATTTAAAAACTGCACAATTGAAATCATCTGCAATGAGTGTGTTTTAAATAAGTCATGTAGTCACTGAAAATTTTTTTCCTAAATGCAAAACAGATTCCGGTATCTTGTGTGTCACTGGTCCGAGAGCCTGCGTGCAGAACTGTTCGCGAGGTCCAAGTGGGCCTTCGAGTCGGTGTCCCCCATCCCCTGGGATCGGAACTCCCTCCCCCTTCTCGGCCCCAGGAGCTGTTTCCAGAAGAGCTTGGACGGCAGAGCCCAGTGCTGGCCACGTCTGCTCACTCAGCTGGATAACTGAATGGAAACTGATTAACTACTTCTTCAGAACTTAGGCACGACGTATATTCAATGGGGGAATTTCATATTTAGAGCCTTCTTAGTACGGTAATGTCACGCCATCACATTCTCACGAGATGGAGTCAGAGCGGGGCCAAGCTTTCCATTAGTGTGGAATCCCGGAGTCCGGGTTTCGGAGCTGGGAGGGGTGTCAGCGTTCACTTCTCAGATGGGTCCCTTTACAGATGGCGAGACAGCAGTTACGTGGAGGGTTCATCTCATCTATGGCCACCGGGGCTGGTTCCAGTCTCGGGTGGTGGCTCCCGGCATTCAGACCTCAGACCCAGTTCCTAATGTCCGGAGGTCACATAAACATGGTCTTCGGGCCACAAAACAATGTTTAAAAGTGCCTCCAGTGTGTCTTCTGTTGCTTCACAAAAGCAGAGTGTTTACGGAAAATCACCTCCTCAAAAACTTTTATTTTTTTATCCATCCTCATCTGTTTGTGGAAAAACATAGCTCGGTGGTAAACAACAGACTAAAAGCTCCGGAGCAAACCAGAGTTCTTTGTTTGGGTTTCTTTTGCTGTATACAGAGGATTTACATTCTTGCCACCCTTGTTTACTGTGCAGCTTAACACTTTATCCCCAGCTGCAAGGCTCTGAGCTAAAGATAACTATCGTTTCATGCTGGGCGTAGAGCAGATGTGAGAAACTTTCTCTGTCAAGTGCCAGATAGGAAATAATTTGGGCTCGAGGGCCATCTGGTCTCTGCTGCACCTACTCAACTCTGCTCTTCTAGAATGAAAGTAGACAATGTACAAACAAATGGGCGTGGCTGTGTGCTAATAAAGCTTTATTTAGAAAAGCACGCAGAGGGCCAGATTTGGCCGGAACGTCCAAGTTTCCCAACCTCTGTTTTACATGACACCAATGTATTTGAACGGAAAGTTCCATGAATCTGTGTAGTATCAGTGGACGTAATTTGAAATTTTACAAGCATTAATCAAGAAATTTAACAAATTACTGATCTTTCAACGTTTTGCCTGAGCCTGCTGTCACTGTGCCTCATAATCACTGTCACCTTTGAGAAAGCTTTCCAAGGTTCAGTGTTGTGAAGTGCTATAGGAATACCAACATTCAGGACTTTCAAGATAAAGGGTCAGGAATGAGTGAGCCATCAATATCTTTTCCAGATGTTCCCAACTACAAATCGGCTCTTGCCATTGGCACTGGCCATCTACCTCTACAAAGATTAAATTAGAAGCCACTGAAGCTGCTGACCTTCAGCACCCCCTGAAAGGAGTTCAGGGTGGAGAATAGAAATGAGGTGCTCCAAAGAAACTGGCAGAACAGGTTTCAGATAGTTAGGTATTTTCAAGAACTGATTTTAGGATCCCAATTCTTACATCTCCTCCTCCTTACCAAGTTTCTTCATGGTGGTGTCTGCCTCTTGTGACTAACAGTGAGCCTCAGAAGACCTTCTGCAAAAATATGTGCTTGACTGTGTGTGCTCCCCCTTCCTCAAAATCATGTGTATACTCACCTCCCCCTGCCTCCTTGGAGCAGCTTCTCAGAGTTTTCTGAAATTCTGTCTCCCAGACCACAGTCCTCATTTTGCCCCCAAATAGAATTTAATTTGAAACTCTCATGTTGTGCACTTTCTTTTAAGTCAGCAATGTTCCATAAAGCTAAGAAGCATTCACAAACACACCAATAACAGCAAAGGTCCAGGGCCACGAGTTTTTTGTCTCCGTGACCAGTTTGTGAAATAACCCTAAGTACTGAGAGTATTTCCAGTGACCCATGGAAAGCCTTGGGCTTCCCTGATGGCTCCGTGGGTAAAGAATCTTCCTGCAATGTGGGAGCTTCAGGAGACACGGGTTTGATCTTTGGGTCAGGAAGATCCCCTGGAGTAAGAAACCGCAACCCACGCTGGTGTTCTTGCCTGGGAAATGCCATGGACAGAGAGCCTGGTGGGTTACTGTCCATGGGGTCACAAAGAGTTGGACACGACTGAGCACACGAGCTGGAAATCCTTGCCTCTGGGTTTCCGCTGTGTGGACTGCAGAACATTCATGTGATTATGCAGCATAAAGCCAGCCATTTGACAGACAGCATGTTAGGGGAGATCCCACCACAGCCTTCTTCAAAAAAATGCACCTTCCGTGAAACATGCCACCTGCTCCTTACAGATGTGGTGGCATCAGGGCAAGGCCTTGTCCCCCAGG
This sequence comes from Bos indicus, assembly GCF_029378745.1. NCBI lineage: Eukaryota > Metazoa > Chordata > Mammalia > Artiodactyla > Bovidae > Bos > Bos indicus. Next base: position 118,120,273 of record NC_091762.1, on the reverse strand, counting down.
AGCCCTGGGAACAGCAGGAGAGAAAGCCCACAGCGTCCGGAGCTGCAGCCCACCGTGGACATCCAGCCTCTGCTAAATCGGGTAAGTCACTCACCTTTCTGCATCTCCACTCCGTCCTCTGCAGGTGGGGGTGAGAACCTTCACCCCACCTCATCTCTCAGAATCACAGGGCAGTGCGGTGAAGGTACATGTAAATGTCACTCCTTGCTGCAGAGAAGTCTGTATCTAAATTACAGAAAGATAGAGAAGACAGAAAACTCTCGCAGTGGAGCAAATGTTACATGTCAAAAAAAACACACAAAGTTTATGGAGAGAATGAATACACAAACAGACAATGTCCAGATCATGTGTGACGCTTGAACTCTGACCCACAAGCCCTGCAGTGACCATCCCGGAAGCCAGAGCACCAACTGGGCCAGAACAGCCAGGACTGGGCAATGACCTCCTCTTCTCTTCTTTGCCCTCATTTTCGCTCCCACTTCCAATTCAGGACCTGCCAGTGAAAGCCAAACATGGTCCCCAGCCACTAGGATGGCCCAGCCAGAGGGAGCCCTCCTCCAGTCTCCCCACACCAACACCTCCTGTGTCCCCACCTGCCTACCTGTGAGTCACTGCGTGGCTGACCCCTCAGATCTAGTCAGTCTGAGTGAGCAGCCTCCGTCCGGCCGCGATGGTCTCCGTTGATTTCCCCATCACCAAGTAGTTATTCTCAGCTCCTCTCTGGTCACCAGCCAGCCTCTCACAGATGGCAAAGGCTCGGGTCATCATGCCGCAATCACCAAGACCTGGCCCCATGCTCCACCCACGTCACCAGAAGATTCTTGCCTAGCTTTCCAGCAGCCTGACCTCAAAGCCCAGACCCGGTGCCTGGAGGGCTGCCTCCTGTGTCCCTGCCTGCATCCTTCCCACACTCATGACTTCCAGTGCCTCCGAGCTCAACCTTCACCTGCTCACTAACCAACAAGAGCCTTCCCTGCCCAGCCTGAGACCCAGAGTCTGTCTGTGTCCCCCTAGAACCATCTAGAACCAGCCCTACCAGCCTCTATCCAGGTACACACCCAGAGGCATTTAACCCAGACCTGGTCTCCCCTGTGCCTCCCTTAGCAGCTACAGACGCCGTGACACAGATTTCACTTATCCCTAGCTTAAACTAAAAGTTCTGTCCTTTTACCCCAATAACTTTTTAATCTGCTTACTTGTCTCCATCCATGGCCCTCTCCCATCTCTGCCATCTCTAGCACTCAACTAAAGAAGTTTTCCTAATGGACTGGCATCCTTGGGGGAAGTGGTTTGAGCTGAAGGAAAGCTGTGTGGGGATTAACCAGGTGAGAAGACAGGGGACAAAGCTCCAAGCACAGAAAACCAAGGCAGAATCCCCATGGCTGGCTGAGGATCCAGCTCCCCATGGATGTACCCGGACCAGAGGAAGCCTAGAAGGGGACGCCCCAGGCTAACAGGAAACCAGAGAAGCCAAGAGGCCGTGATCATATCACACAAAGTTGACTCAGACCAAAATCACATCACGGACAGAGACTGTAGCAACAGAATGACCAAGTGTGTGAGTCACCACAAAGATAATAATTGTAAACTTGTATAAACCTGGAAAAAAATGGCTTCAAAATCTGAGACAAATTCACAATTATTGTGGGAGTAATACCACCATCTCAATTAATAGGCCAAGCACAAAACAGATGTTGATTAAAATGTAGATCAGAACATAACTAACAAGCTTAATTTAATAAACTTAAATTAATAAACAGCAGTTAAGAAGATACACTCATTCTAAAATAACTGCAAATTAAACTTTTACCAAAAAAAAAGTTTATGACTACACTGTAGGTCACAAGCAAGATCTAACAGATTTCAGGAACAATCATTTGTTGTGTGACAGGGGGAGTTCAACTCGGGACACCGCAACAACCCGGGCAGGTGGGATAGCAGGGAGGGGGAAGGGAGGTTCTAGAGGGAGGAGATGTATGTACACCTATGGCTGATTCATGCTGATGAATTTGATTTCATGGCAGAAATCAAACCAATATCATAACGCAATTATCCTTCAATTAGAAATAAATAAAATTTAAAAAACAATCATTATGCAGACCATGTCATTGTGACACAGTGAAATTGAGTGAGAATCAGGTATTTCTTTACAGCCCATATACTTGGAAAAAAATTTTTTAAACTCACATCAAATCATAAATCATTTTGGAAGCTTATACACGCAGCATTAATGAAACAATTAAATGAAAATACAATTAGCTGCAGCTTTCCATTGGAAAGTTATGGAAATGACAGATTGAAAATTAATAAACTAGGTGTCCAACTGAAGTTAGATTTTTAAAATGGAATAAATTCAAAGAAAATAAAGAGAAGGCAATATACAAGATAAAGATTGTTTACAAAAGTAAAGAGATGATAAATATGCCATAGAAAGGGCAGATAAAATCAGAGTTGCAAAATAAACATAAATGTCCAGCTAGGTGAGATAGAGAGAAAATAGAAATAAGAGGACTATAAAAAGGAATATAAATATGCGTGGAGCATAACAACTGTAAACAACTTATGCAAATAATTTTAGTTATGAAGAGTTTATTAATCTCTGAAAAATAACGTTTTTCTATCAGTCAATTTCATCTATTTTTTATCTTATAGGACCAATGCAACTTCGATATTGAAATTCAGACAAGGACAATATGAGAAATGAATATTGGGGTTTATAGAATCTGCACTTATGAACATAATAGAAAAACAAAAAATATCAACAGCCAAAGGCAAAAATGCTTAAAAAAGGATAAAACACGTGACTAGGTGTATCTATTAGATGTGTGTACAAAAATCATTGAATTTTATTTTTTAACTCAATACATATTTTAAGGAGGATTTTAGGTTGTTTATTATAGTCCTTGTAATCAAGATGCCAAATAATTTTCTACACTTTGTATTATGTCTTCTTTTGGGGTTTTCTGTCTCTTCCCTTTGCTTTCTCACCATATGGATTAGTATTTTATTATTCTGATTACCTAGGATTATTTTGAAGAATATGCATCCTATTTTAAAATCTACTTTAAAGGTATTTACTTACACATTTACTTCTTTAACTACCGAAAGAGAGCTTTGACTCTCTGCTAGATGCGCAGCATAGAATTTGACATACTTGTTATTTCCTCCGCCCACAACTTCAGTAACTGTTCTAGAATTATGCTTATTATACAAACCTGGAAGTTTTCCCTTCTTAACTCACTTATCTATGTATACTACAATTATATAACCTAAATGCTAAATGTTTAACTGGCGGTGTTGCTTGCTGCTTATATTTTTATGTTAAGTCTACTATTTCTTGACTTTTGTATATTATATACAGTTATAATTGATGAATGTTAGAAGGCAAAATGTCAATGGGGTCGTGAAGAGTTGGACATGACTGGGCAACTTCCCTTTCACTTTTCACTTTCCTGCATTGGAGAAGGAAATGGCAACCCACTCCAGTGTTCTTGCCTGGAGAATCCCAGGGATGGGGGAGCCTGGTGGGCTGCCGTCTATGGGGTCGCACAGAGTCGGACACGACTGAAGCGACGCAGCAGCAGCAGCAGCAGCAGCAGGCAAAATAAAGATACGACTACTTCGGGCTTCCCTGGGGGCTCAGACAGTAAAGAATCCACCTGCAGTGCAGGAGACCAGGGTTCAATCCCTGCTTTGGGAAAGTCTCCTGGAAAAGGGAATGGCTACCCAATCTAGTATTCTTGCCTGGAGAATTCCATGGACTGAGGAGCCTGGCAGTCTACAGTCCACAGGGTTGCAAAGAGTTGGACACGACTAACACTTTCTTTCACTTTTTTCACTATTTCAGGGCCAAATAACATAACCTTAAAATATTCAAAGTATAGACTTTTCATAACACAAGGAGAAACTGACAAAACATGGTTGTAATGGAAGACATTAATAAGCATTTTACAAGTCAAAATCAAATCTTTAATAAGGATGCTGCTGCTGCTGCTAAGTCACTTCAGTCGTGTCCGACTCTGTGCGACCCCATAGACGGCAGCCCACCAGGCTCCCCCGTCCCTGGGATTCTCCAGGCAAGAACACTGGAGTGGGTTGCCATTTCCTTCTCCAATGCAGGAAAGTGGAAAGTGAAAGTGAAGTCGCTCAGTCGTGTCCGCCTCTTCGTGACCCCATGGACTGCAGCCCACCAGGCCCTTCCGTCCGTGGGATTTTCCAGGCAAGAGTACTGGAGTGGGGTAGGAGGACTTAAATGATATAAACAAGAATGTTGGTTTAATAGATTAGTAAACAGACTGGGAGGAGGGAGGAAATGAAACCCAGAGCTTGGAGCCCCGTATTAGTCTAGGAGGGAAGTGGACTCGCAGATGTCCTCCTCCCCACCCCCAGCCCAGGGGAGGTGAGCAATAGAGGAATAGGGGTCGCCCAGACTCCCCGACCTGGAGTGGAGCCCCTGAGAGGAGGCTGCCCTCTCTCAGGCAGTTTGGACAAAACAATGAAGAAGAAAGAAACCGAGAAGAGAGGAAGGCAAAAATCTTACCTCAAAAAGGGAAGATGGTCTCACTGCAAAATTAAGTCAAGTTTCAAATCACACATAACTCCTATGTTAAACCCTCCTTCAGAATATAGTAGAAAAAATAAATAAATAAAGTTAAAATAAGTAGAAATGTTTACAATTCATTTTAGAAGCAAGCATAATTCTTTCTCTAGATTTCTCTTAGGAACATACATACCGAATTCATATATAAAGAACTAGAAAAGGAAACCCCAGTGGTCTAGGGAGGAAAAAAATACACTATCACCAAGTAGAGATTATTCCAGGAATGCAATGTAAGAAATCTATGAGTATAAATCATGTCCATTGGGAAAGGGATAGAAACCATATGATAATCTCAATAGAAGCCAAATAGGCTTTTGATAAAAGTTAACATGCCTTCTTCACTTTATGTCTACACACACATACACACACACACTCCCCAAAACTGGGGTTACCTATAAGCAGAGAAAACTGCATCTTATTCCCTGGTTAGCCTGCTTTTAGAATATGAGAGTCTGGTCTGCTCATATCTGAAAGGGGAAACAGCCTGGAGAGAGATGGCCGTGAGAAAGAGGGGTGGAGGGGAGCAGTGCAGAGAGAGCACGAACCCCCCAAACCGAGCACCACCTTACCAGCAGGACACCCAGAGGGGAGCCTGCTGAGGAGAGGAGGCAAAAGAGGTAGCATTGCCAGAGGAAACACAGGCTGCTGCTGCTAAGCCGCTTCCGTCGCGTCCGACTCTGTGTGACCCCACAGACGGCAGCCCACCAGGCTCCTCTGTCCCTGGGAAAACACAGGACATCCAGTTAAATTTGAATTTTAGTAAACAAATAATTGTTTAAGTATGTCCCAAACATTCCATGAGATGTACTTACACTGAAAAATAATTATTTGTCTGTAATTAACATTTAACTGGGTGTTTTATATTTCATTTACTAAATCTAGCAAGCCTACTAAGAGCCAGAGAACCATCATGTCAGAGAACCGCCCAGCACAGCAGGCCAGAGGGCGCCCAAGAACTCAAAAATACTAAGCAGGGCGGAAAAGCCAGCATTTTTTTCACCTGCCGCATGGGACGTCAGTGACATGCTCAGCCTAGAGGGTAGCAGATCTACCAGGTATTCCCCCACTCTCCTGAAAGCATAGAGTTCAAGCTGTTCCATGAACACTCCAAGGAGGAAGGGGAGTGGGACCCAGAGTAAGTCAGGCCATACCCCTCCTCACTTTAAGGCCTTCAGATCACAGCGTGAGGGGTAGGGGGACCGTTAAAGGCAATTTGGGATTGGACAGAGTTTATTAACTAAAACTGACCAGGAAGTTGTAGAATTTGCCCAAGATATTGTTGAGATATATGCTACCATTCAACTTGTGAGTGGAGAAACATTAAGTCTTTTTATCATTTAGCCCAACAGCCAGTGTCTTGATTAATAATAAAATACTTGAGCTATTTCCATTGTAATAAAAAATAAAACCAAGCTATATCCACTGCTTTATTAAACATAAGTTTAAAAGTAGTAAATATTAAGTATAGAATTGCTAGCCAATGCAGTTAGAAAAGAAAAAAGAAGCAGGGAAGAGTATATTAGAAAGGATGCAGCAATTACTATTATTTGCAAATGATACAATTTTCTAACTGAAAAATTATAAAAATGAGAGTTCAGTAAGCTGCCAAAATAAGTAGGTAAAATCAACAAGTTCCTTCTTCCACACTGAGGTCTGTGGACCATGAGAGGGCAATCAAATGTATTTTCAAGAGTCGAAGATCCATCCACAAGTGTCACAGGATGAAATATCTGGAAATGTATTTGTGTGTATTCTCTTGCATTTTTGGGTATTTCATCTCTTCCTTAGGGGCATCCACTGCTCTGGAAAATGAGGAATCGAAATTAGGATTATTATAGCAGTAAAGCAAACTTTTCAAAAAGACCTAATATTCATCTTCTACTTGAAAAATAGGAATTTTGTATCTGCAGCAGGAAAGCAAGACTTTGTTGAGACAGCAAAAGGGTTTCCTGAATTAATATCCCATTTTAGATACTCAAGAGGCAATTCAAGTGGCTTCATAATGTTGTTGCTGTTCAGCTGCTAAGTCATGTCCAACTCTTTGTGACCCCGTGAACTGCAGCATTCCAGGCTTCCCTGTCCTTCCCTGTCTCCAGGAGTTTGCTCAAACTCATATCCACTGAGTCAGTGTTGCCATCCAACCACCTCATCTTCTGTCGCCCACTTTTCCTCTTGCTCTCAATCTTTCCCAGCATCAGGGTCTTTTCCAATTAGTCAGCTCTTCACATCACGTGGCCAAAGTATTAGAGCTTCAGTATCAGTCCTTCCAAAGAATATTCAGGGTTTATTTCCTTTAGCATTGACTAGTTTGATCTCCTTGCATTCCAAGGGACTAAGAGTCTTCTCCAGTATCAATTCTTTGGCTTCATAATGGTTCTATATAAATGAGACCCTACCCTGAAATGCTGCAGCCTATGGGCTCGCAGAATGGGACATGACTGAGCAGTTGAACAACAGCAACCCTACCAAGAGAAAGAACTCCCCCTGCTTGACAGAGAATGAAGACAGAAGGAGAGGAAATGGGTAGACACCAGATGGACTGAAACTCCAGCATGAAGACGAACGTGTCTGAGGCTGAGGGAATGCCGGCAGCAAGGAGATTCTGCCTGCCTTCCTGCTTGGAGCCCCAGAAGAAAAAGGCCTGGCACATTAACCATCACAAGTAGACACATTTTTATAAGCCAAGCACCATGGCTGTGCCATCAAAGAACCCCTGCATACCTTGTGGAAGCCAACTGGAGAATATACCATTCAGAACCAGTGGCTGCCTCGAGGGGGTGGGCTGGGGCTGCAAGACCCATAGTAAATGTTACAAAGGAGGCCAGTGCAGTTCTATGAGGGGCCAATGCAGAGGGTCTCTAAGGTGCAGCAGTCGAGGTGGTCACACAGCAAAGGGCAATGGCAGGGACCACGGGGTCGTGATCCAACACAAGAAGCAGCCCAGCACTGACCCCCACGGTGGTCAGTGCCTCACGGGGACCAAGGGGCAGAGGGGCCAGTCTGCAGCAGAGGCCAGGAGAGCTCCGGGGACCCCCAAATACTTGCCACACACCTGCCGCTAATCCATAGTACCCGCTCAAGACAAGCAGGGCAAGGGTGATGATGCGCCAAAGATGCAGCATCTGTCTGAGTAATCCCAGGGGAAGCTGGAAAACTGCTGAGATTACTGCAGAACATGAACAAATTCACAACCCTACTAAAAATCATGTTTTATGTTGTTCACGTGGATTATACTCTAGAAAAATTTCACTGCAAGCGTATCCAGAGTCAGATGGATATTTCATTTGGACCCAGTAATGCCGTGTGATCTCAGCGCCTACATTTGGGTGTTAAAGCCCCACTGACGCTAAGAGCGTTAATTTTTTTAATTGAGGCATAATTGACATATAATATTGATAGTATATTAGTTTCAAGTATACTGTAATCATTTTACATAACAGAAAATAAGAGGGAAATTGACACTTACACATTTATTCTCTCAACTAATATTTGCTAGACATATGCCAGGCACTAGTCTAAGTGCTTAGGATCCAGCAATGGTGAGAGAGATGGGTAGGGCAGATACAAAAATCTGGTCTGGTCTGGTCAGTCACTCAGTCACGTCCAACTCTTTGTGACCCCATGAACTGCAGTTTGACAGGCTCCTCTGTCCATGGAATTTTCCAGACAAGAATGCTGGAGTGGGGTTGCTACTTCCTTCCCCAAGGAATCTTCCCAACCCAGGGATCAAACCTGCGTCTCCTGCATCTCTTACATCCGCAGGCAGATTCTTTACCACTGGCGCCGCCTGGGAAGCCCCAGACACATATATGCATACATACAGTAGATTAGGGGGATGGGTGATATACCCAGTAGGTAGGTAAGTAGGTAGGTAGGTAGGTAGATAGATAGATGATACACAGAATAGGCACCAAGGGATGTAGATACTTACACACAGAGTAAAATATGTAGAAACTTATATACATATATACTATGTTCATGTTTGATAAATGCATATAAAAATTCGAGTGGAATAACCCTGAAAAGGGTATCCAGGGCAGGAACTGGGGAAGTTGTCTTTCCTCATTCTGCATCAGCTATCTTACGCCGGGAGGTCAAGCAGAGGGAGCACCGTGATAAGGTGACATGAGCTGGGCTGGTGAGGAAGGGAAGGCAGGAGCCCAGGACTCTACCTGGGGTCATGGACAAGCCGTGCACACCCGTCCTGCTTGTGCACCTGTCACTGAACAGACCCCAGAGACAGGGCGGGCCCCAGGTGTGAGGGTCCCTACACAGGAGCCCGGCAGCTATAGGGATCCGGTAGTGCCAGACACAAGACTCAAGGAGAGGATGCCTGATGCTTGGCTACCAAGCTCTGAAGTTACATAATGACAAAGTAGCAGCTCAGCCTGGCGGGACCCAGGGCAAGGACACAACAGCGGTGAACACAGCAGAGCCTGGGCCCTAGCACTGATCATGGCTGGTGGGGGCAGGGTTACTCAAAGAAATGTTCACACTTTATTATTTCAGAAGGAAAAGGTTGAAAAAGCAATGTTCATAAAATTCTAATTTTAACGAATATCTCTATATGTTTATGTGGGCTTAGTCACTTAGCTGTGTCCGACTCTTTTCGACCCAGTGGACTTTAGCCCACCAGGCTCCTCTGTCCATGGGATGCTCCAGGCAAGAATACTGGAGTGGGTTGCCATGCCCTCCTCCAGGGGATCTTCCCAATCCAAGGATCGAACCCAGGTTTCCCGCATAGAAGGTGGATTCTTTACCTTCTGAGCCAACAGGGAAGCCACTATATGTTTATAGATACATGCAGATATTTATGTATCAATATAGAGAGAACAAAATGTATAATGTTATCTGTATTATCACTTATAAAGAGTAACCATAGACTGTGCTTCCCAGGTGGCTCGGGGTGGGGAAGCCACCTGTCAATGCAAGAGACCCAGGAGACACAGGTTTGATCCCCAGGTTGGGAACAGCCCCTGGAGAAGGAAATGGCGACTCACTCACGTATTCTTGCCTGGAAAAATCCCATGGACAGAGGAGCCTGGCAGGCCACAGTCCATGGGGTCACAAAAGTTCGACACTACTGAGTGACTCGGCATGTGCACGCGTGCACAAACATAGACTGTATTTTATGTTGTGTGTGTGTGTGTGTGTGTGCGCGTGTGTGTGTGGAGGGAGGGCAGCTATAACAAATATTGCTAGTGGTTACCTTTCTGTGTTGGATCGAAGGGAGTTTTTATTTTCTTCCACATTTTCATCCATGATTTCTGCACTGCACATTCCGTTCAGTTCAGTTCAGTCGCTCAGTTCAACTCTTTGCGACCCCATGGACTGCAGCACACCAGGCCTCCCTGTCCATCACCAATTCCCGGAGTTTACTCAAACTCATGTCCATTGAGCCAGTGATGCCATCCAACCATCTCCTCTGTTGTCTCCTTCTCCTGCCTTCAATCTTTCCCAGCATCAGGGTCTTTTCAAATGAGTCAGTTCTTTGCATCAGGTGGCCAAAGTATTGGAGTTTCAGCTTCAACATCAGTCCTCCCAATGAATATTCAGGACTGAATTCCTTTAGGATAATCTGGTTAGATCTCCTTGCAGTCCAAGGGATTCTATAATGAACATGAATTCTGTAACAAGAAAAATGGGAATAATTATTTTTCTCACTTTTTAAGTTCAGATAAAAGCAGAGATCAGAGACACGGCCTGAAGTTTGTGTCACGTTGGAGTTGGCGAGCTCAGGTGTGTTCAGGGAGGCCCTGGCAGGCCAGGTAAGCTCGTAGGAGCTGGATAAGGCAGACCAGACCGGAAGCTGGGGTGCGTCTGTGGGAACCCAGGGAGCTTCGTGGAGTTTCAGCATCTGCCTTCCTGACACCGAGGAACCCTTGGCTCCTCAATCTGCTCACTTTGGGCAGAGGGCTGGCGTTTGTCCCTGTAAGTCCTCCAGCTTGGAGGCTTCCCCATCGTTCCGGCAGGGTTTGAAAATGGCTTTGTGGTGATTTGCGCCTCAGAAACTGTTCTTTCTAAAGAACGGCTACCGATTTGGGTTTGCTAAGTGACTAACCCAATGGCCTGATGTATTTCTGCACGTTTATTGCTGGGCCCTGGGCGTTGCTATTTCGTCTAAGCCGTTTGCATCTCCCATCAGGAGGGCCTTTCGCCAATAATTTGATTTGCTCATATGGCTCTCCATCTAGTTTGGCATCAAGGTCACACACATACACAAGATGAAGCAGCGAGGTTAGACCTGTTCTCTGGGACAGTTTGTTGGAACTGAGATTATGCGTTTCTTGAGTATTTGGCAGAAGCTAGCTCTGAACACCTGAGCCTGGGAGAAATCTTGTGGGCAGAACCTTTAACGACTGATTCCATTTTCTTAATAGATAAGAGCAGGTTTTCTACTTCTTCTTTGGTCAGTTTTGGTAATTCTCATTTTTCTAGGGGTTGACAGTTTTGTAATACATTTTCATGGTTATCCATAGCATCATCTTACTGCATTTTATCAAACATCTATATCTGTGTGTCTGTGCCCTTTTTATTCCTATCATTGTGGTAGTTTATTTGCTTTTCTCTCTCAGGATTTCCGTCTTCCATCCTTTCCTGCTCTCTCTCTCTCTCTGTCTCCTTCTCCCTCTCTCCTTCTCTCTCTCCCTCGGAAATGTAACCAGAAAAGTTTCTAAACTACTAGTCTTTCCAACAAACCAACTTTGGCTTATCCATATCCCTCCAGCTCCTACACACATGATTTCATTTCTTCAATTTTTTAAGTTTTCTGTATTGTTCTTTTCATCTCTATTGAACAATGTCAAGTCTTTCTTTTTTCTCATAAATGTAATTCAGTGCTGTTAATTTTGTTCAAAAGGTTACTTTAACAGCATCCCACAAGTCTGGACATGTGATATTTTCATTATCACTCAGGTCTTAATACATTCTTATTTCTATTATAATTTCTTCTTTGAATCTAACTTATTTATTAAAAAAAAATGTGCTTTAAAAACCCAAATGTATCACGTTATGAAATTGGTTGGCTTCTAACAACTGCATTGGGCAGAAAAAAGATGACCTGCATGATTCCAGATTTTGATATTTGTTGAATCTTATTTTATGACCTAATATGTGATCATGACGATGGTTCCAAGTGTGTTTGAAAAGAACATGCATTCTTCATTCTTAGTTGCAACATTCCGAATCCAGTCTAATCATTAAACTTCCTGTTGTGCTCACTCAGTCGAGTCTGACACTTGGCGACCCCTAGACTATAGCTCACCAGGCTCCTCTCTCCATGGAATTTTCCAGGCAAGAATCCTGGAGCAGGTTGCCATTTCCTACCCTAGGAGGTCTTCCTGACCCAGGGATGCAGCCTAACTCTCTTGCATCTCCTGCATTGACAAACGGATTCTTTACCATTGGGCCACCTGGGGAGCTTCAAGTCCATGCCCTTACTTTGGTCATACTGCAAGTGAGATAGTAAACCTTTCCTTGTGATCCTGGCAAATCTTGTTTCATATATTTCAAGGCTATGTTTTGCGGGTATATAAATGTATAAGTTTCTCCTAGTGAAATCTTCATTTTGCCATTTTATAATGACCTTCTTTGTCACAGTTAATGCTTTATTACCTTAAAGTCTATTTTAACTTTCACTGCCAATTGTTGGAGAAGGTAACGGCACCCCACTCCAGCACTCTTGCCTGGAAAATCCCATGGATGGAGGAGCCTGGAAGGCTGCAGTCCATGAGGTCGCTAAGAGTCGGACACGACTGAGCGACTTCACTTTCACTTTTCACTTTCATGCATTGGAGAAGGAAATGGCAACCCACTCCAGTGTTCTTGCCTGGAGAATCCCAGGGATGGCAGAGCCTGGTGGGCTGCCGTCTATGGGGTCGCACAGAGTCGGACACGACTGAAGCGACTCAGCAGCAGCAGCAGCAGCAGCCAATGTAGTTAATAGCTTTTCTTTTCACCGGTATTTGTTTGGACTCTCTATTTCTCCACCTTTATTTTCCACCTTTATGCTTTACTTATGGTTTAAGTATTTGTCTTACTTAAACCATAAGTAAAGCATAAAGTTATGTGTTTTTTAATTTATCTAATCCAGCAGTTTCTGTCTTTACCCAACTAATTCAATTAACTTATTAATACATTTCTTGAGGTTACTAATCTATTTGAGTTGTTTGGCCACCTTTGTTGATGCTGTCTCTCTTCCTAGATTCTCTTTCCTTTCCTATCTTCTAGAGCAGGGGTTGATGAACTACAGCTGACAGCTCAAATCCAGCCTAGGCCTGTTTTGTAAATAAAGTTCTGTTGGAACACAGCCATGCCCATTTGTTTAAATCTTCTCAGCATCTGCTTCCATGCTGCAGCATAGTTGAATAGTTGGAACAAGAACCATCCGGTCAGTCCACAGAATCAAAGCCATTTAGTATCTATCCCTTTATAGAAAAGTGCTGACCCCTGTCCTACAGGATTAGAAGGCTTTTTTTTTTTTTTTTTTTTCCTTTACTGTTTTGAAGTTACAGATTCTGTTCTGTTCAGTTCAGTTCAGTTCAGTTGCTCAGTTGTGTCTGACTCTTTGTGACCCCATGGACTGCAGCACGCCAGGCCTCCCTGTCCATCACCAACTCCCAGAGTTTACTCAAACTCATGTCCATTGAGTCAGTGATGCCATCCAACCATCTCATCCTCTGTTGTCCCCTTTTCCTCCTGCCTTCAATCTTTCCCAGCATCAAGGTCTTTTCAAATGAGTCAGTTCTTCGCATCAGGTGACCAAAGTATTGGAGTTTCAGCTTCACCATCAGTCCTTCCAATGAATATTCAGGACTGATTTCCTTTAGGATTGACTGGTTGGATCTCCTTGCAGTCCAAGGGACTCTCAAGAGTCTTCTACAACACAGCAGTTCAAAAGCATCAATTCTTCAGTGCTCAGCTTTCTTCACAGTCCAAATCTCACACCCATACATGACCACTGGAAAAACCATAGCTTTGACTAAACAGACCTTTGCTGTAACTTGTGCACTTGACTTGACAGCATCTTCAGTTCCTCCAGTCATTCATGGGGTCCTTCAAGGATTTTAGAATCCTCAGATTATTCTCCTCCCACTTTACACACTACTTAATCTCAGATACTACCTGTTTTAATACATTTAAAATAAGTCATTAATATTATTACTGTTTACACTGTCAATCTTGTTTGGGTTTACCCAATCACTTACTAAGTTATTTGGTCACCACTCTGCTTACGGCTCATTCCTTCCTTCTGGGTTCAATAATCGTGTCACTAAAGTACATCCCTAGAAGTTGTTTTAGTGTAAATCTGTTAGTGATTTGCTTTTCTGCTGCTGCTGCTACTGCTAAGTCGCTTCAGTCATGTCCGACTCTCAGTGACCCCATGGGCTGCAGCCCACCAGGCTCCTCTGTCCATGGGATTTTCCAGGCAAGAGTACTGGAGTTGGGTGCCATTGCCTTCTCTGGATTTGCTTTTCACTTTTTCCTAATTCTTATATGACAGCTTCACTAAGTGAAGATTTCAATTTCCTTCAAGACTTGGAAGATATAACTTTACTGTCCTCTGGTTACTGTTGAGAGGTGGTAGTCAAATTAATTGGCATTGTTTTCCAGGTAAACTTTTACTTCTGGCTATTTTTAAGATATTCTCTTTGTCTTTGGTGTTCTTACATAACTCAGTGTTATACGAGTTATATATCCAGATGTAAATTTCCTTTTATCTACTCTTGTTAGAACTATTGTTTCCCTGAATCAGAAAGTCCAGAAATACCCCCAATTTGGGGGAAATTTGAGTCATCACCTCTTTGGACGCTGGCTCACCCCCCTTCTCCCCCTTTGCTCCATGTGGGATCGACGCTGTGGTTTCCTGAACCTCCGTAGCCTATCCTCCATCCTGTTAACGCTGCTGCCATCTCTTTATCTCCGTGAGCTCAGATGGATCCTCCACTTTGCTAATTCTCTCTTTACTTGTGTCTAATCTGCTCTTTAACCTAATCATTCTTGGTTTGTTAAATTTCATGCTCTATATTTTTTAATTCTTACAAGTTCTCTTCTGTCTTTTAAATTTTTCTTGTCTTTTGTTTTTCATTACTGGTGGCTTGTTTTTTTTCTCATTTTTAAAAATTTTCATTGTGTTGTTAATCTTAACTATCTTATAATCTCTATTTTATGCTACTGTTTCCTGAAGCCCTCAGGGATTTAAGCTTACTGTTTGCTATGTCTATGAACCTACTCACATCTTATTTTTCTCCTCAGATCAGTGTTTCATCTTCACTGGGGTTTATCTGTAAGAATTCCTTATGTCCATCACAGAAGTTTTGTGTTTTCTCCTGGCAGGTATCCCAGAGGTATTATGAGCCCAGGGTTAATTTTACCCTAATCTCTCATACTGGGGCTCCACACCACTCAAAGACAACCACTGATTACAAATCTCCTGGGCAAGCATTTTCTCTCTTCAGAATCAGACCAAGGATGACAGCCTGTCACCCCCCTGGGCCAACAGCTGGATTTTTCCTGGTCCATCTATTTCTGGTCTGTCTCCTCTCTTCAGGAAAGCAGGATGACCCTCAGATGCAACCTCCAGCTTCTTACGAGCACAAAGGTTCGTCTCCTGTGTCTGCACAGCCATTAAACAAATCAGGAGTTTAAAAGGCACGTGAAATAACCACTGTTCTCATCTTTGCCACCCCTGTGTCTGTCCACAGCACAGCTCCGGCATCAGTTTCCACATATTCCTGGTCTCCTTTCCCTTTTTTGCTTTGGATCCTTATGAAACATACCTTCAGTAAATGGTGTCTATAATATTTGTTATACTTTAGCCAACATTCCCAGGCATTTTGTATCAAGCTGTCATTCAAGTTCTCTGATCCACCAGATTTCATCAGAGATATAAAATAATTATTAAGGTTAAAGTCCTTTAAACATTATAAAGTAGACTGTAACATCCAGATTAATTTATCTCTAGTTTAATCATAGAAAAACAACATGAATGGGCCTCGAGATTGTCGCACTGAGTGAAATAAGTCAGGCATAGAAGGACAAATGTCATACGCTGTCACTTACTTGTGGGATCTAAAACAACAGCAGAAAGGAACTTATTTATAAAATAGACACGGAGCCACAGATGTGGAAACAAACTTATGGTTACTAAAGGTGACAGGGGTGGAGGAGAAAAAACTGGGAGACTGGGGTTGACATATACACACTCTGCTCTCTCTGCTCTGCTAAGTTGCACTGCTGCTGCTGCTGCTGCTGCTAAGTCGCTTCAGTCGTGTCCAACTCTGTGCAACTCCATAGACGGCCTCCCAATGGGAATAAAATCTAAAAAGGAGGGGATATATGTATATATATAACTGACTTACTTTGCTGTACAGCAGAAACTAACACAACATCCTAAATCAGCTATATTCCAATTTAAAAATTAAAAAAGAAAACTACTTCAAACCTGAAAAAAGAAATGTGACTTAGGGAAAAGGGTCTCCCACATTATGAGCAGTCTTCCTCATCCTGTTCCTAGGCCCCTCTTTGCCGCACAATCTTGCCAGTGAGAGTTTTCTCTCATTGTGACTTCTGAGAGAGGGATGGGGAACATGAAGAAATAATCTCCTTAGGTTAGTGAACATCTCAGATGCCAAAAAAACAGTAATGGAGGAAATAGAACCCCCATTTCTAACAAGGTGGCAATCTCTGATCTCTCACGATGCTAGAATGTTGCCCTGTTTCCAAAATACCAGAGACTTTTGTTCCCTTTGAACACCTATGTGTGTGTGCTCAGTCACTCAGTCGTGTCTGACTCTTTGAGACCCCATGGACTGTAGCCCACCAGGCTCCTCTGTCCGTGGGATTCTCCAGGCAAGAACAGTGGAGTGGGTTGCCAGTACCTTCTCCAGAGGGTCTTCCCATCCCAGGGATCAAACCCAGGGCTCCTGCATTGCCAGTGGATTCTTTACCAGCTGAGCCACCAGGAAGCCCCTGATGAAGCCCTGCCTCCACACAAAAGTTCTCTCCAGCACCTTGGTCATAATGACGGTGTTTAATCAGCAGTATCTTTACAGTTTAAAATGCACCTCAACCCGCGTTATCCTATGACCATCTCCTTCTCAGGAATGAAGAGAATGAAGCTCAGGGGTGACCAAGTGCTTGCCCTCCGGCAGCACCAGGAGCTGACTATTTTTAGAAAAAAGAAAACCGTGTTCCTGTGTCCTTGTGAGTAAGGATAGGAGCTGGACACCACCCCACACCCACACCCACTGTCACACCACCACAGACACACCCTCCAGGAGCTCAAGCAACGTCAAAAGTTAAACCAAACAGCTTTTAAAGTCTTTTCCTAAAATGGAAATTGTGCGCTTTCTAGCCAAGTGATGCTCAGCCAAGGGCAGATCGTCTAGAGCTTGGAAGGAAACAAGAAGAGGGTGAGAAGTGTCCAGGAGCTTGGAAGCAGGTCTGGGACGGTGAGGTTGGAGGAACCGTATATTGCATCAGGCAGGGGCCCAGACCTGTGGCTGGCACCTGTGTCTCGGGCTGTTTGGGTGCAGGGAGAGGAGTCTCCCTTTAGACAGGGATGTGGGGAGCTGGTGTGAGTTCCCCTGCCTTCCCTCTGCACTTCCTTCTTGGCAGTGATGCTTGTCACTGGACATAACTCAGTATGACCAAACCCCACCTCTGCAGGGACGCACTCAAATTGCTCCTTGAGGAGAAAGAGGTCTCGGCTTCCAATCAGGGCTTTCACTGCTTGAGTCACAGCTTCCTGGCTTTGCCCCATCGCAGACTGACAGGAAGTTGGCCGCGGAGGGCTGCCCACCAGTCCCTTTGCACCACACCGGCCACGGGACAGGGTTTGACCGATGGAGGGACTGAAGCCCAGGGCTGTCAGACCGAGGGGTTGGCAGAGGTGGAGAGCGAGGGACATGCCCCCTCCCCGGTCTGCAGACGAGTGAGCCAGGAGACTGCATCGGGGCCGGGAGTTTCCCTACAACGTGGCGGTTGCTGGCTGGTTTTCCTCGGGTATCGGGACACAAAGCAGGAGTGGTGGGTCCAAGTATGAGGCATCAAGGACGGGCAGGCGGCCACTGGGTCGCCAGCACAGGAGGGGCCAGCATGAGCAACTGCTGGTGCACGTATGTGTCGCCCTTGCAAGGAATTCTGTGCTCATCTTCCTGGCTTGATTTCACGCTCCCCCAGAGGGGGCTAGGGTAACGGCATGGGGACCCTGCAGGCTCCCTGTGCCCCTCCAGCCCAAGCTGTCAGCTGAGCTTGAACCCTCCGCACTCATCCAAACATTCATCCCCCTGTCCACCACCCTTCATGCAGTAGACGCCAGGGTACCACTGGAGCCAAGGACAGGGGTACATTTGTGGGTTAACCTGGGTCCCGAACTTGGGCCAGTTGTTTGATCAAGAGGAGAGCCCCCACCCTCCCTGCCATGGCCAGGTTCAAGCCCCGCTCAAGCAACTTGCACACCCCAACCCCTGTGGGGCGTGTGTGCATGCTAAGTTGATTCAGTCATATCCAACTCTTTGTGACCCTGTGGACTGTAGCCCACCAGGCCCCTCTGTCCATGGGATTCTCCAGGCAAGGATACTGGAGTGGCTTGCCAGGCCCTCCTCCAGGGGATCTTTCTGACTCAGGGATCAACCCCAAGGCTTTTATGTCTCCTGCATTGGCAGGTGGATTCTTTACCACTGTTACCACCTGGGAAGCCCCAACCCTCTGCCAACTCTCCCCAAATCTGCAACCACCAATAAAAAGGAGGGGAAGGGCTCTGTGAAATAGACCAGGCACAGAGCCTGACTCGGAGGCACTCACAAACAGGAAGACCAGAAAACAGTGGCAGAGGGGGAGCAAACTAGGTTCCCAGCCCTCCGTGGACATCGAGACCCCACAGACTCAGGACAGGCTTTGAATCTCGACGAGCCCCTTGCGTGGTGATTAAACTCACTTTCTGGAGTTACTATGGGATCAGATGGAAATGACTATAATGGGATTCAAGGCTGTACATCCCTAAAGTAATTTCCAGAGAAACCCAAGCAGAACGGGCAGAGGAAGGGCAGCCTCCGTCAGATGTGGGCCTTCTGTGAGGTCCCGGGGAGGCACGTGTCTTTGAGTCTGCAGGTGGGAGCCGGGGAGACCAGGTCTGACTTCACTGGGGCCAAAGTAAGACCACCAAGCTGGGGCCGCTCTGGATCGCACCTCTTCCCCAACCCCTACCCCCACCCCAACCTCCCGCTTGTCCCAGCACCCTGCAGCAGCATCCGGTGGCCATGGCTGACCCTCCCCTCCGAGGGGGCCTCCTGGTGTTTCCAGGTGGGAGGAAGATGCCGGTTCCCCATGGGCTTGCGCAGAGCTCCCTCCAACAGCGTCACCCACGCCAGGGCGGCTTCCCTGCGCATTCTTGGCAGGCCGGGGCAGCTCATCCTGCCGCATCGTACATGTGGGCCCCATTTGCGGGGGCAGGGGGGGCACTGCGCTGGGGTGGCTGTGGGGACTGGGTTTAAATGTTTCCACCTGAGAATGCGAGGGAGTACCCCCCAAAGTGATGAAAGGGAGCAGAGAGCACGGGGCTGCGCCCACCAAGAGAAGGGGCTGGGGACCCTGGCGGGAGGGCAGGAGGGTCTTCTGGAGGCAGCCACACAGGGCTGCACCCGAGACCCCCCAGCAAGAGGCTGGCAGTGGGGACAGCAGGGGACAGGGCTGTCTGGGCACCAGGTGCCCCCCTCCATCGCGGGTGCAGTCTGGCTCTCAGGGCATCCTCTGCCACTCCAGGTCCCCTTGGGGAAAAGGCCGGCCTGGGGCGGCCGACAGACCCTCAGACACGCCAGGTCCCTGTCCCAGCTGCCGCCACCTCCGTGGCTGCCCGCCCATTGCTGTGTTCCGGGCAGCGAGTGGGCCCTGTGTTGGGCATGGAGCCCTGCCCGGAATGTGCCCAGGACCAGTGCTTCCAGACAAGCCAGCGGAAAGGTGGGAGGGTGGGCGGGCTGCCCCACATCAGGGCGGTCAGGCTCTGACCAGCTTCAGCCCGTGAATGCCCCCCGTAGCCCTCCCTTTCCCAGCCCCAGAGGCCCAGAGAGTGTTTATCGCAGACCGGGGCCTGCCGTCCAACGGCTCACACTTGAAACTAAACCAGCAAGGGGCAGGAAGGAGCCAGACCCTCCTGGGTCTCGCCGCAACTGGCACCTGGGTTCAGGCCTCGCTCCACCAAGGCCACGACCTCCAGAAGCAAAGCGCCCCCCGCCCAGCAGTGGAGCCATGGCAGGGAGGGCCATGGCTTCTCGGGGTGTCTCACCATCCCCAACCCAAGGCCAGCCCTTCCTGGAGGACCCTCCATGCGTCTCTGCATTCCCTGTTTCTTCCGGGCAGAATGGGCCCATCAACCTTTTCCCATCAACCCCTGTCCCTCTTTCCCAGTTCCATCAAAAATACCATCGGGGTTCCAGTCCATCTGGGTTCAGAAGATCAGCGGCACACGAGACTGGAAGACTTTGGTCTTCTCTACTTTGGTGGCTGGGCTGTTGCCAAAGCTAAAACAAACTGACACAGATGTACTGGCCTGTCACTAAGGGCTCACAAGTCCTGGTCACCCCAGTGACGGGGGTACCAGCAGGTCCCCCGGTTACAGACAGGGTACAGAGAAGAGAAGGCTCAGAAAAGACCCCAGGAGGGCCTGAGGCAGGTAATGATAGTGGCAGGTGTGGGTGGGGGATCCAAGAGACTGTGTGACTGGGTGGGATACCGGGAGGGTCTGGGGTGACTCTGGCTGCTGGGGGGTCGGGGGGAGTTTATTTAAAGGAAAAATGAGTTTGGTTGGGGGACCGACAATGTGGGGGCATTTGCAGGCCTCAGGGGAGCTGTCCCACTGAGGACACGATGTGCTGGGCTGGGGCTCAAGGGACCCAGGCTCGGGACACCCAGGCTGGCCCTGCAGGCAGAGGGTCGGGTGGGGAGGGGGCCAGGTTCCCCTCCAGACAGCCCCACGAGGCCTGGGAACTGCCCCCGGACTGTGAGTTTGAAAGTCGAGGGGAGAGGGGTCGGGGAGGGGTTGGGACTCACCTTCAGCGTCCCCCGCCAGACTTGGCTGGTCCAGGGCGGGGCAAGCAGGCTGGGACCCCCGTGAGCAGTCAGCCTCAGGGGCTGTGGGTTCTGCTCCAGTGGGAGCGCTGCAGAGGAGCCCTTGGCAGAGGACATCCTCTCGGGAAGGAGACCCCGAGGAGCAGCCCGGGCACATGGGAGCCTGGGAGGCCCCCAACTCTGAGGAGTCTCCCAGAGGAAAGGCCCTGAACTTCCAAGAACGGGTTTTCCCTTTTAAAAAGAAATTTAAAAAGTTTAAAAAGGAAGAACGTCTACGAGGGGAAAGGGCTCTGCTCACTCTCCAGGCACATAGTGTGAAGAAGCAAGAGGTTGTGGCGGGGCGGTGGGGTGCTGCATGCAGGAAGGGGAGGCTGGGGGGGCGCTGGATGCTGAGACGGGGATGCTGGAGGGGCATTGGATCCTGAGAAGGGGAGGCTGGTGGGGGGGTGTTAGGTGCAGGAAGGGGAGGCTTGAGGGTGCTGGGTGCTAAGAAGGGGAGGCTGGGGGAGCACTGGGTGCTGAGAAGGGGAGGCTGGGGGGGTGCTGGTGCAGGAAGGGGAGGCTGGGGAGGTGCTGGATCTGAGAAGGGGAGACTAGGGGGGCACTCGGTGCTGAGAAGGGGAGGCTGGGGGAGCAGCGCTGGGTGCAGGAAGGGGAGGCTGGTGGGGCGCTGGGTGCAGGGCCACAGAGCCCCCAGCACAAGAAGCTGCCTGGTGCTGGCTCAGGGCCGCCTGCTGACTGGGGCTTTGAAAAACAACTTCCTTTCAATAAATGTGAACAAAAGTTTGGACCTATCTTCAAAGTGATGAGTTATGCTGAAAATATGTTCCTGTGAACTGGGGGAATGGGTCCTTCCTGGCGTTTGGCATTCAGCAGAGTTTATAAATAACTGCTCAGGTCCGCTTGGGTTACTGCCTGCCATGGGAACCGCAGCGCGCCAGCGGGGGGACCTGGACCCCCGAGCAGATGTGGTCCATCAGGAGGTGGAAGGAGCCGGCCCACCGCCCGCCAGCCTCCGGGAAGGCCGGGCCTCGCCCCAGCCTCCGTTCCTCACTGAGCAGGAAGGCAGACCCCCGGACCAAGACCAGCTCCCCAGTTTGCGTTTTGGGGGAAAAAAGGAAGCGATGTCTTGTACATGTGGTTTCCATCGTGGAGGAAAGTAAAAACATGTGCCTGCGTCCTAGTCGACACGGCCCTCGTTATTTTAATGAGAAAGCCCATAATTAGGGGCAAGAGTGAAAGAGAAGCGCCACCCGCCTCTCTCTGGTGTCTGCTGTCCACACCTCGCCCCCCGAGGAACCCAGCAGCCCCTGATGCCCCGCTGGTCTCCATCCCTCGACCTGCCCTTCAACCCAGGTGAAGGAAGGGCAGCCAGGAGAAGACAGACCTTCCAGCCCCAACAGTTCCCATCTCGATGTGGAAGGTGCAGCCCAAGCAGTTCATTTGTCAGCATTTAAACATCATTATAGCATTAACAGCCTCCTTCAATGCCAAAGAGCTGGCTTTGCACGCCTATAAATTAGAGTACATCAAACTGGAGTTTATTGAGTCTCCGCCAATCAGAAGTAAAACGTCCATAACTTTTTACAATTCTCTGCATTCTTCCAATCATATTAAAATATTTATTTGTACCCTGCATGATATATATAAACGTTTTATTAAGAACATTTGAAAGCTGGCTCTTTAAACAGAAAAAGAGATATAAGTGCACACGGGCGGGGACAGCCGGGGTGCGGCCTGTCCGTCGGTTTCATGGGGGGAAACTGCTCTGATTGGATTTGCAGGGATTATTAGCAAGAACACACAGCTGGGCGGGCAGCCCGCTATTTATTT
Source organism: Bos indicus (assembly GCF_029378745.1). Classification (NCBI taxonomy): domain Eukaryota; kingdom Metazoa; phylum Chordata; class Mammalia; order Artiodactyla; family Bovidae; genus Bos; species Bos indicus. The sequence goes on along the minus strand of NC_091762.1, from coordinate 118,097,775 downwards.
ATGGCTGCTCGCCTTCCCAAGCCACTTCCCTTCGAGTCCCTGTTTGTCTTCTCTGGTTCGGTGCTGGGACTTTATTCCAAGGGGAGCAGAGTACCCCCACCTCAGCAGCTGCCCACGAGCTGCTGGTCACCCAGAAAGCAGGGCACAGAGGGGCCCAGGACACTCCCGCAGCCATCATCCTGGGAGAAGAGGGTCGGGGCAAGCTGGGCTAGGAGCCCCAGACCCCCACCTTTGCCCCCACCCTTTCCTGGCTATGTGAACGTCCCCTCCCTGAATCTCGAACACCATCCGTCCTCTCCACAAGTCCCAGATGGTGACCTGCCTGGAGTATCCTTCCATGTCAGCTGCATCCCATCAATACCCACTTCAAGGCGCCAGAACCTCATCTGTTGCTAATGTGAAAGGCCAAGTTCTCAGGGACGGGCCACAGCCCAGCAGAAGGCCGCTGAGGCCTCGGCAAACCTCTGCCTCCCTGTTGAGGAATGATGCCACCACCGAGAGTACCTCCTGTTTACGGCCTGCCGACACGCGCTGAGCCCTGAAGGAGCACCGTCCCCACGGCCCCCACCCCAGCCCCCATGGGAGGGCCTCTAGCTGCCATGAGGGGTGAGGGGGTTGAAGGGCTTGGCCAAGGCATCACAGTGCTCCAGACAGACGAGTGCTAAGGCCTGGCAGGTGACCACAGCTCTCCACTGCCAAGCATCACAGCAACTCCCGGAGAGCAGAGGGGCAGACTGGCCCACGGGTGGGGCAGAGTGGGGAGGCCACGGGCAGGCCAGGGGCAGCCACGTAGGGCTAGATGGCAGCAACAGGGAAGGGGGTCTGCTTCCTGGGCAAGCTCCTGCCTGCAGAGAGTGCCTCAGCATGGAAACGCATTCTTGTGAGCAGGTCCTCCACCACGGGAACAGACCTCACCACACACAGTGGCTCCGGGAGGGCTGGAGACTGACTTCTTGTTCCCATCATGTCTAAGGCAGGTGTTTCTGGTCTGCCGACACGCTGGTCCTCCAGGGATTCAGGGACCAGCCACCTTCATCCCCACCGTGGGCCTCAGCATAATGCACACCCCAGCACAGAGAGGAGAAAGAGACTGGGGGACCAGGGGCCAGGCCTGGGAGGAGCACCCAAGCCTCTGCTGCTCTCCTTGGGCTAGAACCCAGCCCCACAGCCACATCTGACTGCAATGGCAGATGGAAATATATCCAGCTGTGTGTCCAGGAAGAAAGGGCAAACGTGGGTGAATGTCACCATCTCAGCTGCAGGACTCTTCCCACATTAGAAGTCCAGAGGAAGGTTTGGCTGCTCAGTGATGCCTCCACAGACGAGGCTCTGTGTGTCACTTCCAGACATCATCCCCCAAATCAGCTGTTGCCCTCATGCTGGTTTCTTCCTGGCTGCAAGTGACTGCTGAAGAACCAGACATCACATTTGCATTCCAGCCAGGAACAAAGGGGAAGCTGTGGGGAATGGCAGCAACTGCATCTGCTTCCTTTTGTAGGAGAGCACATAAACTTCAGCACATAAAGTTTCACCAGGTCGCATGGCCTCTCCTACACAAAAGGGAAGCTGCGAAACCAGGGACCAGGACTCCTACAGTTGCCCCAGGCTGACAGTGCTCCCCGTCAGGGATGAAGGTGACAGTGCTCCCCATCAGGGATGAAGGGGAGTGGGGGTGGGGTGGGTCATTGGGAAGACAGACCTCTGCGTAATGCTGGCATGGTTGAATACTGCCCCCAAATCCATGTCCACCCAGAACCTCCAAACACGAAGTAGGGCCCTGCAGATATAATTTGCTTAAAACCTTGAGATCTAACTAGTTAAGGGGTGGGGACCTAGCACAGGCTGGGTGTCTGGAGGCTCCATGGGCCAGAAGTAGCCCTGGAGCAGAGTTGGGAGCTAGTCCTAGAAGGGCCGGAAGTTGTATGTGGTTGAACCACAGCTCAAACCTTGCTCAGTCTTCGACCAAACAGGATAATTTTTGATAATACAAACAAAACACAGAGTCCATTCTCATCCACAGGGAGTGGGTCCTGTCATCACACCCTGGTCCCAACATTTTCATTGACCAGTTCACGACCTGTTTCACCTGTGTCTCCGTGTAAAGGCCCCTTACTTAACACGTGCAGTCGGCTCACTAGTGTTGAGCAGTCACAGCCAACCATACTGCACCTCAGGGCTGAACCAAGCTTCTCTAACGCTTGCTTTCCCCAGAAGGCACACCTAACTTTTGTGCCCTTAGGAACCCAGAAGGTTCTTCTGGGTTAGACCAGGGGCCATTTTAAAGAGCAAAATCATCAACAAAAAAGCACAAAAATATGAAAAATGTAGTACTGAGTGGCTCACGAAAAGGACACTTGTTTACAGGGTCAGAGCTGAACCAAGAAGGCAGAATGTTTCCTGCTTTGGGCTCAGCTGAGAAAGAGATGCAAAGAGCATCTCAAAGTATAGGCTGCTCCGCACGTGTCCACATGTCTCGAAAGCACGTGGGCATCGGCCTGAGGGCCACAAATACGTTTCAGCAAACAGGCCGAATTGCAAATATGGAATCGGCAAGTAAGAAGCATCAATGATACTGGTTTGGTTTGGTTTTGTAAACTTTTTCTTCTACATTGGAGTGTAGCTGATAACAACATTGTCATAGTTTCAGGTGGGCAGCAAAAGGACTCAGCTGTAGGTGTGTATCCCTGCTCCCCCAGCGCCCCTCGCATCCAGGCTGCCATGTAATATGGAGCAGAATTCCCTGGATGATGCTGTTGTTCAGTCGCTCAGTCGAGTCCGACTCTTTGCAACCCCATGGACTGCAGCACACCAGGCTTCCCTGTCCTTCACCAACTCCAGGAGTTTGCTCAAATTCAGGTTCCCATCTAGCCATCTCATCCTCTGCCACCCCCTTCTCCTTCTGCTTTCAATCTTTCCCAGCATAAAAATCTTTTCCAATGAGTCCGCGTCAGGTGGCCAAAGTATTGGAGCTTCAGCTTTAGCTTCAGTCCTTCTAATGAATATTCAGGACTGATTTCCTTTAGGATGGACTGGTTTGACTTCCTTGCTGTCCAAGGGACTCTCAAGAGTCTTCTCCAGCACCACAATTCGAAAGCATCAATTATTGAGGGCTCAGCCTCCTTTATGGTCCAACTCTCACATCCATACATGACTACAGGAAAAAAACCACAGCTTTGACTATAGCGATCTTTGTCGGCAAAGTGATGTCTCTGCTTCTGAATAGGCTGTCTCGGTTTGTCATAGCTGTCCCTGGATGATACTATTATATAAAGAGTTTGAACAGCCTCTGCTCTGCACAGGTGCCAGAGGGCCCTCTGGCTTTGGGGAGAAATCCAGCAGAATCCACCCAATGACCACAAACTTGAAATCAACTGGCCCAGCCATAATCGAAGCCAGAAGCCATCAGTCAACCTCTGGTCTGCAGAACCCCTTGCATGTTTCTCATACAATTAAGCTCTTTTCATGTTAATCAGCCACTCACTCCCACACCACATGAGATAGCCGCCTGTTCCCAGAGCTGAGCAAGGAGATCAGAATGGCAGCAAGATCTCCGTCTGGGCTGAGAGCACCGACGTGATATGCTGACCACCAAGGAAGAGCTGGTCCCGGCAGAGGTGGTCTTCGCTTTTTTAATAGGTTTGGGGGAACGGGAGGGTTCCAGGGACAGGCAAGGGCTCTCTCTCCGGTTACACAATGTAGTTCACTAGTCGGTTTCAAGTTGTGAAGGTTTTGGAGGTTTGGGAAATCAGAGCCCTGCAATCACAACTCAAACTGTAAAATGAAGCAAAGGAAAAGCAATCAACTGATTAGTCTTGTTGTCCCCCTCAAAGGTCGACTAACACACACCAGATTTCGTGCGGGACATTGGTTTGCTTCTTTGGGGACTGGTCGGTTTAGTTCCTAGTCCTTCGAGGAGTTTCTCTGGCCTCTTGTAAAGGTTTCATCATGCATATCAGAAAGAAGGCTGTGAAGACAGAATCCATGGAGCTGAAACAGGATTTTCACCCCAGAAAGCGCCAGCCGGCTGGGGTGTGGTCTCAGCCAGGCTGGCCATTCTCGTGGGTATGCGGGCACCATCCTCTGGGCCCATCCTGTCACCCATGCTGCCTTTTGCATGTGACTGTCAAAAAATTAGCAAAGATGCTCTGCATTGGTAAGGATGGTGGAAATGGCTGCTGTATTCATCAATGGTAAGGGTGCAAAGTATTACATTTCTGCTGAATGTTATTCACTTGCTCGGTTGTGTCTGACTCTTTGTGACCCCATGGACTGCAGCACGCCAGGCTTCCCTGTCCATCACCAACTCTTGGAGCTTGCTCAAACTCATGTCCGAGTCAGTGATGCCATCCAACCGTCTCATCCTCTGTCATCCCCTTCTCCTGCCTTCAATCTTTCCCAGCATCAGGGTCTTTCCCAATGAGTCAGTTCTTCCCATCAGGTGGCCAAATTATCAGAGCTTCCGCTTCAGCATCAGTCCTTCCAATGAATATTCAGGACTGATTTCCTTTTAGAATGACTGGTTTGAGCTCACTGTCGTCCAAAGGACTCTCAAGAGTATTCTTCAACACCACAGTTCAAAAGCATCAATTTCAGCACTCAGCCTTCTTTATGGTCCAACTCTCAAATCCATACATGACTACTGGAAAACCATAGCTTTGACTATTCAGACCTTTGTAGGCAAAGTAGTGTCTCTGCTTTTTAAAACACTGCCTAGGTTTGTCATAGCTTTTCTTCTAAGGAGCAAGCATCTTTTAATTTCATGGCTGCAGTCACCATCTGCAGTGATTTTGGAGCCCGAAAAAATAAAGTCTGACACTGTTTCCACTGTTTCCCCATCTATTTCCCATGAAGTGATGGGACCAGATGCCATGATCTTAGTTTTCTGAATGTTGAGCTTTAAGCCAGCTTTTTTACTCTCCTTTTTCACTTTCATCAAGAGGCTCTTTAGTTCCTCTTCACTCTCTGCCATAAGGGTGGTGTCATCTGCATATCTGAGGTTACTGATATTTCTCCCGGCAATCTTGATTCCAGCTTGTGCTTCATCCAGCCCATCAGTTCACACGATGTATTCTGCATATAAGTTAAACAAGCAGGGTGACAATATACAGGTTTGACGTATTCCTTTCCTGATTTTGAACCAGTCCTGTTCTGAATAGTCTGGCAATTAATTTTAAGCCTTGAAAATATACCCATGATCCCTCATACCCCTCAGGATGGCTGCTATGAAAAGATCAGAAAAATGGGGAGAATACAGAATCTTTGTCTACTGTTGATAGGAATGCAAAATGGTGCAACCATTATGGAAAATGTCACAACAGTTCCTCAGAAAGGTTAAAAATAGAACTTCAAGATGATCCAGCAACTCTGCTTCTGAGTATATACCCCAAAGAATTAAAACCAGGAGTTCAAAGAGAGATTTGCACACTCGTGTTCATAGCAGCATTATTCACAGTAGCACAAGAGGTGAGAGTAGCCCAAGGGGTCCACTGACTAATGAATAAGCAAAATGGTCCATCCATACAATAGAATACCATTCAGCCTTAAAAAGGAAGCGAATTCTGATACATATGTGGATGAACCTTGAGGCTGTTACATGAAGGGACATAAACCATCCCAAAAGGCTAGATCCTGTGTGATCTGCCTCTGTGAGGTCCCCAGAGTGGCCAGATTCATAGAGACAGAACCTAGACGGTGGCTGTGAGGGGGAGGGAGGCAGGGGCTGGGGCGTCAGTGCTTAACGGGGAGTTTCAGTTCTGCAGGATGAAGAGGGCTCTGGGGAGGGGGGACGGGGCTGGAGAACAGTGTGCACTGTGTTTCGGTCCACTGCACTGCATGTGTAAGAACGCGAACGGGGGCGGCAGAGCACAGGGAGCACAAATCAGATGCTCTGGGACAACCTAGGGCGTGGGATGGGGGCAGAGGTGGGAGGGAGGCTCACGAGGGAGGGAACATGTGTGTGCCTCTTGCTGATTCACACTGGTGTGTGGCAGAAACCAATACAACACTGTAAAGCAATTATACTCCAATTAAAAATAAGTTTAAAAGAAGAATGCTGAACGTGGGACTTCCCTGGGCCCAGGGACAAAGACCCCATGCCTTCATGGCAGGGCCACAGAGCTGACCCCTGCACAGGAGCTAGGGATGCGGCATGAGGCGCAGTGCAAGCAAAGCAGGAGAAGAAGTGTGGTAGGCATGGTAAATTTTATAGTGTTCTACCACAATCTTATGTACATGCCAGTGGTTTGACCTCGTATTTCCACTTCTAGTCTGTTCTTTCACCTGATTAACCTTCAATCATGTTCTTATCAATACTATTATAGCACAAAGAAAAAGAAAAAAATCAAATCTAAATGTTCAATAATAAAGAGTTAATTCGAATTCTGGGTAAGCATTAAAAATAATGCTATGAAAATATATCCAGTTTTAGAAAATAATTATATATTCAGATACATGGAAACATCTGAAAAGATCTATAAAATGTTAACTACAGATTCCTCGGATTGATGTAATTTCTTTCTTAATTTTGCTTAATCTGTATTTTCTGCTTTTTTCCATACGACTGTGTAATAGCTGAAATTTTACAAGCCAAACATTATCCTGGAGAGGTGACATGGTTTCTGAAGCATTGTTATTATAACTGATATTGCTTGAGCACCAGGAATGTGTCAGCTATTATCACACAGATTATCCTATTTAATCATCAAGGAATCAGGCGATATAAAGACTTCTCAGAGACTTCCCTGGTGGGCCAGTATTTCACATGCACTTTGAATGCAGGGAACACAGTTTTGATCCCTGGTCAGGGAACTAAGATCTCGCATGCCTCAAGGCATGGCCCCAAAAAAGGACTTTACAGTAAAGCCCAAGTTAGTCTCTAATTAGATAATGCTTTTATTACCTTATCTTTTCTAAAACACTTTACCACGTGCCTTTATTGCATCTTTGACCGTACATGAAGAAGTTAAGGCAGAAAATGTCTCCATTCCACAGATGGGAAAAGCAAGGTGCAAAGAGATGCATTTGACCAAGTTTACAAGGTTCACACACGCTGTAGCTGGGGCTTGAAATCCTGCTTCTTTACTTCACAATATTACCATCCACTTGACAACTGGGAGAAGAAACGGTTAAAACTCTTGCTTTGAGTGTGGAGATGGGGAAATGTGTCGAGATGGCTGGAGGAGCGTCAGCAGAGCAGAAACACAGCCCCAGGCTGTCCTAGCCAACGGGGCAGCCTCTCCATGCCTCTGTGTTTGCAACTGAGGCTGCCTTGAGATAATGGTTAAGATTAATTGGTTAAAAGTAGAAAATAACTTTTTAGTATCTCAGTCTCCAAAGCAAGCCACAGTGAATTGAATATATGCTCAGATGCTACTCATGTCTGACTCTTTGTGACCCCCATGGACTGTAGCCTGCCAGGCTCCTCTGTCCTGTCTATGGGTTTCTCCCCAGGAATACTGGAGTGGGTGGCCATTTCCTCCTCCAGGGGATCTTCCTGGAGGGATCAAGCCCAAGTCTCTGCCTCCCTTCCATTGCCAGGAGGACTCTTTCCCACTAGGTGCGCCTGGGCAGCCCCACAATGGATTGAATGGTGGCCCCCAAAAGATATGCCTGCCCATTGCCTGTAAGTGTGACCTTATTTGACAAAGGGTATTTGCAGATGCAATTAAGTGAAGGACTTCAAGATGAGATCTTCCATGAGATCATTTAGGCCCTAAATCCAGTGACAGGTGTTCTCACGAGGAAAGAGAAAGGGAGAAGACAGAGCAGAGAAGCTGACGTGAAGACGAGGCAAAGACTGGATGAGTGCATCTACCTGCCAAGGAATGCAGGGATTTCCAGAAACACCCAGAAGCAAGAGGGAGGCTGGGAACACGATCCCCCCAGGGAGCTTCAAAGAGAGCTTGGCCCAGCAGATGACTTGATGCCAGACTTCTGGCCTCCAGATACATGTGAGGCTCCATCTCTGTGCTTTTCAGCCACCAAGTCTGTGATACTGTGTTATAGAGACCCTAGGAACCTGGTCCACAGGCACAGACTTGCGAACTCCCATCAAATGGGAGACTGCTCTACTGAACCCACCAGTGCTACCTGCCTGCCCACGCACTGACCTGCTGCTTCCCTCCAGCTCCCAGAAAATGGCAAACGAGGATGAGTCTGTGAGGCAGGCACATGACCCACGGAAACAGGGAAGCTGCTGCGGTTTCCTCCACGGGCCAAGTCCAGGGCCAGCCATCTGGGCTGAGAGACCCCAGCTTCTGGCTTCAGGTGAGCAGGAAGCTGCTGATGACCCACCATCCTGCGATGGGACCGGGACACAGAGCTTCCCAGGATGCACTGCTCCAATGGCGGTCCTCATGGCCAGTGGCCACAGCCCATGTGGCCCCTAGGTCTGCCTGTCATGAAACCACACGGTCAAGTGTGGGCTTAGAGGATGCCTTGCCATGGCCCTGTCCCCTCACCTAACCCTTAACCCTCCCCTCATTAGCGCTCCTGGCCTCTCCCCTCCCTAACTTTGTCTTTTCTGGGTCTCCCACACCACCCCCATGCTGTATGGCCATGTTCATGGGAGCTCCAAGAGCGTGGGGTCTCTTTTGCCCCCTGCCATTCCCACGTCCCAGGACACTGCCCAACACACAGCTGGCACTCCATTACTGAGGTGATGGACTCAGCTTAAGTCAAAGAATCATCTAGAATCCAGGTGCCTGCCTTATCTCGGGGGAGAAGGAGTGTCAAGTATGCCCCCACACACAAACTCCACCAGCCCCGCAGGGGACAGTCCCCACCAGGTCCACTGTGTCTGGTCTCTCTGCATCTCTGCCTGGAGACTTTCTGGCCATGGGCACTTGCTTGGTGCTAGGGAGGGCGGTGCAGGAGCACCAGGGCTTACAGCCGGGGTGGTGAAAGATGGGAATCAGTGTAGGGACACCCCAGCCTCCGACTCCCTGCAGGGAACAGTGGGCAGCTCCTCAGAGGACCTGAGGGCTGAAGACCACAGTCCACACAGGACCCTGCCCGCCAATCACCCCTCCTCAGCTTCCCTCTTTCCCCCACTGCTCCCTGGGATCCCTCCCAAATGAGCCATGAATATCCATCTTACTCTTGGGGTCCGTATTCGGGGTTGTCGTTCAGTCGCTTAGTCATGTCCTACTCTTTGTGACCCCATGGACTGCAGCACGCCAGGCCTCCCTGTCCATCACCAACTCCCAGAGCTTGCTCAAACTCATGTCCATTGAGTCAGTGATACCATGCAACCATCTCATCCTGTCGTCCCCTTCTCCTCCCGCCTTCAATCTTTGCCAGCATCAGGGTCTTTTCCAACGAGTCAGTTCTTCAGATCAGATGGCCAGAGTATTGGCGCTTCACCTTCAGCATCAGTCCTTCCAATGAACATTCAGGACTGATTTCCTTTACGATGGACTGGTTTGATCTCCTTGCAGTCCAAGGGACTCTCAAGAGTCTTCTTCAACACCACAGTTCAAAAGCATCGATTCTTTGGCACTCAGCTTCTTTATAGTCCAGCTCTCACATCCATACATGACTGCTGGGAAAACCAAAGCTTTGACTAGATGGAGCTTTGTTGGCAAAGTAATATCTCTGCTTATGCTGTCTAGGTTGGTCATGACTTTTCTTCCAAGGAGCAAGTGTCTTTTCACTTCATGGCTGCAGTCACCATCTGCAGTGATTTTGGAGCCCAAGAAAGTAAAGTCTGTCACTGTTTCCATTGTTTCCTCATCTATTTGCCATGAAGTGATGGGACTGGGTGCCATGATCTTAGTTTTCTGAAGGCTGAGTTTTTCGCTCTCCTCTTTCACTTTCATCAAGAGGCTCGTTAGTTCTTCGCTTTCTGATCAACCTACATACAGATTTCTCAGGAGGCAGGTCAGGTGGTCTGGTATTCACATCTCTTGAAGAATGTTCCACAATTTGCTGTGATCCACACAGTCGAAGGCTTTGGCATAGTCAATAAAGCAGAAGTTGATGTTTTTCCGGAACTCTCTTGCTTTTTCAATGATCCAACCAATGGGAGTTGGCAATTTGACCTCTGGTTCCGCTGCCTTTTCTAAATCCAGCTTGGACACCTGGAAGTTCATGGTCCATGTACTGCTGAAGCCTGGCTTGGGGAATGTTGAGCATTCCTTTGCTAGCCTGTGAGATTATTGCGATTGTGTGGTAGTTTGAGCAGTCTTTGGCATTGCCTTTCTTTGGGATTGGAATGAATGCTGACCTTTTCCAGTCCTGTGGCCACTGCTTAGTCCTCACTTTATCCACTTGATGATGATTCCCTTTCTGAATACTTGACGAAGTCTAGGAAGTACTGGACTCCTTGACACCGTCCCTGCTAACAGGATCCAAGGAGTTTTCGATCAATGGCAGAAAAGGAGAGGATCCTCCTGAACACAAAACGGCCAAGAAATCCTATCAACTCTACGACACGATCATAGACTCTAGACCAACAACAGCAACAACAAGGATAGCAGTGGGGCGTTTTCCTGCTTCTGAAAGGAAGGAAGGGGGCCCGGATACTAATGCTGAACATTCAAGTGTGTGTGTGTGTGTGTGTGTGTGTGTGTGTTATTCTTTCTGGCTTGGGGTAAATGGAATTTGGAAGAAAACAATTCTTATGAAAGGACAGGTACTACTCCTTCCTTACCAAGGAATTGAAGAGCAAAAGGCAGTTTCCGGAACCAGGCAACTCGGGAGAAGTCGTCACTGGTCTGGAAAAAGGAAAGCAGCTGTCAGATTGTTCAGTGACGATTGGAATGGGACTGTGTGTCCATTCCACGTTTGGATGACAATTTGAAACAAAGCCTGGCACGCTTTTGTAGGAAACCGTTCAGCCTTTGAAGAACCAAACCATTCTTCGGCCTTCAGCCTTCTTTATGGTTCAACTCTCACATCCATACATGACCACTGGAAAAACCATAGCCTTGACTAGATGGACCTTTGTTGGCAAAGTAATGTCTCTGCTTTTTAATATGCTGTCTAGGTTGGTCATAGCTTTTCTTCTGAGGAGTAAGCCTCTTTTAATTTCATGGCTGCAGTCATCATCTGCAGTGATTTTGGAGCCCCCAAAAATCAAGTCTGACACTGTTTCCACTGTTTCCCCATCTATTTGCCATGAAGTGATGGGACCAGATGCCATGATCTTCGTTTTCTGAATGTTGGGTTTTAAGCCGGATGGGGGCGCCGGTGCTAACTCAAGGCGAGGGCACCGCGTCAGCCTGTTTCCACTCACCAGGACCATGTGATCTTTGTAGTTTGAGGAGGCGCGTGGGTCCCCAGATCACCAGATGCTTTCCCCTCTCTGGCAGTCATCTAGGCCCGAATGTGTGCAGCACTCTCCTTGCCACGCAGAGCAGCCGTTCGGAACACGTTCTTGGCGGGTGAGTCGCTAATTCAAAGGCTGGAGACACAAGCCAGAGGCCAGTGCGCCTCCTTTTCATGTTTGACGGTTTTCACATGGATGGCTCACGGCTCCGTGATCCGCCCGGGGAACAGGCTTGTTCAGTCACTGCTGCACGTGGGCAGGGGCTGACTCCCTTCCAGCTGGGAACTGTGTCATCAAAGCAGGAGAGCTGCTGGGGACTGCCTTGCACCCACATGTGGGAGGCGACCGTGCCTCCCCCAAGCCCACCAACACAACCTGCCCCCGTGCCCTGGGGACCACCACACCACCGTCTGCTGGCACCCCCCACCCCGAACACTCCTGCCCGGTCCTGCCGTCCAAACCACTCAAGGCCGAGGCCTCCATCAGTCAGTTTGTCTTGGCCCAGAGAGCCTCATGACTTTTCAGTCTTTCTAAAAACCAATTCATGGCTGTCTTCAGTTTCTTGGTGGAAGAATGTTAAAGCCATGGACCAGACGGAAGCTGAGCTGATAGCATAGTGACGGGAAACAAGGAAATTTACTGAACTCGACAGTGGAAGCTGGCGGTTAAACTCAGCAACCACAGAAACCAATTTCCTCCAAGGAAACGGAGGGGACCGAAGAGTCTACCGCCAGCTACACACAGCTCAGCAGGGAGTGGATGACAGGGCCGCTCCCAGGGGTCAGGCCAGCTGAGACCTCAAGGCAGGGAGCCCGGCCCCAGTAAGGCAGCCCCTCGGGGAGCCAGGGGGAGGGCAGAAAGCCTAGGAGGGCCTTCCAAGGAGAGACATTTTATAACATTTTTTTCTAAATATAAATTAACAAGTATTTATATTATGGAAAATTTGGAATCCATAAAACTTTTAGAACACTGGTTGCATTTACAAGCTCAGGTCATGCCTTTTCATGTTGCTTTAAAACTCTTTTTAAACTACTTTTCACATTTTCCTGCCATCATTCCACTAGAGCATAATTTATGCAAGCATTCTCCTGCTATTAGACAATTATGCTATTTCCAGATGATGCTAGGCCATCACCATGGACATATTTGTTTATAAATCTTGTCTTCCTTTCCCCCAAAGGGTAAGTACTGAGTCAAAGTGTGAACCCTCTTTTAATATTTGAAATAGCAATTTCAAAAATTTCAAAGTTTAATATGTGAAATAGCAATTTTGTTACATTAATGACATATACTTATCATAAGAAAAAAATGTTTGAATCAGAAAGCATTGTTGGAGTTCCAGTTTCCACTGCAGCACACAGGAACCTGGAAGTCGTATCTCTGTCCTAACCAGAAGTGAAACCTGAACAAACTGAAACATTAGCAGCTCTTCTTGGATCCATCAGAGAAGTGAGGTCACAGGGGAAGCCACTGCTCCCAAAATTGGAGACAGCGCCAGGCAGACCCTGAGACTCACGGCTTCCCAGAGTCGGACGAAGCAGCAGCAATCTCACAGAAACCAGTGCATGGCAGGAAAGCCTGAACTCTAGAGGACCAGATGTGGAGACTCAGCTGATGAACTGTGGTGCTGAAGAAGACTCTTGAGAGTCCCTTGGACCGCAAGGACATCCAGAAGGACTGATGCTGAAGCTGAAGCTCCAATACTTTCCCCCATGCTGGGAAAGATTGAAGGCAAGATGTGGGGAGCGAGCTCCGCCCGTGGCAAAGGTCCTGAGGAAGGAGGCTCGACATACGCAAAGGCGGGATCAAGCCTCAGGAGCCCCCCTGGAAATCCTCGAACATCTACCCCCATAACCAGAGCCTGCCTACTTTACTACTTTGTGCTCTCCCCTACACCTCTGACTTTACAGGGGGCTGTCCCCCACCACCTCTTTCGGAGAAGGAGTTAACTTAGAGCTCCAGTTAATAAAAACTCCTGGGCGTGACAAGAGTATTTTAACCTACAAACTCCTCTGAAGGTTCTCTGGCCTGCCTGACAGGCTTGTCTGGCCACATGTGATTGCTCACAGCCTCCCAACTGTGAGAGGCACAAGATGCTTTAAACCTTCTAAAAACAGGTTCCTTAGAAAAGTTAGAAAACTATTAGTATAAGTATAATGGGCTGATTAGAAATTGTATTGGTGAAGGGTTTTTCACTTGTTGAGCCAATGTTTGTTGCTAAGTCTCCATATCCCCTGCCCTTACACACATTAATGAATATATAGAAGAAATAAGTATTAACCTTTGATATTAATCACGTTAGACCTTAGGCTAAGTAAATTCTTTCCTTAACTAAAACCCACTATACCCTCACCCTATAGGAATGTAACTTTATTTGGGTGGCGTCTGTTTTAAGAACAATCACCCCTGGAGAAATAAGTGTCCTGGTTGACTGACCGCTGTCACAAGGAGAGGGTCGTAAATTGTCAGCAGGCCCCCCTGGCCAGAAGATGATGTAACACCCCTAAGACCTCTGTATACATTTGTATGAAGCACCTGACTTTGATAAAAGTCAAGAGTGCTGACCCCGCGTGACTTTTGTATAACATCTCAGTGTATAAAAGTAGACCATGGAAAATAAAGAATTGGGATCAGTTTCTTGAAATACTGGTCTCCCCATGTCGCTCTCTCTCCCACTCTGGCTGAATCTCCATCTGGAGCGAGGAACCCGCCATGCTTACTAATTATGCCTGGGCTTCTAAGATCCGACCGGGGAGGCCTCAATGTCTCCTCTCCTTCGGGAGAACGGAAGGACGCCTGCAGCCTACGTAAGTGGTGCAAGCTTCTTGTCTTGAAGTTTTATTGGTCTCCCGTGTAAACCAAGCTACTCAGCCTCTTTTCTCCACTGAATTTTCCTACTGAGCTATCCTCATCCTATTACTCTTTATATCTTTGATAAAATATTTAAATAAATAGGTCGCCGACGCCGTCCCCTCTTCGAATACCCTGGATCAGCCGGGGCTGGACCCCGGCAGCAAAACGATAAGGGGACGACAGAGAATGAGACGGTTGGATGGCATCACCAATTAATGGACATGAAGTTGAGCAAATTCTGAGAGATGGTGAAGGGCAGGGGAGCCTGGCGTGCTGCAGTCCACGGGGTCACAAAGAGTCAGACAGGACTTAGCAACTGAACAGCAACAGCAACAGCATGGACACGTCTGAGAGTTAAAACTCCAGGGGGATCCAGGAATAACTTCTGTGAGTTCTACCTCCAGGAGCTCATCCACCTTCTCTTGGTGAATCCTGAGGAAAAACTCCCTTGTGCTGCTGACATGGGGAGGAAAGAAAGCATTTTGCAAGAGGTGAGCCAATTGCACTAGTTAACCAGATCTTAAATTCCAGTGGCATTTTTCACAGAAACAGACTCCAGAGGCAGCAAGTGGAGTGATGTGGCCACTGTCCAAAGAACGCTGGGAGGCGCTAGAAGTTAGGAGAGGCTGGAAGCAGAACATCCCCTCCAGCCTTCAGGGGGAGAATGGCATTGCCCACACTTTGATTTCAGATTTCTGGCCTCCAGAACTGGGATAGAATAGGTTTCTGTTGTTTCAGGCCATTGGTTTGTAGTGATGTGTTCCAGGAAGCCAGTACACAGCAGGTGCCCAGATAGTCACAACCCAGATCTCACCACTCATATCTTACAGCAGCCCATTACTTCTTCATCGTCCATCCACTTCTCCATTCATCCTTCCATAAGCCACCCGTTAATATAGTGGGGTTTTTGTTTCGGCCACACTGCACAGCTTACAAAATCTTGGCTCCTCAACCAAGAATCGAACCCAGGCCCCTGGCAGTAAGAGCTCCAAGTCCTAAAAACTAAGCTACCAGAGAATCTCCATATACTATGCAACTCAAATTAAATTTAAAATAAGAGTACATTTCCCCTTAAATGCCTCAGCAAGCTTATCATTAATTAGAACTCAATAATAGTTCTGTTTTTTTTTTTTGTAAAATCCATAAACAATGTGGGCTTCCCAGGTGGTGCAGGAGACGGAAGAGATGCAGGTTTGACCCCTGGGTCAGGAAGATCCCCTGGAGGAGGGCATGGCAACCCACTTCAGCATTCTTGCCTGGAGAATCCCGTGGACAGACGAGATTGGCGGGCTGTGGTCCTTGGGGTCACAGAGTCAGACACGACTGAAGCAACTTGGCACACGTGGCACACAGATCTTATGTGTGTTTCTGCCAAGGCTTGAGAAGGGTGCAACCCAGCCTCCTTTCAAAACACCGAATATCACTGGTACCCTTCCTAATCGTCTGCGTTTCTCAAAGGCCACCTCGTTCAACTTTCCCTTCCATAGAGTAGTTTCAGCTATTCTAGGGTTTTATACAAATGGAACCGTAGGTATGCATTCTTATGGATAAGGCTTCTTTCAGAAGTGCAGCATAAACTTTGTGTCTTCACCCACATGGTCATAGGTATCAACAGTTTCTTCCTTCTTCCGCCCAGGAGTCATCCAGTCATTGGTGTATTCACACAAGAACCCGGTCTCTTACTGATATACACCTGGGCTGTTCCCAATCTGGGGGTATTATTTGCAAAATGACTGGGGAATGTTTGTACAAGTCTTTTTAGGAGCACACATGGTTATTTCCCTTGGACCAACACCTAGAAGAGAATTTGAGGGTCACAGGTTAAGAACATACCAGAGCTTTTTCAGAGTTACTGTATCACATACATTCCCTCAGTATATTCCGGTTGCTCTCTGATCCTGACATCATTTAGAGTCACCAGTCTTTTCCATTTTAGCTTTTAGCCCTTAAGGCAAGTGTATGTGTTTACGGATATAGAAGTCACCACACTTTTCACATTTTTACATATAATCAGACTTTTTCTTATTCTGCTGAATATTTTTAAGGTGTGGTTTAGGTTGGATGCATCTGGAGTCCCTTGGACTGCAAGGAGATTCAACCAGTCCATTCTGAAGGAGATCAGCCCTGGGATTTCTTTGGAAGGAATGATGCTAAAGCTGAAACTCCAGTACTTTGGCCACCTCATGCGAAGAGTTGACTCATTGGAAAGGACTCTGATGCTGGGAGGGATTGGGGGCAGGAGGAGAAGGGGACGACAGAGGATGAGATGGCTGGATGGCATCACTGACTCGATGGACGTGAGTTTGAGTGAACTCCGGGAGTTGGTGATGGACAGGGAGGCCTGGCGTGCTGCGATTCACAGGGTTGCAAAGAGTCGGACATGACTGAGCGACTGAACTGAACTGAAGTATTATCAGTATAAATGAGCCATCATCTAGTGAGTGATTTCCCCTTCATTCACTCACTCTTTGAAAAAGTAAGTGTTACTGCCTTCCACATTCCAGCCACAGACACAGGGCCTGGCCCTGGAGACTGTGATCTAGTGATGGGCATGTGAGTCCACAGGCCGTGATGGGACATCAAATACTGGTATGGTGCCGGGTCCTGGGGAGGCCAGGGCTCTTAAAACAAGACACCTGTCTCTTGAGAGATTACACGAGGTTTTGAGAAGTAGTGACAACCAAGCTAAGTCCCAAAGGATGATTACAAATTCCTCGGACAGGTGGGTGTATAAGGATGAGGCAAAGGATACAAGTGGAGAAGGGCTTCCTCCCTCCCCTGGCCAGCCTGGACTCCTGCTGCCCCCAAGCAGGAGGAGAGGAGATGGAGGGGCCTGGGAAGGTCCCCCTTGGCTGGTCCTGTCCTCTTGACCTAAGCTCAGTGCTCCTGAGGCTTACAGCTGACTCTTCTCATTGGATGAGCTCCCTGGAGACGCACTCCAATCCCATCCCTGGGCCTCTCATCAGTTCTCATGGCAAAGCAACCCTCCATCACCCTCAGATGATGCAACACCTCTGCTTCCTCTCTGCCGAGGACTCTCCACCCCTCCAGGCGGCCCCCATGGGCAGGATCGAGGCTGACCCTGGGCCAGCTCTCTACGGTTGCCCCCAGACCTGCCCTCTACGGCTGACCCCCAAATGGTCATCGTATGGTTGACTCCAGACCAGCCCTCTGTGATTGACCCCCGAATGGTCACTATATGGTTGACTCCAGAGCAGCCCTTTCCGGATGACCCCTGAATGGACTCTCTATGGTTGACCCAGGGCCAGCCATCTATGGTGTTGGGGTCTCTGGGCATGCAGGTGTTTCCAGACAAAAGCCCCTACTCGGCTGCTACACCCCATCATACAACCTCTCACCCCAGGGGAGTCTGGGTCTCCCAGGCACAGAACACCCATGTCTAGTCTCCCCAGGAACATCCTGGAAGCAGCCCAAGATCAGAACGAGATGCCCCTCACCCCCATACCCTTCCAGGACAGGGCTCCCCAAACAGCTCTCTCCAAAGGAACCCCCCAACCTCCCATCCTCCTCTTGTTGGCCTCTCCTGTCGGCTGGAACGGGTGGATCTAAAGCTGGATTTAGCCTCCTTCCACCCCTCTGCTGGCCCGCCGTGGTGGCCTCTCAGCTCCTCCAGACGATGGACTCTGTCTCCACAGCCTCGGGTGGGAGGGTCCTGTCTTCATGGTCAGGTTCACTGTTATTCCCGGCTTGACCCTCCCCCTAACCTCTGAAATGCTTATCAACTGGGGGTGGGAAAACTCTTTCTCATTCATCCTTCCTTCTTCCCGAGTCTGCTGTTAAGGCGTAAGTGTGTTTACAACATTGGGTGCACAGAAACTTAAGTCTTCTAAGTGACAGAGACCTTGATCCACTGTAGTCTCATCTGGGGAGATTCTCACGTTAATTCACCTCAAAAGCTGAACGTGGTCTCCCTCCTTCTCTCTTGCTCTGTGGGGGCCTCCCTTCTCTGAGATGCGGATCTTGCACAAGCTGCTGGCAGCTGGAGGACTTGGTGGGAAGGGTCATTTGATAAACATCTTTGTGGGAATAAAGCGCCGTCTGCACACCTGCCCCAGATGGCCCCTCCATAGCGCTGGTCCAGCCACCTCCTGCTCACCCGTCTCACCTCTGCCAGCAGCTTCCCCCCGCTCTCCCTGCTCCACTTCCCTCCCCCTGGCCCCTCCCCTCCCCCTGCTCTCCCTCTCCCCCTCCCCTCCCCCCACCCACTCTCCCTCACCCCCTCCCCTCCCCCTGCTCTCCATCCTCCCCCCAATCTCCAATCTCCTTCCTCATCCATTCTCTCCCCAGTGGTGGCAGAGTGACAGTCCTAGAGCTTAAGCTGGGCTGCACTGAATGCTTTTCACAGTCTCCTATGCTCCAGTTCATGAACCACAATCACCTTAACAGGCTTGAGGCCCTCACGACCCAGCCCAGTACCCTCTCCGAGCTACCTGGGCATCTCCAGCACACACTGGTACCTAGGTCTTTGCTCCCTTGGGACCTTCTCTTACCTGGTGTCCCTCTGCCTGGAGTGCTCTCTTGGTCTTATGGCTGCAACATTTGTATGAGTTAACTTAAATGTCACCTCCTCTAGAAGGCCTGCCCTGACTACACAATCTAGGCAACATTCCCAAGGTTTTCTCAGGGTGCACATCACTTCTTGCTTTTATGGCACTTATCACAAGTTACAATTATAGACTTTATGGTCTGTTTATCTGTTTATGAGATATCTCCCCCACTATAAACTCTGTGAGGCTCCAGAGTGTGCTCCATAATAAGTGCTCAATATAACGCCTTCACGGAGCCAGGAAGTGAAGAATGAAGCGATCAAGGCAATCCAGGGTCTCCGAAGTGCTCAGCAGGTGTGCTTTCCAAGAAAGCCCAGGTACACGGAGGAAGAGAGAGGCCAGAGCAGGGCTGCAAGGACAGGGAGGCTGCTCCCAGATGCCTATCGTAAGCGATGCTGCCAAGGCCCCACTGGCATGAAAACGCCTGTGTGTCTCTGGTTCTTCTCTAAAAATAAGTAACAGGAAATGGAATTACTGGGTCAGATGGTACAGGTGTTCCCAAGGCTTTACATAGACACTGCCTTCCAGAAAAATGTCAGTGATAAAAGTGTGTGTCTGTCCCACTAACCCTGTGGACATGGGTGACACTGATCTTAGAGGAAGAGAAGGAGGCTTTGAGAGAGGAAAACAAACGCAGCAAGAGAGGCGTGTAGACACAGCACGTCCTGTTACACCAGCGCTGACGGAGGCAGAAACAAGCCTGCAAGTGGCCCAGGGCCACCTGCCCGCCTGCCCACGCTCTTCTCTGTCAGCCCCTCCCTCGTGACCCCTTCCAGCTCTACTCGCAGGGGCTGAAGGGGGATTCAGCGCCAGGAAAGCATTTGTCAGGATATGGAATGTGTTCGGCGCATTTCTAAGGGCAGATCTAGAGAGCAGAAGCCTCGATGGTGATGGCGTGAAGACCTTGAGTGTGTGACAGGGTCTGCAGGCGGAGCTGGGGGAGCAGAGCGACGTCACCCTCCACCTGGTGGGCAGCCAGCAAAGATGGTGGAGACACAGGTGAACGTGCCAGGTGGGTGATGAGGGCTTCCCACTGATAACGAGGATTTTCACACACAGTGAGGACATCAGCTGGGCTGGAAGAACAGAGAAAGAACCTTGTTGTTGTTCAGTCACTAAGTCATGTCCGAATATTTGCGACTAACCGCATGGACTGCAGCATGCCAGGCTTCCTTGTCCTGCACCATCTCCCAGAGTTTGCTCAAGTTCATGTCCATTGAGTCGGTGATGCCATCCCACCATCTCATCCTCTGTCACCCTCTTCTCTTGCCTTCAGGCTTTCCCAGCATGAGGGTCTCTTCTCATGAGTCGAGTCTTATTAGAAATCTGGAAAGGAGGAGGAAAGGGTGGTGAGCCTGTGATCAAGTCGATTACTAAGGAAGTGCGTGACCGCAGCCTGAAGCAAAGACAGCAGAGGGTGTCCCTAAGAGGGAAAGGAGAGAAGGCCTGAGAAGGAATTAAGGAAAATGCACTATGATGCTGAGATGGAGAATTCATCTGTGCACCCTCTCCTCTCTCTGGAGCCAGCAGAGACCTGCTCAAGAGTCACCGGCACCCCAGGGTGAGCTGGGCCTGAGATCTGCCCTCAGATACCCAGGCCAGTGACCTTGAAGATGACAGGAAGGGGTCTCCATTGCCCAGGAAAAAAAGCAGAATCAGAACTTCTATGCTTTGTGATTAAAAGGCAAAATCTGGACTTCCTGGTGGCTCAATGGTAAAGAATCTGCCTGCAGGGGACATGGGTTCAATCCCTAGTCTGGGAAGATGCTACATGTGGCAGAGCAAATAAGCCCGTGCACCACAACTCCTGAGCCTGTTCTAGAGCCCGGGAGCCATAGCTACTGAAGCCCGCGCACTCTAGAGCTGTGCTGGGCAACAGGAGAAGCCACTGCAACGAGAAGCCCACACGCCGCAACTAGAGAGCGGCCCTCACACCACGAGCAGAGAAAACCCGTGTGCAGCCACAAAAAACCAGCTCAGCTAAAAATAAGAAAAATCTGCCCCAAACGCTAGCTGGCAAATCTCATTGCTTCTTCATTATTTCTCTCTTTTCTAACTTTCTGCAGGTTTAAAATTCTTCACAATAAAAATTAGGGGAGGAGCACAGGGAATTTTGCTTGAGCGCTTCAGGTGTACGTCTTCAGGTAAGAACAGGGACCAAGTGGGGCTCTGGGGCCCAGGCCACACTGCCCCATCACCCCGCGAGAGCCAGGCCCTGGGCAGGTGGCAGAACGTGGGTTTGGAACATGAACGGGGCACACAGGCCACACTGCCCCATCACCCCGCGAGAGCCAGGCCCTGGGCAGGTGGCAGAACGTGGGTTTGGAACATGAACGGGGCACACAGGCCACACTGCCCCATCACCCCGCGAGAGCCAGGCCCTGGGCAGGTGGCAGAACGTGGGTTTGGAACATGAACGGGGCACAGAGCGGGCGGGAAGTTGTCCACCTCAGCAAGGTGGCGCTCACCTGCCCTGTGAGCTGGACAGGGGGCGGCAGGTCTCTGGGTGGCCGGTGGGCCTGTTGGACCCTGGGCCACCAGCCCTCAGCAGGGACGCCCCACAGCAGGAAGAGGACCTAGAGGCCCAGGGGTGATTACCCCACCGGAAACGACCCCACCACCTGAACTGTGTGAGACCTGGGGTCCTGGGGAGAAGAAGGAGGGAAATTTCCAAGAGGGAGAAATCTAATACTTCCAAAACTACGTAGGGTATGTATTTCAGGGGCCAAAAGGCCTTTCTCAGGCCCCAGAGTTTGGTGGGACCAGGAAGCATGCACGCCCCCCATCGGCGGTCAGCGCTCCACGCTGTGCTCAGCCCCTGAGGACCAGCACTCACGTCTCTGTCCTCTGGGGATGCCCAGGGCAGACAGGGAGCACTAGGGAGCCGCTGAGTGGGTTCTGGTCACACTTCTGCCCCTCCTGTGGGACCCTAACCCACGAGGATCCAGACAGTGACCCCTCGACAGCCCGGGGCCCTCAGCAAGTGGCCGGTAGAGTGAATGGCAAACAGGTGTCTATGGTCTAAGCCCCTGAGATGTGAGGGGTGCTTGTTACCACACTTGAACGAGCCCGTCCCTGACTGATGCACCCCCTTTCTCACTCCATCGTGGGACAGGGCCTGGGGCTGCGGGAGCTGTCACACTTGCCTTTTCTACAAAAGAGTGCTCTTAGCAGGACTTCTGTGGCAAGCATTCACGTAGTGCCCACTTACAGCATTCCGGGCACTGTTTCAAGGGCTGTGCTCATACTGACTCCTTTCTCACGGCAACCCCATAAAGGGGGTTACTATTCTTGTCTCCGCTTTAAAGATAGAGAAACTGAGGCACAGAGGAGCAAAGGAATCTGCTCAAGGTCACCTGGCTAGCAAGTGGCAGGGCCAGGGTCTGAGCCTGACCTCCGGCTCCGTGCTGTTGTTCACTGAGCTCTGCTCCTCCTCGGCAAGCAGGAAGTGCTGGTAAGAATTTACGTGGAAGGTAACCTCATCTGGGGGAAGTTCTCCAGGAAACAGTAAAACCTGAATAAGCAGGAGTGCCTTCAGCAAACCCGGCCCAGGCCAGGCCCGAGGACCCACCGTGAAGAGCGCAGGAGGGCTTTCTCGGCCAGCTCAGAGGCTAGACCTCCTAGAATGCTGCAGCCAGAACTTAAAGGCTGTCTCTCCCACCACTGGTTCGGGAGAAAGAGGACCCCACCCAGGCCCCCTCAGGCGCACCGCCTCCGCCACATGTCCCAGGACGAATGGCCAGAGCTGAGTCTCATGTCACCACACGGCCACCAGCCGTCGGGCTCAGCCAAGGCCCCCAGAGCCCTCCCCGACGCCCTAGGCCCCCGCCTCCGCTCCGCCATCTGCAGCTCAAGCCACGGTCCGCACGGGCCGTCCAGGACCTGTGCCCGTTGCACTCCGCCCCCCCTCCTCCAGGTCCGGTTCCTGGCACCAGCTGGATGACGGGTCGGATCCACATCGGATCTGAGCCAGTCCAGGCGGGCCAGGGCAGGAGCGGGCACCCCGGCAAGGCGCGTCCCAATGGGCGAGGAACCGCACTCCTGAAAACACCTCTGCTCCATCTGGGCAGAGACCGTGTCATCTGGAGGGCCAGGGGTTAGGCCGCCGAGCGTTCCCCGCACTTATTTTTGGCTGTGACAGGAGGTGAGTGCTGAGGCTGAGCGCATGGGAATATTATTTCAACTGCCTTGAAGAACTCGCCCCCTGTCATAAAACTCCTGGCTGGCACCTTGGCTCTTGAGCTTTCAGCCTTAAGTGCCATTGGTACGTTTCTGAGCAACATTAATTAAAATCCTTTTAAAGACCGGGCTGTTTTCCACACAGGAAGGCCCTCACCCGGGGAGCACTTTCACAGGTGAACTGGCTCTTTAAAAGCTTTTAAATTAATGTCATTCCCCATAACTCTTGTTTTTCCAAAAAGAAAGCCTTAAAACTGTACCGCCTTCCTCCCCTGCGGGTGAGGTCAAGATTGGTGGGGAAGCAGGGCCAAGGCCGGCCCTGCAGAGGGTGCTCCGTGGGGGGGCCCTCCACGTGGGCAGCCCTCCCAGGGCTTGAGTGCAATAACACGCTTCTGGAAACGGAGGTCTCCCTCTGTTTGGCTTCACACGCCATTTCTGTTGGGAGGAAATTACCCATCGAGGACCAAAGACCCCCACGCTGTTCTCTTCCTGAGAGACTCCGAGAGCATCTCAGTCCACAACACTTCGCCCCCTGGCCCTGGCTGAGCAGGACTCCTGAGCAGATGCCTCCCCAGAGAATGGCCAGGGCCTGGGGTCAGTGCTCCGGGCACGATCTAATTTCCTCGTGGCAGCCACGTGCTGTGATCTCCTAAAAGTGCCGAGAGGCTCAGTGAGGCCAAGCTGAGGGCGCCGGGCGGCCTGCAGGCGAGTGGAGAAGCAGCGATTACACTTCAGTTCTTCTGCCTCTGGATCTGTTTCCTTTCCGCCCTGCTCTGAAGCGCAGGCTGGTATGGTCAGTAACTTCATCAACACAAAAGGTACAGAGAATCCAGAGGCCCAGATGTGCAGCTCGCGTGGGGAATCCAGGCACTACCTACCTGCCCACACCTGGGCCAGGGCGGGAGGTGGTTTTTTACCCCGAGGCAGCCCCTCCCCACCCGTGAGAGAGATGGGGAGGAAGGCAGGGCTCCCAGCAGGTGCCTTGGAGAATGGAACAGATCAGATGCAGCTGCAGCATCGGCCACTCCAGGACCCCAGGACCTGTGGTGCCTCTGGGCAGAAGGGAACCCAGGCCAGGGAGCCTCCAGGCCCTGACCTGCTGCCCGGCTCCGGGGACCGCACACAAACTGACTTAATCCAGGTCCTGCGGAGAGTACCGCCATGGGTGGACAGGGGGCACGCTCACCCGGCTGGCTTGTCTGGGAGCGCAATCCCCAGCAGAAGCGAGAGAGCCGGGGAGCAGAGCCAGGGCAGGAGGAGGCAACCCACACCGGACAGACCGGGCCTCGGACCACCATCCTAGGGGGGGAAGGGGACCAGAGCCCCACCCTGGGCAGCGCTCACCCAGAAGTCAGAGCTTCCAGGGCAGAGAGGCCCCCACAGTGTCCCCGCCAGGCCGTCAGCGGAGTCCCCGCCAGGCTGTCAGCGGGCTCCCTGCCGGAACGTCAGCGGCATCCTCGCCCGGCCATCAGCGGGGTCCTCACTGGGATGTCCGTGGCATCCCCGCCCGGCCATCAACAGGACAGCCAGGCCTGGACGCCCAGGAGCACCAGGGCAGAAAGGGACCCCAGGACGGAGCCTGCCGGTAGGTGAAGCTGCTGTGAAGGCACCCGCCTCAGTTCTCAGGATGGTCTGTCCACTCACACAGGGTGCCAAGCGCATCCCCAGGGAGGCCTCTCCAGGGTTCGGTGCAGACAGCAGGGCCTCAGGATGCTGAGTGGAGGGCCTGCGGGGACCCTCGGAGACCTCTCTGGGTGTCACAGACTGAGTGGTCAGCTGGAGTCTCTGATTCCTGGTCCTGTGGGCAGGGGCCCGGCCGCATCCGCGTAGTGTTGCAGGGGCCACTGGGTCCTGAAGGAGCAGCTGGGAGCAGGCAATGGACCCGACACCCCCTCCCGGCTGGATCTGATCCAGACCCCTCCCCGGTCCAGTCTAAATGAAAACTCCAACCTCTCATGGTGTTTAAAGCGCCCCCCCACCCCCAGCTCAGCTCTGTCTCTCAAAGTCTTCCCACCAGGCAGGCAGCACAGAGGGGCTGGTCCATGTCCCCACCTGTTCCCCCCATGGCCCGCCCCACCCCCAGAGCTGTCCACGCCAGGGAGTCCGTGGCAGAGGGTGACAGGGGCTGTGGAAACCTGCCCCGGCACCTCCCTCTGACAGATGTCCACACCCACGGCGACCCCAGGCCCTGCAGTCCTTGTCCATGCTGGCCGTGGTCCTCAGCTGGGGCTGGTCTCGGCCTGGCCTGGGGATACTCAGCGAGGCCCCGGAACTGACTGTTTAAACCCCGGGATCAACCTGGAAGACATTAGGTTACACTTCAGTTATCAGGTTCCATGGAGCCCTGATTCCAAAAATAAGTTTGGTTATAGAAAAGTAATAATTACCTTTGGAAACCTTTCATTAAAGTTCACTATGCAGACGGAGAAGGCGCCTGCCCTAAGTGTGGAGCTCAATGAATTTTTCACCAACTGGAGACACCCAATAAAGTGATTACTTTTTAAACTTTGCATGTGTGGCCTGTAAGAACGTTGTTCCCACTGCGGGGAAGAGTCTTCCTGCCAAGGAGGGTTTTCCATCCCCCTGCAGAGCGCCTCGGACACAGGCCGCCGGGCACCCGGCCCCGCGGAGGACAGTGTCCAGCTGGCAGACAGGTCCCGGTCACCCCTGCGGGGACCTCGGGTTCTTGATGGGGAGTCCTGGGAGCTGACGTGGAGCAAACGTCATTGTCCCCACCTCCACCCGCAGACAGCCCGCCAGTGTTCATCAGGGTCACCGGGAGCTGGAGCAAGCCCGAAGCCCAGGCTGCCCCCCACACTAGCTAATCAAACACCAAGGTGCGCCCCGCAGAGCCGGTTTGTTAGAGGAACTCAGACAGCTCCATGCAAGCCAGGGGGAGGCCCACAGGCTGGAGTTTGTGCTAGAATCCATGGAAATTGCTGTACACACCCCACCCCCGGAATAGGCTGGAAACCTCAACAAATACTTTCATCAAATTCGGAAAGTTAAAGAACCTCTCAAGGGCCAGTTGGCTGGTGGGTTAGTCAGAGCAGGCCATTGTAACAAAGACCCAAGGCCAGGCAGTTTAAACAACAGAAATGCGTTTTTTCCTAGTATTTCTGGAGGCCAGAGTCTGAGATCAAGACTTGGTTTCTTCCGAGGATGCCCTCCTTGAAGTGTAGATGGCTGATCTCCCTCTGTGTGTGTCCGCGTCCTTATCTCCTCTTCTTACAAGGACGCCCACCCTGGTGACCTCATTTTGACAACCTGTGTAAGGAGCCTGTCTCCAAGTGCAGCCCCTTCTGAGGTCCTGGCACTTAGGACTTCTACATGTGAAGCTGGGGGGGAACAGTCCACAAAGACCAGCTGGGTGGTTGTTCTTCATTCGCTCAGTTGTGTCCGACTCTCTGTGACCCCATGGACTGCAGCACGCCAGGCCTCCCTGTCCATCACCAGCTCCCAGAGTTTGCTCAAACTCTTGTCCATCAAGACGGAGATGCCATCCAACCATCTTATCCTCTGTCATCCCCTTCTCCTCCCGCCTTCAATCTTTCCCAGCATCAGGGTCTTTTCCAATGAGTCAGTTCTTCTCATCAGGTGGCCAAAGTATTGGAGATTCAGCTTCAGCATCAGTCTTTCCAATGAATATTCAGGACTGATCTCCTTTACGATGGACTGGTTGGATCTCCTTGCTGTCCAAGGGACTCTCAAGACTCTTCTCCAACACCACAGTTGGAAAGCATGAATTCTTCAGTGCTAGGTACCTCCTCCCTGACCAGTAGAGATGCCTGGGGCCAGGAGACACCTGGTACAGAATTCTGTCTTCACACAGCCAGAACAGGATGCTGGATGAGCCCTAATCAGAATCAGCCAGGCTTCCGGTACCCTAAGTGAGCAGCCCCTGCTTGGCTGTCTTTAGGCAGCTGATTCTGGCTGGGTCTACACTTCACGCTGATTTCAGACAACATGTCTGGTGTGAGGGAGGTTGGATTTGAGTGGGAAGATGCTGCGGTAGGGCAGAGCTCAGAGGCTGGGGCAATGGTCCCAGTGATAAGTGATTAGGACAGGAAGGAGACGTGGGCCCCGAAGGTTCGTGTTGCCCGTGGAATCCCTCATGGGGAGGAGAGCCCGGCCATATGAGGAGATTCACCGTGGCGGCCAGGGCTGGGGCTGCCGTCCTGACACGTGAGGGTGGGAGCACCACTCAGGGACCCCCTGAACCTGCGCCCCTGTCTGGACTCCATAACTGCAAAGGTGTTTTATTTCCTGGAACATTCAGATCAAAGGACGCGGTTTTAAGACTCGGAGCTGCTATTTCCATTTCTCTGGAGAATTCATAAGAGGGAGCAGCCAACTGCTATCAGTGCAGCTGAAGGAAAGAGAGAGAAAAGGGCTGCTTTCCTTTCAAAAGCGAGACCCACCCAAGACCCCTGGACCTGCCCATCTCTCATCCCAGGGAATGTGTTGCCGGAAATGAACTCTGTCCCCAATAGCAAAGAATGGAAATTCCTTTGGCGGAAGGAAAAGGGATCAAGGGCTGGTCGTGAACTTGCCCCTCTCCCCAGGAAACCCAGGCTCTCGGCAGCCCTCAAAAAAGGGGTCTTTTCATCTGCTGCTTCTAGAGAGGCGAAGATGCTTCCACGACCTCCACACTGGCGGGGGAGTGACCTCTCGGAGCCCAGACCACCTGTCCACCACAGCCGCCCTCACCTCTTCCTGAGGAATGGGAGGCCACTCACCTGGACTATTCCAGAAACAAGAGACACCTCAGGTCACTTCCACCCACATCACTCCCATGTCCCTCTCAAACAGGCTTTATGTGAAAGGGGATTCCGGGACCACCCGCGTGGTGGAAGCTGGGGTTGCCAGGAGAATTCCCAAGTTGCGCATAGCTCTCTTCCTGGATCTGGGGTCGTAATCTTGCTACTACAGGTTGAGTCTTTGGCACGAAGGCACGAGCCTTCAAGCATTTATAAGCAGAAGAATCATTTGCAAAGCGAAATTTTATGCAGCAACCTAACTTATAGAATAAATTATTGTGGGGGTCTTCTGGCTGAGCTGGGCCCAGGGCCTCCTCCCAGCCCTGGATGGGCCCCACACAGCTTCCAGAGCCTGGGGGCTCAGGACACTGCCTCCTGAGACCCAGGGGAGCAAAGGACGCCCTCCCTCGCCAGACAGAAATGCTGAGCCTCCCTGGAGGGACAGAGGGACCGCTCAGGGCACCAGCTCCCAGCACGCACATGTGTGTGTCCTCAGGGGACGTTTGCATGAGCCCAGCAAGGCGCCCTGTGCTGTGTTCATTCCTGCCGTTAAAAACATCTCAGATGGTCTTGCCTTTGACCCCAGAGTGCCGACGGGTCTCCAGAAGGAGAGACGTGACAGTAAACAATTGTGATTCATCTCAGGAAAAGGTGAAGGAGAAGAAAAGATGATGGGGAGATACACCGTGCTTCTGACAGACCACACTGTAAGCAAGTTGGATCTTTTCAAATTTTCATGAGTTTCACGCCATTCCAAAAATTCAGCTAAATAATGCCAAAGATGATCTGAAAGAATAAACCAACAAAAATAACTAAGACTTTTGGAAAAAAGAGGCAGTGAGGGTCACTTGTGTTTGGGACATTAAAACACATGAGAAAGTTACAGCAGTAAATGCAACTTAATGGTGCAAAGATTAATGGGCCGACGGTGGGTATGAGATACACCTCAAAGACACTGCCAGTAAAACTTAATATGTGATCAAAGAAGCATTAGAGATGGCTAGAGGGAGGATGGGCCTAATGGTGTCTGAAAGCCCAACTCCACAGGGATTAAGTATCTCCAAACCGTATCTCCAAATAAATTCCAAATAAAAGGGAAAGCTAAGCATAACAAGAAACTGTGACAATTTTTATAGAAAATACAGTTGAGTATTTCACTGAATTCATTGGTAAGTTAAGTAAGATCTTACCAAATATGAAAACAGTTAGTAAAGGGAAAAGTTACTTAAAATGTAAAAGGATCTTTGTTCTTCAGTCACTCAGCCGTGTCCGACTCTGCAACCCCATGGACTGCAGCACACCAGGCTTCCCTGTCCTTCACCATCTCCTGGAGCTTGGTCAAACTCATGTCCATTAAGTCAGTCATGCCATCCAACCGTCTCATCCTCTGTCATCCCCTTCTCCTCCTGCCTTCAGTCTTTCCCAGTATCAGGGTCTTTTCCAGTGAATCAGTTCTTCGCATCAGGTGGCCAAAGTATTGGAGCTTCAGCTTCAGCATCAGTCCTTCCAATGAATATTCAGGATTGATTTCCTTTAGGATTGACTGGTTGGAACTCCCTGCAGTCCAAGGGACTCTCAAGAGTCTTCTCCAACACCACAGTTCAAAAGCATCAATTCTTCGGTGCTCAATTTTCTTTATAGTCCAACTCTCACATCCATACATGACCACTGGAAAAACCATAGCCTTGACTATACAGACCTAATTTTATCATTTACCTCAAACGATAAACTTAAGCAAATGACGAATCAAGAAAAAATATGGGTAACAAAGATGATGATGAGCTAATATCATACTCGGAAAAGGGTGTTTTACCACAGCTATTTTTTAAAAGGCAAAATTCCAACAGGAAAAAAAAGAGAGATTTCACAGGCAATTCACAGAAGAAAAATATAGAAATGGCCAAAAAATTATATGAAAAATCTGTTAAAGCATATTAACCAAGGTTTTCTTCTTCACAGTTTACTACATTTTCTGAATTTTTTAAATGACTGTGTTATTTTCATAATCAGAAAAGAGGACAGACTTTATGGTCCCAGTTATAGAAAGCTCAGAAGCAGGCAGAACTGAGCTGTGAAGCCAGGAGTGGGGGCAGACCCTCCTTCTGGGGTCACTCTCTGGACGTGGTGACGGGAGGCGTGGTGTTCTGTGTCACTCTGACCCTGATTTGGCGTCATTACAGAGGCCTGTCCACTCTGTCAAAATTCACCAGCCTAAACACTTATACTGTGTAGACTTTTCTGTATCCACGTGTACTTTAAATTTGCTTTTTAAAAAATTTACATGGCAAAAGATACCACAAAAATTAGAAAAGAATAAATGTACGAAATACATATTTTAACAGAGATGACCTGTAAAGGGTAAATGCCCACAAGAAAGACCCAAATACCCAGCAGAAAAGTAGGCAAGAGACACAAATGGGCAAAATAAATGAATCAGAACACATAAACACCCAGCACACATCTGAAAAATTACCATCACTAGAAGTCAGGGAAACGCAGCTTAGAGCAACAGAGAAACATCACTGCACCCACTAGATCACAAAACAAGTAAAAATAAGGAAAACTAGAATACACATGGCTGGCCACTGCAGCCTCGCGTCTCACCCCCCTGAGCCCCCCACCCCCAGCACTCTGGCCTTCCGTCACCTCCTGGCCTGCACCAGGCTCTTGGTCCCCGGGTCCCTCAAGCCCCCCAGGCTCAAACTTCCCTTCCCTGGGATGCCCTGCTTCCCTCGGCCAGGCTCCAGAGAGTACCATCTCTTGTCCTCTGTCCCTGGTCCCTTTCCCAGCACATTCACGACCATGAGCAGAGGATTCTGTAAGCCCTTCAGTGAGTCTGTCTCCCTCAGAGTCCAGGGCTCCTCGGCGGAGGGGCCACATCCATCCTCCCCACTCCCTATAAAGTGCCACGTCCCCAGTGCCCCCAGGGTCTGGCACGGAGAAGGCAGACAAGCAGCAGGGGCTGAATGCTGCATTAGAGCAGCGCCCTCTGGGCCCGCCAGGTGACACCTCCCAGGACACCCTGCGGATGGGAGGGGAAGGGCGGGTGGAGGGAGGGTGCCGGTGTCTCCTGTGGGTGACAGGTGCTCAGACACCCAAGTTCCCCAAGAGCACCCCAACCACCTCATGGCAGGGGGCGTGCAGAGACCCCAGCGTCTACTTCACAGTCAGATGCTTGGGCTCCAGGCCTCCCTCTGATACCAACACTTCCCTGGTGGCTCAGACGGTAAAGGATCTGCCTACAAGGCAGGAGACCGGGTTGAATCCCTGGGTCAGGAAGACCCCCTGGAGGAGGTCCTGGCACCCCACTCCAGTATCCTTGCCTGGAGAATCCCATGGACAGAGGAGCCCGACGGGCTGCAGTCCCTGGGGTCGCAGTCGGACACGCCTGAGCGCACACACTGAACCCAACAGCAGTGGGGCCAGGCCCGAGCGTGGGGCCCTGCCCTGTTGTCCCTGTCCGCGGGGCGGGAGATGTTCTGAGCACAGGGCCCACGCCTTCACTCTGCCCTAGGCCCACATACCGTGTCCCCAGAGCCTGACAACACCTATTTCCCTGCCAGAATGCGGGGCGGCCTCGGGAGCACGAAGGTCTCAGAAGGTGGCATCTACCATCTCGGGGGCGCAAGCCCACCCCGGAGGCCGGCCAGACACCTTGTAGAGAGGCGCCATCTCTCCAGCCCCAGGAGGACTCAGGGACCCTGAACGGTCACAGGACGGGACAAAGGGACCAGGGTGCAGCCGCCCCCTCGGCTCGGCCTTTGCCCCCTACCCCGCAGGCCCTCCACCGTCATGAGAAGCACCCAGGCCTTCCAGGGACTCTCCCTACATCTTCCTGTGACACTCTGAGGCCCCAGACCCTCCAGGCTCGCCCCCCACAGACAAGCCCTGAGCGGCGGAGGTGGGGCGAGCCCCCGGCCCTCCTCCCCCGCGAGCCATCGGGGCAGCTTTATGACGGGCGGTGGGCCTGGGAGGGGGCGAGCTCTGCTGAATATCACAATCCTGTACAATCAGCTAGGAGATATTTCAGGACTCATACTCACAAACAAGTGAAAGGCAAATGGTTTTAATAATGAGTTATTAAAAGGGTTTTTGGTGGTTTTTTTTTTTTTGCTGGACTGTGAGTCCCACAGCATATAAAGCCCAAAGCACTTAGCGTAATGGATTTAAGCGCCAGCAAGCGTGTGTGCTCCACACGGTCCTCCTGTAGCTGGTGGAGGCCCGCGATGCTCTGGTTGGTTCCCAGCAGCGGGGCGCCCAGGGGTGAGGCTGGGTGCTGAGTCCTCCCGCCACAGCCAGAACCGAGCCTCAGAGCCCTTCTCGCAGGGCCTGGGGTGTCCACGAGGCCACCACATGGCTGAGAAAGCAGGCCTGGTCCTCACCCCCGGATAACACTGGAGATTATTTTAATACCTCCAGGTCTTAATTTGAAAAACAGACGAGAAAAACACTCGAGATAATCTCTAAAAGCATAGCTAAACCCTAAATTAACTTCACCTTGTTTCCACCAGCCTCAACATTTTTTTTTTTTTGCCTCTGTGGTTAATAGCTCCTGAGACTAGCCTGCTCGGCTCACCTGGAAATGGGATGATTCCCCCCAAGGTCATGGGAGAGGGGAGGAAGGCTCGCTGACTGGCCGGAGGTGGGAGGTGGGCAGGGCCCCCGCCCCTGGGAGCACAAGGGCCCAGATAGGGTCTCTCTCTGTGAGGGGACCGACAAGGGCCCAAGGCTGGCCAGGACAAGAGGCAAGAAGGCGGCTGGTTTCGCCAGTTCCCGGACAAGGTGTTGCGGGAGCAGTATGGACAGAGGGAGAGAGACAGGCGGGAGGAGGCTTGACTGGCCCCCAGGCTGCCCCGTGCCAGGCCCGGCCGCAGACCAGAACTGGCGTGTGTGGGCCCAGTGACCCCACGGGGGCTGGAGAGGGGGCCTCAGTGACTGTCAGAAAGGGCTGGTGTGGACGGCTCCTTCAAGTGCAGAAGCCAGCCCCGCTTTGCACAGGAGGAAACCGAGGTCCAGAGAGGCGAAGCCACCCCGCTGTTCTCACGGAGAGGGAGGCCGGAGCTGGGCATGTGCCCGACACCTGCCCCCATCCCAGAGCCCACACCCTCCCGCAGGCAGGCCGAACAAAGCTGGGCATGCTTAGCAACGCGAGAAGGAAGCACCTTAACAATGTAACTTTGCATGAGTTGCATTTAAAGTGTTGAGTCTGCAGGAAGCTCAACAGGGAAGCTCTGAACCTCACTCACTGGGAGTCGAATGAGTCAAGTTCAAGCAAGAGCCCCCGGTAACCCACCTTGAGCAGCCCTTCAGCCTGTCCTTCCCCTTCTGGAAGCCCAGCCCAGGCCCCTCCCCACACACATGCCTGGGGAGCCACTCCTCTGTCACCCCCTCACCAGCTCCAGAGTGACCAACCCACCCCCACGACCTGGGCCTGGGGGTCCCCAAAATGTGAGACTTTCAGTTTTAAAACCAATAAAGTTCCAGGACACACCAGGACAAGCTGATGACCCACCTCCCCTCCTGGGGTCCCTGTGCCTGAGGGCCACCCCTGGCCCCAGAGAGAACGCCCTCCTGACTCAGAGCCACAAGTCTACAGAAGGCAGCTCTGTGGTCAGGCGGGGATGCAGAGTAAGGGTCTTGTCTCCCCACGGACGGGGGAGGGGGGATCTCGCCTTGCAGCTTCTCACAGAGCAGCAGTTAACCAGAACATCCCAGACACTGTTGTTAAGCACAACTTATCTGGGGCCTTCTCCTGCCCCCCATTCTGCTGCCCACCCTCCCCACCCTGCCCCAAAGAGCAGCTTTAGGAAGTCATTGTGTGAGTCGGGGGCAGCCAATGTCCCACGAGCCCTTCCCGCTCTGTGAGCACCTGGAGCTGAGTTACCCCTCAGGGGTACAATTTAGTATAGTGTGGTATAGTGAGGAGGCCATCCAAGGACACAGACCGTAGCACCGCTAGAGCTGCCCAGCACTGCAGAGTGGGAACACTTCACATGGCCTCCCTTTCCCCAAGCACACCAGCAGCTGTCCGAGCCCAGAGACCCTTTCTCCCGTTGCTGCTGCAGGGGCAACAGAGGGCCCTGGGTGTTCCGGGCACAGGCAGTCCGCACCAGGTCTTTCCCACCAGGACACTTGGGGGTAAACACCTCACTTTCTTCTCTGGGCCCCTCCCCCTGCCTCTTTTTTAAAAGGAGGAAGGAAGAGCGATGAGGAATATAAAAGGGAAAAGAAGAGCATGGCCCGTGCTTGACTCCTGCTTGGGGGCCTTGGAGAAGAGCCAAGGGCCAACCAGCTCCCAGGACCCACCTGACGTGAGACTTGGGGTCAGATGATGACTTTCCTGCTCAGTTTAGGGCCACTGCAGGTGGTTGTCAGGACATCCTAGGAATTGTGGCCATGTGTTGTTGTGGTTCAGTCACTCAGTCATGTCCGACTCTTTGCAGTCCCAAGGACTGCCGCACGCTAGGCTTCCCCGTCCTTCCCCATCTCCCAGAGTTTGCTCAAACTCATGTCCATCGAGTCAGTGATGCCATCCAACCACCTCATCCTCTGTCACCCCCTTCTCCTCCTGCCCTCAATCTTTTCCAGCATCAGGGTCTTTTCCAATGTGTCGGCTCTTTGCATCAGGTGGCCAAAGTATTGGCACTTCAGCCAGACTAGGTCAAGGGAAGGAAGGGGCTGGGGCCTCTCACCACTCACTGTACAAACCTCACCTCACCCTAGCTGCTCTCCATGTCCTCGCAGCACTGACCATGAGGGGGCTTGGAAGGGACCATCCCACTGTTCTGTCCCACCGTCACCTGGTCCCCCCCAGCCCACCCTGGGACACCAGCCTTCCATACCTGGGACCCTGAGGCTCAGCTGCTTCAGTGGACCTGATCTCACCTGATGGAAACTTAAACTGATGCTCGCCCCTCCACTGAGTGCTCACCACTCATCCATCCACTTTCTGACTCACGACATTCTTAACATCTCTTGTACATACATCACCACCATTATCATCATCACCATCATCACCACCATCACCATCACCACCATAACCAATACCACCATCACCATCACCACCATCACCACCATCAACATCACCACCATCACCACCATCATCATCACCATCATTACACCATCATCACCATATCATGATCACCACCATCACCACCATCACCACCACCACCACCACCACCACCATCACCACCATCACCACCATCACCATCACCACCACCACCATCACCATCACCACCATCACCACCAGCACCACCATCACTATCACCATCATCACCACCATCACCACCATCACCATCACCATCACCACCATCACCATCACCACCATCACCATCACCATCGCCACCATCACCACCATCGCCATCACCATCACCGCCATCACCATCACCACCACCATCACCACCACCACCATCACCATCATCACCATCACCACCACCACCATCACCATCACCACCATCACCATCACCACCACCATCACCATCGCCACCATAACCAATACCACCATCACCACCACCACCATCATCACCATCAACATCACCATCATCACCATCACCACCATCACCACCATGACCACTATCACCACCATCACCATCACCACCATCACCATCACCACCATCATCATCATCACCATCATCACCATCACCATCACCACCATCATTGCTTGTACTGAACAAACTTGTGAAGCCTGAAGGAGATTACAGGAGGTTAAAGCACACACTCACACACATACACACCCCACACATACACATGCACACGCACTCATCCTCACATACCTCATACACACCACACATACCCATTACTCATACCCATATAAACACCACATATACATACATACACCAAGCATGCTCACACCCAAACATACCACACACTCACACTCAGCCCCACAAACTCAACACACAGTCACACACAAGTCACACTTAGTTGCTGCAACTCTTCTATATATGTTGACACCTGTAAATATTCTAGCACTTCTTCGATTCATTTTAATAATACATACTTTTTTAGAAAATTAATCTCTTCAGCTACTTTTTCAAACTCTTTGAGCATAGTTTTTTAGGAATTATTCTCCTCAAATGCTGGCTCCTTTGAGGCTATTTTCACATAATATATTAATATTTTCTGATATTTTTCTGGACTACCTGGTTAATAGTTTATTCTATTTTCTTCTTCTATAGAGTGAGTTCTTGATCTTTGTTTATCACTTCTATTGTTTCTGTTTTCTAATTAGTTACTTCTTCTCTATACTTGTTCTCTATAGTCCTTTCTTCTGTTTTCCTTGGGTTTTTTCCTTTTGAATAATTTAAAATCTTTTGACAATTTTTAAACTATGAACTTCTTTTCTTAGTATATTAATAGTTCCAGATACAACCCAAAAAAATCTAGCATACAAATTTTTCTCTTCCATTCTTTTCAAAATATTTGTTATTGATGATTTGATTTCTCTCTTTTCTCCATCAGATGATTGTTTTAAATTTCACATGAAGTTGGTCTGACCTGATTAGATTAGGAATCCGGGCAACGTTTTTGTTCTGATACGTAAGCACACTTACTACCATTATTCAGACCTAATGTGATGCTTGCTTTCCAGGTGGAGCTAGTGACAAAGAACCCACCTGCCAGTATAGGAGACATAAGAGATGCTAGTTCGATCCCTGGGTCAGGAAGATCCCCTGGAAGAGGGCATGGCAACCCACTCCAGTGTTCTTGCCTGGAGAATCCCATGGACAGAGGGGCCTGGCAGGCTGCAGTTCATGGGGTCGCAAAGAGTCAGACACGACTGAAGTGACTGATCACACGCACAGTGAGATGTTTAAATGGAGTGTGTGCTCAGCACCTGCCTTTCCTTCTCTGGCCCACAATTTCGGTGGATTATCCTGAGTCATCTCTTGGCTGGTTAGAACAGGCCGTCACGTCCTGGTAGCAGCGCTGGAACTGTAGTGAGACAGCGGGCTCTCGGGACATGAGTCCGCCTGCAGTTGACGTCTCCTGCCGCCAATACACAAGCTGGGGCTCAGCTGGGGAAGAATCTTGGTTTCACAGAAGCTTCCCCTCAACACCTGTGGATACAGATCTACTATCTTTTGTCGCCCGACCTTGAGAGAACTCTGAGGCCAGCCTGCCGGTTCCCTTTCTAAGTGACTCACGTTATTTCTGGATCCTGAGACTCTGCTCCTTGCCCTGGAAAGGCAGGGGTTTCACTCAGCAGCAGGTGGAATTAATTATGTTCCCTTGGACACCATGAGATTTGTTAAAGTGCAGATTTGTGTCTTCTTTAGTCACAGAAAATGTTCTTCTATTACAGCTTCAAAACACTATTCCCATTCCTTTTGGTCTGGGCTCCTTTCACACAACGGAGTCTCCTCATGTCGCATCCACTGCTGGCCCAGCAGCTCTTGATTCTTTGATTTCAGTGCTTTTTTGTTTCTGTTTGTGCTTTGTATTCCCACCGGTTAGTTTGTTTAGAGTAGCAATTTCAGGCCTTACTGCTCTAATAATCACTTAAACTCTGCAAGTGCCTATTGATTTCTTTATCATTCTTCATTTACCAGCTCTCAAGCATCTTTTCATCTTATATCTCATCTCTTAAAAGTCCCTATTTTCTTTATTTGTCTCATGGGTGCAAGGCATTGAAACTCGCTCCAAATTTTTATTTTCATTTTCCAGATAAGCTTTAAAAACCACGTCCTTGGGACTTCCCTGGCGGTCCAGGGGTTAAGGATCCGCCTTCCAGCGCAGGGGATGTGGGCTCAGTCCCTTGTAGAACTAAGACTCCACAAGCCCCGGGGCAACTAAAGCCACGAGCTGAAACCAGAGAAGCCCGTGCGCTGCAACCAAGGTCCCGTGCACTACAACTGAGAGCAACGTAGCCAAGTAAATCAATTAATTTTTTAAGGTTCTTTGTTGCCTGATGTTTTATCCCTCTTTGTGTTCTGGAATATTTTTGCACAGATCCCACATCAAATCAGAAACACGTCATGCAACACTGCTTTGCCAAAGCAACATGGACTTCAGGAAATTTTCAGGTCCCACGCCAATCAGGGTAAGATCAACAGCTGATCTCACCGAACTGTGGATTAATATGTCCACTGCAACCACTGAGACTGGATGTGTTAGAAGAAATGATGAGCAGAAGAAACCACTCATAGCCTAAGAGTTCATTGTCTATAAGAGGTCATACGTGCGTGCCTGCGTGCTTAGTCACTCAGTCATGTTGGACTCTTCAACCACAGGGACTGTAGTCCGCCAGGCTCCTTTTTCCACAGGATTTTCCAAGCAAGAATATTGGAGTGGGTTGTCATCTCCTCCTCCAGGAGATCTTGACCCAGGGATCGAACCGGTGTCTCCTGCATTGGCAAGCAGATTCTTTACTACTGAGCCACCTAAGAAACACTTATAAGGCTGTCATTCAATCATTTCTTCATTCTCCAGCATTGAAGAGCTTCCCAGGTGCCTCAGTGGTAAAGAACCGGCCTGCCAACGCAGGAGACACAGGTTCGATCCCTGAGTTGGGAAGATCCCCTGGAGAAGGAAATGGCAAGCCTCCTGTATTCTTGCCTAGGGAATCCCATGGACAGAGGAGCCTGGCAGACTACAGTCCATGAGGTCGCAGAGCTGGACTGAGCACAGCCCCAGCACAAGGTGCTTTTGCAGATACTGTGTGGAAGCGAAGGTTTATTTGGGCGTCTCACAGTCCGGCGGAGGCAAACAAATGAAGAAGCACCTCTGGCCTGCACCACGTGCGAGGTGCCTGGGGCACTGTGGTGATGCCGGCTGTGAGGGATGCTCTGTACACGGTGTGATGGCAGTTGTGGGGGTGCTTTGTTTACAGTGGAGCTTGAGCATGCTGGGGTCACCCTGGTGCGTGAGGTGCTCCTCCCCTGCAGTGTGAGCAGCTAGGTAAGGTCACCCCAGTCTCAAAGGCCAGAGTTGCCCAGAAGAATGGTCAGTGGGCTTGGGGATATGGGCACTCCGGGCAGAGGGCACAGCACCAGCAAAGCCACGATCGTGGAGAGTTCACGCGGGGCCCAGTGCTGGGTGCTGGGAGCTGGCTGGGGGCTGCGGAGGGAGTCTGCCTTAAAACGCCAGGGCGCATTGTTCATTTCCCTCTGGAAGATGACAGGGCTTCCTGAGATGGCTTCCAGTTTAAATTATTAATATTTATCCTAAAGCTCCATCTTCCTTTTTACCGCTCCAGTGGAAAGAGAGATCTTCTTGGACCAGTAAGTGTGGGAAACACTCATAAATCTCCCTGTCTTGGGGATTAAAAAATGCACATGAGCGTGACAAGAGGAGCTGCTGCCCCACACACTGGCCCCAGTCCCTTTCATCAGACGCCACCCTGACATCTCCTGAGGCAGCTCCGCGCCCACCCACCAGGCAGCACCGCGGGAAAGAGCCCTCCAGAAAGCTGGCCAGTGCCGGCCTCCACCCAAAGCCCCTCCCTACACTAGAGAAACACACACCTCGCACCATATACCACACACAGAGCACACACACACACACAGACATACCACACACACACCATACACACAGACATCACACACACAGACATACCACACACACACCATACAGACAGACATACCACACCCCATACACACATATATACCATACATACACATATCATACACACAGACATACCACACATACACACACCCCATACACACATACACACACCATACACACAGACATACTACACACACACACCATACACACAGACATCACACACACAGAGACATGCCATACACACACACACCATACACACACAACACCATACACACATATATACCAAACATACACACACCAGACATAACACACACACATATATATACCACGCATACACACCATAAACACATACACATACACACACAGAGACAGACCACACATACACACACCATACACACAGACATACCACACACACACACACACCATACACACAGACATAACACACAGAGACATACCACACACACACACCATACACACAGACATACCACACACACACACACACCATACACACAGACATACCACACACACACACACCATACACACAGACATAACACACAGAGACATACCACACACACACACCATACACACAGACATACCACACACACACACACACCATACACACAGACATACCACACACAGACATACCACACACACACACACACCATACACACAGACATACCACACACACACACACACCATACACACAGACATAACACACAGAGACATACCACACACACACACCATACACACAGACATAACACACACACACACACACACCATACACACAGACATAACACACAGAGACATACCACACACACACACCATACACACAGACATACCACACACACACACACACCATACACACAGACATAACACACACACACACACACCATACACACAGACATACCACACACACACACACACCATACACACAGACATACCACACACACACACACACCATACACACAGACATAACACACACACACACACACCATACACACAGACATACCACACACACACACACACCATACACACAGACATAACACACAGAGACATACCACACACACACACCATACACACAGACATAACACACACACACACACCATACACACAGACATAACACACAGAGACATACCACACACACACACCATACACACAGACATACCACACACACACACACACCATACACACAGACATACCACACACACACACACACCATACACACAGACATAACACACACACACACACACCATACACACAGACATACCACACACACACACACACCATACACACAGACATAACACACAGAGACATACCACACACACACACCATACACACAGACATACCACACACACACACACACCATACACACAGACATACCACACACACACACACACCATACACACAGACATACCACACACACACACACACCATACACACAGACATAACACACAGAGACATACCACACACACACACCATACACACAGACATAACACACACACATAGACATGCCACACACACACACAGACATACCACACATACACCCCATACACACTGACATACCACACACACACACACCATACAC
Source organism: Bos indicus (assembly GCF_029378745.1). Classification (NCBI taxonomy): domain Eukaryota; kingdom Metazoa; phylum Chordata; class Mammalia; order Artiodactyla; family Bovidae; genus Bos; species Bos indicus. The sequence goes on along the minus strand of NC_091762.1, from coordinate 118,057,059 downwards.
ACACAACCCCATACACATGTATATACCAAACATACACACACATGCACACAGACATAACACACACACAGAGACATACCAGACATACACACACCGTACACACACACCCCATACACACATACATACCACACATAAACACACCATACACACAGACATACCACACACACACCATACACACATATATACCACACATACACACACCATACACATACACATCACATGCGCACACAACACACATGTGTACCACACATACATGCCAATAACATACACATACTACACACACACACACAGCACACATACATACCATAAACATATGCACACACTACACACACCACACATACACACACCATACAAACACACTACGTGCACACACACCACACATATGCACACCATACACACACTCACAGACTCCACATACAGACATATATACCACACACACACACACACACAGGGTTTTATTGGCACTATCCCAGACCTCCTTGTCTCCTCAGGTCTGGGGTGGGGCTCTGACTGCCTAGGGTCTTTCCATATGCAGTGATTGATGAGGGGCTGGCCATGTGACCAGCCAGGCCAGTCAGGCCCTGCCCTGGGGCGAGATCCGTGGGCGCTGCAGTCAGTCTCTTGCAGATTGTGAGTGACGGTGTGGCTGCCGCGCTGGGCCTCCTCCTGACCACAGGCTGTGCAGGGAGAACCACCCACAGGCAGGTTAGGGAAAGGTGTGCCGTGTGTGGTGTCTGTGTGTACACATGTGTGTGTATGTTTTGTATGTGTGGTTTGTGACGTGTGTGTGTAGTGTGTGTGGTGTGTATATGTGTGTGATTCCAGTCCTCTTGCCTGGAAAATCCCATGGACAGAGGAGCCTGGTGGGCTGCAGTCCATGGCGTCGCCGAGGGTCGGACACGACTGAGACTTCACTTTCACTTTTCACTTTCATGCACTGGAGAAGGCAATGGCGACCCACTCCAGTGTTCTTGCCTGGAGAACCCCAGGGACCGGGGCGCCTGGTCTGTGCCGTCTGTGGGGTCGCACAGAGTCGGACACGACTGAAGCGACTTGGCGGCAGCGGTGGTGTGTGTGTGTGCTCTGTGGGCTCAGGTACCCCCTGCGTGTTGCTACCTTTGGAGTGGTCACCAGAACCAGGAAATCTGAGCAACCCCGGGTCTCCAGACCAGACGTGTGACCCTGAGTGGAAACATCGCCCGAGCCTCCGCCCTCAGCGTGTGCCGAGCGCCGCAGGACGGCCATATTGGCTCTACGGCGCCCGCTTACCACGTGACTGTCCACACAGCAGCCGCGCAGGCGCGCTGGGGAGGGGGTGGAGGCCAGAGGGCGTGTGCTCACCTCCTGGAATCTCCAGGCTCTGTGCTTCAAGCCAGCTTCTCCCAACATATCTGTCTCTGAACTGCTCAGAAGGAGCGTTGATGACTGCCCTACTTCACATGTCCACCACGCAATCAAGAGGCTCTCAGACCTCCTTCAAGCCCGAGGTGCCTGTGATTTCGCCCATCAATCAGAGATGAAGCCGCGGTCACGCTTGGAGGAGAGGAGGTCGTTCTGGAGCTCTGCCACAGAAGAATCACTGCAAATCGAATAAGGAAAAAAAGCAGGGCCAGGGAGAGAGAAGAGAGGGACAAGAGAGAGAGGGCCAGGGGGAGAGAAGGGGCCAGGGGAGAGAGGAGCTGCTTCCAGAAGGAATAGATTTGCGCCTGCACTTTGATCCTGTCTGACTTTTATTTGTTTTAGCCATATCCTCCTCACTGCACCACTCAGCCAAAGGTGCTTTAAATTAGATGAAGCTAGGAAACCCTTTCCCCTCCTCCTTCCTTACCCACCACACAGGCCGTGATCTTCAGTCAGTGTGAGATGCATAATCACGCCATGCTCAAACATGGCTGGAATAAATTGAGACAAATAAATAAACTCAAAGGCACCACATGCGTTTGGAATGCTCTTTGCCACAGTTTCCTAACATGCTTGCAGACAGCTAACTCTCAAGGCAAACAGAAAGTGGCAGTGTTTACCCAGCTTCTATTTGGAGCGTGCTAGGAGCCCCTGACGCGTAGATCGCTAGCTGATGGCGGAATTTGCACACAAATTCAGAATTCATCATCACAGTCCACCTTCCCTTCCCTTCTCTGTATTCCTCGTTTTTAGTCATCCAAGCTGAACGCAGACTTGTTTGGGGTACGTTGGTCCTAGCTTCCACCTGTCTCCAGAATGCAGTACAGAGGTCATGGTGTCCTGAGAGTACGGAGATGGGAAGTGAGAGTGAGCCCAGGTTCAGGGTGCACACGTGCTCAGTGGTGTCATGACCCCATGGACTGTAGGCCTCCAGGTGACCCCATGGACTGTAAGCCGCCAGGCTCCTCTGTCCATGGGATTCTCCAGGCAAGAATGCTGGAGCGGGTTGCCGTTTACTACTCCAGTGAGCCCAGCCCCTTTGATGAAAAGAGCAGACCAGCACCAGCCGGGCAGTCTCAGTTTGCTCAGCTCCAGGGGTGAGCTGTCTGGGGACACTTTCTTCTCCTGTGCTCTAGTGAAAGAGGCAGATGTCCCCGGGCCCTTGTAAGGCTCTAAAATGAATCTCTTATCTTTTGAAACTTTCCTCTGTAGAACTTGCTCCCATGGGCAGCCACATGGCTCTGGATTCACCAGCACCTGGAGCCCTCCCCTCTCCTCCAAGGAAACATCTTGTCCTCTTCTACCTTTGGGAGAATCCACGTGGGCTCTGCTCCTGCCTGGTCAGGCACAGCTGTGACAGCCTCAAGACCACCACTCCCAGCGTGAATATGACGCTTCAGTGGTGCTGAGATGAAAGCCCCTGACAAGAAGGGGCCTCATAGCTAAAGATTGACTCTTATCCATGTCTGAAGATTGACAGAAAGACTCCTAATTTTAAATATATACATTTAGAGGGACTCTCCTGGTGGTTCAGTGCTTAAGAATCCACCTTGCAATGCAGGGGACACAGGTTTGATCGCTGGTGGGGGAATTAATATCCCACATGCCTGGGGGCAACTAAGCCAGCATGCTGCAACTATTGAACCAACTCAAATAGAGTCCGCGCACCGCAACAAAGATCCCACGTGCCACAGCTAAGACCCAATGCAGCCAAATAAATAAATAATTTCTAAATATATATGCGGATGTATATCTACAGATTTATAGTATGTATTTTAAAAAAAAAACCAGCCAGGAAATCAAGTCAATCCTAAAGGAAATCAACTCTGAATATTCATTGGAAGGACTGATGCTGAAGTTGAAGCTCTAATACTTTGGCTACCTGATGAGAAGAGGCGACTCATTGGAAAAGACCCTGATGCTGGGAAAGATTGAGGGTGGGAGAAGAGAGCAACAGAGGATGAGATGGTTGGATGCAATCATTGGCTCAGTGGACATGAGTTTGAGCGCACTCCAAAGTGTGCTGAGCACACTCTCCCTGCCTGTAACAGCTCCCTAGTTCCCCAGGAGATGGTGAAGGACAGAGAAACCTGGCATGCTGCAGTCCATGGCATCTTAAACAGCTGGACACAACTTACCAGCTGAACAACAACAAATACACATTTATAAATATTTATAAATAGCACCTCATACTTTCTGTGATTCCAATAGCTTCATACAATAAACTGCAAGCTGGCTGCACCCCCGACAGGGCTCCCACATCTAATACTCCACGGGCATCTGTCTGTGTCTTCGCTCTCTTTAGACCTTCCTTGTCGGCCGAGCACACTCTCCCGGCCTCTAACAGCACCCTAGTTTCCCAGTGAGGAATCACCTCTGCCCGGTTGTCCATGGTCTGTTGGGAGGTGCACTGGTCAGTATTTTCCAGAGAGACAGAACCAACAGGATGTGTATGTATATAGAGAGATTTATTTAGAGGAATTGGCTCACACGGTTGTGAAGGTGCAAATCTAAATCCTGCGGGGTGGGCTGGCAGCTGGAGACCCAGGGAAGAGCTCCGGTCCAGGTCCCAAAGGCCACCTGCTGGCAGAATTCCTTCTTGCTCAGTGGAGGTCAGTCTTTGTTCTCACTGTGGCTTCAGATGATTAGGTGAGGCCTATCCATGTCAAGTTCACAGATTTAATGGTTAATCACATCCCAGAATACCTTCATGGAGACACAGAATAATATTTAACAGAAATTCACTGGCAGTCCAGTGGTTAGGACTCTGAGCTTCCACCTAGTTGAGGAACTAAGATCCAGTATGCTGTGTGGCATGGCCAAAAAAAAATAGAGTAATACTTGACCAAAGCTCCAATACTTTGGCCACCTGATGTGAAGAGCTGACTCATTGGAAAAGACGATGATACTGGGAAAGATTGAAGGCAGGAGGAGAAGGGGGCAACAGAGGATGCAATGGCTGGATGGCTTCACTGACTCAGTGGACCTGAGTTTGAGCAAACTCCAGGAAATGGTGATGGACAGGGAAGCCTGGCATGCTGCAGTCCATAGGGTCACAAAGTCAAACACGACTGAGCAACTGAACAGCAAGAGAGGCCTGGGTGGGTGTCTTGAGCAGGCAGCACACAGAGCAAGAGCTGGGGGCATGGGAGCAGCAGCACACCGCACCCCACAGGCTGCACCATCCTGGCCAGAGCTCAGCAGTGCCCTTGGCCATGAAGGACAGGGAAGCCTGGCATGCTGAAGCCCATAGGGTCGCAGAGATTTGGACACAACTTAGTGACTGAACAACAACAGCAATGCTTAACCAAATATCTGGACACTGTGGTCCAGTTAACACATGAAATTAACCAGGACAGGATAATGCCAGGTAAACAGCTTGCATTTACAGAAGTGGCAGGGTCCTGAGTACACCCCCACTGGACTGGGAGTAACTGGAGAGGGAGACAGGGACCCACATCTTCCCCTAATGCCCTGCGGTGGCGCTTCCTGCCCCTTGCTCCTGGCTTCCTTCTGTTGACTCCACATAGGGTGCACAGTCCCCAGTGGATTCTGGGAGCATCTTACCCCCCAAGAAACATTCACTATCCTGCCACTAAACCACCTGGGTGGGCCTCATTTCTTGAAGGTAACTCTTAGAATCTTTCTTCCATTTCTTCCTGCGCATCTCTTGCAACTTCTTTTCTCTTGGATCAATTCTTCTAATTTATACATCCATCAAAATCATCCATTTCATCTGATATTTTAATGTACTAGGATAGAGTTTGTGGCAGGAACAGTGGCGTTCATAAACGTTCAACCTGCTTCCCACACTGCCCCACACCGGTGCAGGGTCATATGATTGGTTCTGACCAACAGGCTTTGAGCAAGTGGGCCGAAATACAGACGGGCCAGAGTGTGGCTCTCGGTGTGTCTTCCCAGCTGTGTTATCCCAGACGGGAGGGTCCCAGTCAGCCTGAGTCCCTGAGTGTCTGGGTCGAGCAAGAGACCGTGTGACCTAGGTTGCATGTAGAGCCTGAAGGCAAAATCACTCTCTGTGGTTTAAGTCTCTGAGACACGTTGTTCCTTCTATTTCCTAACATCCTCTTCTCATGAATACAAAGACATCTTCCTATATCTCCTCCTGCAAATTTCAGTCTTCTTTTCTTCCACCTAATCCGAGCAGCTGGAATCTATTGGAGGTTTGACATGGAAAGGGATGTTAGTCTTTAGGTAACGTTTTTCCCTATGGCTAGCCAACACAAGTCCAAAATCTTGTATTCAATGTTCCCCTACTTATTTGAAATGCCACTTTTATCAAAAGACAATTTCATCCATGTCATGGAATCTATGCCTGGAATCACTGCATTGGTGACTCTGGACTGATCAAAATTGTAGATTGTTGTAAAAGTAATTCTAGGCAAATTATTTGGCTTGTCACCCATCACCTTGGAGTCTCCCCTGGACATGCCTACATAATACCAACAGACAAGAGCCTCCCTCGGGGGGCACCTGGACAGGTATCAGAAACAGATCAGAAGGTATCGGAAACCTTACAGTGAGCAAACATCGGGGGTTCGGACTCATACAGACCACAAGTTTTCCCAAGGAAGGTCAAGGGGATTTGCCAAACCCACTTGAAGAACAGAAAGAGGGAGCTTTCTGGTGGTGGGTGCAGAGTGGGGTGACGGGAAATTCCCAGAAGTCTATAGGCTCTGGAAGACCTCCAGATTCAGGATGGAGAAGCAGATGCTTGGAGGCAACACTCCTGACCCTAGGATAGCCCTTGAGGCTGTTGAGTTGGAAAACACCAGGTCTGACCCCTCTGCTCCTGGGTGCCTTCTCCACACTGGCTGGGGCTGGGTGGGGAAGGACAGCCACTGCAGCTAGGGTCACCATCTAACTGAGGGACCCCTATCCAGTGGCTCAAAACATCAAGGACTGACCCACCTGGCCTTTTGCTGGGTCTCCTCTTCCTTCTGACCACGGGGGCAGGAGAGCTCTGGATGGAAGGAGCACTGGAGATCGGACAGATATGGTCAGTTCAGGTTTCACACTGTTATTCTACCCTCAATAAGCTGAATGATCTAGAAGAATCTGCATTTTTGAAGTTCCTTGAACTTTATTAGGGCTTCCCTGATATCTCAGTTGGTAAAGAATCCACCTGCAATGTAGGAGACCCTGTTCTGATTCCTGGGTCAGGAAGATCCACTGAAGAAGGAATAGGCTACCCACTCCAGTATTCTTGGGCTTCCCTTGTGGCTCAGCTGGTAAAGACTCTGCCTGCAATGTGGGAGACCTGGGTTTGATCCCTAGGTTGGGAAGATCCCCTGGCGAAGGGAAAGGCTACCCACTCCAGTATTCTGGCTGGGAGAATTCCATGGACTATATGGTCCATGGGGTCACAAAGAGTCAGACATGACTGAGTGACTTTCACTTTCACTGGACTTTATTAATCTTTCCTGATTTCAAAATCCACTTGAATTTTAGTCTATTCTGCCAGGTCAAAACAAAGGGCTGCCATATTTACATCTTCTACCACAAATCCCATTCAAATGACAAAATGACTATGGAAATAAGAATAGACTTCCTGCAGCACTGAAAGTGTGGCATAAGTCCTCTTGGAGGAGGTTGCCATTAGCCCCACCATAAAGCCACTGAGTAGATGACCCACACACTGGAGAATGACTATACCAAGGAAGTTCTCAAACTGTTGTGAGAGTTCTAGGGCCCACAGCAGATTTCCCACCTGTGGATCCAGCAAAGGGACTGAGAACTCCCAGGGAATTTGACTTTGAAGACCAGTGGGATTTCACTACGGAACTTCCACAGGACTGGGGAAACAGACTCTTGGAGGGCAGAAACAAAACCTTGGGTACACCAGGACCCAGGAGAAAGGAGCAGTGACCCTACAATAGACTGAGCTAGACTTGCCTGTGAGTGTCCAGGGGTCTCCAGCAGAGGCGTGGGTCCACAGAGGCCTGCCATGGAGTCAGGGGCACTGAACACAGAAGTCTTGGGAGCTGCAGCATGCGGGCATAAGTCCTCTTGAAGGAGGTCGCCATTTCCACCATTAACCCTACCAGAGTTTGGCCTACAGGGAGGGAGCACAGCCCCACCCAGCAACAAAAAATTGGATTAAAGATTTGCTGAGCATAGCCTTACCCATCAGGGCAAGACCCCTACTCCCCCCCACAGCCAGTTCCTCCCATCAGGAAGCTTCCACAAGGCTCTTATCCTTCTCCATCAGAGGGCAGATAGAATGAACACCACAATCCCTAGAAAACTAACCAATCTGAACACATGGACCACAGCCTTGTCTAACTCAGTGAAACTATGAGCCATGCCGTGTAGGCCCACCCAGAATGGACAGGTCATGGTGGAGAGTTCTGACAAAATGTGGTCCACTGGAGAAGGGAATGGCAAGCCACTTCAGTATTCTTGCCTTGAGAACCCCATGAACAGTATGAAAGGCAAAAAGATAGGACACTGAAAGATGAGCTCCCAGGTCAGTAGGTGCCCAATATGCTACTGGAGAAGAGTGGAGAATAGCTCCAGAAATAATGAAGAGGCAGAGCCTAAGTGAAAACAACACCCAGTTGTACATGTGACTGGTGATGGAAGCAAAGTCCAATGCTGTAAAGAACAGTATTGCTTAGGAACCTGGAATGTGTGGTCCCTGAATCAAGGAAGATTGGAAGTGGTCAGACAGAGATGACAAGAGTAAACATCAACATTTTAGAAATCAGTGAACTAAAATGGACCAGAATGGTTGGATTTAACTCAGATGACCATTATATCTACTACTGTGGGCAAGAATCCCTTAGAAGAAAGGGAGTAGCCCTCATAGTCAACAAAAGAGTCCAAAATGCAGTTCTTGGGTACAATCTCAAAAATGAAAGAATGGTCTCTATTTGTTTCCAAGGGAAACCATTCAGTGTCACAGTAACCCAAGTCTATGCTCCAACCACTAATGCCTAAGAAGCTGAAGTTGAACAGTTCTATGAAGACCTACAAGATCTTCTAGAACTAACACCAAAAAAAAAAAAAAAAAGGTGTCCATTTCATCATAGGGAACTGCAATGCAAAAGTAGGAAGTCAAGAGATACCTGGAGTAACAGGCAAGTTTGGCCTTGGAGTACAAAATGAAGTGGAACAAAGGCTAACAGAGTTTTGTCAAGAGAACACACTGGTCATAGAACACACCCTTTTCCAACAAAAGGAACGACTCTACACATGGACATCACCAGATGGTCAATACCAAAATCAGACTGATTATATTCTTTGTAGTTGAAGATGTAGAAACTCTATACAGTCAGCAAAAACAAGACCTGGAGATAACTATGGCTCAGATCATGAACTCCTTATTGCAAAATTCAGACTTAACTTGAAAACAGTAGGGAAAACCACTAGACTGTTCAGATATGACCTAAATCATATCCCTTACAATTATACAGTGAAAGTGACAAATAGATTCAAGGGGTTAGATATGATAGACGGAGGGCCTGGAAGAACTATGGATGGAGGTTTGTGACATTGTACAGGAGGTGGTGATCAAAATCACCCCCAAGAAAAAGAAACGGAAAAAGGCAAAATGGTTGTCTGAGGAGGCCTTACAAATAGCTGAGAAAAGAAGAGACGTGAAAGGCAAAGGAGAAAAGGAAAGATATACCCATCTGAATGCAGAGTTCGAACAGATAGCAAGGAGAGATAAGAAAGCCTTCCTCAGTGATCAATGCAAAGAAATAGAAGCAAACAATAGAAAAGGAAAGACTAGAGAGCTCTTAAGAAAGTGAGAGATACCAAGGGAAGATTTAATGCACAGATGGGCACAATAAAGGACAAAAATTGTATGGACCTAACAGAAGCAGAGACATTACTTTACCAACAAAGGTTCATCTAGTCAAAGCTATGGTTTTTCCTGTGGTCACATATGGATGTGAGAGTTGGACTGTGAAGAAGGCTGAGCACCAAAGAATTGATGCTTTTGAACTGTGGTGTTGGAGAAGACTCTTGAGAGTCCCTTGGACTGCAAAGAGATCCAACCAGTCCATTCTGAAGGAGATCAGCCCTGGGATTTCTTTGGAAGGAATGATGCTAAAGCTGAAACTCCAGTACTTTGGCCACCTCATGCGAAGAGTTGACTCATTGGAAAAGACTCTGATGCTGGGAGGCATTGGGGGCAGGAGGAGAAGGGGACAACAGAGGATGAGATGGCTGGATGGCATCACTGACTCGATGGACATGAGTCTGGGTGAGCTCCGGGAGTTGGTGATGGACAGGGAGGCCTGGCGTGCTGCGATTCATGGGGTCGCAAAGAGTCGGACACGACTGAGTGACTGAACTGAAACGAACTGAACAGAAGAGAAGCAGAAGATGTTAAGAAGAGGTGGCAATAATACACAGATACAAAAAAGATCTTCATGACCCAGATAACACTGATGGTGTGTTCACCTAGAGCCAGACATCCTGGAGTATGAAGTCAAGCAGACTTTAGAAAGCATCACTATGAACAAAGCTACTGGAAGTGATGGAATTCCAGTTGAGCTATTTCAAATTCTAAAAGATTATGTTGTTAGAAAAGATAGAGGAACCAGAGATCAAATTGCTGACATCTGCTGGATCATCAAAAAAGCAAGAGAGTTCCAGAAAACCATCTATTTCTGCTTTATTAACTATGCCAAAGCCTTTGACTGTGTGGATCACAATAAACTGTGGAATACTCTGAAAGAGATGAAAATACCAAACCACTTAATATGCTTCTTGAGAAATCTGTATGCAGGTCAGGAAGCAACAGTTAGAACTGGACATGGAACAACAGACTGGTTCCAAATTGGGAAAGGAGTACATCAAGGCTGTATATTGTCACCCTGCTTATTTAACTTATATGCAGAGTACATCATGAAAAAAGCTGGGCTGGATGAAGCACAAGCTGGAATCAAGATTGCCAGGAGAAGTATCAATAACCTCAGACATGCAGATGACACCACTCTTATGGCAGAAAGCAAAGAAGAACTAAAGAGCCTCTTGATGAAAGTGAAAGAAGAGAGTGAATAAGTTGGCTTAAAACTCAACATTCAGAAAACTAAGATCACGGCATCCAGTCCCATCACTTCATGGCAAACAGATGGGGAAACAGTGGAAACAGCAGCTGACTTTATTTTGGGGGGGCTCCAAAATCACTGCAGATGGTAACTGCAGCGATGAAATTAAAAGACACTTACTCTTTGGAAGGAAAGCTATGACCAATCTAGACAGCATATTAAAAAGCAGAGACATTACTTTGCTAACAAAGGTCCATCCCATCAAAGCTATGGTTTTTCCAGTAGTCATGTAAGGATGTGAGATTTGGACCATAAAGAAAACTGAACACAGATGAATTGATACTTTTGAACTGTAGGATTGGAGAATATTCTTAAGAGTCCCTTGGACTACATGGATATCAATCCAGTAGATCCTAAAGAAAATCAGTCCTGAATATTCATTGGAAGGACTGATGCTGAAGCTGAAACTCCAGTACTTTGGCCACCTGATGCAAAGAACTGACTCATGGGAAAAGACCCTGATGCTGGGAAAGATTGAAGGCAGGAGAAGGGGGTGACATAGGAAGAGATGGTTGGGTGGTATCACCACCTTGATGGATATGAGTTTGAGAAAACTCCAGGAGTTGGTGATGGACAGGAAAGCCTGGCATGCTGCAGTCCATGGGGTTGCAAAGAGTTGGACACGATTGAGCGACTGAACTGAACTGAGCACTAAAATTAGAGAGGAGTGCCATAATTCTGGAAGACATAAAGTTGAGAGCATTATCCTGATATGAATTCCACACTGAGGTGAGAAGCCGAGAATACAGCTCAGGCTTGGGACTGGATGTTTGGGGAGGAAGGCGGCTTGGTTTTCCCCAAGGAACATCAGAAAAAAATTCATGCTTGGGGACATTTGTAGCTTTGAGCAGCAGAAGGGCATGGGACAGCTCTGGGGGTCCCAGAAGACCTCGTAGGCCTAAAATATACAGAGAACTCAACTAGACACACCCTCTCCCCTGACCAGACTGTGGTCAGTGAGAAAGCTCTCTAAGTGAAGAGGGATCTTCCTAGAAGCCATGACAAGAGCTTGTGGCCACATAGAGGCATGAAACAGTCCCCTCCCAGTCCCCAACATGAACAGAGGGATGCAAGGAACAGAGGTTTGAAAAGGAAGCAGAGTTACCCCAGGATAAGGCCTTTGGGGTTGGTTTTTACTCAATGAAGTTATTGGAATATCCTGATGCTAGCATGTCCTGGGTAGGGGGCCATATCCTGGAGAAGACTCCTGAGAGTCCCGTGGACAGCAGGTATATCAAATTAGTCCATCCTAAAGGAAATCAATCCTCAATATTCATTGGAAGAACTGACGCTGAAGCTGAAGCTCCAGTACTTTGGCCACCTAATGTGAAGAGCTGACTTATTGGAAAAGACCCTGATGCTGGGAAAGATTGAAGGTGGGAGGAGAAGGGGACGACAGAGGATGAGATGGTTGGGTGGCATCACCGACCCGATGGACATGAGCTTCAGCACACTCTGGGAAAGAGTGAAGGACAGGGAAGCCTGGTGTTCTTCAGCCCATGGGGTCGCAAAGAGTCTGACACAACTTAGCGATTGAACAACAACCCAAAGGGAGTTTGAGAGAGAGTGGAGACATGTATATGTATGGCTGAGCCCCTTTGCTGTCCGCCTGAAACTATCACAACATTGATAATTGGCTATCAGTTCAGTTCAGTTCAGTGACTCAGTCGTGTCCAACTCTCTGCGACCCCATGGACTGCAGCACGCCAGGCTTCCCTGTCCTTCACCAACTCCCGGGGCTTGCTCAAACTCATGTCCATAGAGTTGGTGATGCCATCCAACAATCTCATCCTCTGTTGTGCCCTTCCCCTCCCACCTTCAACCTTTCCCATCATCAGGGTCTTTTCCAATGAGTTCTTCGAATCAGGTGGCCAAAATATTGGAGTTTCAGCTTCAGCATCAGTCCTTCCAATGAACATTCAGGACTGATCTTCTTTAGGATTGACTGGCTTGATTTCCCTGTAGTCCAAGGGACTCTCAAGAGTCTTCTCCAACACCACAGTTCAAAAGCATCAATTCTTTGGCACTCAGCTTTCTTTATGGTCCAACTGTCACATCCATATATGACTACTGGAAAAACCTTAACTTTGACTTGATGGACCTTTGTCGGAAAAGTAATGTCTCTGCTTTTTAATATGCTGTCTAGATTAATCCTAGATTTTCTTCCAAGGAGCAAGCATTTTTTAATTTCATGGCTGCAGTCACCATCTGCAGTGATTTTGGAGCCCCCCCAAAAATAAAGTCTCTCACTGTTTCCATTGCTTCCCCGTCTGCTCACCATGAAGTGATGGGACTGGATGGCATGATCTTAGTTCTTTGAATGTTGAGTTTTAAGCCAGCTTTTTCACTCTTTCTTTTGCTTTCATCAAGACTCTTTAGTTCCTCTTCACTTTCTGCCATAAGGGTGGTATCATCTGCATATCTGAGATTATTGATATTTCTCCCAGCAATCTTGATTCCAGCTTGTGCTTCATCCAGCCTGGCATTTCACATGATGTACTCTGCATATAAGTTAAATAAGCAAAATAACCACCCAATACAAAATAAAAAGTTGAAAAAAACAACCCAAGAGGAGCAGTTCAAGAACCAGAAGATCCCATGGGTCGGTCCCTGCTCTTGGCACAGGTGAGCTATTGGCTTGGCAGTCCCACTAAACAGCATCACCCTCACCCCCCATCCTAGGCAAAGGAACCACCCCTTGTAGTAGCTGAAAATGGACTTAACTGGATTCTCAGTTGCATATCTAAAAGCCACTTATGTTTCCCAGGGTTCAGATCACAGCCTACAAGTCAGTATCGCACGTCAGTGCTCCATGGCACTAGCCCCCCAATGCCTCCTCCTGATGCCCTCCTTTCCTGGACACACCCCGTCTTGGGGGGCATGCTCTGCTGGTTCCTGTGACTAACTCAGGAGTCCTACCATGTACTGGCGTTTCCACTTCTCTCCCAGTTCCTGGGGAGTGCCCTGCTGGGAGGGCTGGCCTCCTGCATTCCAACTCAGGCCCTCCCAGAGGGCACTCGGCTGTGCTGAACCCAGGGCCAACCCAGCCCCAGCGGCCGATGGTGGTGGTGGTGGAGTGTGGCGCGGGTGCCTCCCGTCCTCCCCCTCCCCTGGCTGCAGCCCCTTCCGCTGGCTAGGTTGGCTGGGACAGGATGCCTTGATCAATTGCAGCTAACCAATCAAAGCCCGCCCAGTGGCCTGAGCCCCCGGCAGCACCGCCTAGAAACCCAGACAGCAGGTGCCTGGCTTCTCCTGCCCACTCAGAGCCAGAGGACACATGCGTCCGTCCAGCTGCCTCCCTCTGCCACGTAGCCTTCGCACCAGGGGCCAGAACCCCAAGCAGCCTTGGCATCCAGGGGCGTCTGTCACCGCAGCCATCCAGAAAGGACCGCCAAGAAAGGAGAGCCACGGCCAGTGTCGGAGGTGGGAAGTGACGAGATCCAAACGGTCTTTCAGGGAAACACACTCTCTGAGACAGAACTTGGACCAGGTTGGGTAATTCATTCGCTCGAGTTCTTGGGAGACAGGAGATCCTGGAGCGTTCAGGGCCGGTTGTCAGGGAGGTTTGGATTTGAAACTCAGCTCCGGCTCTGATGAACCAGGGAACCTTCAACAGCGCGCCAGCCTTCACCCAACACCAGCCTCTCCTGGATGGTGGTGTGAACCCCCACCCCTGGCCGAGTGGCATGGTGAACAGACCATGCCTGACACGCGGTAAAGGCTCGTGGGTGGCTCTGTGGGTGTGGGTGTGAGCTGTGGCCAACGGGGGGGTTTCCTGTGGCTCCGTGCAAAGCAGGTGCTGTTTCTGCGGCTGTCAGAGCTGAATGAGAGGAGGCCCCTCTACCTCCCAACCTCCCAGAACTTTAGATGCCCTTCTCACTGCTTTTAAGAAGATTCAGCCCAGAGAACCACGTGCGGTGAGAAGTGAGAAGTGATCCTGCCAGCCCTCCAGAAGTCATCCATCTGGGGTCAGCGGAGCAAGAGAGAAAGAGAGACTCCCTTCTCTGCAGTGAGACACCACCACGCCCCCTTCCTGCCACCTCTGGCTATGGGGTGACATCCCCCAGGGGAGGCCCGTCTCATCCACCCGCAGGGAAGTTCTGCGGTGCTCTGGGGCTGGCTCTCCTCAGCCTGGAGTAATCACAGATGTGTGTCTGCACACGACCGTGGCCAGGGAGTCCCAGCCCTGCTGCAGACCCTCATTAACCCCCAGCCTGGTGTTCTCACCAGCCCAGAGCTGGACTGAAGAGGTTTTCCCCTGACGGAACAAGAGACAGAAAGGCACGAGCTATGAGACCAAGAACCTGCAGTGAGGACTGGGGGGGGGGGGGGGGGGGGAGGGGTGGCACCGCCCTCCTGAGTGACAAGGGAGGGGCTGCCGCCAGGTGGATGCCACCTAAGGGGAGGGACCCCGCACCTCATCCCGGCCCAGGGGAGCCAGGGGGAAGAGGCTGGGAACCGGCGCCCCAGCCCGCACCCCTCCTCGCACCCTCCAAGCAGGGATGTTAAAACACCTTCTGGCCTCCAGATGCACGCCTGCAAGCCATTTCCCTTCTGTTATTTCAAGCTCCGGGGCCTTGATCTTTTGCCACTTTGGAAGAAGCGGAGAAACAAAGAGGTCTGGGGCCATTGCTTAACAGCAGAGGCTGGCGTCCCTGCTCCGGGCCAGCATCCATCCGATCCCCTTGCCGAAGCATCCCTTTGATGGGGTCAGGCTGGGATCTGCAGGGCAGGCGCTCCCCTGTCCTCCCAGAGCAGCACTCAGCAGCGCCCTCACCTGTAGTCTGCAGCCAGGAGGAGGGAGCTGGCCGGCCTCTGAGGCTGCCCTTCTGGCAATGGCCATCAGAAAGCAAGAGGTAAATAAGGGGGAGGCTCCTGCAGTCAGTGACGTGTGTGTGCCCTGAGTGCCTGAGGCTGCCAGACCCTGGACCCTGCTTCACCCACTTGAAAAGGTGCAAAATGCCCTGCAGGGCTGTGCTGGGCCCTGAGGCTGCTGCAACATGTGGAAGAGCTGAACTCAGAGTCCAATGCAGGCTGCATTTCACTTCCAGGCGAGCAGGGCCTCTTGCCTTGTTGGTCACCCTGGGCCCTGGCTCTGAACTC
The DNA here is from genome assembly GCF_029378745.1 of Bos indicus. Taxonomy (NCBI): domain Eukaryota; kingdom Metazoa; phylum Chordata; class Mammalia; order Artiodactyla; family Bovidae; genus Bos; species Bos indicus. Next base: position 118,041,475 of record NC_091762.1, on the reverse strand, counting down.
AAGGTTGGTCTCAGTGGGGGACGTGGCAGACACTTGCAGAGCAGTGGAAATTCCAACTCTGCCACTGGGAGCCACAGGACCCTGGATACCCCCTTCATTCATATATTCATTCACTTCCTCGTTTATTCACCCAACAAGCACACTGCAAGCTGGGCTGTGCCCCATGATTAGGTAACAAGGACGATGATGCTCTGATGGAAGGTGGGAGCATCTGACTCCAGCAGAGGATCCGGGCGGGATTCCTTCAGGCTGAGCCCAAAGCCAGCTGAGCCCAAAGCATGGAGAGGAGACCAGCACAGGCAGAGGACGGAGACTGTGGTTCCTAGAGACACACGTGAGTGGGACTCCCTGGGGACCTCCAGGGACTCAGTCCTGTGGGTTGGAACCAAAACACCAAAACTGCCAAAGGGCAGAAGTGACGATGTGATGACGGGCAGTGAAGGAGGAGATGGGTCTGCAGGTGGGCGGCTGTGCAGAGGCTGACCACCCTGGAACAGCAGTGAGGGGCCCCTGGGAGATGGCAGGAGGAGGCAGTGCTGAGAATTGCTGGGGAGAATAAATGGGACTCGGGACTAGACAGGGGCAAGTGACAGTCACACTACCAGCTCCCTCGAGAGCAAGCCGTGGAGTGGGGTGGGAGAGGGACCCCACTTGGCTGTGTTCAGGGTGAAGTGACTGGAAAGGGGGCAGGATGCTGGGCTGGAGCAAGCAGCATCAGGAGGTGAGGGCGGTCTGGGATAGAGCCGAGAGGGACCTGAAGCCGTGTGAACTGGAAGTGGAGGCTGAGATCAGAGAGAATCCAGGAAAGCCGCCACATCCAAGGGCTGGGCTCAGAAATGGAAGGTGGGCAGGATGACAGGAGGGGGCCTGGGGGACAGCCTGCTGGAAGAAACAGTCCCCTCTGCAGGCCCTGCTGGAGGAGGGGCCAGTCCTAAGGCCTGTGGGCACAGGCTCCACCCTCATCTCAGACTGGTTCCCCCACGGAAACACTCTTTTCCACCTGAGTCCCTGAAAACCTGCTCCCCATCCACACTGTTCTGGTCCCGGGGCCCAGGCTGTGGCCGCATTTCTCTGAGCTCATGGGAATGCAGGCCTATGCAGTGGGGTCCATGGAATCTACCTTTCCTTCCAGAAGTCTTTGGTTTTCACAAGGTGCCACCACTTTCAGATGAAAAAGGGCAGGGCAGTGTGCTGGGGAGTGGAAGGTCTGGGCCAGCTTCCTGCTCTTCCTCTGGATCAGCAGGAACATCTTCTCTTGGCCTCATTCACTCTGCTGGGTGGTGGATATAGTGCCTGAGTGCCTCCCCAGAGGGTCGGGCAAGTATCAGCTGGGTGTGGAAAGGAGTGTTGTATTCTCACTGTGTTTTTGATGTTTAGTCACTCAGTCGTGTCTAATTCTTTTGCGACCCCATGGACTAGCCTGCCAGGCTGCTCTTTCCATGAATCCATGGAAATCCATGGATTTCCCAGGCAGCAATACTGGAGCAGATTGCCATTTCCTTCTCCATGGGATCTTCCCAACCCAGGAATCAAACCTGCATCTCCTGAAATGGAAGTCAGATTCTTTACCACTGAGCCACCAGGGAAGCCCATTGTCAGCATAACATGAAAATATAAGATTATATCATCCTAACCCTCATAATCACCATCACCACCATCCCATCACCATCACCACCATCATTATCACCATCATCACCATCACCACCATCATCACCATCACCATCACCATCACCACCACCATCACCACCATCACCACCATCACCATCACCACCACCATCACCATCACCACCACCATCACCACCACCACCATCACCACCATCACCACCACCACCACCATCACCATCACCACCACCATCACCATCACCATCACCACCACCATCACCACCATCACCACCACCACCACCATCACCACCATCACCACCATCACCATCACCATCACCACCACCATCATCACCACCATCACCACCACCATCACCATCACCACCACCATCATCACCACCACCATCACCACCATCACCACCATCACCATCACCACCACCATCACCACCATCACCATCACCATCACTACCATCACTCCATCACCACCATCACCATCACCACCATGATCACCATCATCATCACCATCACCACCATCACAATCTCCATCATCACCATCACCACCATCACCATCACCATCACCACCATGATCACCTTTATCATCACCATCACCACCATCACAATCGCCATCTTCACCATCACCACCATCACCACCATCACCATCACCATCATCATCACCATCACCACCACCACAATCGCCATCTTCACCATCACCATCACCACCATCACTATCACCACCATCAATCACCATCATCACCATCACTCATTATTACCACCATTATCACCACCATTATTATCATAAACTTCACCATCTTCATCATCACCGTTGTCAATCCTGTACTTGAAATCCTGCCACCACCCCTTCCCATCTAGAGGTCTTTCTGTGACAGAGAACACAGCCCCTTCTGAGTTGGCTCAACCTATTTATAGACAATTTTGCTAATGGTGAGTTCTTTGCCATTTTGTCTGTTTGTTTCAATTGTAAATCAGCACCCCCATCCTCATTAGCAAAAAATGTCAACATCTCTCTTTCATGTGACCTTTCTTCAGAAACAATCATTGTGTCTCCAAGTCCTTTTTATTTCAGTCCAAACAGTTTCTTCTACCATTCCATTTTATTTTTTAATAACATTTTCATTATGAAGTTATTACATTTTCTTAGGCAAAAGTTTAGAAATAAGAGATAAGCCCCCAAAAGGAAAACTATTCCTTGTAAATCTCACCACTTAGAGATAACTGCTTAGCATTTTCATTCTTGTGTTTTTTCTATATTATATATAATAAACATATACATATTTACCAGCCAAAGTGTAAGATTTATCTTGTAACCTGCCTTTTTCATGCAATATATCAATAACATGCTCACTAAGTAACCTCCTAGAAAAACATCCTTCTCCTGGGGCATGGGAAGAGCAGGGGCAGGGGAAAGCAGTCCCCAGAGCCTGGCTCACCTCCAGGGACAGCAGCCGCCAGTGGTCAAGCCCCCAGGGACAGGGATACAGGTGGCTGGGAGCTCTGTGAGGGCTCCAGGGACAAACCAAATCTGACCTGGTCAGAGCCCTCCCATGACCCTTCTCCGAGGACCCCACCAGTTTTCTCTATGTGCCAAGCCAGACCTCTTGAAATGGGAGAAGTAAAGACCTATTCAGGATGAGAGGGAGCACCTGGGCAAGGATAGGCGGGCCAGCTCTGCAGTAGGAGTGGAGACAAGGGCTGGGGAGCAGCTTCCAGTCCAGCCCCATCGCTGCTCACCAGGGACTTGTTTATGCGCCTGGGTCTTGCTTTCTGGGCCTTAGTATCAGGCTGAACCAGGCACTGCCCCATAGTCCAGAAGCTGTGTGTGTGTATGTGTGTGTGTGTACACATGCAAGTGCACACACATGTGTGGATATGTGCACAGCCCCGGGAAGAGGCCCAGTTTTCAGCAGACACCCCCACGGGGTGCAGCCCTGGAAAGTGAACAAGAATGTCTGGAGTCACCCACAGCTGTGGCTGGTACAACCTCCCTGGATGGGGGGGTCAGGATGGGGTTCCTCAGAGGGCAAATGCAACCCCAGAGCCAGTGGGGACCCCTGAGAACGATGAGAACACCTTGGCTGCTCTTTGGGACAAGAATCCTTGTCCAAATACTGTTGATTGAAGGGCAGCTAATTGGGGCTGAGGGTGGAGATTAAAGCGAGGAGCTGGCTTTGTGCGAACAGTCCCAATAGGCCGGATCTCCACACTGGACATTTAATTGATGAATCCCTCCGTGTAAAAACAAACAGAGAGATGACCCAGCTCTGCTTGGGCCCACAGAGAGGGTGGGGAAGGAAGCAAAATCTGCCCCACACATGGCAAGGCCGGGAACGGGTGGGTCTGCGTGTGTGCGAGTGCGTGTCTGTGTAAGTAAATAAATCGACGTGTGTGTGAAATGTGTTTAAACATCAAGCGCTCAGACCCTCTGTTTGCCTTGGGAGGCGGAAGCCCACAGAGTGAAAATCAGATGCAGTTCTGTGTTGGATGGAAAGCTCGACTCTAATTAAAGCGAGCTTCCTGTCCACTCCCCACCCGCCCCCCTCTCCAGGGACTGACGTGACCCCTGCAGATTCACAGGAGCTTCTGCAGGCTTGGTGCTTTTACAGAGGAGGCCAAACATGACCCATCCAGGATGAACCATGGACACTCGATGTCCCACTGAAGCCTGTTGCGCCTAAGAGGTTATGCGATTCCATGAAAACCATTGAAACCCTGCAGGATTCCGAAGAGTATTGCTTCATGTCAGTCCTTCCTGAACCTCCGACAAGATGGGAATTCTTTCCTGATGAGTCTCCCACTCAAAAGCCGGATGGACATTTTAGTGAAGTAAGAGCTTTGATGTGAGGGAATTGCTGTTATTTGAGCTAACAGACGTGGCTGCCCCATGAACGGACCAAGGAGAGTTTCTACTCATTAACTTTGACAAATTCCAGGGCTGAGGCCAGGTTTTGCTCCATCCTGGATGGCGAAAGAAAGAAAATGGCATAATAATGCACATTTATCATAATGCCATACATTCCTACATAAATCACACCCCAAAATGCCCTCTCTCTTAACCACTACCATCAAAAGTAAATAAAATGATCAAGGATTCTGAAATCAGGAAAAGCCACAACCTCACGACGGATGATCTGGAGGAAGCCAGCTGGTGATGTGCAGAGAGGACTCCATGCTAATCTCAGGGCTGGGGACGAGGGGCTGGTGCGGGGAGCAAAGGGGAGGGCAGCAAACACAGGGCCCAGGCATACAGGACAAAAACTTCTGCTCTCACTGACTTGGGGCTAATGGAAAACCCATATGAAACTCCCCTCCAAGATGAGTAAACAAGAAACCCAGCTCCTTCACTTAAGAAAGAACTTTAAATCAGAATATAGTAGGTAAGAAAGCAGAGGAAGAGAATGATTCAAAACACTCACCACAAGAAATTAAAGTTCAGAGAAAAACTGCCAACTTTCTCAAGCAAATGAAAGAATATATTCAAAAGTATATGCATCTAGTTATCTTTGGCCACCTGATGCAAAGAGCTGACTCACTGGAAAAGACCCTGATGCAGGGAAAGATTGAGGGTGGGAGGAGAAGGGGACGACCGAGGATGACATGGTTGGATAACATCACCGACTCCATGGATATGAGTTTGAGCAAGCTCCGGGAGTTGGTGATGGACAGGGAGGCCTGGCGTGCTGCAGTCCATGGGGTCGCAAAGAGTCGGACACGACTGAGCGACTGAACTGAACTGAACTGAGTTATCTTTAGCCAAGCTACCTTTTGGTGGTGCTAGTGGAGAAGGCAATGGCAACCCACTCCATTGTTCTTGCCTGGAGAATCCCAGGGACGGGGGAGCCCGGTGGGCTGCCGTCTATGGGGTCACACAGAGTCGGACATGACTGAAGCGACTTAGCAGCACTCTGCATATCAGTTAAATAAGCAGGGTGACAAGATACAGCCTTGTCATATTCCTTTCCCAATTTTGAACCAGTCAGTTGTTCCATGTAAGGTTCTAACTGTTGCTTCTTGACTTGCATACAGGTTTTTCAGGAGACATGAAAAGTGTCTTGTCTCTTCCAACCTCTTTAAGAATTTTCCACAGTTTGCTGTGATTCACACAGTCAAAGGCTTTGGCATAGTCAATTAAAGCAGAAGTAGTTGTTTTTCTTGCCTTTTCTATGATCCGGCAGATGTTGGCAATTTTATCTCTGGTTCCTCTGCCTTTTCTAAACTGAGCTTGTATATCTGGAAGTTCTCAGTTCATGTACTGCTGAAGTCTGGCTTGAAGGATTTTGAGCATCACCTTACTAGCATGAGAAATGAGCACAAGTGTGTGGTAGTTTGAACATTCTCTGGTGTTGCTCTTCTTTGCGATTGGAATGAAAACTGACCTTTTCCAGTCCTGTGGCCACTGTTGAGTTTTCCGAATTTGCTGGCATAATGAGTGCAGCACTTTAACAGCATCATGTTTTAGGATTTGAAATAGCTCAGCTGGAATTTTATCACCTCCACTAGCTTTGTTTACAGCAATGCTTCCTAAGGCCCACTTGACTTCACACTCCAGGATGTCTGGCTCTATGTGAGTGACTACATCATTGTGATTATCCTGGTATTATGACCTTTTTTGTATCGTTTTTCTGTGTAATCTTGCCACCTCTTCTTAATCTCTTCTGCTTCTGTTAGGTCTTCACCATTTCTGTCCTTTATCATGCCCATCCTTGCATAAAATATTCCCCTGATATCTCCAATTTTCTTGAAGAGATCTCTAGTCTTTCCCATTCTGTTGTTTTCCTCTATTTCTTTGTGTTGTTCATTGAGGAATACCTTCTTATCTCTCCTGGCTACTCTCTGAAATTCTGTATTCAGTTAGGTATATCTTTCCCTCTTGCCTTTCAGTTCTCTTCTTTTCTCAGCTATTGGTAAAGCCTCCTCAGAAAACCACTTTGCCTCTTCCATTTCTTTTTCATGGGGATGGTTTTGGTAACTGCCTCCTGTACAATGCTAGGCACCTCCATCCATAGTTCTTCAGGTACTCTGTCTATCAGATGTAATCCCTTGCATCTATTCATTACCTCTATTCTATGATCATAAGGGATTTGATTTAGATCATATCTGAATGGTCTAGTGGCTTTCCCAACTTTCTTTAATTTAAGCCTGAATTTTGCAATAAGGAGCCCATGATCTGAGCCACAGTTGTCTCAAGGTCTTGTTTTTGCTGACTGTATAGAGCTTCTCCATCTTCGACTACAAAGAATAGAATCAATCTAATTTTGGTATTGACCATCTGGGGATGTCCACATGTAGAGTCATTGCTTTTTGTTGGAAAAGGGTGTTTGCTATGACCACTGTGTTCTCTTGACAAAACTCTGTTAGCCTTTGCCCTGCTTCATTTTGTATTCCTAGGCCAAATTTCCTGTAACTCCAGGTATCTCTTGACTTCTACTTTTGCATTCCAGTCACCTATGATGAAAAAGACATCTTTTTTGGTGTTAGTTCTAGAAGGTCTTGTAGGTCTTCATAGAACCAGTTGACTTCAACTACTTCAGTATCAGTGGTTGGGGCATAGACTTGGGTTACTGTGGTGTTGAATGGTTTGCCCTGGAAATGAACCGAAATCATTCTTTTGTTTTTGAGATTGCACCCAAGAACTGCATTTTGGACTCTTGTTGACTATGAGGGCTATTCCATTTCTTCTAAGGGATTCTTGCCCATGCTAGTAAATGTAATAGTCATCTGAATTAAATTTGCCCATTTCCATCCATTTTAGTTCACTGATTCCTAAGATGTCGATGTTTACTCTTGCCATCTCTTACTTCTTGGATCAATTCTGCTAATTTATACATCCCTCAAAAGCATCCATTTCATATAAATGGATGTTTTTGAGGGATGTAGATAGAGTTCATGGCAGGAACAGTAGCATTCGTAAACGTTCAACCTGCTCCCCACGCTGCCCCACACCGGTGCAGGGTCCCATGATTGGCTCTGACCAACAGGCTTTGAGCAGGTGTGGCACATGGCGCTTCTGGGCCAAAATATAGATTTACCTTGATTCATGGACCTAACGTTCCAGGTTCCTATGCAACATTGTTTTTTACAGCATCAGACTTTACTTTCACCACCAGACACACCCACAAATGAGTGTCGTTTCTGCTTTGGCCCAGCTACTTCATTCTTTCTGGAACTATTAGTAACTGCCCTCTGCTCTTCCCCAGTAGCATACTGGACACCTTCCAACCTGGGGGGCTCGGCTTCCGGCGTCATTTCTTTTTGCCTTTTCATATGATTTATGGGGTTCTCGCAGCAAGAATACTGGAGTGGTTTGCCATTCCCTCCTCCAGTGGACCGTGTTTTGTCAGAGCTCTTCACTATGACCCGTCCATCTTAGATGCCCCTGCATGGCATGGCTCATAGCTTCATTGAGTTATGCCAGCCTCTTTGCCAAGACAAGGGTGTGCTCCATTAAGGGGAATTGATTGTTATAATAACAATAAATATAAATGCAACAAATTCAGTGTTCCCATTTCCATTTGCTGTGCAGTAAATCATACCAAAACTTGGGAGAGTAAAGTCATTTTGTTTTGTTCACAATTCTGCAGGTCAGGAATCAGCGCAGACACAGTGAAGAAAACACATCCTTGCTGTACAACATCCACAGCCTTGCCACTATGCCTCAGATAGCAGGAGAGGGCAGGGGTGGCTCAACCAGAGCGTCTCCTGGGGTTGGAACTATAAAAATGACTTCTTTTGCCACCTACTTGGAACCTAGGATGGGATGGCTGGAGCAGCTGAGTACTTGTTATGGACTCAGTGTCTGTGTCCCCCTTCATATCTTGAAGCCCTAGCCCTCTGTATGGCTGTACTTGGAGATGGGACCTCTACGGAAGTAGCTAAAGTTAACTAAGGTCATAAGGGTGATGCCCTGATTGGATAGAATTCACTTCCTTCTCTGCCATGTGAGGACAGTGAGAACAGGGTCATCTACAAGCCAGAAAGAGAGCTCTCGCCAGAAACCGACCATGCTGACACCCTGATCGCAGATGTCCAGGCTCTAGAACTAGTTTCCCTAGGAAGAAAACAAATTGCTATTGTCTGAGCTCCCCAGTACTGTGCAGTGTTTTGTAATGGCAGCCTGAACAAACTAACACAGGGATGGTCAGCACTTCCCCAGGTAGCTCCTCCACACGGCTAGCTGAGCATCCTCACAGTATGGCAGTCTCAGAGCAGCTGGATTTCTTATCTAGTGGCTATCTGCCCTGACCCCCTCCCAAGCAAGCATTCCAAGATTCCAAAGCAAATGCTGCAAAGTTGCTTCCAACCTGGCCTTATGGCCTTAAGTCATGTAGCCTCATTTCTCCTGTATCTTGTTGGCCAAAACAGTCATAGAGCCTGTCCAGACTGAGGGGGAGGGGAGCCAGAGATCTCACCTCTTGATAAGAGAAATCTCAAAAAATGTATGGGCATCTTTAATCCACCATACTAATCTTTTAAAGGAAAAAAAGTCACTCCGAAATCAGGAAAGGCTGCAACTTCATGCTGCATAGAGTAAAGAAAATGCAGTGAAGGAAATAAACACATAACCAATTGGTCAATGAAGAAATCACAAGGGAAATTATAAATACTTGATATGAATGAAAACAACGTCACAACCTATGGAAACCTTTAGGTTGCAGCCAAAGCAGTGCCCAGAGGGAAATGTATAGCTGTAAATGCCTATGTTACAAAGAAAGATCTCTGGTGGCGAGCAGAGGAACAGGGTAGGAGATGGGAAAACGGGTGGAGAAGGTCAGAAAGTACAAACTCCCAGTTATAACAGGTCCTGGGGATGTAATGTACAGCACGGAAATAATAGCTAATAGTACTGTATTGTACATTTGAAAGTTGCTAAGAGTAAATCGTAAAAGCCCTCACCACAAAGGGAAAAAATTAAATTTTATGGTGATAAATGTTAATGAAACTTATTGTTGTAACCATTTTACAACATAAATATATATCAACTCATAGTGTTGTACACCCAAAACAAATACAGCATTACATGTCAGTTATACCTTAATTTAAAAAAAAAGAGAGAAGAAAAACCTCACATCAATAACCTTCCACCTTAAGATACAAATTAGATCTAAAGCAAGCAAAAGCGAAGAAATAATGAGATTAGAAGTTAGTGAAATGGAGAATAGAAAAACGATAGAGAAAAATCAGTGAAATCAAAAGCTGGTTCTTTGAAAATATTAGCAATATTGACAAACATTTAGATAGATTAACTTTTTAAAAATAAGAGAGAAGGAGAAAGAAGGCTCAGATTGCTAGACTCAGAAATGAAAGAAGAATACAGTACTATGTATAAAATAGATAACTAATGAAAACCTACAGTGCACCTCAGGGAACTTAAATGGGAAGAAAATCTTAAAAGGAGGGAATATACATATACATGTGACTGGTTCACTTTGCCGTACAGCAAAAAGCTAACACAACATTGTAAAGCAACTATATTCCAATAAAACTTTATTTTTTTTAAATGAAGGAGGAGACATTACTATTGACCTTGCAGAAATAAAATGTATATAAGAACTACTGTATGCCAGGAACTACGGTGTATATATATACATATATAAATTATGTGCCAATCAATTATATAACTTAGGTGAAGTAGACGTATTCCTGCTGCTGCCGCTAAGTCGCTTCAGTTGTGTCCGACTCTGTGTGACCCCATGGACTGCAGCCCATAAGGCTGCCCCGTCCCTGGGATTCTCCAGGCAAGAACACTGGAGTGGGTTGCCATTTCCTTCTCCAATGCATGAAAGTGAAAAGTGAAAGTGAAGTCGCTCAGTTGTGTCTGACTGTTAGCGACCCCATAGACTGCAGCCCACCAGGCTCCTCCATCCATGGGGTTTTCCAGGCAAGAGGACTGGAGTGGGCACCATGGCCTTCTCCAGACATATTCCCAGAAAGACACAAACTACTAAAACTGACTCAAATAGAAAAACAATCCAAGTAGATCTCTAGCAAGTGAAGAAATCAAAGTGTAACCAAAGAACTGTCCACAAAGACAAGCCCAGGCTCAGATGGCTTCTACCAAACATTAAAAGAAGAACTAATACCAATTCTTCAAAAACTATTTCGAAAAATAGAAGAGGAGAGAATACTTACTCATTCTACAAGGCCATTGTTTTCCTGATACCAAAGTTGAAAGCTATCACAAGCAAAGAAAACCACTGACCAATATCTCATATGAATACATACATAAAAATCATCAATAAAATAATACCAAACCAAATATAGAAATATATAAAGGAATTATACACTACGACAAAATGGGATTTGTCCCAGGAATTCAAGGCTGGTTCAACATCTCAAAATTAATTACTATAATACATCATATCAATAGTATAAAAAGCAAGAATCACATGATCATCACCAGACACAGAAAAAACATTTGACAAAATCCAACATCCTTTCGTAAAAAGAACACTCAGCAAATGAGGAACAAAGAGAGCTTCTCCAACCTTAGGCATCTACAAAAAGCCCACAGCTAAATTTATACTTGATGGTTAAAGACTGAATGGTTTTCCCCTAAAATCAGGAACAGCTGCTCTTACTTGTCTTCAATACTTTGTAGTAGAGGTTCCAGCCATGGCCAACTGGATGGATTAAAGGTGGCCACAAATTCTCCCTTTGGCATGCCTTATATCACACCATCTGTATACAGAGATAGTTTTACTTCTTCCTCTCCAATCTGGATACTTTCTATCTGTTTATGTCCTGGGTGGCTGTCAACCTGGGCTAGTTTTTGCTCTTGGAGGCTACCCACATTTCTCATTATATTTTTCATGTGACCCAACTATTACACTTTGGGTTTTCTAACTTCTCTTTGGAAAAGTGCAAGACCTGCCAGGAAAGAGGGATGCTGCCCTCAGCGATGCTGCCTGCAGAGGTTCGGGTGGAACGGGGGTGAGTCCCTCCTCGTCTGCTGCTGATCACTGGCGCTCCTGGGTGTGGCTGAGTCCTCCCAGTCTCGTGTCGCCTTCTCTGCGAGCCCACGTCTCCCCCATTCTGTGTCTTTCAAGGACTCTTGTCACTGGATTAAGGCTGCCCAGATAATCCAGGACCATGTCCTCTGAAGACCCTCAACTGAACTACACTCAGAAGAGACGCTTTTCCAGAGTTATGCTGTCCTGTTCCAGGCATTAGGGTGGTACCTGCAGAGGCCCTCTGCGCAGAACACAGCATGGTGTGCACAGCAGTGGAACCTGAGCCGGAGACAGGGTGAAGTCCCACAGACCACAGCTCGCTCACGGCTACCCAAAGCAGCTGCCCTGACACCACGTAGAGTGTGGCCACCAACCCAGACAAGGAGACCTTCTCCAAGACGGTGCCGAGGATGTCCTGGTGGAGCTCGGGAGTCCAGCTGCCCCTCCCTCACTAGCCTGTGCCCAGCATTGCCGGAAAACCACAGAAGCTGACCCCAGAGCTGGCCAAGGTGTCCTCCAAATCCAGAGGCACCCGGGGGCAGGGGCCTATTGTGCTCTAGCGGGGCCATCGGTGCTACCCTCACAGGGCCCGGGCAAGAGCACCCTCTGCCCACCCAAGCCACCCCAGCTCCAGGTGGAGAGTGCCCACCCAGCCTCACTAACATCCGTGCCACTGGAGGTCTTTCTCCAGATGAAGAGAACCTGGTCTCCGGCCACTCCCCACCTGACCTACAGCATCTCCCCACCAGGGTCTCCTGTTCCTGAAACAAGAGCCGCACTGAGCCAAACCTCACACCTGCCCCTGGAGCGGGGGTCCTGCTCACTTTCTGGGAGAGCCGGCGATGAATGTCACCGAATGTCCCTGCTCACTGCCAGGGCCCTTGAGGGAATTAGGACGAGTGTGGAGCTGACCCCTCGTGGGTCTCCTACCCCAGGGCAGGGTCAGCTCGATCCCTTCAGGTGCTGCCACTTCCGAGGGTAGCCGGTAGCCTTCCCTCTTCCTGGGTTTGGCTGAGCCTCACGCTGCCCGGGAGGCCCTCATATGGCTGCTGCAGAGTCAACACCAGAAAAGAAACAGCTCTGAGCTCCACCTCACTCTTCAAGCTGAGAAACGAGTCCTGAGAGTCTTGGGGTCCAGAGGCTCAGTGGTGAGACCTGTGTGGACGGGGCCTGTGGGGCTCGGGTGTTGGCGCGTCCCCAGAACGTGGAGTCACCTCTCGTCCCTGCCGTCATGTCTGGACGTTAACTCTGATTCTTTTCACGCACCAGCCCCAACAAGCCCTGGAGAGAGTTTCTTAATGAACTATGAGTGCTAACACCCAGTGCAATAAATAAGACGCGATCACGCTGCACACGGGGGAGAGAAATAGGTGCTCCAGGGTCATAAAAATGTAGCTTTCCCACAAAACCTCAGTATTAGACATAAATACAGAACAAAAGTGCACCCGGGGTTGCCAAGGCTGCTCAGTTCATTTGCATAAGTGCACACAGCACAAAAACACAGACTCACCTTTTAAAATCAGTCTTCTCTGTCGTGCATGTGAAAGCTATAGTTTGCAGGGGTTTTTTTAATACTCTACCAACGATATGGTATCCAAACAGTGAGAAGAGACGCTTAATTTTTTTTTAAGTATCTAGAGTTTCCACTGAAAAAAGTTAAGAAAACACACAAAGAAGGCAGTGAAGTGGGGGCAGCTTCTGGGGTCCTCTGAGCTGACCCCCATGCAGAACGACCAGGGGTAGACAGACACAGCCCTCTGCCCTCCCCCCATCGGGGATCCTCTCTAATCTGTCAGGTGGGCACTGCCACACCCCCACCCTCCCAGCAAGTGACACTCTAGGCAGCATAGTGCAAACACACTCAGCTAGAATTAACAAAGAAAGGAGTCCGCGGTCAGAGGCAGAGAGCAGGGGTCCAGGGCCCAGCTCTGCCCACTCAGCAGCTGGGGGACCTGAAGTCCAGCCTAGGCCCCCTTCTTCTTATGTAAACACTGGGGGCCGAGGCCCCACCTTCTGGGGAGGCTGCATGAAGTGAAGGCAGAGCCTGGCCCCGTACGGCAGCCGGTACAGGACGGATCGCCGCCATCGCTGTCGTCCGGTGGACACACAGCAGGGGACGCACGCCCGCAGTCGGTACAGGACGGATCGCCGCCATCGCTGTTGTCAGTGGACACGCCAGGGGACGCACGCCCGTCAGAAGAGGCAGGGAAGAGCTCCCATCAAAGATGTCATGACAAGAAAGGACAGAGGCGCGTCATCCACCCGCTCCGGAGGCCCAGCATGGAGCGCAGAGAGTGTGTTTTGATGGCATAAATCCACAAAGGCGGAGAGAACCAGCAGAGGCAACAGCAACAAGGGATGGACAAGCAGGACCAGCGTGGCAGATCCAGGAACCGAGTCTGCCAAGTCTCCCGGGAGCCGGGAGCTGGCTTGGCCAAGAAGCAAACCATCCACCCCATGGACGCCTAGAGGGTGCAGCTGCAGGTGTAACGAGGGAGGGAGCCTTCTCCAAGAAGACGAAACTGAGAAACAGAGAGTTTGAGACTGTGCTAAGTGGTAAAATACATTACAAAAAAAAAAAAAAAAAAGCAATCATTAACCCAAAAGAAAACGAGAGGAATTAAACTTACTGCTCTTCGTGGCTTAGCGTGAATAGTAAACATGGGCTACTCATCTTGGTCAAATGATGCCAACCATATCAGAAAGGGGGAGGAACCAGAGGTGTGCACATGCGTGCGCATGTGTGTAAGTGTGCGTGTCCATGTGTGTATACGTGTGTAAGTGTGTATGTGTCTGAGTGCATCTGTGTGTAAGTGTGTGGGTCTATGTGTGTGCTCATGTGTGTGTCTGTGTCTGGGTGTGTGTGTCTGTCCATGTGTGTGTGTGTGTGAGAGTGTGTATGTGTCCATCTGTGTTTCTGTGGTGGGGGGGACAGGATGTAAGTGAAAGCCCAAAAGAGCCAGTATCCTACATGAGAGAGTCGGCAAATTTGAAAAATCAGGAAGTACCCACATAAACATGTTACTAGTGACATCCGGGTCAACACCAGCAGAACTGGCCCAAAGAGTGAGGAACTGCAGGAGAGGACCTGTGAAGGGCTGCATCGACTCTAAATTCTCTGCACCTGTAACTGACGGACAGAACGACTAAACATTTATAGAAATAAGGTTTTTTTAACCTAGGAAAATACCAAGCTCAAGCCAAAGTAGAGATGGAGAATCTTCAGCTGAAGTCCGGGAGACGGGGGTGGGTTGTGAGGGTAAGACATCAGTTCAAGTCTTTGTCTCACACACACGTGCCGAAGCCACGTTAATCCTGAATGGACCTCGATTCCAGGTGAAAACAGTCCGTGCGCTCCATACAGACAGCTTCAAGCCAGGTCCCCTCCCCGCTGGCCCTCTTTAACTAACCTGCCTCCCCTACATTCCAGGAGCACCTGCATTAATCTATTGCCGCTGAACAAAGTACCTCACATTTAGAGGCTCTGAATAACACAAACTGACTATCTTACAGTCTGGAGCTCAGAAATGCAAAATCAGACTCAATGGGCTAAAATCAAAGTATCGCCGGGGCTGCATGCCTCCATCAAGAACCATCTCCTTGTCTTTCCCCTTCCACAGGCCCCTGCATCCCAGATAAAGCAGGACACTCCCCATCCCAAGATCCTGAACCTAGTCGTGCTGCAAAGACCCTCTTGCCACGGAAGGTCACCTTCATGGGATCCGAGGGTTAGGCTGGGGATATCCCTGGGGGCCGTTACTCAGCTAACCACAGTCTGGTGGCTGCAGATGTGACAACCTAAGTGAGAGGCAGGTGGTGCTGGTGGTAAAGAACCCATCTGCCAATGCAGGAGACATAGGAGATGCGGGTTCAATCCCTGGGTCAGGACAATCCCTGGAGGAGGGCATGGCAGCCCACTCCAGTGCTCTTGCCTGGAGAGTCCCATGGACACAGGAGCCTGGCAGACTACAGTCCACAGGGTCACACAGAGTCAGACAACTCTGAAACGACTTGGCACATGCAGAAATGGGAGGCCAGGTAGGCGGGAGGAAGGGGTCATGAGCCTCTAGAGGCTGGAAAAGGCAAGAAGGCAAGTCTTCCCCTCAGGGCCCCAGGAAGCATTCACTCTGAACTCCCCACCTCCAGAACTGTATGGAGAATAAATCTGTGTTATTTTAAGCCTGCGACATTTGTGGTCATTTGTACATTGTGTCCAGGTCTTAATTTATCACGGAGAACAAATGATGACATGGAGAGGCTTAGGCCATTGGAAGAAGGGTTTTAACCATCCCAGTCCCCCCGGAGATGGGGGCACAGTGCCTGCCAAGCTCGGGGGTTGAAAAGCAGACCAACAGAGTCACTGATAACCATGGTGGCAGGAGGAGTCTGGGGGGGACGTCCCCACCAGGTCAGTGGTCAGGGATCTGCAGGGAAGATGGAAATCACATGAGTCTGGACCTGGTTCCAGGAAAGGGTGGGAGAACCCAATGCTCAAGAGCCAATACAGAATGGGCTGTGATCAATCCATAATCAGTACGGTTTTTCCAGGGGCCCAGGACACGAATGCACCTCTCCTGGAAGCAGCCTTTCTGCGATGGACATGGACTTGGAGGAGAGGCTGAGGACAGAGAAGAGACAGGAGAGACTGGACGGGACCAGTGCCCATGGGGACCCTGAGACCAGAAGCTACCCAGCCCGCGGGCACTGCGTGCGGGGTCACACGTCCAGTCCTGTCTCCAGTGGGGCGTCCATGCCTCGTGGACAGCTGGCAGAGTGCTGAGGACTGGGTCCGCCCAGCTCAGACAGGATGCCAGCACACACAGGAGGCCACAGGCGAAAGGCCAACCTGCTGGGCTGAAGGTGGACCATGGGCCACGCCTGAGTGACAGGAGCCCCTCTGCAGCCAGAAGCGCCTCTGGAAAAACCCAACCCGACAGGACCGGCTCTAGAAAGGCCGCCGGGGGTCAGCCCGCTCCCTGCGGAGAGCAGGGGAGGGGAGGGTCCCGGGACCCTTCCAAGATTTTCACAGCATCTCAGCAGCGCGCCCAGAGCTCAGTCCATGACCGGCTGCCCCCGGAGAAAGAATTACGACTTGTGAGTTTGGAAAGTGAGAAGTCGCCCGGGGTCCCCCCGCCCGAGACATGTGGGGTGGGAAGTTCAGGATGCATTTCAACTGCAGAGACCCAGGTGATTTAGAAGGTAAAACATTGGCGATTGTGTCAGATTTCCACACCTTCCCCCTGCAGGTCCGGCGCCCCGCTCCCCACACCGTTGGCCCCGGGGCCCCCTGACGACAGCCAGCTTGGGGGCTCCCGTCTGCAGGTTAGAGCCCCCCGCAGCCCCCCACCCCCGGCTCCCTCACCCCCACCGTCCTCGGACGCGATCCCGGCTGGGCCACCCGGGGTGCCTGCGGTCTGGCTGAGCTGGCGGGCCCGAAGCACACACTGGCCCATTGTACACAAGCCCAGACTGGCCACAGGCCAGACCCGGCCCGCGGCAGCACGGCTTTTAAATCCCACCATTTATGTATTTGGTTTGGTAGCTTTAGGTCGATGATGTACTTAATTTCACCTCGATATTGAGTTTGAATGAACTGAAAGGAAAACACAAATATATAAAACAATGGCTGGCCGGCTCCAGGCGGGGGACAGGTGTTTCCTATCTGGATATCCCTCTGTATTTGCTCCATCCGCTTCCCCTGGGAGCGGGGTGGGCCCCGAAGCAGTTTCTTTTAAACAGTTTTGTAATGAACGTGTAGTCGGGGCCCAGCTGGGCGCCCCTGGGGCAGCCCTCTCTTGGGCCTTTTAAACACAGCAGTTACAGGAGGGCTCACCTGTCACATAAGTTGTCTGAACCCAGGGCTAACGATCTGCGACAGCATTGGCGAGGGAACTGTCTACAGATGAGGTGAGACACCCCAAACCTCTCCCTGCCTTCCTCCCGTAACCCCAGCTACACTTGTCCTAAAGGGGGGTTTTTTAAAAGAAGTTTCGAAAGGACAGAAGAGCAGAGTAACACGATTAGCCGGTAAGCCCACACGTTTTAGAGAAATCGCTTTTGCTCTGGTTTGTCAGGAAAGAACGGGGCCTGTCCTCAGGCCGGTGACGGCCGTTTGCCTCAGGGGGGCCTGGGCAGTCCTCCCCGCCGCCCCAGGCCCCAGGCCTGAGCCCGCGCCAACCTTCTGGTGCGCCGGGCACCATTCCTACGGTCAGAGTCCTTCTGGGCCTTGTCCCTCCTCAGCCACCGGGGCAGCGCCCTGGGGGTGTGACCACGAAGTCCCAGGGCACCCCGCGCTTGGGAGGGGGCCCCGCCCATGGCGGTCAGCGCTCCGCTGTCTCGGTCCTGACACTTCACCACTCCCCCTGGGACTCTGCTTGGTGGATGAAGTCCAGTGGGACAAATGAGTTCACGGCCCCCCAGCCCAGCGACTGCCGGGAGGGCCGGGGGCAGGTGCCAAGTCGCAGGGTGGGCCCGGGGCTCCTGTGAGGGTCTGCACTTGCAATAAAAGCACACGGTGACAGGTCAAGAGAGAAACCACAGGAAAAGCTTTTTTTCTGTTTTCCTACTTCTTGAACAAGGGACCCTGTGTTTTCACCTGGCACTGAGGCCTGCAGATTATACAGCTGGCCAAGCTCAGTGACCTGGGGTCCACTCTGGATGTAGAGAAAACACACCTCTGTCAGGGGCACGGGCATTGGGTCCAGAAAACGCCCTGCTGCCGACCAGCATGTTGAAAAAGGAGGCCACAGAGCGGGGAGGAACCAAGCCAAGGACATCAAGGCAAAGGTGAAACCAAGTTCCCCAGAAACCAAATTTCCCTTGCCAGGTTTATGAACCTCTCTATCCAAAACTTTATTCTCTTTCTTATCCTAACCCCATCCCCCTCAAGACTGAGGAGAATCAGAGAAAAGTGGGGATTGAAACAAAGCAGGACACTGCAGGGCCTTCCCAAGCACAAAAACACCTCTGTGTCCCACGTTTCTTGTTTGCAGAAAAAGGCTGTAATCCCAAAGGTCTTCCCTGAGTTCCAAATAGCAGACTCAAGCAGTTACTACTAATTAGCGAAGTGAGGGAGTGGGGAAACAGAAAAAGCAGTTAAGCAAGAAAAGTAATGACAGCTTAAACAACAATCGAGTTGTAGGTCCTCCTCATAGAATGTGTATAACAATCTGATGTGTATCTTTGAGTTGTTCTGCAGGAACTGGGACCCCCGCCCAGGTGGGGGATGGTGACCACATACTCACCACAAGCATGCAGACCCCAGACTGGCTGGAACCAGAAGACTGTTGGTCAAAAATCCCAAAACACCACTCTGTTAGCTCACCACCAACCAATCAGAAGAAGGGCGCGTGAGCTGCAACCCTCGTCCCAAATGTTGCCTTTAAAACCCCTTCCCTGAAAATCAGTGAGGGGTTGGGGCTTTCAAGCATGAGCTGTCCATTCTCCTTGCTTGTTGCCCTGCAAATAAACGCTGTGCTTTTCTTCACACACCACAGTGTCAGTAAGTTGGCTTTGCTACATGGCGAGCAAGGTTGGTTCAGTAACAGAGGGTACCAGGCCCAGGGACAAAGGTCTGAAGTGGCCTTGACAGCCCATGGGCTGTGTGAGAACAAGCAACGGGCTCCTGCGTCACTGCAGCTTGCACATCTCCCTGGAGAGCATCCAGCACCACGGGGACCCCAGGCTCTCAGGGCCTGGGGACAAGTGCCAGCATCTGGACACACATGGGCTGGACACAGGCCCCACAGGACACAGTTACATGAGTGTGCATGCCACAAAAGCCTGGGAGAAAACACATAAAACTCTTCACAGTGTTTCTCAGCAAGGTGGGTAACTGGGTTTATACTTCCTTCTTCATATATTCTATGTTTACCAAATTTTCTACAATGAACTGTCATGGCAAATACAGTCAGAAAAATTACAGCATGTGTGTACGTGTGTATGTGCAGCTGGGTTGCACACACACTATACGGACATGTGGAGAAGGCTATGGCACCCCACTCCAGTACTCTTGCCTGGAAAATCCCATGGTCGGAGGAGCCTGGTAGGCTGCAGTCCATGGGGTCGCTAACAGTCGGACGCGACTGAGCGACTTCACTTTCACTTTTCACTTTCATGCATTGGAGAAGGAAATGGCAACCCACTCCAGTGTTCTTGCCTGGAGAGTCCCAGGGACGGGTGAGCCTGGTGGGCTGCTGTCTATGGGGTCGCACAGAGTTGGACACGACTGAAGTGACTTAGCAGCATATAGACATGAACATACTGTTAAGGTTAACGTCACGCTCTCCTATCAGTCCACACCATCACCTGAGTGTTTTCTCAGACACACGTGTGTGTGTATTGTTCAGCCGCTCAGTCGTGTCCAACTCTTTGCAACCCCATGGACACTAGCCTGCCAGGATCCTCTGTCCATGGGATTTCCCAAGGAAGAATACTGGAGTGGGTTGCCATTTCCTCCTCCAGGGGATCTTCCCAGCCCAGGGATGGAACCCTTGTCTCCTGCATTGGCAGGCAGATTCTTTACACTGAGCCCCCAGAGCAGTGTTTCATATTATGGTTAAGGAGTTTGGTCACCTGTTCTTGTTTTCAGGCAGCGGTTGATAAACACCCTCGGTGTAAGGAGCGGTGAAACACAGAATCCACGCATATTTCTGGGAACGCGACCAGCTCCTTGTCAGTAGCCCCAGCACAGGACGTGGGTGTGCGAGTACTGGCACATGGGGGCACACACGAACGCTCATGGCACACACAGCCCACACCCAATCCACACTCCGGTTTCTCACAAAGCCCAGACTGGGCTGTCTGTCATGGCCAGCAATAGGTAAGTAAATAAAGGAAAGTCATTACTTTATTTCTCCTAATAAATCCCCAGGAGATTCTTGCCCTCCCTATAACCGCCTGCTTTATTCGCGAGAATCTTCACCGTGTATCTTCGTCTGACCTCCAGTCACTCCAGCTTAACAGACAACCTGGGGCTGGGAGTCATGCGTGACCTTTGCCCCCCACAGCACTGAGCGGACAGAAAAGGAGCCACAGAAGTGGCTGGGCCAGTGAACCAGCGGACCACCGGCTGTCCTGATGGCTGACAGGGTTCACTCCTGCGCAGCAGAGCCGCGGCCTGCGGGCCGTCCACTGAGGGCGCCCCTGAAGCCGCATCTGTCCGCAGTTTCGGTGACATGTCCGACGGACACACGGTGTTGTCCAGGGTGGGCTGGGGAGGGGCTCGTGGCAGTCTGGGGCTTCAGGCTTGCTGGTTTATACAGCCCTTCCCCCTAATTTTAAACGTAAGGAAACTGAGGCTTGTATGAAGAGTGAGGTCCTCCAGGTGACCCCAGACCAATCTGAGTCAGGAGACAGCATCACCAAAACCTGGGTCACCAGAACCACCTCCAGGGAGGCCCCCCTGCAGCAGAGAAGGGGGTCTCAGCTGGAGGGGGCACCCCATCCCACCCACCCCCACCCCCAGCCTGAGATGGCCAAGTGCAGAAGAGGTGAACTGATTTTGTTCGCCCTCAGCCTTTCCACTGGCCAGTTGTAACCGTGTCGCCTGGGGCTGAGTTTTACAGGGAAAAAAATGATCAAAGGCTCATTCAATACCCTTAGGCTGCCAGCTTTCTTCAGGGTATTTTCCATTCTCTTAGCCCCCAAAATCACTTAAAATGAAAAAAAAACTATATATGAGATCAATATAAAGATATTTTTAAAAGCTTATTTTGCTCTGTCTAGGAGCCCAATAAATGCATGTATCTGTTAAATAAATACAGCCCCGGAACGTTTCATTAAGCAGCAGAGTCCTCTAAATTCCTGGTCGGGCCCAGCCCTGTGAAAGGAACTGAATTGAAGAGCCCCAAGAACATCCCCTCAGCGGGGGCTGCCCCACCGCCCATCACAGGGTCCTTTGTGGGGCTGAATATGTGTTGGCTTGGGGCAGAGAAAATGCATTTGCCAAAAGGGTTATTATTACCTTAGCAGTCATTCATTTAAGTGGTTTCCCGGGAGTGGTGTTTTATTAGGATTTCTCAGCTCTCAGCTTGGTTCTTTCCCTGCTGTGGGCAGGGCCACATTCCTGAGACACTGGGGTGTTCCTAACGCACAAACGGCCCATTCACCACGCCCCGGGGGCCTCCAGGCGGCTCCCACCTCCCCACACTAGGCCTCCAGCCCCAGCCCCTGCCCACCCCAGGTGCGCTGACCCCTGGCCCCTGAGGCAGGCCTGGGCTTGGGAGCGTCCACCTCCAGGAAGGACAGCAAGGCCCCCCACCCCAGTTCCCGGAGCTCGCGAGGCCCACAGGGGCTGGGGCGCCCTCCTGCACTCAGGTCCCCTCCCAGGGAGTTCTGGCCACGCAGCTGCTCTGTCAGGCTGTAACCTCCAGTCCTCGCTGGGACCCTGATTTCACCACGGGAAGACGAAGCTTTGAGAAAAGAAACTGCTCACAAGTAAGGTTTGCAGGTGAACAAGGCTGTCAAGATATGGCTCCTCAATAAACACATAACTGATGTTTAAAGACAAACGTGAGATTACAAAGGCTGCCACATTTGTCACGGGTCTGCTCTCAGGGTTTGCTAGAAAAAGAACAGTTTTTGACATGATTATGACATGATTATCGTATCTGGACAGTCAAAGTGGACGTCCCGACACCCATGGCCTGGCAGGGGGTAGTGGTGGTGGGAGTCACACAGAGGGGCACTTCTGTCCCAGAACTGGACCTTCAGCCCCCATCCACCTTCATAACCAGCTCCTGACCAGCCCCTGCTCGGCTCCATGCAGGGGAGGGAGACCCGCGTTCCTCCCAGGACGCATGGACCAGAGAGCCGCAGAGAAGGCACCAGAGCCCCGTAAGGAGCCCAGCTTGATGGGGAGGGCCTCCCATGTAGCCGTGGGCTCTGGGTGCTGCCAGTCTCCCCAGAGTCTGAGGACATGCTAAGTCACTCAGTCATGTACGACTCTTTGAAACCCCATGGACTGTAGCTCCCCAGGCTCCTCCGTCCATGGAGTTTTCCAGGCAAGAGTCCTGGAGTGGCTGCCAGTTCCTCCTCCGGGGACACGTTTTAGGAAGTGTGACGCTGTAGTGTCCGGACCAGGAGGAGTCCCTCCAGACAGAGCCAGGTGCCCCCACACTCACCTCCACCCACTCCTCCCAGGGGGCGTGTCCTCCTGCAGAGGAAGACACCTCTCCCTTCATGGAGCCCTGACCCTCTCACAAGCCACCGGCACAGCAGGCCCCCTTGTCCCGATCCCGTCTCGCCTCTCGCAGCTGCAGCGCCCAGGACAGTGGCCACTGACCACACAAGGCCGCTGGAGGACGCTGGGAGGGTCACACACACAGTGGGTGTCGAATACTTGGCACAAAAAGGGATGTGCCATGTCTCATTGATAATTTCTGTACAGATTATGGATTGAAATAATATTTTAAAAGAGTTAAGTAAACTACATCATTAAAATGAATGCCATCTGTTTCACTGTTTTAACAGTGGCATAGATGTACAACAGAGGATGAGATGGTTGGATGGCATCACTGACTTGATGGACATGAGTCTGAGCAAGCCCCAGGAGTTGGTGATGGACAGGGAGGCCTGGCGTGCTGCAGTCCATAGGGTCACAAAGAGTTGGACATGACTGAGCTACTGAACTGAACTGTCATTTAAATTTTTTCACACCCACTTGCTAAAAAAGCAGAAAAGAAGCAGGTGGAATCAGCTAACAGCTGTGAGGCCCGCGTCACACCTGTGTGTCCATCGCTGCCTGAGACCGCAGCTTCATTCTCCCCAGCAGCATCCTTGCCACCAACGGAGAACACCCGCCTTGGCTGGTGACATGGTCCAGAAAACTCAGGAAGCCCCCTCAACTGAACCTTATCTTGGGTGGGCCTGGGGCCCCAGACCCTGGTCTAGCAAGGTGACAGCTGGCACCCACTTTGGTTCAGCCTCCCCACAGCCCTCCTCAGGCCCCCTTCCCCAGCTCTCACCTCCCTCATCTCATCTCCCCTCCATCAGAAAGTCATGAGTTGCCAGCACACTCACCGCACAAGGTGCCCTTGAGCATCCCTGCCCTAGCCCAGACAGTGCCCAGGCCTTGCAGGGTCATCCCCGCTTGGTTTTCACCTGCTAACCGTGTAGAGTTTCTCCCTGCATCTCCGCCGGAGACATCTTACCGTTGTCTCACGTCTTCTGCACAGGCGGACTCACTTACGTGTAAATCGCGGGTACATTTAAATCCAAAGGAACAAGCATGCTGCAATTACGGTGAGCACAGAAAACTGAGCTTAAAGGTCAGGGGTCTCAGGTCAGCAGATATTTCAAACCCCGCCCCGTACTCCTTTCCCCGCAGCTGATGCCCAAGGTGGCTGCCCCTGTGCCGGGCTGTCCTGGGGCCCAGGCCTCTCCTGGCAGTTAGGAATCTGAGGCTCAGGAAAGGCGGGCAACGCCCAAGGGGGCCTCACTGGTTTATGGCAGAGTGGGAACCACAAGCAGGGTTTGGGGTGATTCACTTTTTCCCCTAGCTTATTGGATTTTTAAGTTACAGAGGAGCAATGAAAGATGGAAGAAACTGGAATTAATACTGACCTGCTTGGTCCAGCTGGGAGCAGGTGACTCAAAGGAAGAAGGCTGGGGTGATGAAGACAGAAGATGGCTTTTGATGCAAAACACAACCCAGTTCTCCTATCTGTCTCGACCTGCATGGGGGGCGGGGCGTGGGGGCCACACACTCTGATTTGTCTCGATCTGCAAAGGGGGGTGGGGGACACACGGTCTGATTTGTCTCTACCTGCATGGGGGGGTGCACACGCTCTGATTTGTCTCAACCTGAATGGGGAGGGGGGCACACACTCTGATTTGTCTCGACCTGCATGGGGGGCGGGCGGGGGGCACACGCTCTGATTTGTCTCGACCTGCATGGGGAGGGGTGGGGGGCACACACTCTGCCCCTGGTGTTTTGGAAGCAGCGTGGTGACACACGGGGACATGAAGAGGCTGTCCAGGAACGGAAACCAACTTTCCCTGGAACAGCCTCATCTGAGCAGGTGCCCACTGGCCTGTTCACGTCCTTACATCTAGTCTCTGTCTCCCTTTCACCAGCCTGTGAAGAGCCTCACCTTGTGGGTGTTAAGTAGGCAATGACATGTTTCCCCATGAAGACAGCACCAGAGGAAATAAGAATCTTGTGATGGGGACTTCTCTGGATGTCCAGAGGCTAAGACTCCATGCTCCTAATGCAGGGAGCCCAGGTTCAATCCCTGGTTGGGAAACTGGACCCCATGTGCCGCGACTAAGCATTCACATGTGGCAACTAAAGATCCTGCAGGCTGCAACTAAGACCCAGGGCAGTCTAATAAATACATAAATAAAAGTAAAATATTTTGTAAAAAAGAGCCTTGTGATTCTGAGTGCGTGGAGCCTGAGAATGGAGCCTGAGTGGAGCACTCTGCGTGTTTGAGGAATGAACGAACTGCAGGACATCGCTGCCCCCAGGACCAAAGGGACTGACCATCCTTGTGACCGTGACAATGAGGAGAGAGTCAGTGAGAGTCGCCCTCCCCACCTGCATCAGTGCAGCCTGTGTCGCGGTGAGAACGGCAGGACCGGGGCATGAAGAGAGCGCGGGGACCTGGGCACCTGCTCCGTCCCACCCTGACCTCCGAACACACGGACTCTCCCCTTCATGTGCTGCCCAGGAAAGGCGCCGTAAAAAGGGCCGAGGTCATGGCCAGCCTCCTTTTAAATCTGGAAACCTCATCCCTGCTCTCCCCTCGAGGGAGGAAACGGTTCGGGTTGGAGGAGTGGGAAGGGGGCGCCTGTACTCGGGGAGAGGAGCCTGCAGGTCGGCCGTGGGCCGAAGTCCCCGCGCGCTCCCCCCTCTGCTGCCTTCCCAATCTGCCGGAACACTTAAGCAGGCCTTTTGGGAAGGACTTTCTGGCACAAAATAATAGTCGTTGGTTTAGCTAAAAGCCAGAGCAAAATAAGAATGGGGAAGCACGAGTCCAATTTCTCAGTTATTAATTTTACGAACTACATGGGGTTGCAGTTGTTCCCTGCATCAACCTTCCTCTGTCACGGATGAATGTAAACAGACAGAACTTCATTGGTGATTCTGGTCAAAATACTTAAACAGAAACGTTTATGAGCAAAAGAGCTGCTTTTATTGTTCGGTTCTGTTGCAACCAGCCCCTTGAGTTTTCCCTCGAGTTTATTTCAGCTGGAAGGCAGTCTTCTGTTCATTCTCTAATCTCTGCGACCCAATTAACATGCAATGTTGGATGAAACATTATTGCACCCTATGTTTTTCTGATTATAAAAGGAATTCATGTTTCTTTTGCTTCTAGGATGAAGCAGATCTACTTTTCCCTAAGCACAACTAAAAACCCTGAACATTATATGTAAAACAAACATAAAACACGCTGAGAGGTGGAGAGAGGATGGTAGACCGCGGTCCCAGGGACAGCACAGTAGGGGATGCTTAGCTTTTCTTTTGCCTCATATATTCTAGACTTGGATATGAACGAGGCTGAAACCCAGAACTCTCAACGGGCAAACACCCCAAGAAAACAACAAAAATCTGTTCTCTGTGGCCAAAGGATCAGAAAAGAGGCAGCCTGACCAGACAGAAAACACAGAGAATGACTGCTCTGCTGCAGCCACAGATCATAGAGAAAACTGTGCCCCCCTCTTCACCTACAACAGCAAAGACTTTTTTGCCAGGGAACTCAGACCTCTACTTCTACCAGGCAGTGACACAGCAGGACCCCCTCCTCCACCAGAGCAGTCCACAGGCTTCAGATGAAAATCACTCATCATACCAAGAACCAGAAAGACCTCAAACTGCGTGAAAAAAAAAAATCAATAGATGTCAACAGTGAGCTGGCAGGCATTAGAATTGTCTGACAAGGATGCTAAAAGCCACCCTAATAAACATGTTTCAACAAGCAATTACAAATATGATTGAAACAAATGAAAAAATTGAAACGAAACAAATGAAAGTCTCAGCAAAGAAAGTCTCAACTAAGAAATAAAATACATTTTAATGGAAAATTAAGAACTAAAAAGTTTAATAACTGAAATAAAAAGTTCAGTTGAGAAGCTCAACCGCAGAATGGAGAAGACAGAGGAAAGACTCAGCAAACCAGGAGACAGAACAGCAGACGTCGTCCAAACTGAACACTGAGGGAAGACGTTCTGGAAAAAAATGACAACGTCTCAGAGACCTGTGGGAATATAACGAGATCAAACGCTTACGGCATCAGAGTTCCAGGAGGAGAGGAGAAAGAGGAACGTGCTGAAACATATTCAAGTATATAATGGTTGACAATTTCATCAATTCAGCAAAAGACGTGAACCTCTAGGTTCAAGAAGCTGAGCAAACACCAAACAAGATAAACGCAAAGAAATCTGTGCCAAGATACGTTGTCATTACACATCTGAAAACTCAAAACTCAAGACAAAAAAGAGATCTTGAAATCATCTAGAGAAAAACATCTTACAGCAGAGAATAAACAGCTAGAGTGTCAGCAGATTTCTCATAAGGAGCCAAGGAGTCCAGAAAAAAGTAGCACAACATTTTTCACATGTCAGAGCAAAAGCTGTGCCCACCACAGGAAATATCCTCCAGAAATGAAGGAGGAAATCAAGACATTCTCAGACAAATGAATATTAACAGAATTTGTCACCAGCACACCTGCCTTAAGGAATAACTAAGAAAATTCTCTAAACATAAAGGAAACAACAAAAGAAGGAAACTGGGGGTGTCAGAAAGGAAGAAAAAGATACGGAGAAGTACAACAGGCTTTTCTTCTCCAGTTAGTTGAGTTTTCCAGGTTATTGATAACCAAATTATAACACCATGTGATGTAGTGCTAAATGTATTTTAGAAGAACTATTTAAAACGCTGATATTATACATGTGCTTAGTCGTGGCTGACTCTTTGCAGCCCCATGGATGGTAGCCGGCCAGGCTCCTCTGCCCATGGAATTTTCTAGGCAAAAATACTGGAGTGGGTTACCTTTCATACTAAAGGGGATCTTCCTGACCCAGGGATCAATCTTGCATCTCCTGCATTGGCAGGAAGATTCTTTACCACTGAGCCACCAGGGAAGCCCGATATTATCCATGGGGGATAGTCAAGGGACGTGAAGAAAAGTGAGGTTTCTATACTTAGCATGGAGGATCTGGTCAACCTGACCTGCAGAGTTGCTTCCGGTACAGCAGTGCCCGCACCAGCCCTGTACAAGGAACTGCACAGGGGGCTCATCCAGCCCCCCCCACGGGGGAGCAGCCCACATTGCTGGGCCAAGGGTTGTCCTGCCTACCACCTCTTGCAACCAGATGGGAAACCGTATGCCTCCTGCTGAACGCCACCTGGGAAACATGAGACTGGGGTGACCAGCTGCTGTCCAGAGAGCACAGCCCTCAGAGCTGCCCACACACTTGCTCCTGCAAGAAAGCACATTGTTTCAACCTCCAGGGGTGGCTGGAGGGTTTGAGACACTGGAGAACTTCACCCAATGCACAGCATCAGGTGCGAGAATGCGGTGGAGGGGCTTCAAAACGTCTGCCGCCCAGCCGCTTGGGCCCAAAGCCACGGTCAGAGCTTGGAAGGAAAGTTCCATTCCTTCTCCATCCACCCATCCATCTTTCCTTTGCTCCTTCCTGACCCTCATGCCTCCTGGTTCTGCAGAGGAACAGAGGCCCTGTGCTCGGCACCTACACCACACCCATCTGTCCATCCATCTGTCCATCCATCTGTCCATCCGGGAGGGGGTCTGCCTGCTCAGATGGGCGGCACCCCGCAGGCAGAGGACTTCCTCATTCCGAAGTCCTTCTCTAAAAGGCTGCTGGCCACTGCCGTGTTTTTCCTTTGAGGGGAAAGCAGAACAGTTCTAAAAGCTGCCTCTGGGGGACAGGCCCCGCCAAAGGGGAGTCAATTTGAGTGAAAATTAATATTCTCTTGAAAACCATGAGTAACGTTGCAGGGTCGCCAGGGGCTGATGAGACTTGTGGTGGAGCCACGTGGGCCCAGTCTCAGCCCTCCCTCCCCCCAGACTTCGTGAGTGTGGGGAGGGGGGCTCAGGCAGGAACTGTGGGCGGGAACCGTGGAGGGTAGGGGGAGACAGCGAGGAGGAGTCTGTGAAACTGACGATGCCAGAAGGGGCTCACACGCTCAAAGTCCGGTCAAAAGGCGAGGGCAGCCTCCCTGCTTTGGAATAAACTCTCAACACATTACCGGAATGTGGACACACCTCAGGCCTGCAGCCACGGAGGCTGAAAACGAGGCTCATTAGAAGCAGCTTTGGGAATGACGCAGAATGTGTGGTCAAGGCACATGCAGGGTGCAGCCTGGGGAGCCCAGGCTGGGGGGCCCAAGGGGCATCCGTGCCATCCGAAGGCTGACTCCGACCTTGCCCAGGATGCTGGGGTTAAACTTGAACCCTGAACCATGACCTTTTACCACCCTCAGCCTGCCCTCCCCACTCCCAATTCTTCAGATTTTTCTGGACAAACCCGCTCCTCTCGAGGTCTACAGGCCTCAGGACATGTCACGCGGTAGCCAGAGTCCCTATGTCACTGGTGGAGCCCCTCCCCGGGGCCCACGGGACAACCCCTCCCTTCCACAAGCCACCCTGTTTCTCTTTGGCCACCAGGTGAAAGTCCCAGAGCAGGTCCTATTCCTGGGCACAGTGGCTGCTGCCCAGCGGGGGCTCAAAGATGCTCCAAGAATTGCATTCCCTGGGGTTGCCATGACAACAACCACAGATGGCACTGAAAACAACAGAAATGCAGTCTCTTACCGGTCAGGAGGCCAGAAGTCCAAAGCCAAGGCTTTGCAGAGCTGGCTCCTGCGGGAGGCTCTGGGCGGAGTTCGTTAGAGGCCCCTCCCCAGCCTCCACAGGCCGCCAGCAGCCCTGGAATCTCCTGCAGTGGAACAAGCCAGCCTTCTCCCCTCCAAGTCTCCTCTGAGTCTCTGTGTCCAGACCTCCTGCTCCTTCCTCTTTGAAGGACACCGGTCATTGGCTTTAGGGCCGACCCCGCTCCAGTAGGCCCTTGTCCTAACTGATTTCCTTCTGCGAAGGCCCTGCTTCCAAACAAGGCCACATTCACAGGTCCCGGGGTAAGACCTTGACACACCCTTTTCAGGGGTGCAATTCAACCTGCCTCAGGAATGACTGAATGAGAGAAGGACAAAGGCCCAACCTGGGAAGGAGTCCATAAGGTAGACACGTAGGGCGGTGCTTGATACCTTCCTTTCCTCATCACTCATTATCCCATCAGCCAACCACGATCAGAAGCTCCGACCTCCTTGGCAATTCTAAGACCCACTCACTTCTCTCCATCCTCTGCCACTGCCCCCTCAACCAGCCACCAGCATGGTCCAGGCTGCCAGGATCAAAGCTGAGCTTGGACAATAGTCAAATTGTTGTCCTGCACTGGCCGTCAAGGCTGGCTCCCATGGCCAGGATGCATGGTGCCTGCTAAGTCGCTTCAGTTGTGTCCAACTCTTTGTGACCCTGAGGACCATAGCCCGCCAGGCTCCTCTGTCCATGGGATTCTCCAGGCAAGAATACTGGAGTGGGTTGCCATGCCCTCCTCCAGGGGATCTTCCTGACCCAGGGGTTGAACCCACGTCTTCTACATCTCCTGAGTTGGCAGGCAGGTTCTTGACCACTAGTGCCACAGAGTGCTGCTTTCAAAATGCAAGTCCCATCCAGCTTTCCCTACTTAGGCCAGTAGGTGGCTTCTCAAGGTCGTGGGACGAGGATCAAAGTGCTAACAAGGCCTCGCAGGTGCTCTGTGGTCTCTACCTGCGCCTGGAGGGGATGAGAGGAGGCAGCCAGGCTGGAAGGAGGAAGGGAAGAACGAGATAACTGGGTGCCCTTCTACCCCAGGAATCTGCATAAGCTCCCCACTTCCTCCGTGCTCAGACCTGCTCCTCACTGATGAAAAGTTAATCAGTCAACCTAAGAAAGAACTGGAGAATTTTATTTGAACCAAACTTGAGGGTTATAAACCTAGCAAGAGCATCTCAGAAAGCTCTGCAAACTGATGGGTGGATTAGAAATCAAGACTCAGCTTGAGACAGCGGGCTATACATCGAATGACCGACTACTGACAGCTCATATGGTCCAGATCTAGGTGTCACCCCAGTGGTCGTGTGACCCCTTCAGATCAGGAGGGAATGCTACCTTTTAAGGAGTCGTCTTGTTGATCTGGGAGAAGGCTGCTCTTTTTGGTTGAGCGGGAGTTCCTGCCCACAGGGAGGTTTGGTCCGTGCAGAATGCAGACACACGACACACAGGGAGGGCAGCGAGGGGGCCCTAGGGCAGAGAAGGATTTTTGTTTAAATGTTTCTTGCCTTGCCAGAAAATGAATTTTATTTCACACCCTTCTCCTAGTAAGGGCTTCCCTAGTAGCTCAGATGGTAAAGCATCTGCCTGCAATGCAGGAGACCCGGGTTCAATCCCTGGGTTAGGAAGATCCCCTGGAGAAGGAAATGGCAACCCACTCTAGCATTCTTGCCTGGAGAATCCCATGGAGAGAGGAGCTTGGCGGGCTACAGTCCTTGGATTGCAAAGAGCCAGACATGACTGAGCGACTAATACACACTCCTAGAAAATTCCTCCCTGAGATCAGATTTCTGCTAAAGTGTGGCTTCCCATGGGGCCCCCTTTCTCACACACACAAACACACACACACACACACACACACACACACTCAGCCCTAATGCCTGATTAAACAGTGCTCCTTTCCTGGGCATCCCTTGCTCGACTTCATTTAACCCCTCAAATGAGCCTAAGCGGTGGACAACACACCTGCAGGAGAAGAGATGAAGGCTGAGCTAGCAGAGCTGGGGACAGGCCTCTCGCGCTGAAGGAACAGGAGAAGCCGTCCCATCTCATTAACAGAGGGGGAAGAAACTTATCGGGAAGGCGCAGCTTACCTAGAAAACGATGCTGCTGAGAACAAGCAGAGCAGTAAAATGCTGTAAGAGTGGCCCCCTCTCCTGAACTTCTCTCCTCCCGCACTGTCTTTCTCTCTCTCCCTGCCGTGGTCCTCCGGCCCTGCTTTCGGTAGCTGACCTGTCTCCCTTTAAATTCTTCCCAAGGAAGCAGCCTGAACAGACGTTCCCACAGATTTGAAAATTCCCTGCAATAAATATGTCACGGGTGAAATAAGACAATGCATTTTCTCAGCCCTACATTAGGTCAAATTACATATCAAAGAACAATAAAACTCAGGATAAAAGCCCCGTTTAACTTGCTGGAACCTTGGCTGCGGTCTGGATTAAATGCAGTGGGTCGTGGAGCTGAGGCGGTCACTCTTCAAGGGTCTTCGTACCTGGGCCCAGCTCTGCTAGGCCTGAACCCAACCCACTCCCTTCCCCACACCTTTTGCCGCTGCTAGAGGGGCCCAAACCCTGGAGAGGCTCTGAGGAACTGGGGGGGGTGCGGTCGTTTCAGTCGTGTCCCACTCTTTGCAAAAGCCATGGACTGTAGCCCACCG
Source organism: Bos indicus (assembly GCF_029378745.1). NCBI lineage: Eukaryota > Metazoa > Chordata > Mammalia > Artiodactyla > Bovidae > Bos > Bos indicus. The sequence goes on along the minus strand of NC_091762.1, from coordinate 118,009,421 downwards.
GGCTCCTCTGTCCATGGGATGCTCCAGGCAAGAATGCTAGAGTGGGTTGCCATGCCCTCCTCCGGGGGATCTTCCCAACCCAGTCTCGAACCCACAGTCTCTTACATCTCCCGCATTCGCAGGCAGATTGTTTACCCCTAGCACCGTCTGGGAACTGGGGGCGGGTAATTACTGAGAAACTCTTTTCCTGCCAGAATGAAAAGGCTGTGTGTGCTGTGCCTGCTCAGAGCTCCCCCAGCAGAAGACAGATCCCCTGGGGTCTGAATGTCCCTAGGGCTCTAGAAGCCGTGCAGCTCTGCACAGGTACAGTTACCTGCTGAACTGAATGCAGGCTTGTGATCACAAACATCCCAAACTGAGCAGCTCTGCCCGCAACAGCACAGACGCCCTGGGAAGCGGGCGGCCTCCCAGCTGGCCGCACTCGTCTCCTCCCCCACCTCCCCCAGGGCCAGTGAGGGCCCAGCCCTCCGCCCCGCCCTTCTCTCCTCAGGGCAGCACTCACTCCTGCATCCCATGATGGCTCTTTGCTTAACCTGCTCATTTTGGAGAAAGGATTCAAAGGTTCCTCTCCCTAAAGCACCTGAAAAGTCCTCCTTTCATCCCAACACCAGTTTGCACTTTCTTCTTCCCTGGATGATGCACTTTCTTCCCTGGACTTTTGCGATGTTAGGAGCAGGCCAGGGGACTTCCCTGGAGACCCACTGGTTAGAACTGCGTGCTTCCCGTGCAGGGGGCGCTGACTCCATCCCCGACCAGGAAAGTAGGGTCCCACGTGCCTCCTGGTGCGCTCAAAACAGGACAGTGTCCCCGAGAAGCTCTAGGTCTGTGAAGCCCTCGGGAACGCTGCATCCTCTCCAGGCCTGCCCGGGACACAGTCAGGGCCCAGCCCTGAGGACAACGTGCAAGCCACCCCCAGGCTGCACCCCCATCCCCAGGATGCCCCATGACTGCCCACTGAGCTGGATGATATGTGAAGTCAGCTTAGACTTTAAGGGCCCTTGGGGGAAATGCTAATTGTTTCTAGAGTCAAATCAGACAGATCACACAGTGATCCTGTAAACTGCTGACCCCACAACTTCATGCTGTTTCATCACTCATGGAAACTGCATTCAAACCCTGCACAAGCTCCCCGGGTGCTAACCACCAGAGTACATCCAGTTTCCCCACTTGTGTGGGCCTTCCGTCATTTTATTGTTTGCCATCACTCACAGGCGTGCTGATGCCGAAGACGCTCAGAGTCAGTCACCAGAGAGAGCCCTTCCTCTTGATTCACAAATGAGGAAAGCAGGGCCCAGAGCACAGGTGGCCTTTCTGAGAAGGGATCCCCAGGTGGCCCCAGGCCTGCAGCCCCTGAAGCCCCTCCGGCAGGTTCTGTGCCCACAGGGAGACCTGCTCTAAGGCAGGTGCATCCATGTCCTTCAGCATGAAGACCATACGGGACTCAGACACTGAGACCAGCCCCAGCAGCCTCTGCTTGACATCCTGGCTCTGCGAAGCCACTGCTCTTGTTTTTCATTCCATTTCCCTAAAGATTATGATAACGTCCTCAAGGTCCTTCTGAGTATCAGTGACAAGGTGACACTGGGTTGAGGGCTTCCCCTGAGGCGGTTGATGAGCTACGACATAGACTTGAAGTGTTAGTTGCTCAGTTGTGTTCAACTCTTTTCCACCCCATGAACTGTAGCCCACCAGGCGCCTCTGTCCATGGAGATTCTCCAGGCAAGAATACTGGAGTGGGGTTGACACGCCCTCCTCCAGGGGATTTTCCCGACCCAAGGATTGAAACCATGTCTCCTGCATTGCAGGCGGACTCTTTACCATCTAAGCCACCAGGGAAGCCCTATAGTCTAAAGGAAAACAGCAGGGAATTCCCTGGCGATCCAGTGCTTAGGACTCAGTGCTCTCACTGCCAAGGGCCTGGGTTCAATCCCTGGCCAGAGAACTAAAACCCGAGCGTGCCTGCCTCCCCTCAAAAAGGAAATCAGCTTCGCATCATTCAAGGCACGGTCAGAGGAGGCCTCGTGCAGAGCCAAGACTTTCACCACTGCCCAATGGGGACGGGGCAACCACCCTGCCCCACAGGTCCCAGGGGAGGCATCCTCTCCAGCCCCCACGGAGTCAACAGAGGCCAAGAGGGGAACCCAGACCTCAGTCCCACCTGACAGGAACAAGGCCACCCTCCCTTCTCCCAGTGACAAGGTAGCAGAGGGTGCCTGCTTAAATAGGTTTTAATAAAATCCTGAATACCTAAAATATCTGGGATACAACTGAAAATCACTAGTCACATTGAGGAAATCTCAACTTAAATGAGGAAAGATGGGCAACAGATGCCAACACCAAGATGACACACGTGCTGGAATTATCTGACAAACCTTTTTTTAAAAAACTTTATTTATTTACTTGGCTATGCTGGCTCTTAGTTGTGGCACGTGGGATTCTCAATTGTGGCACGCAGATTCTTCAGCTGCAGCATGAAAACTCTCTGTTGTAACATACAGCATCTAATTCCCTGACCAGGGCTCAAACCCTGGCGCCTACATTGGAAGCACAGAGTCTTAGCCACAGGGCAGTTCCCTGACAAGGCTTTTAAAGCAACCATCATAACAATGCTTAAACAAGGAATCAAAAATACACTGGAAATAAATTTAAAAAACAGAAGCCTCAGCAATAAACAGAAGATATGAAGAAGAAGCTAATGAAAATTTTAGAACTGAATAATATAATAACCAAAGTTTGAGGGGCTTGGGGGTATTTTTTTGGAACTCACCAGATGGCTTTACAGCAGAGTAGAGAAGGCAGAGGTGAACTAGAAGAGAGAACAACAGAAATTATCTATCTCAGCAACAGGAAAAAATACTAAAAAAATTATAACAACAGAGCCTCAGGGGTCTGTGGGATTATTAATGAAAGATGCCACATTCACGTCATCAGAGACCTGCAAAGAGGGGCAAACGGACAAATCCTCAAAGACATAACGGCTGAAATTTTCCCAAACTTGGCAAAAGACACAAACCTACAGATTCAAGAACCTAAGCAAGCACCAAAGAGGATAAACCCAAAGAAATCTGCACCAAAACACGTAACCTCTATGAGGAAAGCCACCTGAATGACATGGTTTCTCATCAGAAACTGCAGAGGCCAGCTCTTCACAAAGACAGCGCCAAACTTGAAGAAGGAAGCCCCTGCCCCTCCCAAAGCCCAAGCCAAGGCCCTGAAGGCCAAGAAAGCAGTGCTGAAAGGTGTCCACAGCCACAAAAGAGAGACGATCCGGGCGTCACCTTCCATTGGCCAAAAACACTGTAGCTCAGGAGGAAGCCCAAATGTCCTTGGAGGAGCGCTCCCAGGAGTAACAAGCTTGACCACTATGCCATCGTCAAGTTCCCCCACCACCAAGTCAGCCCCAAGGAAAACAGAAGAAACCAATGCAGCGGAGTTCACTGTGGGTCTCAAGGCCAGCAAGCACCAAGCTAAACACGCCGTGAAGAGGCTCTAAGACTGACGTGGCTGAGGTCAACATCCCCATCAGGCTGACGGAGAGAAGAAGGCATTTGTTCAGCTGGCTTCTGACCACGGTGCTTTGGATGTTGCTGACAAAATTGGGATCATTTAAACTGAGGCTGTACATTGTCACCCTGTTTATTTAACTTATATGCAGAGTACATCATAAGTAACGCTGGGCTGGAAGAAGCACAAGCTGGAATCAAGATTGCCGGAAGAAATATCAATAACCTCAGATATGCAGATGACACCACCCTTATGGCAGAAAGTGAAGAGGAACTCAAAGCCTCTTGATGAAAGTTAAAGAGGAAAGTGAAAAAGTTGGCTTAAAGCTCAACATTCAGAAAACGAAGATTATGGCATCTGGTCCCATCACTTCATGGGAAATAGATGGGGAAACAGTGGGAACAGTGTCAGACTTTATTTTTGGGGGCTCCAAAATCACTGCAGATGGTGACTGCAGCCATGAAATTAGCTTACTCCTTGGAAGGAAAGTTATGACCAACCTAGACAGCATATTAAAAAGCAGAGACATCACTTTGCCAACAAAGGTCAGTCTAGTCAAGGGCATGGTTTTTCCAGTGGTCATGTATGGATGTGAGAGCTGGACTGTGAAGAAAGCTGAGCGCTGGAGAATTGATGCTTTTGAATTGTGGTGTTGGAGAAGACTCTTGAGAGTTCCTTGGACTGCAAGATCCAACCAGTCCATTCTGAAGGAGATCAGCCCTGGGATTTCTTTGGAAGGAATGATGCTAAAGCTGAAACTCCAGTACTTTGGCCACCTCATGCGAACAGTTGACTCATTGGAAAAGACTCTGATGCTGGGAGGGATTGGGGGCAGGAGGAGAAGGGGACAACAGAGGATGAGATGGCTGGATGGCATCACTGACTCAATGGACGTGAGTTTGAGTGAACTCCAGGAGCTGGTGATGGACAGGGAAGCCTGGTGTGCTGCGATTCATGGGGTCACAAAGAGTTGGACACGACTGAGCGACTGAACTGAAACTGAGTCCAGCTGGCTAATTCCAGATATGAAAGCTTTCACTATATGAAGACAAATAAATAAAAAGAACCTGCAGAGGCCAGAAAGAAGTAGGACAGTATTTGTCAGGCACTGAACAGAACCGTCAGTGCAAATGCCCTTCAGAAATGAAACAGGATCCGAGACATTCTCAGATGAAGGAAAACCATGAGGATCTGTCGACGGCAGAGCTGCCCTCAAGAATGACCGAAGGAAGCGCTTGAAATGGAAAGGAAATGACAAAAAAAGGATGTTGATTGAAACAACACAAAAAGTAAATCTATAAGTAAATACACCAGGTCAGGCTTTAGGAAAATATTTTGCTGAACATTCGTATGTTTTCAGGCTTTTTCGATGGTTACCATTTTCAGAGGCATGTGTGGCGAGCACCTGGGAGATGACTGAAGCTTACTATACTTTTTACAGCTAATTTAGAAGAGTTTCATTCGATTTTCATAACTTAAAAACAATGTATCTCTGGCTACTTTGTTTGCTTCTCAAAATACTCCCCATCCCTATCTATAGACCAGATTTCCCACTGACAGAATTATATATTTGTAAAAGCTTTAATTTTATCCCCAAATTCATTCCAAACAAAATTGCCAGATTTAGCAAATAAAAATATGTGGTGCCCAGTTAAATTTAACTATTACGTGGGACACAGTTACACTACAAACTATTCCTTGCTTATCTGAAATTCAAATACAACTAGGCATCCTGTACTGTCTGGCAACGCTATGGGGTTTAAATCACCAGCGTCTACAGGAGCTCTTCCTGAGCGGGAAAACAACCCTCCAGGGTGCAGAGCACAGGGGATTGGGGGAGGCCACCACATAGCTGGGAGGGAAGAGAAGGCGTCCCAGCAGAAGTGGTACCTGCCCCCCAAGAAGGTTTCCAGCACTGCCTGTGGGAAGGAGCTGGCATGTGGGGGGGCGGGAGAAGAGGCTCCAGGTGACTAGGGGGTGGGGGTGGGGGCCGCGGGGCCAGGAAAGAGATAGAGATGACGACATTTACACAGAAGAGCCTGCCTGCAGTGCAGGAGACCCCGGTTCGATCCCTGTGGGGAAGATCCCCTGGAGAAGGGATAGGTTACCCACTCCCGTATTTCTGGGCTTCCCTTGTGGCTTAGCTGGTAAAGAATCCGCCTGCAATGCAGGAGACCCCAGTTCAATTCCTGGGTTGGGAAGATCACCTGGAGAAGGAAAAGGCTACCCACTTCAGTATCCTGGCCTGGAGAACTCCATGGACAGTCTGTGGCGTTGCAAAGAGTCGGACAGTACTGAGTGACTTTCACTTTCACACGGGCAGGTGGGAGGTGGAGCCACCTTCAGGGAAGCTCCTTCCAGCGGTGCAGGGAGGACAGAGCAGACAGGAGACAGGAGAGGCGCGAGGATGCTGTCCCAGCTGGTGTAGGAGCACCCAGGCAGTGGTCGTAGTGAGGATGGAAGGGGGGATGGGCAGGAGGTGGTGCAAGGCACCAAGGAGCCCCCACCCGCCTCCCCACTCAAGCCCAGTTCAGCAGTCTCTCTTGCACAGCTTTCTCTGAGTCCCTGCCCTGGGCCTCAGGGTGGGAGCCTTCCCTGAATTGTCATAGCAACAAAGGGGGCGGTGGGAGCTAGTTGAAGTTGGCAATGCAGCTCTTCCAAGCTGTTCAAGGTCTGTCCTCAAGTCGCCCACCCTGGCTGTTACTTGCACATTAAGTGTGGTTTTGTCTCACACACCTGGAATTCCATTTGGGTTTTATAGGCCTGGAAACTCGAGCTCTCCGGGGTCCTGGGCCCCTCCACGCTCTGGGGCCGCCCTCGAACCCACCGCTTACCACAGCTTGGCTCTCGTTCCTTCTGAAACCGTATGGATATGGCATTTGAATTAAGTGCACATTTTCCAACCCCTTCCCCAGGGCTGCTGGTTGTGAAGCCAGACACTCCAGATAGGAGACCCGGGGGGCAGGGGAGGCTGGGGACCCACTGCTGCACACCAGGGGCTCAGCAAGGGGCTCTCCGGGGGCTCTTTCAATCCACAACATGCTTTCACTTTTATGGAAAGACATCACTTGCCAGCATTTATGAAGCACCTACTGGAAGCCAGCCCTGTACGAGGGTCCGAGGATACACAGCCAATGAAGGGGCCGCCTTTCAGAGCAAAGGGCACTGGTTTCCCAAGAAAACCCCAGTCACTGTTCCAGCTCATTTCCCCCTACCTTAATCCCATTTGCAAAGTCCTTTCTGCCTCTTGCTGGTGGCTCAGATGGTAAAGAATCTGCCTGCAGTGTAGGAGACCTGGGTTCAATCCCTGAGTCGGGAAGATCCCCTGGAGAAAAAAATGGCAACCCACTCCAGTATTCTTGCCTGGAGAATCCCATGGACAGAAAAGCCTGGTGCACTGCAGTCCTTGGGGTCACAAAGAGTTGGACATGACTGAGAGACTAACACTTTTCTGCCCCTCGAGGTAACATATTCACAGGCTCACCTGGGGAGAGCTGTTATTCTGGCTGTCACAACATAATAGAGAGAAATTTTAATGAAAACTTCAGCATAAACAGTAACTGGTAAACTGCATGAACTCTGAAGCCCAGACACACTGCCCCCTGCTGCCTGCTGGCAGCCCCGGAGGTCACACAGCCTTGCTCTGCAGGCCTGTGAAGCCTGCAGGACGTAATCGCTGAGCTCCCAAGATCTCTGTGAAGCCCACCATCTATCACTCGCTTCAGACTGTGAAACAAATGCGATCAATGCCAGCTCCCTGGACTTCTTTATGAATCTGCCAGACCTCCTGTGTGTTTCCTGAGGCTGCCAGGTGCCCCACGGGCACACGTTGAGAAACATCGTCCTGCGGGGCAAGACCTAAGCTCATCTCCATGCATGCTCTCTGGGGCTCCATCTGCTCTCACTCCAGCGCCCCTGCCCCTGGGGGGCAGCCCAGACACTCTGGATCTGCAGAATCTCCTGATGGCCACCTCCCTCCTCCTGGGACACCAGGCCCTTCCCGTTGCCCCTGAACACACGCCCGCAGGCCTCCAGGCTCTGCCCTGGCCATGCTTCACCCCATGCATGACCGACCTTCATCCTGGGGTGCCAAGGGCATTTCAGGGGCCTGTGTGGGCCATCTGAAGGGGTCAGGGGGTGGCCAGCATCAGGGGACCATGGTATGCAGAGGGGCAGGAGCGCAAACAGCATGGGGGGCGGGGGGGGTGGGTGGCATGCCATGCCCAGGGGAGATGGCCTTCCTCTCCTCAGCTGTGATGGGCAGGAGATGGCACTGGGGGCCAACATGGAGGGCTTGGCAACCACCCCCCAAACCAGAGCACCCACCAGGGGCTGCAGCCAGAGCTGGAGAAACGGGTTCATTAGAAACTTATGGGGCTTTTACTTAAAAGTAACTTGCAGTTGGGACTATCGCAGTCTTCTTATCAGGCCCTGGCACAGTCGTGTGGTTTATTTTTCTTCTTCTTGATCAAATACAAGGTGTGTGGTTTTAACAGCTCTGCTGCGAGGTAAAGCGACATACAGTACACTGCACACACTGGAAGTGCACAAATCCACACCCTTCGGCCTCCACGTCCCCCGGGCTGCCCTCACCAGGTTCAAGGCAGGGAACAGGGCCTTACACCCTGGGAATGCCTCGTGCCCCCTGGTGACCCCTCTTCTCTTCTGCACCACTTCACTGCCCCATGCCAGGTGACACTGGGCGGCTTTCCATCACTATAGTTGGCAATGTTTTAAATTTCATGTAAGTGGAATCCTGGAATGTGTGGCTTTTTGTGTCTGGCTCCTCTCACCAAGCACGTTTTCAGGGTTCACGTTGCTGCAGTAGCGCTAGCCCGAGCCTCTTTAATCGCAGGACCGTTCTCCATCATACGGGTGCGTCCTGGTTTACCTCCTCTCAATAGATACTGGGATTTTACCAATTAGTGAAAGTCGCTCAGTCGTGTCCGACTCTTGGCGACCCCATGGACTATGCAGTCCGTGGAATTCCCCAGGCCAGAATACTGGCGTTGGGTAGCCTTTCCCTTCTGCAGGGAATCTTCTTTACCAGCTGAGCCACAAGAGAAGCCCTTCCCACTTAGAGACTTCTAAACAAACGTGAATATGTGATTACAAGTCTTTGTGTGAACAAACGTTTTTGTTTCTTTGGGGCAAACCCCTAGGAGTGGGCTCGCTGGGTCCTACAGTCCGAGGATACCACAGGTAAGCTTACCTTGTGAGAAGCTGCCGCGCTGTTTGGCCAAGCGCTGGTGCCGTTTACGTTCCCGCCACCAGTGAGGACTCCGCGCTCTCTGCCAGCCGGTCAGGTGTGGGCTCCCACCGTGGTTTCCCTGTGCGCCTTCCCCTGAGCGCCACTGAAGGGGAACAGTCTTCAGGTGTCTACTGGCCCTGTGCCTTTCCTCTCGCATCAAGTTCCTGTTCAGCTCCTTTCTGTTTGGTTATCAGTCTTTCCTTCTTATTGGTTTGTATAAATTCTTTACTTATTCTAGATGTAAGACCTTTGTCTCATCCCAAGTATCTTCTCCCACTTACTGCTTTGTCTTTCAATCTATAACATCTTTTGAAGAACAGAAATTCATTTTAATGCAGATTGTCAGTCTTTTGCTCTGTGGTTTATAATTTGCACCTTTTTTAAGACCCTGAGATCATGAACATTTTCCTTTTTATTCGCATGTTTTGGCCCTGCTCTTGTCTATCAATAATGCATCTGGAGTTGACTTTTTAGTATGGTGAAACATGGAGATCCATTTGTGCATGTGCGTGTGTGTGAATACGGATCCCCACTGTTCCAACAGTATCATTCACTAGCCCATCTCTCCCACTATTCTGCAGCATCCGTTTCACCGTTAATCAAGCACAAACATGTGTACGTTGATCATCCCTGAGCTCTCTGATCTGGCCCAGTGGTCCTCTTGTCTCCTCGCCTACATAACTCCACTCTCTCTTCAGCTTGATGCGAAGTCTTCATATCCGGGAGAGCATGACCTCTCAGCAAGTCCTTTTCCTTCCAGAATCAGTTGACTAGCTTCCTCCTTTTACGCTGCCATGTGATGATCAGAACTGTCTTTCCAATTCAAAAAGAAACCACTAAGGATTTTAATTGGGATTGTGTAAATCTACATAGGCCAATGTGGAGAAATTTGACATACTTTATGCTCTGTGTCTTCTCTGATATTTCCCAAAGTTTTCTTACATGTCTTTTGTCACACGTATTCCTAGGTACTTGATTTCTATGCCATTGTAAGTTGAACTTTTTAAGCCTTAATTTCTAATTTTCTGGTTATGGTGCACAGGATGCAATTGGTTTTAGAGTTGATTATGTATATTCAACAACCTTATAAGCTTTCTTATTAATCTAAAAACGTAACTGTAAATACTTTCGGATTTGCTACACCTATTGTCAAACAACGAGTTCTGTTTTCACCTTTCCAATTCTCCTGTCATTCGTTTTCCTTTTTCTGCTAATTGCCTCAGTGGACCCAATTCAAAAAGCCTGGTTCCGGGTGCCTTCCTTCCTCTTGGTTCCCCAGGTGCTTGACAGGAGCACTGTGAACCCAGGAGCTCGCCCCTGCCGTGAGCCTGAGATGGCTTCCTGGTGGGGAGCTCAGTGCACCCCTGCAAGTAGCTTCTAGTGGGTTCAAGGGCACCCCCTGAAGGGCTTCTCAGCAGCTCCCCAGCAAGCCCAGCCATGCCCCAGAAGGCTCCTAGGCAAAGTGGACAGCACCTCCCTCCGCCTTGCCAGTTTCCAGGTGAATCACGTAGGCATCCCAGTGTGGGGGAAGGGGGTGCTAGCGATGGAAGTTCCCACCTTCTGACAGCTCAGAGTTCTGACCCATCAGTCTTGGACCAACAAGCATGGACCACTGCTGGTCTAGATCAACCCTGCCAACTCTTCTGCCATCTGTTGAGTTAAAACAACACTGTTTCCGACAAAGTCTTGATCCAGCCTCAGGGAGCGCTCCCTCCCTTTTATGTCTGTTCCGTCCTTGGGTGCTCTCCCATGAGGTATCTTAGAATCTTCCTTCTCCCCACTGGAAGTAGTTAACGATCCTTCCTTGCTCAAATTATTATGTGGTTCCTGTCCGCTGGACTGGACCCTGATACAGAACTGGTACCAGGAGCAGTCACAGGAAACAGACTGGCAGAGATGAGATCGGATTGATCTGCTGTGATTTTCAGCTCCAGCAGTGTTGAGCTCACCGTCAGTGGGAAACAGATGCCTGCGGGTGCTGGCAACAGAGTTCATCAAGCCATGGCCTTGGGTTGCTTGTGAAGTACTGACAGAAGCAAGGGACTTAGAGCCCCTGTGGCAACTGAAGCTTCTTTTCCTAAATGGTAGTAATGTTGACTCTAGGGAGTACAGTACGGAATAGAGCCTCAAGGGCACGAGAGTGCACACAGAGAAAAAATGACAAGTCATGCTGTCTTAACTCCCAGGACAAGCAACAGTGAGAAGCAGAATACTTCAATTCTCAAAATAATCTCTTTTTTCCTTGCAGTCACAGGGCTGATAGCTCTAAAAATCATACAGAAAAGCTATGTTGCTTGTGAACAACAGCTGGATTCAGTCTCATCAGTGTCTCAAGAGAAAGTCAGACATTTACTGGGAATGTGTGGGAGCATGAAACTGGGTGTGGCAACCTTTGCTGGACCCAGGAAAACCAAGCATCTTAAACCCCACAGTTGTCCTAAGCCTCCCTCACCAGTAGAAGTCGTTTGTCCATTACGTCTTAAAAGATTCTTCTTTGTTTGAAAAGCCTGTGATAACCTTGCCAAGGGTAGATGCCTTGAGGGGGGCCTTGTGGGTCTATTGTCAAGACCCACCACCACCGCTCTGCTGCCACCAGACACAGGACAGGTCAGATCACATGCTCCAACAGGCCAGGAACACACCTGGTAACTCCAGGTAGAACAGCTTACACACCTACAAGACTGTTGTTGTTCAGTCACTCAGTCATGCCCCACTCTTTGCGACCCCATGGACTGCAGCATGCCAGGCTCCCCTGCCCTTCACTATCTCTCAGAGTTTACTCAAACTCAGTCCATTGAGTTGGTGATGCCATCTAACCATCCCATTCTCTGTTGCCGTCTTCTCCTCTTGCCCTCAATCTTTCCCAGAACCAGCATCTTTTCCAATGAGCAAGCCCTTTCTAACATACATATCGGGAACGTATATCAGAAACATGGGAAACATGTCAAGTTGACTCAGAGGCTGTCAAACCACGGAGGGTCGAACATAATACTAGTTGAGGCCAAATTCATGGAGGACGGTGATGTGACTAGAGTCCAGATTTAGTGCACTCACTTGAGCAGCTGGAGGTGTTTCTAAACAACATGTCTGGCTGTCTAGCAAAGTTTCTACTCAGAAACAGTCTACATTTGGCAAGACTGAGATGCCAGAGCTGCCCTGGCACAGAAGAGGGAATCCAAATGCCTAGAGACACAGGACGGTTGAACTGGATACAGTCTGTGTAATCCGCACACCACCTCCCAGCTACAGCCTTCAGGAGATCCAGGAAGAGACTAAGCCGCTGAGAAACACGAGGAAGTGCTCATTCCCTTGGAAAGCTACACAGCTGCTCTCCTTAGCAGCAGACGGGGTGGGGGATTGCTGCACCAAGATGAGCTCCCCAATTTTAATAGAGATGATGAGGTTCCAGATGAGTAGAGCCCAAATGGCAGGAATTGACCCTCAAAGGTGGGGGGCGGGGGATGTTTGTCAAAAAAGACAACAGATGTGCACCCATAATCAAAATAGCCTGATCCACAGGGATCTCTGACAGCAGTTACTTGAACATGGTACCCCAAGAATCGGCTTCCCAGATGGCTCAGTAGAGAACCCCCCTGCAAAAACAAGGGTCTTGGGTTTGATCCCTGGGTTGGGAAGATCCCATGAAGGAGGGCGTGGCAACCCACTCCAGTATTGTTGCCTGGGAAATCCCATGAACAGAGGAGCCTGGCAGGCTATAGTCCATGGGGTCACAAAGAGTCAGATACGATTTAGTGACTAATCAATTAAAAAAAATAAAAAAAAACCCTCAGACTATGAGTACTGACTAATTTATAAAACAGGAAACAGTCAAATACCCGACTTGAGTCACAATTGTAATAGAGACTGCCTCTCACCCAGTGCCCGGGCCTAACTCAACTCACAGGCCAGACTCCCTGACTGAAGGGGAGGCTGGGGCCCCTGGAGGAAGAAGCCTGCCACGTTGCCTCAAGAACACTACATGAATCCTCTTCCAAAGCTCCCCAAATCCAAGCTCCACTGCTCGGCTGTGAGCCTGGAGCGTTGCTAACTTGCCAGCTGGAACAGTGTGAAGCTTGTCAGGAGTGGCTGCCAGAGGGATGCTGGGAAGGAGGGCATTTCTCTTCATGGTTCCACTGCACTTCCCTTTCTCTGACTCCCTCGGCACTTGGTTGGCATGAGACACCAGTGGAGTTCAACTCCCAGCAGCACCCAGCAGGCAGCTTCCTGATTGGGTTCTTCAGGAATCCTAACTGGCTTCCCACCAAGTTCAACTTCCCCACAGGCAGCTTCCCAGCTCTCCCCAGGAGTCTGGCCTGCTCCCATTAGCTTTCCAACAAGTTCAACAGAAGCCCCTGCAAGCAGCTGCCCAGTGGATTTCTTGGGCACGCCCACAGGTGGCCTCCTGCCCACCAGCCTTGGCCCAGCAGCCCAAGGCCTCCCAGTGAACCTCTCTGCCCTGGACTAGGCACTCAGCCACTACAGAACCTTTGGATGATTTACTGAGAGTGAGCTTGGTGGTAGGAGAGACATGCCATCTGGAGATCGTGAGAACTGCTGTACACTCTCATTTTCCACAGCCAAAGTTACCCTAACATTTGTGAATGTCCATTTAAAAGAGGCACATGCCCCCCAACTTTGACACAGTCTCCCCTACTCCCTACTATCATGCCTAGTGTTTCTGCACTAGTTACAGCTCCTACACAGCTCTGTGGGCCTTATGGCCAATGACATATGCCTGTCGGTTTCTGAACTTCAGGGGGCAAGGCTCCTAGGCAGACGCTAGGAAAAAACTTCCCATCAGCAGTGCTGCGGAATGCGAGACACACCCTGCATTCAAGGGACCAAACTCATGCAGCTCTGAGATGCACTTGGGGTGTCATACCAACCATCCCAACTCGGGGTGACCTTCCTGTCCAAAAACAATCCAGATTCCAGACCAAAGGACTAAGCCTCAAAGCTTTAGTCATTCCCAGGAAGTCTTGGGCAGCAATGCAAACCAGGCCAAAAGTAGAGAGTTCTCTCATTTTCTTTCCCCTCCCTCACCCACACCCTTAATGCTGGCAGCCCCCAACTCTGTTCTAAGCTCACCCTACACAGTAAGCAGAAATTCCCAGGCTCAAGGTGGCTTAAAAAACAAGGCCTTTACTTCCACCCCAGCAGAATAATAGGAAGCGAGAGTTCCCTGGAAGTTTAAGTCAAAAGCTGGACAGATTTATCCAGTAGTGAGGACAACAGTGTCCCTGAAAAAACGAAAACCATCCTGAGAGCCAGAGAGAGGCCGGCTGAGGTCCTCCTGGTCAGTGCAGGTCACACCCATGCCTGAACTAGTCAGGAAGAGGATGCAGCCCATCCATGTGCTCAAGCTGCTCACAGGGGCCTCCAGGGACCCGAGGGATCACAGGTAACAAGTCCCTCCCAGCTAGCAGAGCAGTGGTATGGCTTCTGCCCCAGACACTGACAGTGAGAGAACTCTGGCAAGAGCCCCAGCCATCAAGTCTGATGCTGCACCTGAAAGCCCCCCACGCACACAGCCCTCCTTAGGAATATCCTGTGTGGGCGTCTGACCACATGAAGCTCAACTTCCAGCATCTTCACAAAGTCTATCAAAGCTGTGGCTGACACGGGGCCTCTTCCGCTGAAGAAGAAGACACGTTCCCTGCATACTTCAGGCCTTTCTCCAGCATGAACCTCCTGATGCTTCACAAGGTGAACCCTTTTGCGGAACATTTTCTCACATCTGCTGCAGGTTGGCCTTAATCTACGGTGAGCCCGCAAGGGGTGAATGAGGTTGGACCTACAGCTTCAAACTTCCTTCCACTGGTCATACCTACCAGGCTTTTGTGCAGCACAAGTTGGACGTTTGGGCAGGAGGCTTTCCCACATTTGCTGCACTCCGAGCGCTTTTTCGGGCTGTGAACTTTTCAGCGTAAATTGGGGCTCAACTTTGGCAGAAAGCTTTCATTCCGTGAACTCAAAGAGGCTTTCTCTGGTATACACTTCCTGCTGCTGAATGAACTTAGACATACGACTGAAGATTCTCTGATAGTTACTGCATTCATCAGGCCTTTCTGCTATGAAGCTTTTGTTGGCAAAAAAGCGTGTATCCTTCTCTGAACGCATTCTTCCCACGGTGTGCGCTCAGAAGGCTCTTCTCCAGCCTGGCTTCTCTGGTGTCGAAACGAGGCAGGAGCTACTGCACTCACACCTGCCCCTGGTGTGGCTGCCGTGGGCTTCCTCACACCTGCTGTTCTGTCCGAGGGGGACGCGTGGTGAACAGCCCTCTGCCCGCGGCGCTCCGAGGCCCGTCCTCCCAGAGCAGTAAGGGCTTCTCTGACACGTGGACCCCACAGCGCTCCGCCTCGAGGCCCTCCCCTGCCCGCGTCTGTCGGCCGCGCTGCTCTGGAGCCTGGGAGGCGGAGGCCGGAGCCTCTCCCACACGCCTCCCCGCCGTAGTTCCGGCCGGCTTCGGCTTCCCGGCGCCCAGCCCAGGAGCAGCCGGTCCTTCCACCCTGGGCCGCACTTCTCACGGGCCGGGCCTGAGCGGGCGACACGCACGGGGGAGTCCAGACCTGAGACTCTCTTACAAAAGCGCCCCGCGGGGGAACGGCCTCCCCCTCTGCTCTACACCAACCACGCCGGGGCCGCAAGAGCAAGTCCCCGCCGGCCCATCTCCCCTAAGCAGGCCCGGGGCCAGCCCTCCTGGAAGAAGCACGGCCCACGTCCTCGGGGAGCACGCGCCCTACAGCCAGGTAACCCTTCATGACGGCCCCACCCAGCTCTCAGGACCCAGGATCACGGCCGACCCAAGGGCCGGCCGCGTCACCAGAGGACCGCTCCGTAAGCCCCGCCCCCACGTAGCCGCACACACGGGAACACGCCCCTCCTGGGTCCTTCCTGCCCCGGCACAGTGGGAAGTTACCCGAAGGGCCCCGAGAGGTGTTTCCATACGGGGCGGGGCTTCACTTCCTCTTAAAGGAGACGCGCCGCGATTTCCGCAGTAAGGACTCCAATACCGCTTCCTTCCAGTGGTGGCCGCCCTGGTGGCTGTCCCAACATCTCCTTAAATTCAGTTCAGTTCAGTCGCTCAGTCGTGTCCAACTCTTTGCGACCCGATGAACCGATGAACCGCAGCACGCCAGGCCTCCCTGTCCATCACCAACTCCCGGAATTAACCCACCCATGTCCAATGAGTCGGTGATGCCATCCAACCATCTCATCCTCTGTCGTCCCCTTCTTCTCCTGCCCTCAATCTTTTCCAGCATCAGATGACTTCTATTTTTCTGGGAATGTGTCCGTTTCCTCTACATTTTCACATTTACTATCATAAAGTTGTTTGTAATGTATCCTATCTTTTTACATGATTTATAAAATTGCCCCTTAAATTATAGCTCAGTCAGTAAAGAATCTACCTGCAGTGCAGGAGACCCGGGTTCGATCCCAGGGTTGGGAAGATCCCCTGGAGAAGGGAATGGCAACACACTCCAGTCTCCTTGCTTGGAAAATCTCATGGACACAGGAGCCTGGTGGGCTGCCGTCCATGGGATTGCAAAGAGTCGGGCACAACTGAGCGGCTAACACTTAAACTTACTTACTAAATTTTCAAGTGACTTGTATGCCCTTTTTGGAAAAGACTCTGATGCTGGGAAAGATTGAAGGCGGGAGGAGAAGGGGATGACAGAGGATAAGATGGTTGGATGGCATCACCAACTTGATGGATATGAGTTTGAGTAAGCTCCGGGAGTTGGTGATGGACAGGGAGGCCTGGCCGTGCTGCAGTCCATGTGGTCGCAAAGAGTCGGACACGACTAAGCAACTGAACTGAACTGAATGCCCTTTTTGCCTTCTATGGAGGTGTATCCATTTTCTTTAGAAAGAAGCAACACTGGGCTTTGTTGCTGCCTGCCATTGGTTGTAATGAATTCTGCTCTTTTTTAGCTTTCACTCACAGGCACGTCCCCACCCCTCCAACCCCACCCCACCCCCCAAGAGCATTTATGGTCGTAAGTGGATGTTGTATGACTATGTGAACACGAATCACAGCTGAGGTGGCTACTATTACCATGGTAACTTTTTCTTTCTTCCCCAACCTTTTGTTTTCCTTGGAGTTTCGTCCCTTGGTTTCTCAGGTACTTGTCAATAAGTCACTCCCAACTCCTATCTAAATATGTTCAGAAACGACAGGTATCCTAGTAATTAGGACGTCTTCTCTGGGGTCTCAGCTCCTTGCCTTTGGACTAGACACACAGCTGCCATCCCCAAAGCTTTCACTATGCTCCTGGGAGTCACCTTCCTCTTTTGTGTTGGATCCACAGTTCCTGAATATTAGGTTTTCTCCTTTCTTGGTGTACTCGTTCATCTAGAAGAGTACATCCTCTCAGTTTCTTAAGAAAGGGTGAGTGGAACAGACATTTTCAAAAAACTACAAGTCTTTAGCATGACTTTTATATATATTTCCTTCCAAATTCTGAGGATTCTGAAAGGTCTGATTCCTCTCTTGTCCGATGTCACATTTGAGGGTTCCAACGGTATTTTGATTCCTGATAATCTGTGTCCTGATAACCTCAGTGATCAATGCAAAGAAATAGAGAAAAACAATAGAATGGGAAAGACTAGAGATCTCTTCAAGAAAATTAAAGACACCAAGGGAACGTTTCATGCAAAAATGGGCATGATAAAGGACGGTAATGGTATGGACCAAACAGAAGCAGAAGATATTAAGAAGAGGTGGCAAGAATACACAGAACTATACACAAAAGATCTTCACAACCCAGAGATCACTCACCTAGAAGAGACAACCTGGAATGCGAAGTCAAGCGGGCCTTACTACAAACAAAGCTGGTGGAGTTGATGGAATTCTAGGTGAGCTATTTCAAATCCTAAAAGATGATCCTGTGAAAGTGCTGCACTCAGTATCCCAGCAAATTTGGAAAACTCAGCAGTGGCCACAGAACTGGAAAAGGTCAGTTTTCATTCCAATCCCAAAGAAAGCCAATGCCAAAGAATGCTCAAACTACCATACAATTGCAGTCATCTCACATGCTAGCAAAGTAATGCTCAAAATTCTCCAAGCCAGGCTTCAACAGTATGTGAACCGTGAACTTCCAGATGTTCAAGCTGCATTTAGAAAAGGCAGAGGAACCAGAGATCAAATTGCCAACATCCGTTGGATCATCGAAAAAGCGAGAGTTCAAAAAAAGACATCTACTTCTGCTTTATTGCTATGCCAAAGACTTTGACTGTGTGGATCACAACGAACTGTGGAAAATTCAAGAGATGGGAACACCAGACCACCTGACCTGCCTCTTGAGAAATCTGTATGCAGGTCAGGAAGCAACAGTTAGAACTGGACATGGAACAACATACTGGTTCCAAATCAGGAAAGGAGTATGTCAAGGCTGTATATTGTCACCCTGCTTGTTTAACTTATATGCAGAGTATATTATGAGATATGCTGGACTGGATGAAGCACAAACTGGAATCAAGACTGCTGGGAGAAATATCAATCACCTCAGATATGCAGATGACACCACCCTTATGGCAGAAAGTGAAGAGGAATTAAAAAGCCTCTTGATGAAGGTGAAAGTGAAAAAGTTGGCTTAAAGCGCAACACTCAGAAAACGAAGATCATGGCATCTGGTCCCATCACTTCATGGCAAATAGATGGGGAAACAATGGAAACAGTGACAGACTTTATTTGCGGGGGGCTCCAAAATCACTTCAGATGGTGACTGCAGCCATGAAATTAAAACACGCTTGCTCCATGGACCAACCTAGACAGCTTATCAAAAAGCAGAGACATTACTTTGCCAACAAAGGTCCATTTAGTCAAAGCTATGGTTTTTCCCGTAGTCATGAATGGATGTGAGTTGGACCATAAAGAAGGCTGAACCCCAAAGAATTGATGTTTTTGAACTGTGGTGCTGGAGAAGACTCTTGAGAGTCCCTTGGACTGCAAGGAGATCCAACCAGTCCATCCTAAAGGAAATCAGTCCTGAATATTCATTGGAAGGACGGATGCTGAAGCTGAAGCTCTAATACTTTGGCCCACCTGATGTGAAGAACTG
The DNA here is from genome assembly GCF_029378745.1 of Bos indicus. Taxonomy (NCBI): domain Eukaryota; kingdom Metazoa; phylum Chordata; class Mammalia; order Artiodactyla; family Bovidae; genus Bos; species Bos indicus. The sequence goes on along the minus strand of NC_091762.1, from coordinate 117,990,602 downwards.
ACTTCTTGGAAAAGACCCTGATGCTGGGAAAGACTGAAGGCAGGAGGAAAGAGGGACGACACCAGATGAGATGGTTGGATGGCATCATTGACTCAATGGACATGGGTTTGGGTGGACTCTGGTAGTTGGTGATGGACAGGGAGGCCTGGTGTGCTGCAGTCCATGGGGTCGCAAAGTTGGACACAACTGAGTGACTGAACTCAACTCACTCAACCTGTGTACGTCCTGTTCTCTCCAGAAGTTATAGCAGCAGTCCCCAACCTTTTGGGCACCAGAAACCAATTGTGGAAAACAATTTTTCCACGGATGGTGGGGAGGCGCAGGGGTGCGCACACAGGGGTGGTAAGCCTCATGAGAAGTATGCAACCTGGATCCCTTGCATGCACAGTTGACAGTAAGGTTTGAGCTCCTGTGAGACTCCAATGCCTCCACTGAGCTGACAGCAGGTGGAGCTCAAGTGGTAATGCCAGGGATGGGAAGCAGCTGTAAATACAGGTGAAGCTTTGCTTGCTCACCTGCCACTCACCTCCTGCTGTGCAGCCGGATCCTAACAGGCCGCAGGCTGGTCCCAGAGGTTGGGGACCCCTGAGTTATACAGTCTTTTCTCCCCAGTGATCTGGAATCCCACGGTGATGTGTCAGGGCTGGTCCCGTTGTTACAATCTTTTCTCCCCAGTGATCTGGAACCCCACGGTGATGTGTCAGGGCTGGTCCCGTTGTTAGTACTAGCTGGTCCTTGTAATCTGGAAACACAGCTTCATTCTCAGAATTCTCTTGAATTCTTTACTGGTATCCACTGTTTGAAGGGTATGATTTTCTTTGGTCCCATTCAGTATTGGTATCTTTTGAGTGTTTCCTTTCAGGCTGGTGAGACTCCTTAAGAAGCCTCCTTCTCCTTTATTTCCTGCCTGGAGGACATGGCCTGTTTCCTAAGCTGAGGACTTTACATCCTGAACGCTGACGTCTCAGCTCCCAGTGGGCTAGGGCAGCGACGAGTGCCCATCTGTGTGCAGTGGAGACTTACAGCTGCTTCCAAACTGGCTTTTGGCCAGTCCTACCGCTTTCTCCCCTCACATCCACTTCTAGAGGCGCCTGGAGCTGCCAGCCCCAGAGCTTCCCGGAGCTCTGCAGTAACACCAGGTCCTCAACTGTTCTCGTTCTTTCCTACGATGTCGTTTTCTTGGGCACTGCTAAGTCACTTACCATTCATCTATTTTCTTGAGAGTTTCCAAAACTTTGTTGCCACTTATAGGCATTTTAGTGGATTTATGCTTTTTTAAAAAATTAAAATTCCTTGTAATTTTAATGGGATTTCAGGAAGAAACTATGATAAACAGCCACATCTAGTTATAAGAAGTCTGGAAAGTGAAGACTTTATTCAGAGCATTCAAGTCTCCAGTTATAACCGTGGATTCTATTATCATAGACGCAGACAATGGATAGTGAAGGAGAACCAGCAATCCCTGCCACACGGGCAGCTGGTTTTTGAGACAGAAAGTGAGGCCGTTTTTCAGCAGAGCAGGAGAGGTGTACATCTACAGATGGGCCTGGGGACTGGTGTGAGGAACGAAGGAAATATCTGAAATATTAATAGCAAATACAGAGACATGCCATGGAGTCATGGAGAAATGAATAAATGCTTTATTTAGTTCATTCATTCCCAAAGCTTCACAACTCACCCTCCCACTGTCAAAATAAGTCACATATGACACAGTCCCCACCACCTCCCCACCCAAGAGAGTGCTGTAGGGACAGTGTCACCACAATGGAGAGTCATGTGTTTCAGACATTTTAGGGGCACTTTCTCTTCAGACTAAAACCCACTAAGTGAAACAGGCTCATCCCAGTTTAAACCTGTGCAGCACTATGAGTGCCTCCCTGGAGCACTGAGGCCCCCCGGAGCAGTGGAGAGAAGCCGGGTAGACTCCCATTTACAGATGTGATGAGAAACTCTCCGGAGAGCCACTCCTCTACCTAAAGTGCATATACAAAGATGCCACGTGATCAATTCTTCTCTCCAATGAGATAAACAGTACACAGAATTAAGGCATTTGGGGGGAGTCAACGGGGAGTAAAGCATTCATTACAGTTACAGTAACCTACCAAAGATGCCCATCCCATTTCTGAAAGCTCCTAACCAGGCCCAAGTGCAGCAACAGCCATGGTCCCAGCTGCTGCAGACAAGCGCGGTCACTATCAAAGAGAAAGGGAGGACCCAGGGCTGATGCCAGCACTCCAGCAGCATGTGGGCTCCAGGGCATGTCACACCGCACGTGCCCAACACCAGACAGAAATCACGGGGGCTGGGCAAACACTGCAGGGAGGCGCAGGGGTGCTGCCGGCTAAACCACAGCAGCAAACTGAGGTGCTAACACACGGGACAGCCACGCTCAGACACCACACGGACCTGGACACATGTACACGCACACATCACACGGTAGAGGTCTGAGATCCAAGCAATGTAAAAAAGAAAGGATCCTCATGCCCTCCAGACACTGAGCAACTATGAGTTAAGGCAACAGAAGCCACCTCCACCCTCACTCACGTCCGCATCCAACCGTCTCCCTACCATTTACGGCGTATGTTCCACAGACCACTGCACTTCAGAACCTGCATGTCCCTCCCGTGGAACTCTCCGAGGACAGGATCCCACTGACCACTCATGTGTGCATTTCAGTCATTCTATTCCACATCAAAGGAGTCAGGTTGGAGGGCGGGGAGCGTGAGAAGGAGAGTGAGGCCTAAGTGAGCCAGGGAGAGATGTCAGGTGGCTGAATGAGACACTTCCAGGAGGGAAAGCCGAGCTGGCGGGGCACCCAGGCCCCTCAGGCCCAGCCGCTGAGTGCCTGGCAGGCGGCCCCAAGGGCAGGGGAAGAGCCTGAGCCCCGGAACCAGAAGGCCCACCCACCACCAGCGCCAAGCCTCGGGGTGCCTCAGGTGCCCAGGGTGAGCAGCAGCCGCACTGAGGAGCCATGCTCGCTTCCTGGGAGGGTCCTTCAGGGTGGCCAGCGGCCCACCACCACAGGGATGGCGCTGTCTTCACAGACACAAGCACGCGCTCCTGACCCTCCCGGTGATCACAGGGCCTGTCCCCGGACTACCAGGCAGCGGAACCATGGGCTCTCCTTCAGCTACGGACAGGCCGCTGGAGACTCCAGGAGGAACTCCTCAGTCGTGAACACAGGCTATAGACAGACTGTGGGTCCCAACGCTGGTTCTCAGAGCCTGGCCAACTTAAAAAGAAGTTCTGGGATCTGATGAAGGGCAGCCAACATTTTATTCTGCAACCAGGTGCATTAAAAAAAACCAACAACGTTGCCCTCTATTATCACCTTCATTACATAAAAGGACATTTTATCACCCAAATTAGGAAGAACATAATCTCAGACTAAAAGACAACCCTCTAAATGGAGTAAACTTGACTTCCCATGTGATTTCACGCGCATCCTTGCCCTTCTGACCTGTGCAGGAGGCCTGTGTCACGGTCACCGTGACTCTCACTGTCCCCCGGGCACAAAGCCCAGCCGACCAGCAAGGCCACAGGTCGTCATCACCTCAAAGGCACATCCGCTGAGAAGAGGGACCACATGCACAGAGACAGCGCTGACACGTCACCAGGACGGCTCAAGTGCCCAGTGCTTTCACAGACATTCTCCCGTGTGTCCTCACAAGAGCCCCACAGGAAAAGCATGGCCGGCCCGTAGCCGGGCCTGCTCAGGACCAGGCAGGAGGCAGCTCAGCACAGAGGAGCCTTCTTCTCCAAGGCGGACTTTCCCTGGCTGGGTCCAACCTTGCCTGCAGGCTCCTCTCTTACACTGCTCCATGAAGAAAGGGGGAAAATGATGGCACGTAGGCCTGATAACAGAAACATATTCAACATGAGCAAACTGTGTTGAAAAGAAATTGTCCTTTCTTTTTAAAACGTCCTGTTTAACAAGCACATGTTGACTAAAACTTATCAAACGTCAAAAGAGAACATCAAAACCAAGCATGACGACCTTGAACCCTTTCCTGGAACAAGGCAGGGCATAAATAAATAAATACATAAATACCAAAAATAACATGAAAAGGCACGGATACATATGACATTGATAGGTTTTGGAAATACATTCGGAACTCCCACCAGGACACCAAAGCGGAACCCTCTCCGAGGTCTCAGCGCTGCCCCACCTCCCTAGGTTCAGCCCCACTCGTCCACTGCAGCCAAGGCCCCGAGCACAGGATTCCTTCAGCCGAACGGCCCTCAGGCGCCCTAGCAAGTGAGCACACTCCTGAGACAGGCTGGGGGCCCCAGCTCCTGCCCATCGGTTTGTCGTGCCCCGCCCCATGGGCACAGTGCTCTGGGCCACAACCTCATCACCCATGTCCACGTTTCCTGGCTACATGGCAGTGGGCACCCCGGGGTTTGGAGACTGGGCTTTTATAAAGTGCTCTATGGAGAGAGAGACTCCTTCCTAGTCTGTACCCTACCTATCCCTGCCAACAACAGAAAAAGGGAGCTTTAGTAACGTGAGGCTCAAAACAAGAAGAAATGGCCCTAAGTATATAGCTATGCTGTTTTCAGAGTCGTGTGTGGCACATATGGAATTTCAAGCTAGAGGCTGAACCTCAGTTGCTGGGGGTCTGAAAAAATTATCTAAAGGCTGGCTGGACACAGAAAGTCAACCTGCCTCTATAAAGGATGACTAGCTCTGAGCCCACCACGCTCTGGGGCGCACGGTGCGGGGGCCCCCACTCCCTGGCTCAACCCCTCCCGAGTCCCAGTCCCTCCCTGGCCAGGTCTGGGCCAGGCCCAACAGTGAGGATCAACTCAGTCCAGTCCTCTAGAGAGACCCCAGAAAAATGGTTCCATCCCCCAGAAACAAGTCCTGCACTCACATCACCCTGCACAGCAGCCAGACAGCCACCGTGCCAGGCCAGCCGGGGGCCCCTGCCTCTCCTGCCTGGCAGCGCCCCCGATGCTGCTTTCCAGGTCTGTGAACAGTCACCTCCCACCCCAGGGAGGCTCTGTCCCTAACAAACCCCTGCAGACAATGCCCAGCAGTGCAGGGCACACAGGGTCCTGCGAGCCTGCAGCACAGGCCCCAGGAAGGGAATCCAGGCCAAAGGGCAGCTGCAGGAGTGCAAAGTGAGGTGAGCGAGCTGCTCCTGAGACTCCTCTAGCCAGACTGAGAAGGGGATGTGCTGCCTTGCCAGGGACCCTCCCTCCAGTGGTTCCGCCCCCTCGCTGGCAGCTCCACCCCCTCCTGTGGCTCCGCCCCTCTCCAGCGGCTCCAGCTATCCTACAACCCTTCCCTATAGGAGGGAGAGCCCTCCCCCAACAGCTGCGATGGAAGCCACTGCCCGAGAGGGCCACCGGCACACTATCACTCTCCCAGACCAAATCTCAGCAGTGCTCGGATCTGGTGGCAAATATGCCATCTGCCACCCGCCCACGGCCCCTCCTCTCTCAGGATGCCTCTCCTGCTGCAGGTGGGACCCCGAGCTCTGAATGCAACCCACCCAGCAGGTTTGCAGCCAAGAGCGGCAGCCTACAGCCCACTTTTGAGCCTCCGAGGCCGCGGCCTCAGCTTGCAATGAACTCCAGTGGCTGCATCTTCCCCTCTGAATCACCGAAGATTTCTCTCCCCTAAGACCTCATTCGTGTGCACATGGGCCTGCCTGGCTTCCAACACATGTCCACCCACGCCAGGAGACAGACTCAGAACTCCATCCTCAATCACGAAGACCATGACCAGACGCTGGTAGTCTAGTCAGTGAAGACACACAACAATGCTGATAATTAAATAAACCCATATCATTTGTTCAACTCTTACAGAAAATCTAAACACAGATGTGAAATCTGTCCATTTCTAAATACTTTCCATGGATCCACACAATGGTTCTGAGGCCTCAACAACCAGATGTGATTTCCCTGCAAACAGTGGCACCTGGATACTTCAAAGAGGCAGCCACTGGCCCACCTGTGCCGGCATGACACACATCTGGCCACGCAGCCCTGACCACAGCCGAGCTGTCAGGTGATAACCCAGCTCAGTCCTCTCCCTCCCCCAGCCCCCAGCAGGCCACAGGAAACCTCTAACCTCACTGCTATCCCCCTGTTCAGTTCTAGGAGCAACTACCGAGACATCAGGTCCAAACAACTGAAGCACAATCAGCCAAACACCAGATGTTCTGTCCACAGGACACCACGGAACTGAAAGCTCTGAACCACCCAGAAGACGAGTCAAGTTTCCACTTCACAGTGCGTGCGTGGACTTGTTAGAACTGGCAGTGGATGCTGCTGGACGGTGCTTGGTCCGAATGGAGGCAGTGGGCCTCCTGAAATCAGTGGACTTCTGGAAGCTCCGAGAGTGAAATGGCAGAGAACTCGTGAGACCTGTTGGCATGATGCTAGGCACAGCTGGGCATGGGGCTAGGTGTCGAGCTCTGAGCATTACCTAAAGAGACTGTGAACACTGTAGGTACTAACCTTGAGACAGTAAAGCCAACCCAAGTGGCCAGGAAACCATCCTTGAATGAAGCCAATTGACACGACGCCCCCACCACATGGAGAGAACACTGAGGTGGCAAGGAAAGCGTGTGCATGTGTGTGTGCGTGTGTGTGTAAACATCACATGTTCAACCCAGGAGCTGGGAACACAAACTCTCAAGTTCACGAACTGTGTCTCTGTACTCTACTTTTTACCAAAACTCCCTTTTTCATTTGACTGCAATCAAGCCATCAAGTTGAGAAGTGAACCCAGAAGCAGTCTGGAAGATGCCAGTCCTCTCTACTCAGGATATCAGCAGGCCTCCAGCCTCAGCCCCAACTTGCTCACATTTCAAGGCCCACTGCATTAATTTACAAACAGACTGAGGAAGCACAAAATAAAGTTGTGTAGGAGCCTCCCGGCTGATACTGATACTGACCCCAAAACTGTCCGATGCCCAAACACCTGAGATAGAGCACAGTCCAGGGGAACAAAGCCAGTCCTGCTTCACCTGCAGCCGGGTGGGACTCGGCAGCACAGGACGTGGTCACGGGGCGAGAGTCGGTGTCAACTTGCACTGCAGGTCACCGCCGCCTCTTCACTGCAATCAATGGCACTCCGGAATTCTACTCGTAAAGCAGAAACTTTTTTATGGGGTCTGGCAGAGGCAGCGAGGGGATCAGATGAAGGCGGTATTTGCCGAGCGCTCTTCTCACAGCCACGCGGCACAGATTCAGCAGGGACCTGGGGACACCTGGAACGGGTGGGAGGAAAGGAGAGACAGAGGAAGGGGGGGTTAATCCAGTTTCTCCCCTATCACCTCAGACCAGAGGCTGGTGGGGACGGCAGGCAGGACACACCAATGCTTGCTGCCAGCATCCCAATTTCAGAGGCAAGCCGGCTCTGGTGACAAAGGCCTGTTACCTGCTCCTTCATCTGCACAAGGAGCAGAGTCTTCACTATCCAAGCACCTGCTCACCTCTGCTGAGTTCCCTAGGCATAGAAACTAGAGCTGACCACTACGAGCCCTGATCCTTGCCCTGTCAGCCTCTGCTCTTGGTCTACCCCAGAAGCTCCAAAGGGGTTTGAGGGGAACAGACCAAACAACAGAGGAGGGTAGGCTGATAATTTTACTGTGGGTGAAAAAAAGCCTCATTGTGTCTCTGCCTCGTGAAACAGGCACGAACACAGGCAGCCTAACTAATAGTGTGGCTCCAGCTGACCAGTAACCAACTCTCAACAGGAGCAAGTTTTAATGATCGGTTTAGGGGAAACCAGTAACAAGAACACAACACAGAGATGTTCTCAAGAGGTAAGGGACTGGGGAAAGGTGGTCACTCAGATGCTCTCAAGACCCAGGCGGGAAAGAGGCCAGGTATGGGCAGGTCAGAGGGAGCACCGAGGGTCAACTCCTGAGTCCCGGAGAATGATAACGAGACCAAGCCATGGATCAACCCCAAACTCCCTGTCCATCAACTTAATTCCGTGGCAAAGCCTTCTTCATAAATAAGCAAACCTCAGACTTAATTCTAGCAAAAATGAGGCTTAGTTCACAATCCAGAATGATGGTATTTGAGTGGAATTGAAGAAGGGGGAGTGAGGGCCCCAGAGGAGGAAGAGCTTGAAACCTATTGTAAAGCAAACACTTAAAAGCCATAAACGCAAAAGAATTTCAGATCACAAAGTAGAGCAAAGGAGTAAAGAGAACATAAACCCAGGAACTCTGAGAACGTTTATTTTTATAGATTCCTTGTTATTAACCCCTGGTGTCCAGGAATTTAAAAAGAAACTAATCTGGAAGACCGTTCTAAAAATTCCTAATCCTAACTGAAGGTTCTGACCAAGTGCTAATTAGGAAATTTTATTTTCATTGCTGCAACTTGGTTCATTCAACCGATTTAAAGAGACTGCCAGGCAGAGCTGAATTAAAGCCACTTACTTCTGGCTTCTTTAAAGACCTGCAGCGCCTCAGGGTCCACCTTCCTCCTGCCTCTCGACTCTGGGCCCAAGGACTCCCACTTGACCAGGTTCAGGTTGGCTCCGAACTCCACCAGCAGGCTGACGAAGGCTGCCTCGCAGCCGTGACGCAGGACGGCGTCCATGACACAGCCGGGCGAGCCCCTGTAGAAGCCCTGCGTGTTGACGGGGCCGTTGCAGTTGAAGTCCGGGTTCGCCCCCGCCTGCAGCAACAGCTTGAAGCACTGCAGGTTGTGGTAGGCGGCGCTGATGTACAGCGGGCAGACCACCAAGGAGGTGAGCCGCCGCGAGAAAGGGGGCTGGGCGTCAGGAGTCAGGTGGTGGTTGACATCGACGTCCGCCCCATACCTGCAGGGAGACACACGGACAGTCAGGCCAGCATGGTCAGCAGATCCCGACAGCGCCTGCGGGGACGGCCCGACGCCCCAAGCACCGGAGCGTCCCCTGCTCGCAGTGGACCCATGACTCCCAGCAGGCACCACGGGAGTTCAGAACCTTGGGATCTTCTCACACAAGAAAGCTCATAAGGGAATTCTTTCAAACCTGTGAAGACCCAACAATCCTATGGCTATTTTAACTATTTCAAGCAAAGATAAAGAAGGAAAATCCCCAAATTCATCTTATGCAATTAACAACAGAATAAACCCCAAACCAAACAAAGGTCACACCATAAAGAAAAATTACCAGTGACCTGCACTTATGAGCATCAACTTACAACCTCCAATAAAACGTCAGCAAAGGTACTCCAAAACATTAAGAAAGCAACACATGATGACCTCATGGGGGTTATTTCAAGGGTGGTTCCTATATTAGAAACTCTATTAACATAATCCATCATATTCACAGAACTAAGGGGAAAAGCTGAGGATGTGACTGGTGATGGAAGCAAGGTCCAGTGCTGTAAAGAGCAATACTGCACAGGAACCTGGACTGTCAGGTCCATGAATCAAGGCAAATTAGAAGTGGTCAACAGGAGATGGCAAGAATGAACGTCGACATTTTAGGAATCAGCAAACTAAAATGAACTGGAGTGGGTGAATTTAACTCAGATGACCATTATATCTACTGCTGTGGGCAAGAATCCCTTAGAAGAAATGGAGTGGCCATCATAGTCAACAAAAGAGTCAGAATATGCAGTACTTGGATGCAATCTCAGAAATGACAGAATGATCTCTGTTCGTTTCCAAGGCAAACCATTCAATATCACGGTAATCCAAGTCTATGCCCCAACCAGTAACGCTGAAGAAGCTGAAGTTGAATGGTTCTATGAAGACCTACAAAACCTTCTAGAACACCCAAAAAAGATGTCCTTTTCATTATAGGGGACTGGAGCAAAAGCAGGAAGTCAAGAAACACCTGGAGTAACAGGCAAATTTGATCTTGGAGTACAAAATGAAGCAGGGCAAAGGCTAACAGAGTTTTGCCAAGAGAACACACTGGTCATAGCAAACACCCTCTTCCAACAACACAAGAGAAAACTCTACACATGGACATCACCAGATGGTCAATACCGAAATCAGATTGGTTATATTCTTTGCGGCCAAAGATGGAGAAGCTCTATACAGTCAGCAAAAACAAGAACGGGAGCTGACTGTGGCTCAGATCATGAACTCCTTATTGCCAAATTCAGACTTAAATTGAAGAAAGTACGGAAAACCACTAGATCATTCAGGTATGACCTAAATCAAATTCCTTACGATTATACAGTGGAAGTGACAAATAGATTTCAGGGACTAGATCTGATAGACAGAGTGCCTGATGAACTACAGATGGCAGTTCATGACACTGTACAACAGACAGGGAGCAAGATCATCCCCAAGAAAAAGAAATGCAAAAAAGCAAAATGGCCATCTGAGGAGGCCTTACAAATAGCTGTGAAAAGAAGAGAAGTGAAAAGCAAAGAAGAAAAGGAAAGATATATCCATGTGAATGCAGAGTTCCAAAGAACAGCAAGGAGAGAGAAGAAAGCCTTCCTCAGTGATCAGTGCAAATAGAGGAAAACAAGAGAATGGGAAAAGACTAGAGATCTCTTCAAGAAAATTAGACATACCAAGGGAACATTTCATGCAAAGATGGGCTCAATAAAGGACAGAAATGGTATAGACCTAATAGAAGCAGAAGATACTAAGAAAAGATGGAAAGAATACACAGAAGAACTATACAAAAAAGATCTTCATGACCCAGATAATCACGATGCTGTGATCACTCACCTAGAGCCAGACATCTTAGAATGTGAAGCCAAGTGGGCCTTAGGAAGCGTCACTATGAACAAAGCTAGTGGACATGGAGGTGATGGAATTCTAGTTGAGCTATTTCAAATCTTAAAAGATGATGCTGTGAAAGTGCTGCACTCAATATGCCAGCAAATTTGGAAAACTTAGCAGTGGCCACAGAACTGAAAAAGGTCAGTTTTCATTCCAATACCAAAGAAAGGCAATGCCGAAGAATGCTCAAACTATTACACAATTGCACTCATCTCACACGCTAGTAAAGTAATGCTCAAAATTCTCCAAGCCAGGCTTCAACAATACATGAACTGTGAACTTCCAGATGTTCAAGCTGGATTTAGAAAAGGCAGAGGAACCAGAGATCAAACTGCCAACATCCTCTGGATCATTGAAAAAGCAAGAGAGTTCCAGAAAAACATCCATTTCTGCCTTATTGACTATGCCAAAGCCTTTGACTGTGTTCAGTTCAGTTCAGTCACTCAGTCGTGTCCGACTCTCTGCAACCCCATGGACTGCAGCATGCCAGGCCTCCCTGTCCATCACTAACTCCCAGAGTTCACCCAAACCCATGTCCATCGAGTCGGTGATGCCATCCAACCATTTCATCCTCTTTTCCTCCTGCCCTCAATCTTTCCCAGCATCAGGGTCTTTTCAAATGAGTCAGCTCTTCGCATCAGGTGGCCAAAGTATTGGAGTTTCAGCTTCAGCATCAGTCCTTTCAATGAATATTCAGGACTGATCTCCTTTAGGATGGACTGGTTGGATCTCCTTGCTGTCCAAGGGACTCTCAAGAGTTTTCTCCAACACCACAGTTCAAAAGCATCAATTCTTCGGTGCTCAGCTTTCTTTATAGTCCAACTCTCACATCCATACATGACCACTGGAAAAACCATAGCCTTGATTAGATGGACCTTTGTTAGCAAAGTAATGTCTCTGCTTTTTAATATGCTGTCTAGGTTGGTCATAACTTTCCTTCCAAGGAGTAAGCGTCCTTTAATTTCATGGCCGCAATCACCAACTGCAGTGATTTTGACTGTGTAGATCACAATAAACTGTGGAAAATTCTTCAAGAGATGGGAATACCAGACCACCTGACCTGCCTCTTGAGAAATCTGTATGCAGGTCAGGAAGCAACAGTTAGAACTGGACATGGAACAACAGACTGGTTCCAAATAGGGGAAGGAGTATGTCAAGGCTGTATAGTTACCCTGCTTATTAACTTATATGCAGAGTACATCATGAGAAACACTGGGCTGGAAGAAGCACAAGCTGAAATCAAGATTGCCAGGAGAAATATCAATCACCTCAGATATGCAGATGACACCACCCTTATGGCAGAAAGCAAAGAAGAACTAAAAAGCCTCTTGATGAAAGTGAAAGAGGAGAGTGAAAAAGTTGGCTTAAAGCTCAACATTCAGAAAACTAAGATCATGGCATTTGGTCCCATCACTTCATGGCAAACAGGTGGGGAAACAGTGGCAGACTTTGTTTTTTGGGGCTCCAAAAACCACTGCAGGTAGTGACTGCAGCCATGAAATTAAAAGATGCTTACTCCTTGGAAGGAAAGTTATGACCAACCTAGATAGCATATTAAAAAGCAGAGACATTACTTTGCAAACAAAGGTCTGTCTTGTCAAGGATATAATTTTTCCAGTGGTCATGTATGGATGTGAGAGTTGGACTATAAAGAAAGCTGAGCGCCGAAGAATTGATGCTTTTGAACTGTAGTGTTGGAGAAAACTCTTGAGAGTCCCTTGGACTGCAAGGAGATCCAATCAGTCCATCCTAAAGGAGATCAGTCCTGAATATTCATTGAAAGGACTGACGCTGAAGCTGAAACTACAATACTTCGGCCATCTGATGCGAACAACTGACTCATTGGAAAAGACCCTGATGCTGAGAAAGACTGAAGGTGGGAGGAGAAGGGGATGACCGAGGATGAGATGGCTGGATGGCATCACCGACTCAGTGGACATGAGTTTGAGTAAAGTCCGGGAGCTGGTGATGAACAGGGAGGCGTGGCGTGCTGCAGTCCATGGGGTTTCAAAGGTCGGACACAACTGAGAGACTGAACTGAACGGAAAAAGCCACAATTCTCTCTCAAACGCAAAAGAGGCATATGACAAAATTCAACACTTCAGTTCAGTTCACTCACTCAGTCGTGTCCGACCTTTGAAACCCCATGGACTGCAGCACGCCAGGCCTCCCTGTTCATCACTGGAAAAACCATAGCCTTGACTAGATGGACCTTTGTTGGCAAAGTAATGTCTCTGCTTTTCAATATGCTATCTAGGTTGGTCATAACTTTCCTTCCAAGGACTAAGCGTCTTTTAATTTCATGGCGGCAGTCACCATCTGCAGTGATTTTGGAGCCCAAAAAAATAAAGTCTGACACTGTTTCCACTGTTTCCCCATCTATTTCCCGTGAAGTGATGGGACCAGATGCCATGATCTTCGTTTTCTGAATGTTGAGCTTTAAGCCAACTTTTTCACTCTCCACTTTCACTTTCATCAAAAGGCTTTAGAGATTCAACACTTAGACATGTTCAAAAACACTTGATAAAATAGAACATGAAGAATATTTCCTTAACATGATGAAAAATATTTCTTCATCCCAGAAGTCAGCATCTCACCTAACGGGCAAACATGAGCAGCAGCTCAGTCAGGAGCAAGACACACCATCCCACTTTCTGGCCACTATTTCTAAAGGCGTGTTTTTCTTTTAAAGTATTAGTGCAATTAGACAGAGAAAGCAATTAGCTGATTAAAACTGGAAAAGAAGAGGTAATTTTTCCTGTTTACAGAGGACATGACTATGTCTGGAAAGCCCTAGATAATTAATGAAAACACAATTAAGAAGCAATGAAGTAGCAGGTTTTACACCAATAGCCTTTACATATACAAACAAACACAAGTCACAAGATAAAGTGACAAATACTTCATTTCTAATGGCAAAATAAACATTAAAGTGAGACAGCTAAGCATAAACTTAACAGTAAACGTCCAAAGTGTGCATGAGGAAAACTGTATTTTATAATTAGAAAAAAAACTTTTTTTGAAAGTCACAAAAGCAGACACAAGCAAGAAAGACATACCAAGTCTTGGATAAGAACACCCAACACCATTAAGATTTCACTAAGCATATTAATATAAATGAAAATACTCTTCCTAAACCTAAATAGGTTGATTATAAATATAAATACATAAAATTAACATCCCTGAAGCTAAATGAGTCGATTATCAAGTTCATTTGGAAGATCAAACAGGATAAGATATAAAAACAAAGTTTTTTAATATGAAAATTAAAGAAAACCTTTTTCATGCCAAAAAAACAGCAACAGTAAGTGAAAAATTGGATAAAAGGTAACGAACAGTTAACATCCTTACTCTAAAAAGATGTTCTGAAAGGAGATCAACAGCCCTACAGGCACATGAGCCAGAGACACAGGAAAGGATGGTTAGCCTCGCTCATAACAGAAACGCAAAGTAGAACTACTCAGAGACAGCACTTCTTGCCTATTGGACTGCAGAAGATCCAAAAGCTTACTGACCAGGCTTTAAAGAAAAAGGAAGTCTTATCCATTTCTGGGGTCATACAAAATGGAGCAATCCCTGCAGAGGGAAATCTGTAAAATCTGCAAAACTCCGAACAGCCGTATACACAGGCAGTTCATTAAAACAGCACCCACAGCAGCCGGAGGCAGGTGACAACCACAGGTTCATCAGGAGGGACTGAGTGATCGGTGGCCAACCCAAGGTGGCCCATCCGACAAGGGAAAAGGGGCAGGGCAGGTGCTGCTCTGGAACAGTCTCCAGGCCACTGGCGAGTGCGGAATGCAGGACGAGGAGCAGGCAGTACACTGCCGTCCACCCTGCGAAGAAGGCTCCACGGCAAACATGCATACGACACACACCTCGACATGCAGGCGTGTCTGCTTAGTGTTCAGTGTCTAAGGATAAACCACAAAACTTCTTCAATGGTTCTCCACAGGGCAGGGATGAAGCAGGTGAGGACAGAAGCTAGACTTCTTTCAATACGCTTTGTTTACAGATTTGACTTTGGAACCATGTAAATCCACAATGTAAAAAAGTAAACAGCAATCCCTAAAACTGAAAGCAAACACCTTAACCCACTGTGGGTCCAGCTGGTGTCTGTCCGCCCTGCCCACCAAGCTGGCTCTTCTTTCAGGCCCACGGAACATCGAGAGCAGCCAGACTGTTCTGAGCACCAGATTCGCCTGCAAGGCCTACAGCTTCGAGCAGCCCCAGAGCGGGGAGCACTCTCCCAGCCCTGAACTAACCTTTACAGCTGTCCAGGAACCCCCCTCCCGACTCTCATAGGCAGCCTGGATGTGAGGATGAACACAACACCGGCAGATACAGGAGCCACCTGACCTGGAAGCCTCATTCTCGAACAGAGCCTTCAGGATGCCCTCGAGGCACCTGCCCTTGTCACTGCGCTCAGAGACACCCAAACACAGGGCTTTCTATCAGGCGTGTAAAGTTCCCCAGGCCGAGCGCAAACGACCTGCTGGTCATTTCACTCTAAGCAGACGCCACTGACCACAGCAGGGAGGGTGGCCTGGCTCAGAGTGCCGCAGTCCAGGCCTCGTCAGGACGGTGCCCGCTAAGGATGCTGCCTGCTGAGGGAGGTGAGGAGCCCCGCGTGGGAGGGGCAGGAGCATAGGAAGCTGGTTACACCGAGGAATAAGAAGCACATCAGAGGTA
This sequence comes from Bos indicus, assembly GCF_029378745.1. NCBI lineage: Eukaryota > Metazoa > Chordata > Mammalia > Artiodactyla > Bovidae > Bos > Bos indicus. Next base: position 117,975,197 of record NC_091762.1, on the reverse strand, counting down.
AGGAGAGGGGCTTCCATGGCGGCCCAGTGGTTAAGACTGCTTCCACTGCAGGGGGTGCAGGTTCAATCCCTGGTTGGGGATGCCATGATGTGCGGCCAGAGAAGGAAAGAAAAAAAAGTAAGGGGAACCAGGTCTTTCAATGTCGAAATCATACATTTGGAAAGGGAGAAGAGCAGGATGACACGGGGCAGCTCAGAGCAGTCCCAGAGGTGGGAGCACTCTCCCCAGCCCTGAACTAACCTTCACAGCTGTCCAGGTGCTGAACTGTACTAAGACCTCGGGCTGTACTCTTTAACCACCGGTGTATAATAGACACAGGAATGTAGATGGAAACGTGTCCAGTAAGAGCGCCTGCAAACAGCAACACCCGACAAGCAATAAGCACTCCCAGTGTCCAGATCTTGGCTTTTCAACATCATTCTCCTTGGAGAAATGACAAAGCCCAGGGCTGAATCAGGCAAAGTACGTATGAGCCCAGAATAACTCTAACTCCACAAGAAACCATGAGTCGAACATACATAAATGGATTAAAAATTTGATGAGGAATAAGATATATACATGGTTGCAAAGTACCTATCCACGAAAATATTTATTAATCACAGAGGGAAAAAGAGGAGCTTCACAACATAGAAAGCTGGCAGACACCACCCTGGTCAAAGAGCGAAAGGGAACATCAGCGGTACTGGGACCAATGAAACCACGCACAGCTTGATCAGATGCACCGAGAACAGAGCCTGGCTTCTGAGAGAGTCTGCCCTGCCCTGGAGCTAACACTGGAAGGCAGCACTGCGCACGGCCCCCCACCGCCCTCCCAGCCCCCAGACGCCTCAAGGACGCTGTCGGCAGAGTCTGTCTCATACGAGGGCAAGAGGGATGACGATGGGGTCCACCGTTCAGGGGTCCAGGGTGGAGAGAAGAGCAGCGTTGTCAGGGCTTGGTAAACACGCAGGCCAACACTCACAGCTGGCAATCCTGTCTCATCACCCGTCTCTTCCCCAGAACAGACACCGTGGTGTCTCAGCAGCACGGAGCTGAGGAAGACAATGGTGGCACGCAGACCCAGGGGCTCAAAGGACACCCCGCTTCCCCTCTGACGCCATGGAGCACCATCAGCCACTACAGATGCACATGTCACCTGTTCTACAAACTGTCCTAGGAACAACCTTCTGACACACAAACCAAACCAGGCAGAAACTGCTATTTCATTTCATACAACCAATTAAGAGACTCAGATTTCAAGCACTGAAATCTGTTTCCTCCTTATTCTTAGGAAGATGTTTTCCAGAATGTTTGTCATTTTGGGCAACACGACAATCTGGTATTAGCTGAGCTGTGGGAAAGACAGCCTTCATCCGCTCATAAAAACGTACTGGCTGGGAGCCAGTTAATTTTAATCCTGAGTATTTTCCAAAATTCCCGTACTGCTTTTAATATCGCTGGCCAGGAACCATGGAACAACTGCATAAATCAACATAACTTTTGCACACACAGAAATACCACTCCTTACCTTTATAAAACAAAACACCAAGGGCAATGAAAAGTAACAAAACGGAGGCTACTTGCAGAGGGACATCAGACCATAATAGTGACAGAGAGTGCCCTGCCCGTGAGGGACAGGGACACAGGGAAGGCAGGAGTTGAGTTTGGACTACATGTAGGTTGTGTTATTTGTTCAGTAACTTAACTCCATTCTTCAGAAGTCAATTATCGGGTCGTTTAGAACATAGGAAACTTTACAATAGTATATGCTCTTGGTACCTCACCGCACAAGTGACATCCTGCGCTCCAGCGGGAAACAGAATGTCTGAGTGACGCTGTATCAAGAAAGGCATCTGGACATGTATCTCAGAGTCAAGCCTGCGGCTAGTTCAAAGCAGCAGTGCATCATGAACTGACTGAAGTGCCCAGCGGGATGTTTGGAACCAGGACGAAATTTCATGGACTGATCCTCTGCCTGTGCTCAGTCATCAGTTGTGTCTGACTCTTTGCGGCCTGTATGCAGCCTGCCAGGCTCCTCTGCCCATGGGATTTCCCAGGCAGGAATAATGGAGGGGGATGCCATTTCCTCCTCCAGGAGATCTACCTGACCCAGGGATCAAACTCACATCTCCTGCATTGGCAGGCGGGTTCTTTATCACTGAAAGTGAAAGTCATTCAGTCATGTCCGACTCTTTGCAACCCCATGGACTATACAGTCCACAGAATTCTCCAGGCCAGAATACTGGAGTGGGTAGCCTTTCCCTTCTCCAGGGGATCTTCCCAAACGAGGGATCGAACCCAGGTCTCCCGCATTGCAGGCAGATTCTCTCCCAGCTGAGCCACAAAGGAAGCCCAAGAATACTGGGGTGGGTAGCCTATCCCTTCTCCAGCGGATGTTCCCGACCCAGGAATCAAACTGGGGTCTCCTGAATTGCAGGCAGATTCTTCACCAGCTGAGCTACCAGGGAAGCCCTGGATTGACCCTACTGGATCCATTTCCAAATTAATGACTTACATTCTCCAAGATGCAAAGATATGGTACTGAAATGCCTTAGATTCTTGGGCTAGAAATCCTTAAAAAGAAGGGGGGGGGAAGCATTGCATTCCTTTATCCCTCTAACCTAACAACCATGTCACCCTCATTTATCTTTCCAAAAGCCAATTCCAGAGCCATGTGATACATAAAACCTTCTGATATAATAAATATATTTTCAACACCTAATTTAAAAACCATGTCTGCACTGGGTCAGATGCCCTCAGAACCGCCCACTGTGGCCTGTAACAATGCTGTAGTCCTCCGCAGTCCTTCCTGACACAGACAACCGGCTAAATAAACTCCACTCAGTCCAACCACAGAACAAACTGCCTCCAGAGCAAGGGAGGGGAGAGAAAGCATCAGTGGTAGAAATAACTCACTGGAGCACAGGACTGAAGATGCAATCTCGATCAAACTGATTAAATGACAATCATTAGTGCAATTAAAGTAAGACCATAAACCGTCTAAAACAACAGAAAGGAAAGCAAAGAAAACACAAATCATGGAACACAGACATTGTATAGTTAAGACAGAAAGATAATAGAAACAAACCTAAAATCAGCTACAGCCATAATGTTAATTGTATTCAGAAACAAAGAATCCCAGACAGTCAAATAGTAACAGTGAGCACACAAAGACACAAAGAGTTACTTAAGCCACTAAGATTCAAACTACAAGTGACAGAATGTTACCTAAATGAACCCTCAAGGAAACCAATGGTTTCCTCTTGCTCTCATACAGGGCATAATCCACAGGCAAGAATTTTTATGAGCCCAATTAGCATCAACATACAGTAAGCAAAATTATGAGAAATACAAGGGGAAACTGACAAATCACAACAGTAATTAGATACTAACAGACTTCTCTGAATCTGGGGCAGATCCAACGGTTAAAAATGTAAAAAACAGAGAGAGGGAGTGTGAATAGTATTAACTGAAGTTACCACCTTGTCCTATGAAACTACAACACCTGTGATTTGTACTTTGTTACAAGGATCCACAACAAAGCAACCTGATTTTAAAAAATAATTTTTTAAAAAAAGAATCAACATGGACATTATATGGTCTGTATTATCTGGGCACAATACAATAAAATTAAAAGTTCACAGAGGTTTTTATTAAACTGTTAAGAGCCTCAAAACCTATAAAAACAAAGAGAAAATCAACTTCACTTATGCCTATTTTAAAAGTTTAGCAAAAACAAAGCTCTAGGCAAAAGTAAGTTAATAACCTTAAAAGTTTACATTGTTAATCAAGAAAACAATGAATAAGCATGCAACTCAAAAAGTTAGAGAAAAAGTAAAGGAAAATCAAGGAAAAGAGGGAAAAAGATAGACAAAAATAGAAATTAACCAGTAAGAAAATAAGAGAACTGATAAAGCTAAGAAGCAACTCTTTAAAAAGACAAAACGGACAAATCCTGTCACAAGCCTACTTTGAGATGGGGAGAAAATAAGGAATTAGAAGGTGGCTGCAGACACGGGCCCCTCAGTGGCCGCTGAGGCGGCGGGGCGCAACCCAAGCACTGACCTGATGAGGGCCTTCAGGATGTCCGCCCGGCCCACGCGCGAGGCGTGGTAGACAGGCGTGCTGCGGTGGTGCCGGCTTCCGTTGGGGTCGGCGCCGGCCTCCAGGAGGATCTGGGCGCTCTCCAGGTGCCCGTTCACCACAGCCACGTACAGGGCCGTCTGTCCCTTCACGTCCACCAGGTCCACCTCGGCCCCCTTGCGGATCAGGAAGTCCACGCAGTTCCCGTGGCCCGCGGTGGCGGCGATGCGCAGGGGCGTGCAGGGGAGCCAGCCGCAGCACCACACGGACTTCTCGTTGATGCGGCTGAGAGAGAGCACAGGGAGCCAGGCTGGGAGGCGCAGGACACGCCGGCCGGGAGCAGGGGGCAGCCCTCGAGTTAAGAACGCCTCCAGGGGCTCGGCTGCAGGAGACGCTTTCACACACTCCCCCTGCCAGGCCCACGCCTGCCGCAGGAGCCCCGGCCCACAGACCAGGAAACCTGAGGCACAGCTAGACAGCACCGGCACCAAGAGCACCACAGCAGAGGGACACCGGCCAGGCTCAGCCCGCACGGAAAGTGGCACTCAAACCGAGAGCCCCGTCAAGGAACGCCACGGCCGTGCAGTACACAGACCCACCACGTCACCAGCCGAGGCGCACGTCACCTCACGCTCCCGGCTCTGAACAAAGCCCAAGGATCCAGATCACCGAAGCAGTGACCCAGAAACACGCAGCGGGCCAGGGCTCCTCCTTCAGCTGTGAACTCGCTTCCACTGGCCAAGGAGGCCAAGGAATGCTCCAAGCACTCATCACCAAAGAAATATATCCCAACAGAAAAATACCATCACACACTGGAGATTTGTGGATCCCAAGTATTAGAAGAAACAAAGACAGTACTTGAAAAAGCAGCATGAAACTGCCTGGCCTAACACCTAGCTTCACTCGCCTTTGTCCTATTGTCACACCTGCAGTACCACAAAAGCTTAATGCTTCCTTCTGACGTGAGTCATTGATATCAGAGACTCATGTGCAGTCCATCTATTCGCTCTGTATGATGAGCCTTTCTGGACATTTGAGACTATTTTTAATAAAATATCTGTTCTAATGAAATGATGCTAAGACATTAGAAGGGAAGGAGAAAACCTATTTCTGTATTGCTAGAAATCCTTCTCTTGCGAACTGTCCACAAAAAAAGGGGTACAAATTTCAGGATCAATATGCAGGCATTTCTCCCATCAACTCACTGCCAGCCCAGGCCCAAAGGGGAAACAGACACACAGAAAAAGCCTGGAGTTTCCAGCTGAAGATGAGTTTCAAACCTATCTGAGACTCCAATCTCAGACACATAGACAGCCAGCAGAGTCTCTGTGCTCCCCCGGGTGTCTCAAGGAGGGAGACGTGATAGCAAGACTCTGATGCTACTGATCAAGGAAGGGCTTGCACTGGTCACGGGAGGTGGCAAGGCAACAGGCAGGGCGCTATCGACAAAAGGAGCCAGAAGGTAGGCATCCAGATCTCCCTGGGTGACGAGACAGCGGGCCAGAGGCTAAGCCCTGCGCCCTGCAGGCCGACGCCTGAGGGCCTGAAAAGCCAGGGCAGAGCACGTCAGGGCTCCTGCCAGGTGCGGTCCGTCAGGAAGGCTGGACACACGGGGGACCCGATGCAACACTTCAAGGAGGAGACTTTTTGTACCCGACTTAGGGTAAAAACCAGATGAGGCTCGCAAAGGAGCAGGGCCGCTGCTGAAGAGATAACGAGGCTGGCATCAGGGGTAACCTCAGGGAAGCTGACACCCGGACAGCACCAGACGGTCACTGACGGAGCTGGACCTGAACTCAGGTCTCCACACCCTGCCTCTCTGGCTACCGCCCACAAGCCTGATGGTGCTTCCCTCAGTCCCCTCGCTCCCCGCCCTCTGGAGTTGGAAAGTATCAGGGGCTCCCGGGCTCCGGGCAGCACCTCAGCAGCACTCACCTCCGGTAGCTCTCTTCCTGCAGCAGGCTCCGCAGGGTCTGCAGGTCCCCCACGTAGGCAGCGTCGTGCAGCCTCGTGTCCTCGCAGTGCTCCAGCGGGTGGTCACAGAACTGCTCCCTCAGCCACTCCTTCAGATTAGGACCTGCACTGAAGAGAGGGGCGCCTGTCAGCTCTGGGAGGCCCAGCAGGGGCGCCGCCCACCAAGGACAGGGTTAATCCTTCAGTCGTGTCCCACTCTTGGCGACCCCATGGACTGTAGCCCACCAGGCTCCTCTGTCCATAGAACGCTCCAGGCAAGAGTACTGGAGTGGGTTGCCATTCCCTTCTCCAGGGGATTTTTCTGACCCAGGGATCGAACCCACGTCTCAGCACTGCAGGCGGTTTCTTTACTGCCTGAGCCACCAGGGCAGCCCTTCCCACCGAGAGAGTGCTCTCCAACTTTCAACAATAGTACATTATTCCCCTGCCTCCAGAAACTTCCAGAGCCAGAGAGACGTAGAAAATCTCCTTGAATAAAGCTAGCATGTGCCCAACATCAAACCAGGCAAGAATATAACGTTTAAAACTTTTGGCGGGGTGAGGCATCAAAATCCAAACCTACTTAAGAACAGAGAAGATCCTAAATAATATATTAGCAAAGCAAAATTTGAAATATACATCAAAAAAAGTCATCACAGGACTTCCCTGGTGGTCCAGTGCTTAAGACTCCAAAATCCCACCGAAGGGGGCCTGGGTTCCACCCCTAGTCAGGGAACTAAGATCCCACATGCCTCAGTGTGGCCAAAAAATAAAAAATAAGTCAACATAAAATTACTCTGATTTATTCCAAAAATGTCAGTATTGGGGGAAAAAACATATAATCCTCCCCTCCGTTACAAATAGATGCTTGAATTTAGCAAAATTCAGTACCAAAAAAAATACTGCTCCTTATAACACGAATGACTCTGCCATGCTGATCTAGGCAACAGCCTCGCCACACAGGAGTCCCCGTGAGTGACACACATTTTGGTACCTCAGATGGGTGCACTTTACTGAATATAAGCTGCACCTCAGTAAAAAGGAAAAAAGTTTAAAATACAATGATATAAATAGAAAGCCAGACCTATATAATGAAGACTATAAAACTGAGAAACAATAAAGGCTGGAATGGATGGTACAAACCACACAGTGTACGGGATGAGAGTCAGAGCTAGGGAAATTTTAAATGATACCAAATAAATTAAGGGATTTAACAAATCTCTCTGGGGCCTTTACATGAGATATGACCAAAATATTCTAAAGGTTTATTTGGAAATAAAAATAAGAAACACTTTCAGCTTATTCAGTATGTATGAGAAGACATCTACCCTACTAGACAGTAGAAATTCTCTCATTAGAATCAAAAGATAAATAAAACAATCAATTGCCCAGAAAAGAGCTTAACGTAAATAACATAATATGTCAGAGTGAGTGAAGTCGCTCAGTCGTGTCCGACCCTTTGCAACTCCATGGACTGTAGCCTACTAGGCTCCTCTGTCCATGGGATTTTCCAGGCAATAGTACTGGAGTGGATTGCCATTTCCTTCTCCAAGGGATCTTCCCAACCCAGGGATCGAACCCGGGTCTCCCACATTGTAGACAGACGCTTTACCGTCTGAGCCACCAGGGAAGTCAGAAAGGGGCATCAAAGTCAAGTGAGGAATGGGAAGAGTAGTTGCTATAAATGGAATGCTCGTGTCTCCCAAAATGTTCTGCCAAATGATATGCTAGGAGTCCTAACACCCAGGTGATTATTAAGAGGTAGGTAGGACCTTAGTGGTTAATTAGGTCATGAGGGCGAAGCTGTCATGAATAGGATTAGCACCTTTATAAAAGAGACCCTGGAGAGTTCCATGGCCCTCTGCCACGTGAGGACACGGCAAGAAGATGGCCATCTATGAACCAGGAAGCCCTCACTGGACACGAAATATGCCAGTACCTTGGTCCTGGACTTACCAGCCACCAGAGCTGTGAAAAATAAATTTCTGTTGTTTATAAGCCATCCAGTCTACTCTGCTATCACATCCTGAATGGACTAGACCCCAAATACTATTCACTCTTCAACAATGCATGTTTGATCTGCAGGGGTCCACTTATACGTGGGTATTTTCAGCAGTAAATACCACAACACTGCACTGTGGTTGGTGCCTGGTGGAATCCCCAGATGTCCGGGAACCTCACATGCAGAGGATCCCCAAGTTGTCCCAACGGTGAACTGTAGTCAACAAATTTTGTACAATGACATACCTACAGCTGACCCTTGAATAGCATGGTCTGAACTACGTGGGTCCATTCGCACACAGATTTTTTTCACTAAAAACACACTACACTACACAGTCCACGGCTGGCTGATCCTTGGATGCGGAACCTCAAATATGGAGGGTCAGCTGTAAAGTCTAAGAAGGATTTCTGACTGTGGCGGAGCTCTGGTAACCCTCTGGGTTGTCAAAGGGCAACTGTGATTGAGCTCCTCACCTCAACGTGGAAGCTTAAACATCTCCAGATAATTAAGAGTTCTATAAACTTAATTACATAGACAGGAGGCAGAAGGAAAGAGCATGAACTCAGACTGCTTCACCAAGTCCCCACAGTGCCAGGCGGCCTAGCCTGTGACCCTGCCACAGGTGGGCTCTCCAATCCTGAAGCTGCTTTTCATATCCAAATCAGATGTTTTGCCTACCTACTGTGTACAGGACTGGGCCATAGTACACTCCAGGATTTGACAGTTCATTAGCAGAGGTTAGACACAAAGGCCCCAGGTCATTGAGCAGAGCAGGGAGGGTCACTCAAGCACCTGCCACGACCAGGCCTCAGCAGATCAAGGCATCGAGAAGCCCGTGGGCCCCCAGGCCAATCCTCCTCCAGAAGTTATTCTCCACTGAGTTACCCACAGAGTGGAAAAGTTCAAAGCAGGAATAAGATTCAGAAGGTGTAAGGAAACTGACACACTTTTGCGAAGTTCTCCTCCAAGCCTGCCCTTGTTGGCCTCTTCCAACCTACCACCCACGAGCTCCAGATTCAAGGTAACTTTGTTTGCATTTTTCTGATCAGCTTCTCCAACGACCATACACCACTTAAGCATCAACCTTGACCCCTCTACTCCCAGGCCAGCAACACAGTAAACGCTAAAACAGCACCGCCTGGATATTAGGGTGCCTGTGTGCAGGGCAGAGTCAGTCTGCCTTCCTTCCCCCAGACCACCCTCCACACCGGGAAGCAGCTGGCAACCCTCCTCATCCTACTGGACTCCTCTCAGTCCTTCCCTCACTCTCACAGGAAATGATGTCCAGGACCCTAAGGTCTGGCTGTACCTGGGGCTAGTCGATACCAACCAAAGCCTGGGATGGAAGGGGCTTTGTTTGTGTTTTTGTTCACTGGGGTATCAGTTCCTCAATCAACTGTTCATTGGATGAATGAATGGAGGGAAGGATGAAAAGCACTACTTGCACCTGTCTCCAAATCAACATTATATCTTAAATTCTGGCACATTTAGGAGTAAGAGTAAAACAATTCTTAGTTTATTACTACCTAACGAACTCTGTGGAGGGGTATCTCATTGGACGTGCGTGTACCGTCCGCAGCACACAGAAGCACCTAGTACCCAGGGCAAACTCAAACAGGCATGGAGGGGAACCGCCACCCACCCACCCCAGCCCACAGATTGAGAGGAAGCCGCTCCCGACCGCGAGCAAATGCACTCCCCCTGCAGATTCACACCTGCACAGCAGAAGATTTCAAGGTGGTGACCCCCCAGTCCCGTAGCTATTCTGGGCAGTGGGCGGGAGCCTTTCTAGCCCGCTAAAGTCTGTCAGGGCTGCCTCCCCGGCGGGGGGCCAGGGCCCCTGCAGCGGACCTGCTGTGTCACTGACAGCTCGCTGGAGGTGGCGTTATCGCGGTCCCTTGCCCGTGCTAGGGCTGGAGTGGGGGCAACAGAAATAAGGGCTGACCCCTGCGGCTTTCCACACCTCTGGTGCGCTCAGAACTGGAGAATGACCTACGTCCTCTCTTGACGGTTGGGGGCGGGGGGTGTCGCCTCCAACCCCCCAGGCCAGCGGGCTGACAGTGACCACGCAAGCTCCACAGGAGAGGAAGCCGAGCACCCGGGCCCCGGAGAGCCGCGCTGACCGACCCCGGCGGCTCCGTGAGGCCCTGCCGGTCACGAGCCGACGCGGCTTGGGCGCGACTGCCTCGGCCCCGCCGCCCCCGCCGCCCCCGCCGCCCCCGCCGCCCGGCGGCCGCGCGCGCACGTTACCTGCGGGCGCCGGCCCGGCCCGCCCGCCGCCCTCCGCCATGGGCTTCGGCCTCCAGCCCGTCCGCAGCCGCCTCCCCCCGCGCGGCCCGCTTCAGAGACCCCGCCGGCCGGAACCACTTCCGGAGCCACAGCGCGCGCGACCGCTTCCGGCGCCGCGGGCAGTGGCCGTGCCGAGGACGCGGCTTCCGGCGGGCGCGCGCCTCCCTCAAGGGCTTTTGGGGCCTCGCGCTCCCGCTACGCTCGCGACGTGAGGCCCAACGGGCGCGGGCTGCCGCGGACGAGCTCTGGGGAGTGGGGGTGGGGCGGGGGGCGGGGCGGGCTGTCGGAGGCGCGCCCCGTCGGGCACCGCCAAGGCTGTGTTTGTCCACAGGAGGAGCGGAGGAGTCTGGGAAAATATCCCGCCTGGGGGCGGGGCCTAATTTGCATATCATAAGTACTCGGGTTAGTCGGGCCCGCCCCCGCCCCCACTGGGAGGGCGTGGCCTTCTGCCTGGAGAATGTGGGAGGGACCAAGGAAGGCTCTAGCTCCGGGTTCGAATCCCAGGGGAGCCAATCTGATGAGGCAGTGCGCTGGGGTTGCTTCAGTCATGTCGGACTCTGCGACCCCATGGACTGTAGCCCTCCAGGCTCCTCTGTCCATGGGATTCTCAAGGCAAGAATACTGGAGTGGGTTGCCAGGCCCTCCTCCAGGGCATCTTCCCGACCCAGGGATCAAACCCACGTGTCAGGTCTCCTGCATTGGCAGGAGGGTTCTTTACCACTAGCCACCCGGAAAGCCTAATTCCTTCCTTGAAGTCAAGGATCCTATCTATCAAAGTATAGCCCAGTGCCTGACACAAAGCGCTTATTGAATAAATTAGTGAACAAGGTGATCATTTTCTTGCACACACGCTTATTGAAATATTGTCAGACCTGAGTTTTGGTTTGTAAGCATGGATTCCTTTGGCTCCTTCCATGCTCCCCTGGGAGAAGGGCTCCAGCAGATGGAAGTGGGGGTGGGAGGGGTGTTTGGGAGGGGTTGGGGGGAGAGCAGGTGGCTGAGGACAGGTGAGACTGGAGACCCCCAACAGTTGTGCTATGACCCGCTGGCCTGCCCTGCCTTGTAACTACAGGACCAGGTCGGTGTAAGGGGAGCCACAGCGGCGGGGCAGGTGTCCCCAGGGGGCTGCTCAAATGCTCTAGGTGGTACCACCCGGCTGCAGGTCTGCAAGGGTGTTGGCTGGGGGGAAGGGAGCTGCCTCCAGCTCTGTTTGGACATGATAACCCCTGAGAGCACCAGTGGCAGAAGAGCTGGGCGTGATGACCACATGCTACGCTCCAGGGAGCCAGGGGCACACCCAGACCCACCGGCCTGCACCTCAGAACACCTGGGAGCTTGAAAGGCAGGGAAACCTGGTAACAGTTCAAGTGTCCATCAGAGATGTTGGGTAAACAGTGTGGCCTGTCACAGGGTGGGTTATTACTAGCTTTAAAAGGGAAGGAAGTCCTAACAAATAGGAGGACATGCACGAACCTTGAGGACACGATGCCGAGTGAAAGAAGCCAGTCAGCAAAGGCGAAGACTGCTGCTTGATTCCACTCTCGAGTTTCCTAGAGGAGTCAGTTCATGGAGACAGAAAGTGGATGGTGGAATCAGGGGCTGGGGGAAAGGGGAGTTGTATAATGGGCACGAGTTACGGGTTGGCATTGCAGGCGGATTCTTTACCAACTGAGCCACAAGGGAAGCCCAAGAATACTGGAGTGGGTAGCCTATCCCTTCTCCAGCAAATCTTCCCGACCCAGGAATTGAACCAGGGTCCCCTGCATTGCAGGCGGATTCTATACCAACTGAGCTATCAGGGAAGCCCATCTTACCACAATTTTTTTTTTTTAAAGCAGGCCTGATACCACCCCACCCCAGAGATCCTGATGCAAGGGATGTAGGGTGTGGGCTGGGCATGGGGATTTTGGAGGCTCCCAGGTGATTCTCATGCAGCCAGGCTGAGACCTCTGTCCCCACCAGCTTCAGCAGCCCTGTCCCCCAGCCCCCTGTCCCCTCATGAGGGCCTGGGCTCCAAGGGGTTAAACGGCCTGAGCAGGTGTCACTTCCTGCGTGCACCTGGCTCTGATGCTGCCCTGGGATCTTGTCTGTTCTCTAGATAGACCTGAGATCCCTCTGGATCAGAGGCATCCCACCCCTCCCCCTAACTGCCTGCTGGGCCCGGTGCTTTCAACACCAGCAGGGACTGGAGGTGGCACTGACCCTCGCCCTGCTTCTCAGGGCCCTGAGGTCAGGGAGGCTCGGTGCTGTGCCCACAACATGCTGTGGCCCAGCCGGGGCTCAAACCCAGGACTGTCCAGCCCTGCAGCTTCTCCTCAGGCCTCACCATCCCGCCTGGGTCCAGTAAGCCCAAAGCACCCACCAACACGGGCTGCAGGTGGATCTACAGACAGAATCATCAGATCATGCAACCACCCTGGGCACACCCGTCCTGGGTGGACGCAGGGCCAGCGCTACCTCTGGCAGAGTGGAGACTGTCCCTGCCCCTTCCAGGTCCCAGGGGCACGCTAGCTTTTTCCCACCCGCATTGCCTCCTGCCATCTGGCAGCTCAGGGCTGTCCCTCAGCCACCCACTCATCTGTGTCCCCAAAATAAAAACACCCTACGTCCCCAAATGACCCCTCCTTGAAGTCTGGCCCAATCTTTCTGGAAGGTAGCTTGGCATAAAACATTTGTAATCCTTGACCAGAAATTGCACACCCCGGGCACCCCTTGTCTGCACCCTCGGCCATAGGACCTGCCCCCCAGCTCATCAGAAGCTCCCCCGGCCCCCACCTCGCCATCTGGGTGACCAGGCTCCCTGCCAGCCTCCACCCGCACATTCTGGGCCCCCATCTCGTCTCACCTTGACTTACAGCTCGGGAGGAGCCGTCTTATCTCTCTGGGCAGAGACGTGGCTCCCTCGAAAGCTGTTTCTGCTCAGACGGATGTTTTAATTCGCTCGCAGGAGCTCGCCGGGACTTGATATTGAACAAATGGTCAGAAGTGACAGCCACTCGGCCTGATGCGGGTGAGCTGGAGTGGACGCTGCCCACGGAGCCTGTGGCCCAGTGAGGGAGTGAATGGGGTTCTCTGAAGAGATAAGTCCCCTCCTAACCCCTGGGACCTGTGAAATGGACCTGATTGGAGGAAAGGGGTTTTGCAGATGTAGTTAACTTAATGATCTCAGTCATCCTGGATTCAGAGTGGCCCTAAATCCAACAGGCCTTTGAGTCTGAAACAAAAAGGGAGATTTGAAACTCGGACATGGAGTGAGAAGGCCATGTGAGCAGACAGAGCCTGGAGGGATGTGGCCCCAAGCTAAGGAAGCCAGGACCACCAGGGGCTGGAAGAGACAGGAAGGGTCCTGCCCGAGAACCTCCATAGGGATCATGGCCCTGACAACAGCTCGAGTTCAGACCTCTGCCCCCAAACTGAGCAAGAACACGTTTCCATTGGTTTCTGAGTGTGTAGTAATTGTCATGGTGGCCACAGAAGTTCACACCCAGTCATGGACCAGAATCACAAATCACCCTGGGAGTGAGGGCCAAGAAGGAGGGAGTAAGGCTGGGGAACAGGAGGCAAGGTGTAGGGAGTTAACCACAGAGAAAGGCCCCAAAGTCAAGGGACCAGACAGAGAGGCCCTTCCTGAACCCAGGAGGGAGGCTCTGTGGGCCGGGTGATGCCCGCTGCTATCCCGTGTCACCAGGTTTTACCAAGCAGTGTTGTGATCTGACCCAGGTTTGGGCGGGCCACACTGACTGCTTGGGAAATCAAGGAAGAAGAGGGTAGGGGGGCTCCAGAGAGACCCAGGTGACCTTGCCAGCCATGCCACCCAAGGCAACAGAAGATGAAGGCCTTCGTAGGGCCACTGCCCCCACGTCCAACACTGCGTGGTTGCGTGCGTCCCTGGGAGCTAAGAGTTTGTGCTGCAAGAGACGGTCAGGTGCCAAAACACAGACCAATTCAGTCCATTTGCTCGGTCGTGTCCGACTCTTTGCGACCCCATGGACTGCGGCACGCCAGGCCTCCCTGTCCATCACCAACTCCCGGAGTTTACTCAAACCCGTGTCCATTGAGTCGGGATGCCATCCAACCATCTCAGCCTCTGTCGTCCCCTTCTCCTCCCACCTTCAATCTTTCCCAGCATCAGGGTCTTTTCAAATGAGCCAGTTCTTTGCATCACGTGGCCAAAGTATTAGAATTTCAGCTTTAGGATCAGTCTTTCCAATGAATATTCAGGACTGATCTCCTTTAGAATGGACTGGTTGGATCTCCTTGCAGTCCAAGGGACTCTCAAGAGTCTTCTCCAATACCACAGTTCAAAGGCATTAATTCTTCAGTGCTCAGCTTTCTTTACAGCCCAACTCTCACATCCATACATGACCACTGGAAAAACCATAGCCTTGACTAGACGGACCTTTGTTGGCAAAGTAATGTCTCTGCTTTTGAATATGCTATCTAGGTTGGTCATAACTTTCCTTCCAAGGAGTAAGCATCTTTTAATTTCATGGCTGCAATCACTATCTGCAGTGATTTTGGAGCCCCAAAAAATAAAGTCTGTCACTGTTTCCCCATCTATTTGCCATGAAGTGGACCAGATGCCACGATCTTAGCCAGACATCCCCTAAAGCTGGTTCAAGTCCAAGGAGCCTTTGGTTTGGTCTGGGGATGCGGGGTGGCCAGGGTGTCTGGCTGAGCTGACCTCAGAAGCCTGGCTGCCTGGGACCCAGGAGCCTCTCTGATCCTGTCTCTCTCCTTGACCTGCCAAGCCTGTGTCTCTCTGTGTCACTGGCTAACAAAGCAACAGCCTCGAACCACAACCAGCTGGTGTCACCGTGTGTAATAGCACGTGGTTTCTGTGGACAGGAGTGTGGACGAGCACAGAGGGAGCGGCTTGTCTCTGCTTCACGACTGGGGCCTCGGCTGGGAGACCCCGAGGCTGGGGTGGGGTCGCCTGAAAGGACAGCGCTCACAGGCTGATGCTGGCTGCTGGCTGTCCAGTCTCTTGGCTGCGAGGCCTCCTCTCTGTCTGTGGTTAACTTCTCACCTTCCCTGCCTCCCATGGAAGCCCCCTGCTCCCTGGCTCCACTCCATCCTTCTCAGCCCTCACTCCCAGGGGATTAGTGATTCTGGGTGTGAGCTTCCTGTGGCTGCCACGACAATTTCTACACACTCCGAAACCAGAGGAAACGTGTTCTTGCTCAGTTTGGGGGCAGAGGCTGAACTCAAGGTGTCATCAGGGCCATGATCCCTCTGGAGGCTCTCGGGCAGGACCCTTCCCGTCTCTTCCAGCTCCTGGTGGTCCCGGCTTCCTTGGCTTGTGGCCCCATCCCTTCCAGCTCTGTCCGCTCGCATGGCCTTCTCACTCTGTGTCTCAAATCTGGGGCTGCGGTAGGAACACCCACACTTTGGGCTCCTCACAGCATGGTGACTGGATGCCAGTGGGAGGTCCGGGGGTGGGGAAGACAAAGAAGAGCAGGCAGGGGCAGAGAGGGAGAGAGTTGGGGGGGACGCCTGTCCTATGACCTCTCGGAAGCTGTGAGCATCACTCCCGCCACATTCTGTTGGTCCAAGAAGTGACCGATGTCCACTCGAGGTCAGGGGGCTAGCATGGACCCTGCCCATCTCTCTGTGCAGGAACATCAGTGTCACTTCCAGGGCAAAGATGTGAGAGGGAATATATTTTGCTGCAGCTGTTTGGGGTCATACAGTCTCGCCTTCTCTGTCTCTCTTTGTCTCCCTGTTTCCCTGACCCTTGGTGTCTCTCTCTCTGTCTCTCCAGCACGCTCCCTGTCTCTCTGCCGGCTTGTGCAGGGCACATGCCCAGCCCCTTTCTGCCAATGGACTTCCTTGGGCTGGCCATCTCTTGGCTTCTGCCCTGGCAGCCCTCAGTCTCACTGTGTGAGAAACTCCAGCCTGACCCTACATGACCGTCAGTTCAGGCGTCTCCTGTATGTGGATGTTCTGGGGACAGAGCCCTGGCCAGCCAGTTGGCCATGGTCAGCTTCCTGTGGCCGAGGAACCACCACTCCAAGCCTGAACGCCAAAGGCTGTGCTGCCTGGCAGAGTCTGGCCACCTGAATAATTAAAAGCCTTTGGCATGGTCTATAGGTGAGGGTGAGGGCATCCCTCCTTCACACAGGGAGTGGACGCTGTGTCAGAAGAGGCTCTGCTCAGACCAGTGAAGGACAGTAGACTCTGTTGGTCTGCTGTAACCCACGGGCTCTGGAATGTCTGCAGGGGGAGAGAGAGGAGGGCCTGGGAGTGGCAGTCCCTACTTAAGGCAGGGCAAACTGACTGTAGCTCACGCCTCGGAGGCCCCAGGATCCGGCTGAAATCAGAACCCACCATTTCCACCCTTAATCACATGCACACAATCCTTGCCTTGGGGTCCGTCCTGGGGACAAGGAGTTGGCTGGCAAGTCTGAAATCTGGCTGGCAGGTAGAAACTCAGACAAGAGATAAGTCTGTAGGGCAAATTGTTGCTCTTGTTCATTCAGTCACTAAGACATATCTGACTCTTTAGCAGGTTAGCAAGCTGGGCACTCAGACAAGGTTTCTGTGCTGCAGTCTTGGGGCAGGATTCCTTTTTCTCAAGGAAACCTGTTTTTGCTCTTAAGGCCTTTGACTGATTGCCTAAGACCCACCCAGACTATTCAGGGTCATCTCCTTAATTTAAAGTCAAAGGGGGGCTTCCCTGGCCAGTCCAGTGGTTGGGACTGTATGCTTCCAATGCACGGGGCATGGATTTGATCCCTGGTTAGGGAGCTAAGATCCCACATGTCCATGGCACAGACAAGGGTTTAAATAAATAAGTCAGTCAGTGGATTGTAGATGCGGATTCCATTTATAGTATGCCTTGATAGAAACACCCAGGCGGGTGTTTGACCAAATAACTGGCATCGTGACCTAGCCAAGACGACACACAGCTTGAATCATCACACCCACAAGACATCTACAGAATGGGAAGTTGAGGATGGGATGGTCTTCAGGCACAGCTGGATCCAGGAGCTCAGGGTCTGGCAGTAGATCTCATCCTTCTCCAGACTTGTTCTCCTCCATGTTTGTTCTGCACTGCATCCCCACAGGCCTTCAAGCTCCTCACTCAGTGGCTGCAAGAGAAACCTCTCGGCCTGCATCACACATCCATCCCGGAGAATACTCTGATTGGCCTGCTGGGCCACATGCCCACCATGAGGACTGTGCACACCTGTGGCTGTGTCCTCCACCAGGGCACTGGGATGAAGGAAGAATTCCCCAGAGAATTCGACACAGGCCATTCAACCATCCGCGGGCCCTGAAATGGTCACCTTCGTCCAAAAAAGGAGACAACATGGGGACTTCTCTGGTGTCCGGTGGTTGGGAACCTGCCTGTCATTGCAGCCAAACAGGTTTGATCCCCACAGGCCACGAAGCAACTGGGCCCCCAGAGCCACAACTAGAGCCTGCATCTCACAGCCGGAGAAGCCGCCGCAACGAGAAGCCTACACGCCGCAACTAGCAAATAGCCCCTGCTCGCCGCAACTAGAGACAGCACTCACACAGCAAGGAAGACCCACCACAAACAAAAGTAAATAAATGAAAAAAAATTTTTTAAAAAGGAGACGATATACCATGTAGCTCCCTAAGCCGTGTCGCTCAAGGCTCATGACTCTGGTCACTTTCTCCTTTAGAATTTAAGATGTTTGGAAGATAAGGGGAATGTATTTTATTTTTTCAAAGGTGGCAAGTCAGAAAACACAGGCCATTCGACCGTCCATGGGCCCTGAAACGGTCACCTTCGTCCAAGTGACACCGCGCAGGCTGCTCTGCTGTTCCCAGCAGGGGTCGGTCACACTGCGGTCAGGACCAAAGGCGAGTGCCTTGAACACGGTCCCGGTGAAAGGCTGCTTCTGAATCCGCAAAGGAACAGAAGAACGCCCTGGGTTACAGTTAATAAAGGTCATTGTTCCTAGACGTGAACAAAGCCGGCCTTCATTTCTTTATTTGGTGGCCCATTTGGTGAAGCACTTAAGACGTGCCCAGGCCAACATACACATATAATGGTTTTAATTACATCCTGTGAATTTATTTTTCCAGAGAGAAATATTTCTCGGGGAAATGTCCATAAAAGCAACGTTCGCAGCAGTGTGATTGTGTGTGTTTCCTAGAGGAAGTCTGTTTAGTTTAAGTCCCACTTTGAGCACAACTTTTTGCAAAGACAGGGGTCCTGAGAAGGTGGCCAGCAGCCCTAGAGGTGGCGATGTCATGGGCGGGGATGCCGGGTACGCTGGCCGAGCGGTCCAGCCCCCACGGAAGGCAGGCAAAGTGACGGAAGGCAGCGTGCTTCCCACTGACTCGCCAAGCTTTAGTGAGATGGCAGGGCTCTTTCTACCCAGTTCTGCCTGCTGCATCACGGGTTCCTTAAAGGAAATTTTGAAGGACCAGTTTTGAAAAAGGACACTTACAGAAAGAAGGAGGTGGTTCCAGATGGAAGGTCTAAGATGCCAGAAGAAATGATGAGCAGATATTGATAAATTTGTGAACGAATGTTGACAAACCTTGGCTGCCTAAACAACAACAAAATCCTTAATGTGTAAAACTACAACGAGGTGCCACCTCACCCTGGTCAGAACAGCCATCATCAAAAGTCTATAAATGAATGCTGGAGAGAGTGTGGAGAGAAGGGAGCCCTCTTACTCTATTGGTAGGGAGGTAAACTGGTGCAGCCAGGATGGAAAACAGTGTGGGAGGTTCCTTAAGAAACTAAAAATAGAGCTACCACATGACCCTGCAATCTCACTCCTGGGCGTATATCCAGAGGAAAACACGGTCAGGAAGGATGCACGCACCCTGATGTTCACCGCAGCACTGTTTACAGTGGTCAGGACAGGTAGTTAACTGTCCATCAACAGAATAATGGACAAAGAAGATGTGATGCACCTTACAATGGAATGTTACTCAGCCATACTGCTGCTGCTGCTAAGTTGATTCAGTCGTGTCCGACTCTGTGCGACCCTGTAGACGGCAGCCCACCAGGCGCCCCCGTCCCTGGGATTCTCCAGGCAAGAACACTGGAATGGCTTGCCATTTCCTTCTCCAATGCATGAAAGTGAAAAGTGAAAGTAAAGTTGCTCAGTCATGTCCGACTCCCAGCGACCCCATGGACCACAGCGCACCAGGCTCCTCCGGCCATGGGATTCTCCAGGCAAGAGTACTGGAGTGGAGTGCCATTGCCTTCTCCAACATATGCACAATACCCTGTATAAAGTAGATAGTCGACAATGACTTACTGTATCGCACAGGGAACTCTAGCCAATATTCTACAATAACCTATATAGGAAAAGAATCTGAAAAAGAATGGACGCATTTATATACATAACTGAGTCCCTTTGCTGTACATACACCTGAAACTACACAACACTGTAAATCAACCCTAGTATAAAATAAAAAACAAATTCAAAACAGGAAATCTATAAACTTTTAAAAATTAAAAACCTTTAAAAACAATTTGTGAGCAAAAAAACAACGGGATAAAGCTAAAAATCAGATGATACAGTATTTAAGTAGAGGTCGTCCTTGTATTATTGGAAGAAAGTAAAGATATTGATCAAACTTAGTGGGATTAAAGCAGATTAGATATCAAATTAACAACCATAGAGTGCATAACTCCGAAATTAGGGAGCTCTAGGAAAACTGAACACGAAAAAGAGGCTGAAAACTTCCCTGTGTCCACAACAAGGCCAGAAAAACAAGCACCAAAACAGTAGGAAAAGTATTCTTAACGAGACAGAATAATACATCCAAGTAGGGCGAATTACCCAGGTTAAAGACAAAGGTGCGCAGCCTTAGTGTTTACAAGAGACACAGATAAAATGTAAACATTAACAAAGATTTAAAAGCGAAGGATGAAAAAATGTATCAAGGAGAAATCCATCATCATAGTGAGTTGTTGTTTAGTCACTAAGTCGTGCCCAGCTTTTTGCGACCGCATGGCTTATAGTCCACCAGGCTCCCCTGTCCGTGGAGTTTCCCAGGTAAGAATACTGGAGTGGGCTGCCATTCCCTTCTCCAAGGGATCTTCCTGACCCAGGCATCGAACCCGTGTCCCTTGCGTTGCAGGCAGATTCTTTACTGCTGAGCCACCAGGAAGCCCCACAAATCGAACAATCCCTTTTTATAAACTCGTGTAGGTCGACAGTCGAAGTGCTCCCCTTTGTTGCTTCTCATCGCAGCGACTTCTCTTGTCGGGGAGCACAGGCTCTAACCACACGGGCTTTAGTATTTGCCATGTGTGGGCTTACTTGCCCCACAGCTCGTGGGATCTTCCTGGACCAAGGATCGAACCTGTGTCCCCTGCACTGGCAGGCAGGGTCTTTACCACTGAGCCACCAGGGAAGCCCTGAACAAATAGTAACTAAGCAGAAAGCTATGAAGGCAATAAGACAAAGTAGAGCAGTAGCTGTGTGAGCAGAGCCCAGGGAACCCCCAGGGCCACCTTCTGGGCCCCGGGACCAGCCACTCAAGCAGGGTCAGCGGAAGGGCACTGGGTGGTCAGAGACCTGCGCCTGCACCCCTGCCTTCCCAGGGAAAGGATGCCACTGGCGGGACCCCGGGTGGAGGCAGCCTGGACCCGCCCCTGGAGTCCATGAGGCCAGCTCCGCTCTGTCTGCAGTGCTCCCACCCCACCTCACCCCCAAGTCCTCTGGCTCTGATCCAGGAGACCCAGCTGATCCCAGGGAGGACCTCAGTACCCCTGAGCCCACCAAATCCAGAGGCAGGGGCCCACACCCAAAGCCCCTGAGTGTGTCTGTTTGAGAAAGCAGAGCCTGGAGGAGCTGTCAGCTCAAAGGCTGTTTTGTCGGGAAGTGGGACAGGTGTGGTCACTTAGAAAGCAATGGGCACACGTCGCCTGCATCCCCTGCATCCCCTGCAGCTCCAGCAGGCTGGCCCTTTACAAGGACCTGGGGACCCGGCAGAAATGCAGCCTGAAGACCCCGCTGCGGAAGGTCAGGTCTGGGAGCGGGGACAGACACCCCCACCCACGCCGTCACTGCTCCTGAGAAGGGTTTGCAGACCTGCCCGGGGCTGGGAGCTTCTGACCTTTCCTGGAGCGCAGATCCCCTGCCTCCCGCAGGGATGAGGCCCAGAACTTGGAGGAGGCCCCATCAGAACCAGAGGCCACACAGAAGACCTCTCCTCCCCTGACCCGAGGGAGGGGAGTGACAAATAGCATCAGTGAGACCGTAGGTAACAATATAGTCTCAAAATGGTCGTGGTGCAAATATGTGCAGCACATAATTTACAAATAATTAAATACACGATGTTGTTTAGTCACTAAGTTACATCTGACTCTTGTGACCCCCTGGACTGTAGCCCGTCAGGCTTCTCAGTCCACAGGATTTCCCAGGCAAGAATACTGGAGTGGGATTCCATTTGCTTCTCCGAGGGATTTTCCCGACCCAGGGATCGAACCGAGGTCTCCTGCATAGGCAAGTGGGTTCTTTACCGCTAAGCCACCTGGGAAGCCCTATAAAATACACAATACTCTTTATTACAAATGCCATGTAGGTCGATAATCAAGTCTCATAGAATGCTTTCGTGGATTTTTGCTGAACACTTGGGTTCACAGTCAACCTACGGTGCAATTGCCAAATGCAGCCCTGGCCTAAATGTGGGTTAAGAGTTCCACTTGTTTCCACGAGTAAGGGGAAAGATATTCGACCAATTTCTGCAGAGGAACCTGGCTCGTTCAGCAGTGACGTGAGTGATAACTCTGCTGAACTGAATGATCATTTTTGAATACTGAAATGAACTGCCTCGATTTCTCTTGTGCTATTCCGCATGGAATGGCTGCAGATACACACATTTTATTATCACTCTCACTGGGTCAGATCTTCCAGTTTCCCTGATGTAAATACTCCAGCCTTAGCCCAAAGTGACAACTGACTTTGGATCGGGCAAAGTACAGATAGTCTATACTCTACTCACCCGACAGGTGGCCCCGAAGGTGCAGACGAGAGCAGAAAGTAACCAAATAATTAAGCTAAGCGGTGATGAATTTTCAGCATCCACTTCCTTCGTTTTTAACACAACAGCTCAGAGTTCCGAAAGATTTAGCAATCACTTGCGCGAGCAGCTCCAGCCCAACCTGCACCCCCTGACCTGTGCTCAGGCCCTCACGATGCCAGTGTCTGTGGCAGGGGGCTTTGGAGGTCCAGAGGGGTCTCTCGGGCAGGGCCCTGCCAGGCTTCTCCTGGAGGGATGGTGAGGGGAACGCTCACCCCGGAGACCCACGCTGCTCTTTCCTCCTGTCACTAAGGAGTCTAAGAACCTCACTTTAAAACCACAAATGGTGTTTTGGCAGGTGTCAAAATAGGGGGAACCCTGAGAGGGGCGTGCAGTTTTACAGGCGGTAGGGGACAGTCTTGTGGGGGGCTGGAGGCTGGTCCACAAGCCCCGTCTGGGGGGCACGCTGGCAAAGGGTCACAGAAGCCACCGCTAAGGGGACAGGCTCCTTCCCCGGTACCGCGGGCTGAAGGACCACGTTCATGCGGGGAGGTGTGATTTTGCCCCCAGCTGAATGCGCTTAATGCCTGCCTAAAAGCCATGGTTTCAGGGTTTCTATTTGCGAGTTCTATTTTTAAGTGCATCCTGGTGTTTGTGTTGAAACTGCCCCAAAGACGCTTTCCTTCAGAGCCCTAATCCCTGGAAATGGAAAACCCACCGGAAGAACGGGGCTCCGCTCTGCTCTGGGGCGCGTCCGGGAGGCGTGGGGGTGAGGTCCCCTCCGCGGTGGGTCCAGCCACACGGGGCTGGGACGGTCTGAGTCCCAGCGGCCGGGAGGCCTCAGGCTGCACGAGAGCCCACGGCAGCTGAGCCTCTGGGGGCCCTTCCTCCACAAAAAATATTAAAAATTCTATTTTACAACCACATTGCTATAAGGGCAGATGTATAACCATTACACACTTAAACATTTACTCCGACCTGAAAGTTAGTTTTTTATTATAAAAAAAGCACTTCCCTGGGCTGCTAGAAGTGCCATGAGCCCTGGCACTGTGCCTAATGGGTTGGTGGGTCCAGCCCACAAGCCCAGTGCCTGTGGCCCCCAGGCGGATCGGCCAAGTACTAGGGTCTGGGCTCTGGTGTCCGGTTTGAGGCCGGACAGGGGATGACCCGCGGCCGCTGCGGCTGGTCAGCGCACCGTGCGCACACCGGCCGCGGCTGCCCTTGCTGTGGCACCAGCCAGAACACCCAGGGGTTTGTAGAAACCACCCACTCACCCTTTCTTAGCTTTGTGCTCACCCAGACGACAGAATAAGCAAGAGGAACCCACGCCGGGGACCTGCAGGCCACGTGTCCTCAGCCCAAAGGCCAGCGATCCCCTCTGAGCTGCCTGCCCGCCTGGGATCCGGAGCCAGCCTCGTGCTCCGACACAGCCCAGGCCTGCTTACCCCAGAGGCCACCGGACGACACGCCTGGGACTTAGACCTGGCCAAGGCCTGTGCTCTCACGGCCTCGGTGTTCTCATCTGGAGAATGGGTAGCTAGGGCCTGACTCCCAGCCCCAAGAGGCTCACAGGAGGAAGTGTGTTAGCAGTTGTGTCTGACTCTTTGCGACCCCATGGACTGCAGGATGCCAGGCCTCCCTGTCCATCACCAACATTACATAAATACTTTTTTTTTTGGCTGGGGTCTGTGCAGAGAGGAATGGTCGGGGAGACCCCAGGGTGGGCTGTGTTCTGAGCGCCACATCCTCCCTCGTGGAGGCCATGGCTGCCACAGACCTCGCTCACTGGCACGTTCCTTCTCTTTCCAGAAGGAAAGAGTGCTTTTCAGTGCTTATAGAGAGCTACTACAAGCCAATTATTGATCTATGTACTTTATAACCAGTCACACATTTATCCTCTGACAACATCCTATGAAGCCGTAACCATGTGGATGAACCCAACCAAACACAGGGGAAAGTGAGGCAAAAATGTAGGCTGTTTGCCCAAAGTAACCAGCTAACAGATGAGCCCTCCCCTCCCTGGGTTGAGGGCTGGACACCCTGACCTGCCAGGGTCCCAACGCCGGCCACTCTCTCCAGCCTGGATTCCCAAACTCTCTGCCCTGTTATTCCTGGAGAATAAGGCCAAATGTTGGTTTCCGGATTCTTCCACGAATTGACTGCTTATTTATATCTTCCTTCCATCATTCAACTGGGCTACAAGTATTTTTCTTACTAAAGAATATTATGGATACTGACTCTCTGTTAGAGATGTTGCAAATATGTCTCCCAGTGAGCCATTGTTTACTTTTGCTTGGTTACATAGAAGTTTTTATTTCTTACAGAGCCAAGTATCAATATATTTTTTTTTCATTTATGGCTTCTGAAAAAGGAAGTTCTTTTTCACCCTAACATGTTTAGCACTTCATATGCGCTCATCTTTTTTAAATGTCTATATTTACCTCTTTGGCTGTGCCGGGTCTTAGTTGCAGCTGGGGCTGTGGGATCTAGTTCCCTGACCAGGGATCCAACCCACGCCCCTCCTGCTGGGACCGTGGAGTCTGAGGCGCTGGACCACCAGGGGAGCCCCTGTGCTCTCCTCCCGTGCTTTATTCCCACGTATCACACTGCCTCTCACAAAACAGAATTATCACAAATAAATTTATAAATAGTACAATGCATATATCAATATATTATGTAAACAGTTTTACACATGCTATACGTATTCTCCAATTATTTTCTTCTAGTATTCTCATATTTTTGGAACTCTCTAATTTTTTTAGAATTTATTTTTGTATGTAATAGTCTTTGCCATATGGAGAACCATATGTTCCAACACCATTAATTTGGACAACGATCTGAATTATTTCTGCTTTGAAGTACCACATTTATTAGAAATTAAAATTCCTAGAATTTATGTACCTGGCTGGGGGTTCCTATGCTCTTTCACTGATTAATTTATATTTTCCCAGACCAGTACCATCCTGATTTATCACTATAGAGTTACAGCGTGTTACCAGCTTACATTTCTTCAGTAACGTCACGGGGATTTTTGTTTTTACTCTCCAGTTTACAGACTGGGGAGAAAGGTCAACATGTGTCCTCGAGGGCTAAACCAGCCGTGGGCTCTGCACCCACCAAGCACGTGGACTCACCTTCTCTCGGGCCCTGCCCTGTGGTGCGCCCTGGCCCACCTCCACGGCCCCCTTCTCCACCTCCCGGGCAGCGGTACTCAAGGGTCCTCACGGCAGAGCTGGAGTCCAGTCCCGTGTTGGGGAGTCCTTCACTCGCTCAGCCTCCTGTTCTGGGGGGCCATGGGCACCCTTCCTCGTCTGGTCCCGTCCCTTTGAGCTCCCTGTGGCTAGGACCAGGAGGACAGCTGGGCCCTGGGGAGACCTGTGCCCGCCCGGCCCCGTCTGTCTGTCCACCAGGCAGGGTGGTCAGCGTCTGCTCGAAGTGCTGGCTGCTCACTGCCCAGGCCAGAGGGCTTAATGCACTTTAGAGAGAAGCCTCAGCCCTGAAGGGCCCCATGCTCGGCTTTAAGACCACATCCCTCCTCGGCACCAGCAGCTAGGAGGCCCGAGTCCCCGGCAGTGGCCACAGGCCGAGGCAAAGACGTGTCTGTGGCGTCCAGCCCTGTGTGTCCTCGGGCGGAGGCCTGGACAGGACTTGCCTCGGCGCATACCATGGTCCTGGCCTCCCCCAGGAAAACGCTCGCGGCCGGCACTCCACACGGGAGGGAGCAGTCCCGGGCTTAACGTGCGTCGGGGGCACGTTCGCACCACGGGGCGGGAAGGAGACGTGGGGCCCCCTGCCAAGCTGACGGGGACCAGCTGCCCTGCAGGATGCAGGGGTGGGCAGGAGCCCCGTGTGAGCCAGAACTCTTGAGAAGCCCTTGGTACTGAGGGGCTGGTGACCCTGTCCCGGCATCTGAGCTCAGGGGTGGGGTGGGAGGTATCCAGGCCACACAGATCCAAAGTCCCAAGCTCTCCCCAGGCCCCTGGCCTCCTTCCCACCAAGTTTCTTGCCTTAGCCTGTGCCGTTTAGGGGAAAGAAGAGCCTGTCAGCAGAGGAGACCACCTTGACGAGGGCAGAATTCACCTGGAGAGGTGGGGTCTGGCTGGGAGTGGGACCTGCACTCCCCCACATGGCGCACTCTGGTCCTTCTCTGCCGGTCAGCGGGCAGAGGGGAAAGGTCCAGGAGTCACGGAGCAGGGCACATCCCGGCCATAACCCCGGTGGCCAGTGAGATGCACCCCTGGCTGGCAGGCCACCCCCAGCTTCAACGACTGGCCCATCTGCCCTTTGCTGTCCATGATGAGCCTTGTCTGGGCTTTGAGACGCCAAGGTGCTACCCACGGACACGACGGAGGGCAGTGAAGGGAGCAAGTCAGTGTCCAGGCTTAGCCTTCGATCTTCAGATGTGTAGGGGCCTTTTGGTCTACAGTTCAGAGCAAGACCCAGGGCCCTTGGCAGTGAAACCATGGAGTCCTAACCACTGGACCACCAGGCAAGTCCCTGAACTTCATTTTCTTACCAGAAAGACCAACTTCCTTGGTTTAAGAAGCTGATAATCAATCTGGAACTCAGCTCTAAATACGGACTTAAACGCTAGTTTTCATAGCTTCAAAAGCCATTTAAATGTCATTTCTCTCAATGAATTTTTAAAAAAGTCCTCTTCAACTTCCCTCCATGGAAACACACATAACCAGAGAGGGTTCTTCCAGGAGCTTCCTTCCGCCCGCCGGTAAAGCCTGTGTTAAACTGTGCTTGCCAGGATACTTTTTAGAAAAATACACAGCCTTGTTATTAATAAAGAGCATCACGGGACAGAGGTGAGCTTGCTCAGGGAGTGGATATGCTGGAGGCTTCCTCCTGTCCCAGCAGCCCTGGGACTCACACACCTGCTTTTCTGGCTGGTAGGCTCCTGGTGGGGCGGGGGGCGTGGGGGCCATGAGGAATGAGGTGACCTGTCTCTGCTTCCCTGCGCGTGGGTGGAAGACCCAGAGCTGGGAGTGGAGTCCAGTCTGTGCGGAAACCCTTCAGGGTGGGCCGCCTGAGCACAGGGTCCTATGGGCAATGTCATTCTTTTTTTTTTAGGAAAAAGGAGAAACCAAATAATTTTTATTCCTTTTTAGATTGTTTCTATAAACTTTTCAGGGAAGATACATCCAAAGGTAGTCTCATTCTGAACCCGGTTTTTGTGGGAGCTCAAGCTGGCTGGTCACCCTAAGCCTGTGACTGGGGACACCATGCTGTTTATTCAAAAGCCGGGAGAGGTCTGGCCACCTCTCCTCTTGCTCAAGTCCCCCCCCACGCTGCGCACGTCAGCAGAAGACACATCCTGGTCAGGTCAGGGCGGCTTGGAGAAGAAGTCCAGGTATACTTCGGAGGCACCTGTTGACAGGCTGAGGACTCCAGACCCCCCAAGACCCCAACTCCACTTACACCGTCACTAACCACCACCTCTCTTCCTAGAGTCCAATTACTAGTTTTCAAGTTGCTTATTGAGAAGAAAAATAAGTATGAATATCAAAGTAGAAAGCTTGAATTTTAGTTTCCAAGTTATTTTTTCAAAGGTTGCATATTTCCTTTAAATATAAATGTGTCAGTCCAACCAGCTCAATTGTTTTTAATTAAAATGTCTAAAGTATGACTCCAGTACTTCCTGAAAACTTACATGCCATAGCAGAAGAAAACATTTAATAATCCTATTTGCGTATTTTATCGAAATTATAAATAACAGGATTTATTCATCTGTGTTGAATACAGTCATAACCACATGCAGCGACTTCCTAGGACTTCATGAATGATCATAAAATTCCTGAAAAGTGTTTACCTGCCTTATATAAGACTCCAATTTATACAGAAAAGGGGTGTCATGAGTGAAAATATAAATTGCCTGAACTGTCTTCACAGAAAAAAAACTGCACACATGCTGAAGTTTTAAAAATCCATATGCTTTTTTCCAGGTGTGAACTGAACTGCACAACCCCATACGCTGATAGAAAAAAAACAGGTGATTATTTTTAATGATTTATGTATAAAAGAAAAATAAATTTTATGATACAATTTGAGAGACTATTCCATACAAAATTTGACTCACATACAATGTATGCGATTTTTTTGCAACACAAAAACTCTAGTCTTACCTACAAATTCATAAAAGGTAGACTTCTTAACCTGACCCAAAACAGGGTCCCTTTGGGGTGGTGGCTGTCACTTGAGTCGGTGGAAAAGAGACTGTGAACGTGGGAAGGCCTGGGTCACCGGTCCACCTCCCCTCCTCCAATGACGTGTTAATATCTAGTGTCATTTCAGCAGACAGAATTTTATGGTTAACTACAGAAAGGAGAAAAAGACCAGTGTTTCACAATGGCACATCTTAATAATCCAATCTTGAACTTTGCTTCAAAAATCATAGAACGACCTCTGTAACAGATTTACTTTGGAAATGACACTAAGGAAAAACTTAACTGTGCCATCTGTGCTAATCTTTTAAAGAAACAAAACTCTCTCAGGAAATTCTAACATTTAAAATGACACTGTTTGGGTTACATCATAAATAATAGTATGCAGAACAGAAGTGTCAGGACCCAGACTTTAAGACCCGTAAGCATGTCTCCAAACGGTGAGATCCTTTATACACAAATACAAGACTTTAGTATTTACAATATTATACGTAGTGAAAAACTAAATATAAACCATGTTTTTTTAAAAAAAACTTTCACTTTAAAAAAAATTTCTAAAAAATGGTAACATCAAAAAATTTTGCAAATCTGTGCATCCTTTAATTTTTTTTTTTTTCCTGTGCATCCTTTAAAGTCTTCCTTCTGCAGGTTCTTCCTGAGCCACCTGTCTCTGAGGTGCCCGGGTGCTTACAGCTGGGCAAAGGAACAGGCCTGGGCCGTTGGCTTGAACAGCAAGCTTTGCTTCTAGAGAGGATGAGGGGTCCCACAGCTGCACTGATGTGCTCGCGGGGAAGCCCAGGGGCTCGATGTTGAAGAAAGTGAGGATGCGGCCTATGACACTCTCAAGTCAGACGATGCCCGCAAAGGCCACAGTCAAATCTCCTTTTTAAATATATGAACTTTTAAGGGCTGGAAAAATAAGCACAACATAATAGGGAGCAATAAGAATTGCGTTAAGGTACACGCAATGACAGAGAGGTTAAAAACTAGAGTTCGTGGGTACCTTATAAAGACACGGGCTGAAATGAACCCTTTGCAAGTGGAAGTGAGCTAAAAATATAAGTCTCTGCTTTTTGGGCCTCACTGCCTTTATAAGGCTCCTGTTAAAACGTGCAACCAGCCTCACTCGGGGCTCGAGCAGTCCTGTCAGCAGGCTTGGAGTCTGCGGTCTTGGACACCTGCGTCCCGGGTGGTCCCAGCACCGCTCACCCGCTGGACGGACCGGCCCAGAACCCAACAGCTGACGGCAGAGACCAGGCTTGCAGAGAAATGTCTCACACCAGAGGTGTCAGCAAGAGCCGTTTGTAACTAGTGAGTGTTCCAGTGGAGGAAGGCAGGGAAACACGGTCTCTCCCAGGCCGAACGTGCCTAAGGTGGTAAAGCTCTGAAAACCAGGAGGATGATGCTGTGAGCTGCTCACCGCCGCCTTCAGACTGAAACCTCACACCAGGAGCGAAGTGCCAGCCTCCTCCTTAAGCGCAGGCTGAGGGACCCCTGGAGTCTGCAGCTTTGAGCTCTCACCTCCTGGAACTCAGGTTGATGCTGTACACCATCTTCTGGATCTTCTCCTCGTTCTTCAGGATGTTCGCCTTCACGGCACAGATCTTGTCCTGCTGGTCCCTGACCAGCTGCTCCAGCTCCGCCAGCTCCGCCTTGAGGGGCTCCACGGCGCCGTCAGTGATGCTGCCGGGACACAAGCCGGGGCTCGTGAGGACCTCTCTCCTTTCCCATCTGATGCTTTTCGTCGTGCAGCATGCGGGGATCTTAGTTCCCCGACTGGGGACTGAACCCAGGGCCCCTGTGTTGGGAGTGCGGCGCCTTAACCACTGGACACCAGGGAAATCCCTACACTGGCTTCTTAATTAAAACAATGGGAGGTAACAAAAGCAAATTACTCATTGTATCCAAAGGGGTGGGGGGGGGGGATAAAAATATAAATGTGCTTTTTTCAAGTAAAAAATTTTAAATACTTTCAAATTACAGTCACAAAACTTTGGGGGTTTCGATAAGACACAAGGTAAACATGGTATCCAAACTGCTAAGTTTCCTGCCTTTTGAATGTCTAAATCTCGGGATTCTGAACACTGAGTGCAGATCTTTCCTAGCTGCTACAGAGAAATGCACATTATGTTGTGAATGAAGAAGCAATGTACTTTCCTTGGGGGAGGAGGTAAGAAAGAGGGTTGAGAGGGCTGGGTTCTCCAGAGGTCTCCCCCACCCCTCTCCCAGTCCCTAACGCCCTTACCCTCCCTCCCCCCGCCCCTCCCCCAGTCCCCCACCACCACCTCTGCTCCTGCTGCAGGGCCTCCATTTGCTGCCCTGGGCTGTCTCTCCCTCCCTCCCCCGCCCCCCCACCTCTGCTCCTGCTGCAGGGCCTCCGCGTGCTGCTGGTTCTCAGCGTGCCACAGCTGCAGCTCGTTCTGCATGGCGTCCACATCCTCCTGGATGTAGTCCATGATCTTGCCCAGGGGAAGGGCGCTCCGGCACAGGGTCTGGATGGACACCCGGAGCTTCTCTATTTCCTTGGAGACGATGTCCTTCTCCTTCTTCCAGGACGACTCGAAGACAAGCGGCTTCTCCTGGGAGGAGTGTGAAGGGAGAGGAGCACACTTACTCCTGAGGGCAGAGGGCGTGGGCGCGGGGACAGCACTGGTGCGTGACCTGCAGGATTGTAGACAGGGCTTCACACCTGTGACCCCGAGGCTCGGCCAGCAGTGCCCGTGAGGGCCTGTACAGTAAGGTCTTCATCTCCCAGGTGACCGGAAACCTACAGCTGTTCTTGTTACAAGAGCTCAGGCAGGGACACAGAGGACAGTCCCCAAAGGAAAAGGGACCCAGGGTGCATGTCACTCCCTGAGGGCCCCACCTCCCCACTTCACGGGGCTGCAACCCCGCCAGCCCGGAGCGAAAGATAACCCGCCCAGCAGAGAAGGGGAGGGGAGGGGAGGACCACCGCAGAGGGAGGAGCCAGTGTGTGGACGGAGGGCGTGGCCAGGGCAACATGGGGCAGCAGGGGAGGCTGAGGCCATGGGGCCTGGGGCCGGGTAGGTGGCGGAGGGGCTCCCACGGCCGCTGCTGAAGGAGGGGAGGAGGGAGGTGACCAGAGACCTTCAGTCGGTTTTGGCCAGGGGTTCTTGGGCTGTTTCACACAAGCAATACCTAGAATTCTCTTCGTATGAGACTTTACCACTGACATCTCTGAATCTCAAGAACCGACAGGCATCTTGGCTTGGGGACCTTTCCTGGGGAAATTAAAACTCTTCAGGAACGCCCCCGCCCCGGCCCCGGTGCTCCCACCACACAGGCTGACTCCATGCCCCCGCTTTGCCCACGGACAGCAGGAGTCGGATGGATTAAGTTAGAACTGATGGACTCCTTTTATTTCTAGGCTTGTTTAACCAAGTGACACATAAGCGCTCGTGTCACTTCTAATCCGGTTCAGACCAAGACCCCAGAGGGCAGGAACCTGCATCTGGTCCACGTAAGTGCTCCTTAAAAACCTGCCAAATGAACAGATGATGTGAGTAAGAGATTTACGTGTCGAGATCTGAGCTCCACTGTGCTCTGGCCTTTAGCAAACACATGGAAGCCTTAACACAGTGCCCGGCACGCAGAAGCATTAAACGAATAGGACTACAGACAGAAGGCAAAGCTCACAGAACCAGTGAATTCTGCAAGGCTGCGAGATACAAGATAAACATACAAAAAGCAACTGTTTCTGTTTGCTGGCAATGAACACACGGCTACCAAAATTAAAGATACATCGCCACCTATTACTGCTCAGAAAAGAGAAGTACCATTCGTAAGTCTAACAAAATATGTATAGAACTTGTGTACTGAAAACTGCACAACGTGGATAAAACACATCAAAGGAGGTCTAAAAAGTGAGAGCCATACCCTGTCCATCAACTGCAAGATTAACACAGT
This sequence comes from Bos indicus, assembly GCF_029378745.1. Lineage (NCBI taxonomy): Eukaryota > Metazoa > Chordata > Mammalia > Artiodactyla > Bovidae > Bos > Bos indicus. Next base: position 117,942,824 of record NC_091762.1, on the reverse strand, counting down.
AAAGATGTCAGTTCTCCCCAAACTGATATACGGGTTTAATACAATTCCTACCACAGTCCCAAATGGTTTGTAGACGTGGACAAGACTGTCCTAAAACTTACACAGAAAGGCACAGGATTTAGCGTGGCCGAAACATTTTGAAAAAGAAGAAATACGCGGGAAGCATCAGGCTACTGGATCTCAGGACTTAACTCGAGCAACAGCACTCAGGACGGTGTGGTCAGGGCAGGGTGGACACCCAGATCCAGGGGACAGAGCAGAGAACCCAGGTCCTCCTCACAAACACGCCCACCTGACTTCTGACAAAGGTGCTACGGCAAGCCAGCGGAGGAGAGGCAGGCTGTCACACGCGGCACTGCAGCGACTGGACACACTGTCACACGTGGCACTGCAGCGACTGGACACACTGTCACACGCGGCACTGCAGAGACTGGACACACTGTCACACGCGGCACTGCAGCGACTGGACACACTGTCATACGCGGCACTGCAGCGACTGGACACACTGTCACACGCGGCACTGCAGAGACTGGACACACTGTCACACGCGGCACTGCAGAGACTGGACACACTGTCATACGCGGCACTGCAGCGACTGGACACACTGTCATACGCGGCACTGCAGCGACTGGACACACTGTCACACGTGGCACTGCAGCGACTGGACACACTGTCACACGCGGCACTGCAGAGACTGGACACACTGTCATACGCGGCACTGCAGCGACTGGACACACTGTCACACGTGGCACTGCAGCGACTGGACACACTGTCACACGCGGCACTGCAGCGACTGGACACACTGTCACACGCGGCACTGCAGAGACTGGACACACTGTCACACGCGGCACTGCAGCGACTGGACACACTGTCATACGCGGCACTGCAGCGACTGGACACACTGTCACACGCGGCACTGCAGAGACTGGACACACTGTCACACGCGGCACTGCAGCGACTGGACACACTGTCATACGCGGCACTGCAGAGACTGGACACACAGGCGGAACGGGACCCTGACCAGTCTCACACCTTACACAGAGACTTCCCTGAAACGGGCCACGGACTGAAATGGAAAACATAAAACTATAAAACTTCTAGGGAAAAAACCTAGAAGAAAGTCCTCGGGATTTAGGGCCAGGTAAATAAACAGTTTTGACTTGACACTAAAAACATGATCAGTTGAAGGAAAAACTGATACATGGGTGCTGTCACCATTAAACACTGTCCATGGGCAACAACCCTGCTGACAGCGTGGGAGGCACGCTAGACGGTGAGGGCGTGCGCTCAGAGCACAGGCCTGGCAAAGGCCCAGGACCCGTGGCGCACAGACTCCCGGACATCAGCAGCAAAAAGCAAGCAATCGAGCTAGAAGACGGACAAAAGAACAGACTCTTCACCTAAGATGACACACAGAGGGCCGAACGCACGTGCAAAGACACGCAGTCATTCCCCGCCAAGGAAACGCGATTAGCAGCACAAGAGGGGTAACCCACACCTATCAGAAACAGTGACCATGGCAGACGCTGGGAAGGACTCGGAGCCTGGACCCCTCAGTCCTGGCTGGTGGGAACGCAAAACGGTACAGCTGCTCTGGAAACAGTGTGACCAGGTCTTTAAAACTAACCGTGCAACCGCCATACAAGCCAGCAACTATACCCCTGGGCACTGACCCCAGAGAAGGGAAGACGTGCTGACACAAAAGCCTGTGTAGGTGTGTTGATGGAAGCTTCATTCAGAGCAGCCAAACACTGGACACAGCCCAGATACCCTTCAGGGAGTGAATAAATACACTATGCTACGCCCATATCACGGAATACTACTTGGCAAGAAAAGAGGAATGAACTGCTGATTCACACAACAACCTGGATGGACCTGCTGAGAGTTATGCTGAGTGAAAAAAAGCCAGTCTCAAAATTTACATGCTGCATGATTCCATTTCCATAACAGTCTTAAAATGATATCACTATAAAATGGAGACCAGATTAGCAGTTGCCAAGGGTTTGGGACAGGGTGGGGTGGAAGGCAGAGGGTGGGTGTCATTATAAAAGGGCAATAAGAGGGATCCTTGGGATGCTGGAGATGTCCTGTATCCTGACGGCATCAAGGTCTGCATCCTGGATGTGACAATGCACTCAGCTTTGTCAGATGTTATCAGCAGGGAGGACCAAGTAAAGGGTCCCCGGGGTCTCTGTTATCTCTTATAAATACATTTGAATCTACAGTTATCTCAAAATAACTTCAATTTAAAAAAAAAAAAAAAGGTAGTGGCTATAAAAGTGCTTTTGAATTAAAATGCTAAGTGACTAAAATGAATCAATGATAAACAATGATAAATTACTTCCCAGGAAAAAATGTGCTGTCCTTATTATACTGACTACTTTATTATGAACTATACAAAACAGATCTTCATGACCCAGATAACCATGATGGTGTCATCACTCACCTACAGCCAGATACCCTGAAGTCCAAAGTTAAGTGGGCCTTAGGAAGCATAACTATGAACAAAGTTAGTGGAGGTGATGGAATTCCAGCTGAGCTATTTCAACTCCTAAAAGATGATGCTATGAAAGTGCCACACTCAATATGCCACTAAATCTGGAAAACTCAGCAGTGTCCACAGGACTGGAAAAGGTCAGTTTTCATTCCAATCCCAAAGAAAGGCAATGCCAAAGAATGCTCAAACTACCACACAACTGCCTTCATCTCACATGCTAGCAAAGTAATGCTCAAAATTCTCCAAGCCAGGCTTCAACAGCACATGAACTGAGAACTTCCAGATGTTCAAGCTGAATTTAGAAAAGGCAGAGAAAACAGAGATCAAACTGCCAACATCTGTTGAATTATCGAAAAAGCAAGAGAGTTCCAGAAAAACATCTACTTCAGCTTCATTGACTACACTAAAGCCTTTGACTGTGTGGATCATAACAAACTGTGGAAAACTCTTCAAGAGATGGGAATACCAGACCACCTGACCTGCCTCCTGAGAAATCTGTATGCAGGTCAAGAAGCAACAGTTAGAACTGGACATGGAACGATGGATTGGTTCCAAATTGGGAAAGGGGTACATCAAGGCTATATATTGTCACCCTGCTTATTTAATTTATATGCAGAATACATCACGTGAAATGCAGGGCTAGATGAAGCACAAGCTGGAATCAAGGTTGCCAGGAGAAATATCAATAACCCCAGATATGCAGATGACACCAGCCTTATAGCAGCAAGTGAAGAGGAACTAAAAAGCCTCTTGATGAAAGTGAAAGAGGAGAGTGAAGAAGTTGGCTCAAAACTCAACATTCAAAACACCAAGATCGTGGCTTCCAGTCCCATCACTTTATGGCAAATAGATGGGGAAACAATGGAAACAGTGACAGAGTTTATTTTCTTGGGCTCCAAAATCACTGCAGATGGTGAGTGCAGCCATGAAATTAAAAGATGCTCACTCCTTGGAAGAAAAGCTATGACCAACTTAGACAGCATATTAAAAAGCAGAGACATTACTTTGCCAACAAAGGCCCATCTAGTCAAGGCTACGGTTTTTCCAGTGGTCATGTATGGATGTGAGAGTTGGACCATAAAGAAGCCTGAGTGCCAAAGAACTGATGCATTCAAACTATGTTGTTCGAGAAGACTCTTGAGAGTCCCTTGGACTGCAAAGAGACCCAACCAGTCCATCCTAAAGGAGATCAGTCTTGAATATTCATTGGAAGGACTCATGCTGAAACTGAAACTCCAATACTTTGGCCACCTGATGCAAAGAGCTGACTTATTTGAAAAGATCCTGATGCTGGGAAAGATTGAAGGCTGGAGGAGAAGGGGACGATGGAAGATGAAGACGGTTGGATGGCATCACCATCTCGACGGACATGAGTTTGAGCAAGCTCCAGGAGTTGGTGACGGACAGGGAGGCCTGGCGTGCTGCAGTCCAAGGAGTCGCAAAGAGTTGAGCATGACTAAGCGACTAAACTGAACTTTATTATAGTGATGATATTGATGACTGACTTAATTGAGACATTTAAAATTCTGCTTAAACCCACTCATAATGATATGAAGTAATTCCTATGTATCTGGCATCATACTGACTCTAACACGAAACCATACAGGGCAGAGACCTCGGGACAGGGACGGACACACACAGCACCTGCTGAACTCGGTGCGTCCCGCCTGGGACAGCACACCCAGGGGCTGCCTGCCAGCCTCCGTCAGGATTCTGTGTCGGCACCGAGCGCCATCGGGGACACACGCCACGGAGTGCACAGTCTTACTTTTGAGGGGTTAAGGACTTTAACACAAGACTGGGCTAGGATTATGATAGCTGGGATAGGCTTTTCCCATTGCTGCAAAATATAAAAATTCTGGCATTTTCCAAGTTTTCATTTAAGGCGGCGGGTAGAGTGGGTAAGTCAAGACTGACTCTGTGCTTTACAAAGCACCCCCACTGACGACAGGCTCTGATTTATACACAGCTCGTTCTGCTGTATCAGCAACTTTCCAGACAAACGCAACCATTATAAACCCCAGTTTTATAGACTTTTAATATGTACAGTAAAATCTGAGAATCCACCACTGTACTCACCACACAGGAATTAGTCATATGAAATATGCTTAATTTTTGAAAATGGAAGAAAAAAAAAAAAAAACAAGAGAAACTGTATCATTACCCCCAAATAGTGCCTAAAAGCCGCTGGAACGTGGGCGGACTCGGGGGCGGGCTTGGGCCGTCAGGCCCGGGCGCTCCGCGGGGACCCAGCCGGCCTTCCGCCTCCTCGGAGCTTTACGGCCTCCAGAGCGCGGCCTGACCTCGCCCTGCCTCGGTCTCCTCACAATAAAATGGAAATGCTAATATTTACCCTGCAGGCAGGATTCGATGGGGTAACATAAAGCAAGCAGCTCAGTGCCTCACACATTGTAAACCCTGGACGAACAGTCACCGCTGTTGTAAACGTCTCCGCCACGAAGGACGGGCACCGGCCTCAGGAGAGGCTGCAGGTGACGCTCCTGCAGGCGACACTCGCCTGCTGTGTGCTCAGCGCCAACCCACACCGCGTTCTCGTGGCTTCAGGCGGACGAGCTCTCCCGTCGGAACAGCGTTTACCTTCCTCCCTGACACATCGCTTCCTGTCCTCACTTTCTGAAACACACACAGCCCACCCCATGAGACGCGCTCTTGAAGCTCTTCATGGAAAGGCTGCGGTTCTTGGCTCGGAGCTGAGCTGAGGCCCGCGGGCGGCACCCCAGCCGTGACGGGGGCGCTGCAGGTGACGCGGGGACACTCGCCCACCCCCGGCGCCCTCCTGCCTGCTGCCGGGCGGGCTCCCTCCTCTCACGGGCTGCAGACTGTTGACTCAGCTGCTGTCGGGCGGCGGGGACCTCTGGCAAAGTGTTTCCTCGTTTGGCTGGCCACTTCACACGCGCTTCGGAAGAAGTGACTTTCCAGGATCTTTCGGGGGAACAGCTGCCTCTGGGACTGAATATTAATTGCATTTGCCACACATGTACTTGTCCCCAGAAGTGTGGGCATTTAATTGTGTTTATAGTGACTTTTTAAGTTTATAATTATTATTGTAAGTCATACACGTAAAAAGCATTAACCTGAGAGGTTTCTTGACATTTCAACACAAGGCTTCAGGAGAAGAAAGTACTGTCGTCAAAATAATGCTGCAAACCCTGACCTGCAGGTCTCGCCAGAATCTCTCAGGAGTGGGATCAGGCACAGCGCTGCCCTCCACTCAGCCGCTGATCTGAGGGGTCCTGGGACCTCCTGGGAGAGCTCTGCCCCACATTAAGCAAACCCAATAAACAGTGGCCTGATGAATCAAGGAGGGGGCAATAAATCAGAGCGTGTGGGCGTGTGCTTTAAATAGCATGCTCCCCCATGACCTCAGGAAGTGATTCATATACAGCCTGTCAGAAGTTCCTTTTCTTCCTAAACCGAGGAATGCCTGTACCCAAGCTACAGGAAGAAAGCAGAGACCCCCCAGGAGGACTATTCCGAGGGTCCCATCCACCCAGAGACACTCCGCCATCAGACTTCTCTGCAAAGCACGTGTTCACGTCCGGTGTGGGTCAAACGGAACACATGGGAAAACGGTCTGGAGCCAAACACTTTAACGTTTAACCTACAGGAAAGCACCTAAGGCAGAACTGCACAGCTTGAGAGAACGACACGGCGCCACCTGCAGCCACCGCCTGCGTCAGGAGAGCAAACCCCGCCAGGGCCCCCGGAGCCCGAGGTGCCGCTGCCGGCTCGAGTCCCGGGTCTGTGTGACCAGCTCTGCTGTTCGCATACCCGCCCGCCTGTTCCACGTGTGCAGGACGGAAGGAAGGAATCTCACAGACAGACAGACAGACACATACACACACTCTCTCTCACGTATCCGCGTGTGTCAGCCTCTGTCCCTCGGCACTGCTGAATGGCGACGTGACCGGACGAATACACCGACGTACCCATCCACTGCTGTGCTGGTGGACACGTGGTGGTTCCTGGCCTGGGGCACGACAGACCACACAGCTATGAGCCGTCTCACAGGTGTATCCCAGCACACGTGCGCACAGGACCCTCCGGCACGCGTGGTGAGAAGCGGCGCTGCTGGGCCAGCGGGTATATCTGTCTTCAGCCACGTGACGTCCCGGCACAGAGCTTTACGACGTGGCTGCACCAACGTACATCAAGTATTTTCCACCAGCCAGGACTGTATTTCTGTGCTCTGATGTCAGAGCTGGTACCCGTGGGCCCAGATGCCCTGTTTCTTTGGCATGGCGCCCTAGCAAGGTGCTGTGACTATTCTAACTCACCCACATGTGGCACTGAAAAGCTGAAATCTGTGATTAATCTGCCAAGGAATAAAGAGAATAACAGGAAAACAGCAACAACAACACTGATTCCGATCGTTCTACCACAACCTGACCGCTGCAGGTAATGACTGCTGAGCACCGGCAGCAGAGAGAAAGCCACTGCTCCAAGGCAGCGGCGTGCTGTTAAAAAACCTTCCAGATGACTAAACATCTGCTCACAGGGACTTCCCTTGTGGCCTTGCGGTCCAGTGGTTAAGAATGCGCCTGCCAGTGCAAGGGACGGGGTTCAATCCCTGGTATGGAAGATCCCACACGCTGCAGAGCGCCTAAGCCCACTCACCACGGAACTGCGGAGCCCGAGTGCTACAGCTGCTGAAGCCAGCACGAACCTGTGGTTGGCATCAAGAGAAGTCACAGCAGTGAGCGGCCCCTGTACCAAACACGAACAGCCCGGCCTTGCCACATCTGGAGAAAGCCCGGGTGCGGCAACAAAGACCCCGGGCAGCCAGGAAAAAATCCTGCTCGTTGCGGCCACTACAGATAAGAAATAAAACACAAGCAGGAAGCCTTTAGAAAGCACATGCGCGAAGCTGTGTAGTGTGAGGCTGACTCCCAGACCGGATGCAGGCAGACCTGGGTGACATCCTCCTGTCTATGTAATCTCAGACACGATAACTTTTGTGCCTGTTTCCGAACTTAGCAAATGGGATGACACCTATCTCGTAAGTTCCCGTGAGGATTAAATGGAGTGACGGATGCAGGTCCTAGGGGCAGTAACTGCTGTACTGACGTCAGCTGTTGAGAACAACTAAGGGGTAAACTTCAACAGGAGAAGAAATGCATATATGGAACCACCCAGCACCTGGTGCAGAGGGAAATCAAAAGATCATTAAGTGTCAGCTACTTCTACAGACATTACCGTCCATGGAAAGGAACAAGGAACGCTCTCGGAAGGCTATGCGAGTTCACTGTGGCTGAAGCCCGAGGTTACTGGACAGAATAGAGAAGACACAACTTCAGACAGGTCTTTCTGACTCCAAAATGGAAATAATTTAAAAATCATCTTGTCACATGGGAAGCTGATCAAAACGACACCAACAGAGCAGGCAACAGGGAAACGCGGACTCAGACGCCCAGCTAGAGGGGTTCTTTCTCTATTTAAAGGAATGAAGTGAAGAATACATTACTGGCCTAAAACTGGTCCTTTCGAGCATTTTTATGAAAGGCTATGACCATGTATTTATTCTTTCAGATAAAACTTTTTTATTTTGGCCGCACGGTGCAGCAAGTGGGATCTTAGTTCCCCTGTCAGGGATCAACCTTGCACGCCCTGCACCGGAAGGCAGAATCTTAGCCACTGGACCCAGGGAAGCGCCCCACAGAAACCTTAGAATATCCTTCACCAAATTCCAAAGCATCCATGGAACACGCACTGGGATTGCATTATACTTATAAGTTAATTTCAGAGAAGTGACATCTCTGTAATAGTGAGTTTCCATGCAGAACACAATGTCTCTCATGACTTTTTCCAAGCCTTTTATATTTCTTGGTAGAATTCTGTGGCTTCTCAATACAGTTACTATAAATTCTTAATAAAAGCACACATGCTGTGGAAATTTACATTTTTGTTTCCAGTTCTGGAGGAAGAGCTTGATACACATTGTTTCCAACTGGTTATTGCTGACATATAGGAAAAATACTGACTTCTGTGTATTTATTTTGTCCCTGGCCACCTTACAAATTTTTTAAACATATTTAAAATTTAAGGGGTTGACTGACTTGGTAGACCGCTGTTATCTTCAAATGATGACAACCCCGTCTCCTTTCCGGAATCCAGCCACATTTCTGTCTGCACCGGTTAGCCCTCCAGAGGGTCTCACGTCACTTCCTTGCTCCTGAATTCCACGGAGACACCCACAGCCCTGTCCTGCTGTGTAGGATGCTGACTGCTCCATGCAGGACCTCTCCCTCTTGCGGCCAGAAGCACCTTCCTACCCCAGTTCACCGCAAGCTTCCAGTAATAGTGGACACTGAATTTTACAGTGCCATTTATTCTCTCTCTCTTTTTTGTTGTTGTTGCACTGGGTCTTCGCTGCTGCACGAGAGCTTTCTCTAGTTGCTCCCCGTGAGTGATGCCCACAGTGGTGACAGTGAGCTTTGATGGACAGCTAGTGAACTCAAGCAGAAAGCCATCCTGAGTCTGCAAAGGGAGAAAGCACACCTCCAGCGTTGGCTGCACTCCTGGGAAGGCAGAGGGAGGCTGTGAGTACCCAGCGTGGAGCTGCAGGACACAGAGAAGGCACAGAAGCGGAGGAATTCCGCGAGGGACGAGCAGGAAACAGGAGTGCAAACAGAAGAGGTGAGAAAGCCTCGGGCTCCCTAGCAGTGCTGGTGGAGGATTTATCTCCCAAGTCGGTTAGTAAAGACTGGAGGGGCTGCTGCTACTTCTGGTGTGAGGACAGCAACAGAAGGCACAAGGAACGTGAAAAATCAAGGAAATACAGCAGCACCGGCGTGCTTCCGGTGTGAGTGACCCCACAGACACGGGGATCTGCAAGTTAGCCAACAGAGAACCCAAAACAGCTATTTTAAGGAAGTTTGATGAGCAGAACAAAACACAGACAATTCAACAAATCAGGAAAATCATACAGGGAAAAAATAAGTTTCACAAGGAGAAACAGAAATTCTGGAGCTGCATAACATAGTGACTGAAATGAAAAATGTGACCAGAGCATCAACAACAAAACAGTTCAAGTGGAAAAAGAATGTGAGAAGAAGAAGACGGGACCTTCAAAACGATCCAGTCCAGGGGGAAAAAGAGTGAACAAACAAGAGTGAAGAAAGCCTCTGCAAGCAACTGGAGGGGAAAGGGGCAGAAAGCTTGGAGAAATAACGGCTGAGAACTTCTGAAATCTGGAGGACATCTGGACATCCAATTCGTGAAGCTCACAGTTCATCAAACAAACTTCACTTAAGGAGATCTTGGGCTTCCCAGGTGGCACTCACGGTAAAGAACCTGCCCACCAATGCAGGAGACATGAGAGACGTGGGTTGGATCCTGGGTCAGGAAGAGCCCATGGAGGAAGGCATGGCAACCCACTCCAGTATTCTTGTCTGGAGAATCCCCGTGGATAGAGGAGCCTGGTGGGCTACAGTTCATAGGGTCTAAAACAGTCAGACACGACTGAAGCAACTTATCACACAAGTAAGGAGATCTTCCCTAAGATGTATTATAATAAAACTATCAAAAATCAAAAACAAGGAGAGACCCTTAAAGCAGCTGGTAACTTCCTGCTATAAAGCAATCTGAAGATTTGTCAGGAGAGACTTTACAGGCCAGAAAAGAGTGGGCAAAATATTCAAAGAGATGAAGGGGGAAACAAAGGCGTTAGCTCAAGAATACTCTATCCAACAAAGCTCTCCTTCAGAAATAAAGGAGCGGTGAGACTTTCCCAGACAAACAAAAGTTGAGGGAGCTCATCGCTACCAGACCTGCCTTAGGAGAAACACTGAAAGGAGCTCTTCAGGCTGAAACAGAAGGATACTAATTAGTTACAAGAAAACATACAACATAATGGTGAAGGTAAGTATACGGTGAAATTCAAAATACTCTAATGCTATAATATGATGGAGGTATTAATCACTTAATGAAGGTTTGAGATAAAGTATTAAAAATAACTAAAGTCACAATAATTTTGCTAATAAAGAATATAAAAAGAGGTAGACCATAACATCAAAAACATATGAAGGGGGAGTAAAAGCATAGAGTTTTTGTATACAATTGATGTTAAGTTGCTATCAGTGTAAAATAGACTGTTTTATCTATAAGATGTTTTATGTAAGTTTCAGAATAACCACAAAGCAAAAACCTACAGTAGATACACAAAGGATAAAGAGAAGAGAACCAAGGCATACCACTGTGGAAAGACAGGAATTCAAGGCAAGCAAAAAAGATAAGAAAAAAGGAACATGGGAACCACAAAAAGTCAGAAAAACAGCAGGGCGGCATTAGTCAGCACTTCATTGTTGTCCAGTTGCTCAGTCCTGTCCAACTCTTTCAGACCCCGTGGACTGCAGCACACCAGGCTTCCCTGTCCTTCACCATCTCCCAGAGCTTGCTCAAACTCACGTCCGTTGAATCCGTGATACCATCCAACCATCCCATCCTCTGTCGTCCCCTTCTCCTCCCGCCTTCAATCTTTCCCAGCATCAGGGTCTTTCCAATGAGTCAGCTCTTTGCATCAGGTGGCCAAAGGATTGGAGTTTCAGCTTCAATATCAGTCCTTCCAATGAATATTCAGGACTGATTTCCTTTAGGATTGACTGGTTGGATCTCCTTGCAGTCCAAGGGACTCTCAAGAGTCTTCTCCAGCACCACAGTTTGAAAGCATTATTCTTCGGTACTCAGCCTTATGATCCAACTCTCACATCCACACATGACTACCGGAAAAACCACAGCTTTGACTATACACATATTTGTTGGCCAAGTGATGTCTCTGCTTTTTAATATGCTTTCTAGCTTGGTCATAGCTTTTCTTCTAAGGAGCAAGCGCCTTTTAATTTCGTGACTGAGGTCTGCATCCACAGTGATCTTGGAGCTCAAGAAAATAAAGTCTGTCACTGTTTCCCCTTCTGTTTGTCATGAAGTGATGGGACCAGATGCCATGATCTTAGTTTTTTGAATTCTGAGTTTTAAGCCAGCTTTTTCACTCTCCTCTTAGCTTCATCAAGAGGCTCTTTAATTCCTCTTCACTTTCTGCCATAAAGGTGGTGTCATCTGCATACCTGAGGTTATTGATATTTCTCCTGGCAATCTTGATTCCAGCTTGTGGTTCATCCAGCCAGGCATTTGGCATGATGTACTCTGCATATAAGTTAAATAAGCAGGGTGACGATATACACCCTTGATGAACTCCTTTCTCAATTTGGAACCAGTCCATTGTTCCATGTCTGGTTCTAACTATTGCTTCTTGACCTGCATACAGGTTTCTCAGGAGGCAGGTAAGGTGGGCTGCTGGTATTCCCGTCTCTTAAAGAACTTTCCACAGTTTGTTGTGATCCACACAAAGGCTTTGGCATAATCAATAGATTCTCCTGCTTTTTCTATGATCCAACAGATGTTGGCAATTTGATCCCTGGTTCCTGTGTCTTTTCTAAACCCAGCCTGTACATCTGCAAGTTCTAGGTTCATGTACTGTTGAAGCCTGGCTTGAAAGATTTTAAGCATTACCTTGCTAGTATGTGAAATGAGTACAATTGTGCAGTAGTTTGAACTGTCTTTGGCATTGCCCTTCTTTGGGACTGACTTACCCAGTGGCCCAGACGGTAAAGCATCTGCCTACAATGTGGGAGATCCGGGCTCAATCCCTGGTTCAGGAATATCCCCTGGAGAAGGAAATGGCAACTCACTCCAGTACTCTTGCCTGGGAAATCCCATGGATGGAGGAGCATGGTAGACTACAGTCCGTGGGGTCACAAAGAGTTGGACACGACTTAGCGACTTCACTTCCTTTCTTTTCTTTGGGACTGGAATGAAAATTGATCTTTTCCAGTCCTGTGGCCACTGCTGAGTTGAGAGCAGCATTTTAACAGCATCATGTTATAGGATTTCAAATGCACAATTATTCTACATGTAGATGGATTAAATTTCCCAATCTAAAAGACAAGAGAAAGACAAGTCCTGTATGGTAGGGGGTGAGGGGAGAGGGAACTGCAGGCACCAAATTCCAGTTATTAGACAAATAAATACTGGAACGTGCTGTTCAGTGAGGACTACAGTGAACAGTGTACGTCATATATGACAGCTGTTAGCAGAGTAGACCCTAAGAGTTCTCAACAACAGGAAAAGATTTCCTTCTTTTTTTCTATCTATATGAGATGATGGATGTTAGCTAACCTGTTCTGGCAATTATATCAGTATATTTAAGTCAAGTCATTATGCTGTATACCTTAAAAGTACACAGTGCTACATGTCAATTATATCTCAGTAAACTGGGGGCGGGGAAAGGCAGAGAGTGGGTGGGAGAGATAAAGCAGGACTCAAGTATCTGCTGCCTACAAGAGATTCACTTCATCTGTAAAGACATACAGAGGCTCAAAGTGAAGGGACAGAAAAAGATATTCCACAAAAATAGAAACCAAAGGAGAGCAGGGGTATCTATACTTTTGGCAGACCGAATAGACTTTAAGCCAGTAACTGCAACAAGCGACCAAAATGGCCAGTATATAATGACATACGGCATATAAGTGGTCAACTCATCAAGGGATCACAGCAACCACATACATATGCTCCCAACGCTGGAGCACCCAGATACAGTAAGAAAACGCTAATAGGAGGGGGGGAAGGCAAACTCCTGGGCTCCAAGCTGCCCATCTGGCCTAGAAGTTCCATGGAGACAGAATTCTGGAAACCTGCCAAGCCTCCTACTGAGCCCTGCCATCGAGGCAAGAAAAGCCATGGCCCAAAATTTTATAAAGAGGACAGATGACTCCAGGAGTACCCTCAGATAACCAGACCAGAGGTGCCAGGCGGAGGAAACTGGAATTGAGCACGCAGAGGAATTTAAATCTAGAGAAGACATTCCCAGGAGGGCCGTGCTTTCCATCCATGACATCTCCACGGCAACAGTGCCCACATTTAAAGAGGTGACTGATAAATCCTCAAGGACAAAGTCACTAACATCCCTTTACGCCATTTTCTTTACATCTCACGTTCCCTTAGCCTCTTTACAATCCTGTATTTGCTATTTAGATTTCTCAGGAGCTCAGAGATTAAAAAGGTATGTGCAGGCATTTCTTGTAAAAAAAAAAAAAAAATACTGTTAGGATGCTGTCACCTTGGGCAAGCGGGGAGAGCCCTGGGGTAAGCGTATAAGGGTGGAGGGGCTGGGCTCATGCAAGCCACGGCCCACAGGACACAGCCCTTCCCCCACCCCCGACACAGCAAGCTGGGCAGACACACCCCCCGCACGTCAGCAGGAGGAAGGCGCCGTGCAGGGACACACAGCGCACGCAGGGCGCAGGCCGGGTGCAGCGCAGGCGGGGTGCGCACTGTTGGTTAGGATTAGGCTTTTAGGTCTCCTCAAGCGCGTAGCTCCCAGCTCCGCCCCACATGAGCCAGGTCCAGGAGGATGGGGGCAGTGGAGGGCTCCTTCCTCCCCAAGCGTGAAGGCCCCGCGCCTTCTGAGCCCTTGTGGCAGGTACCGGAAGCACAGTTTAAGCAGCCCCACCTCACGCCCCCAGGGGCGAGTGACCACCTGGAGCAGAAGCTCAAAGGTACCGTCGTGTTCCCGGCTGTGCCTCCAAATCACCTGGGAATGTTTCAATCAAAGGTATCGTCGTGTTCCCAGCTGTACCTCTGAATCAGCTGAGAATGTTTCAAACACATCCACCCCGGCATCCTGGCCAAAGACCAACCCGTGGGTCTGGGGCAGACCCAGAACCAGTATCTAACAAACTCTCTCTGGATGGGTCTCATGCACAGACTGCTCTGAGCAGTTGCACCTTAAGTAAATTTCAAAGGATACAAGGTTCTGAAGTTCACGTGCTTTATGATTTACAATTGCCTCCCATGATACAGGCAGTGGCAGCGAATGAACCTAAGTTTAAAAATACACTTTAAAAGTATTTTTCTCTCTCCCCAATCATGGCTGGCAACACACATTAGGATTATTAAATTATTTTGCTTTTCCTTTCCATCCCTCTCTTAACTAGCAGAATCCGCCATTTTAAATTCTTCTAAAATATTTATCATTTTTTCTATTGAGCCTATTGCTCCCATCTTTTCTTACAAGTTTGGCTCCAGTTTCATTTTTATATATTTGTACTTCTAAATTCAGACCACAGCTCCAAAGATATCAGATAAAACAATCACAGCCAAATTAACCATTAATCCCAAAAGGCCATTACTGGGCAACGGGAACCCAGTGGATTTCCTGGTTGGCATGTGAGCTGGAGAAGAATTAAGACCTGTAATTGGAAGCAGCCAGAATATCAGAGATCTCAGCAGTAAATGAACGTCACAGAATTAGCAATGAACATAAGGAGTGTGCCCAAGGACAGGAAGAGCAAAGGACATTCAAATACAGGAAGTGGGGTCCCACAAACCCCTGAGGCAGGAGCGTGGGTGTAGACATCATGGTGAGGTTGGGCTCAAGCTGGGACTCATTATTAGTTGTGCCTCCAGCAACCAAAAGTCAACCCAAAGATACACCCTAGAATTCGACAAGTCTTACCCTACAGTTCCTGCATTCTTCATGGCGACTGATGTCAGGAAGAGAATAGTCGGGCCAGAGACTGGTGGGTGATGGCTGCATGGAGGACCAGTGTAGCCAGCAGACAGGCAACGCCCCTCTGAAGAGGGGACATGTGGGCAGGGACCCGATTGGGGGCTTTCTATTGACAGGTCCTGATATGGCCCACCAGGCTGGGATCGCCTTCAGATAGCCGCAGCCAAGGCCACCTGCACAAATCCGGGGAGGAGGAGGCCCCTACAGTACCCTCCAGACTGCCGCCCCGCCTGCCTCCCACGGACAAAACTCAAGCAAGCACAGAGGGACAGACCTCAGCTCTGGGACATCTCTGAGAGCCCTGGGGCAGCTGTCCCAGAGTTCCTCCTGGGGCTTCCCGGGGTAGGGGCGGCGAGCTGAGCCCCGTGTATGGGAGGAGCACAGACACTCCAGGTTAATTTCACTGGAACACAGATACAAATTTCCATTTGAAAATATCAGTAAAGTGAATACAGTTTTGTAGGCGACAGATAATTATCTATGAGCAAGCAAAGACACGACTGAACAACAAAGCAAAGGTCATTTTAGGAATGTAAGAACTGCTCAACATCAGGAACTCTATTGATACGTGATCATCCCAACAGCTGCCAAAAGATATCTGATAACAGTTAGCATCCGTTTCTGATGAGACACCTAGAGCAGTGGCCAGGATGTGGCACGGGATGAATGAAGTGGCTGATGAACGAATGAACACTGACTTTTAAAACCAGATAACTTATCATCATAAAACAAGTTAACATTAAGGTTAAAAAGAGGCTAAGTAAAAACCAGTAACTGTAGGAATCAAGGTCAAGGTCAAGAAGCTACAGTTAGAACCAGACATGGAACAACGGACTGATTCCAAATTGGGAAAGGAGTACGTCAAGGCTGTATAGTGTCAGCCTGCTTATTTAACTTCTATGCAGAGTACATCACGTGAAATGCGGGGCTGGGTGAAGCACAAGCTGGAATCAAGATTGCCGGGAGAAATACCAGTAACCTCAGATATGCAGATGACACCACTTTTATGGCAGAAAACAAAGAGGAAATAAAGAGCCTCTTGATGAAGGTGAAAGAGGAGCGTGAAAAAGCTAGCTTAAAACTCAACATTCAAAAAACTAAAATCAAGGCATCCAGTTCCACCACTTCACAGCAAAGAGGTGGGGAAACAATGGAAACAGACA
This sequence comes from Bos indicus, assembly GCF_029378745.1. Lineage (NCBI taxonomy): Eukaryota > Metazoa > Chordata > Mammalia > Artiodactyla > Bovidae > Bos > Bos indicus. The sequence goes on along the minus strand of NC_091762.1, from coordinate 117,926,578 downwards.
GACTTTATTTTCTTGGGCTCCAAAATCACTGTGAACAGAGACTGCAGTCGCGAAATTAACAGATGTTTGCTCCTTGGAAGAAAAGCAATGTCAAACCTAGACAGTGTATTAAAAAGCAGGGACATCACTTTGCCTACAAAGGTCCGTATAGACAAAGCTATGGTTTTCCCAGCAGTCATGTGTGGATGTGAGAGCTGGACAATAAAAAAGGCTAAGCACCAAAAAATTGATGCCTTCAAATTGTGGCACTGGCAAAGACTCGAGAGTCCCTTGGAATGCAAGGAGAGCAAACCAGTCAATCCTAAAAGAAATCAACCCTGAATATGCTTTTGGAAGGAATACTTTGTCCACCTGATGTGAAGAGCCAACACATTGGAAAAGACCCAAAAGATGCTGGGAAAGATTGAAGGCAGGAGGAGTAGGGGACGACAGAGGATGAGATGTTTGGATGACATCACCGACTCGATGGACGTGAGTTTAGAAGCCCCAGGAGTTGGTGATGGACAGGGAAGCCTGGTGTGCTGCAGTCCGTGGGGTCACAGAGAGTCAGACACGACTGAGCGACTGAATGACAACAAAAACAAGGGCAACAAGGGTCCAGCTTAATTTAAAGCAACAACAGAATAAACCCAACGAACAGAGGCAGGAGATAAAGAAAACTGGGGGGCTCAGTGAGAAGGAGAACGAAGAGACAAGCTGGTGCTTTAAGAGACTGACGGACAAATTTCTGGATAAACAGAGAAGCACAAGCAAGTAGTACTACTAACTTTAAAAGAAGAACAAAACCAAACTACAAACAAAGCAGACATTTAAACAGATTCTATCAAAAGCTTCTTTGCAATAAGCTTGATAATTTAAAAGAAATGAATAACCAGAACTGACTGTGCAGAGAAGGCACCCATGCAGGGACGGTCTAGTCCAGGAGTGACCGGGAGCCCACCCGCAGGGGAGCGGCCACCCTGGCGTTCCAGTGACGGTCACTGGAGCCCAGATGGGTGAAGCCACATAGCCAGGGGTAACAGCAGCAATGGGAGATGGGTTACACACAAGGGGGATTCACGTTATGGGTTCATCTATGAAGGACAATGAGAGCCAGGTTTCACATTGTTGGAGAAGGGAAATGAAAATACAGAAAGGGGAAAAGCTGGCGCGCGCACACACACACACGAGGAATAAACCCTGCCGTGTGTGTACACAATAACACTCATACACACTTCTCATCTGTAGCTCTGACCAACAAGAGGGCCTGAGAGAAGAAACACTTGAAAAGCAGTGAGCACCCCTAGGGAGCAGACCGTGGTTTCTAAATACCATCCTCCACTGAAAGGAACCAGGAGGAAACGGCTCACGCCAGGGCTGGGACAGCACAGGAAAAGCCTATGACGTTCTGGTGGGCCAGAGAGTAAGGAAGGGCTCCAGGAACAACACGGGCAGAATGAAGGGGCACAGGAGCCTATCTGAAGGAGCCCCACTGGCCGAATCAGAGGCAATTTGAGTGTAAAAATAATGATAGAATAAAGTTGGAAACCGTGGTGAGCCCACGGTGACATAAAGAATCAAACTGAAAATTAGTGAAGAACGGGATACCTATGGGGTTGGGAAGTACCTCCCCACCATGCAGCATGAATTACAGAAGAACGGGATACCTACCTATGGGGTTGGGAAGTACCTCCCCACCGTGCAGCATGAATTACAGAAGAACGGGATACCTACCTATGGGGTTGGGAAGTACCTCCCCACCGTGCAGCATGAATTACAGAAGAACGGGACAGTGGAGAAGACACCCAAGGGCGCAGCAGCCGTAACGGGACAGATGAGACACGTGCCACGTGACGGGACACGGCGAGAAGAGCAGGCCTCCCTTCTGGGCAGTCCCCACCCAGGATGGCCACGATGCTGAGGAGGTGTCCCCTCACTTCCTGGGCAGGGTGGGGTGGTCCTGCTGCAGGGATGGAGAATGGACCTGTTCAGAGAAACTGTTCAGGAACGTTATCTGGGGGTGATACCTGCAATCTGTTCTCAGAGTACAGAATTTCTTTGTCCCTTATATGCAACTTTTCTCCAAGTGCAAGAGTCCTGTGACACTCACTGTGGCCCCATACAGGCACGTGTTCGGGGTCTGGCACATTAACAGAAGCCCACCAGCTCTGGGACCTGGTGATCACGGCCACCACTTCCAGGACGGGCTTCGCAGAAGGCCTTCCTTCCCTGGAACCCGAGCCGGCTTCACTGCCCCGGGGGCTAGAGGTGAAGCCGAGACTTACCAGAGGACCAGTGCAGGAGTGGGGCAGGGGTCCCGAGCGGGAGGACCACGACACACGCTCCTTTCTCACACGACACTCCCCCGTCGGTCGTCTCTGAAGCATCTGAAAGTTCTCAACAGCGCCCCTCACAACCTTAAATGGTTGACCTGCTTCTAAATCTGCTTTTCTTCACAAGTAGCTTTTAAAATTGTTTAAAACCCATTTGCTTTGCTTTACTCGGCTGTTACTATTACAATATAATCATCCATCATTTTTCACTGCAAATGACCCTACTTGTAGCACAATCAAGCTTTTTAAAGCTACCGAGAAACCCAAACTATTAATATGTGGAAATTACTCCTGAGTACCAAAACCTAACAAATAAACCTTTTATAACACGTATGGAGTATACTTGAAAGAGTCTTAAGACACAGTGTATTTTATTTGTAAATAATTTATAAATAGCAACGTCTAAAATAAACACATTGCTGCTTTAACATCTTTTCTCTCTTTAAGGGATTTAAGAATATTCTCTGAAATTTATAGCTTACGTAGAGCAAAGCCCTGACATTACACAAGCCCTCCACTAAGTGGCCGTCCGTCTTGGCCTCTGTGACAACAGGAAGACGGAAAGGCTTTATCAGTCATCAAAGGGTTCCACCTGGTGGGAGGGGTCTTTGGCCAGAAGGAACGTTCTGGAGACTTTGATCAGAAAACCTTGATAGTGCTGCAATATGAAAAATTGTACACGCACTGCTGCTATAAAGTAAGAAATCGAAGCATTTTAATGCCAAGCCTTTTTAGTTTTCCTTGACTCTGAAACATCCCTGTGACCTGGACCCCGGAGACAGAGCCAGAGCTGCACCCTTGGGCCATACTCTATCTCAGTCCCTCCAAGACAGCCATTCCACCCGGATTACATAAAAAACTCGGGAAAACCTAACTCATGCATCCAGGTCTGTTTCCTCCAGCAACAGCACTTCCCAGGGAGCTGCTTTGTTTTCAAGTCAGAAGGAACGATAAAGAGATGGGGCCAGAAAACTAAAAGTGTTTCTCACCTAAAACAGTAACCACAGATTAGGCATGTTTTAGGGAGGACAAAAATAACTAAGAATAAGAATAGCTGCCGGGAAATACACCTTTTTGTTTCAAGGGAAGATGAGTAATTACAGGACCTCGGGATTCAAACGGCTCTAGAGGGAACGAGTGGCTCTGCTTCATGCACGCAGCACAGGCCCTGCCCCTGCAGGGCGGGCGGCTTCTGGTGAGCCTGGGATGGGTCCCCAGGCCGCGCACAAGCTCTGCCCAGGAGGGGCTGGGAGAGCTGGCACCTGGGCCTGGGGCGGGAGACCTCGGCCAAGGACACAGTCACCCAGACCAAGTCCCTCAGCAGTGCGGGCTCCCCGGGCATTTGGGGATGGGTTCAGGGACCCCGTACACACCTCAAAGTCTTCAGACGCTCAAGTCCCTTATATAAAACGTGAAAGTATTTGCATAACCTAGCACATCCCCTCATATACTTTAAATCACCTCTAATGCTATGCTATGCTAAGTCACTTCAGTCATGTCCGACTCTGTGCGACCCCATAGACGGCAGCCCACCAGGCTCCCCCATCCCTGGGATTCTCCAGGCAAGAACACTGGAGTGGGTTGCCATTTCCTTCTCCAATGCATGAAAGTGAAAAGTGAAAGTGAAGTCGCTCAGTCGTGCCCGACTCTTAGCGACCCCAAGGATTGCAGCCCACCAGGCTCCTCCGTCCATGGGATTTTCCAGGCAAGAGTCCTGGAGTGGGCTGCCTAAATCACCTCTAGATTATTTATAATACTGAATTATAAATACGGTATTTATAATACCAAATACAGGCTATTTCCATGGTCCAGGCCTATCCTGTATTATATTATTTACTGCTAAATCCCATTCAGAGGAATAAAGGACTTAAATTTTACTGACCCAGGTTGTTTGTTTTCTTCTAAAAGCATGTCATGGTTTTGGCAGGAAGAGACATCATATTTCAGATGACCTTAGAAAGAAGTGAAGTTGCTCGTTTGTGTCTGACTCTTTGCAACCCCATGGACTGTAGCCTACCAGCCTCCTCCACCCATGGGATTTCCCAGGCAAGAATACTGGAGTGGGTCGCCATTCCCTTCTCCAGAGGATGTTCCCGACCCAGGGATTGAACCCAGGTCTCTCCCATTGTAGGCAGACGCTTTACCATCTGAGCCACCAGGGAAGCCCTGGAATACAGTGTAAATGCTACATAAACAGTTGCCAGCACCGCAAATTTAAGTTTTGCTTTTTGGAACTTTCTGGAATCACTTCTCCCTCCAGATATCTTCCGTCTGAGGCTGGCTGGATCCCTGGGTTCGGAACCCACGGGTGCAGAGGGCCCAGTGCACGTGGTCTGTGGTACCGGGCGGGGCTCTGAGCGCAGTGCTGAGATCACGGGACATGAGCGGGACCACGGCTCTGCCTCTGTCACCCCCGACCCGCAGAGACGCCCGCCCGCGAGGCTGCCCCGTGCTGCGCCGCAGGGACCAGCGGGCCAGCCCAGGCAGGAGGAGGGAAACTCCAGGAGATGGTAAAGGACAGGGAAGCCTGGTGCCCTGCAGTTCATGGGCTTGTAAAGAGTCGGACACGACTCAGCCACTGAGCAACAACAAATCATTTCTGTGGTCTATAATATAACCAAGGCATATATCTGTAAATATTCTGAAGCAATACTGCTGATGATTTTGTGGTGACAATTCAATTTTATATCCAAAATCCAGACTCTCCAGCCTGTGTATTAGAAAACATAAAACTATCAGCTTATTTCTAAATAAATAAATACAAAAGCCCTATAACTCTTCATGATTAAAATGAATTTCAGTGGTTTCCCAGTTCAGCTATTAAAAGTCTCATCAGTCTAGACATATCGCAGCACATGTCCCTTTTATCTCTATCACAGCAATTTAAATGGGAACAATATTCCTAGTATAAGAACATCCAATAAGACCAGGACCATAAACTTCCAAACGAAAAACACGTCTGTCAGGTACAGAACTTCAGTTAGCGAGGATGTGGAACCGCATTTTCCTAACAGGGTTACGGAATCTGTAATGAAATTGCACCATCTAGCCACCAAAGTAAGAAATGACTATTTCAGATCTATTCAGATCACCAAAGCGAGTGTATGACCCGAACCCCTGACTTCTGTGTAAGTGTTTAGGTGATTACTGTTAGCTATATTCTGTTTATTACCATTAAAATGTAACATGTTTGTGATATGGTCATTTTATCCATCAAGAGCCATTTCACGATACGAGAGGTTCTCAAATTCCCAGACAAGAGCTTCTTGGAGACAGTCACCCACAATCTGTACTGACAGGTGGGTGTTACACGGGCCCTTATGACTGCTTTCCTTCAGAAGGGCACCAAAACAACATCTGGAGGTCCATTTCGGCACACACGCAGGTTCTGGTCTGTGAGGATGGATGACTTCTAGCAGCCCCAGTACAGCACGTGGTTCATGCGACCAAGAAGATGAAGAGAACCCACCAAAACTTTAAATAAATGAAGAGAAGGAAATCTACAAAGAGAAGGAGACTCTCTGAGCCTATTTCAATATAAAGAATTTAAATGAAAAAGAAAGCAGCTGAAGTTTACAGTCACAGAACAGATATAAAATGAAAAAAAAAAAAAAAATAGCACCCAAGAGAAGATTCTATAAAAGGAGACTGAGAAATTAGGAGTGAGAAATCTTTAAACAGTGCTTTAGAGTGAGTGAGTCTTTGACACCGCTGTTATTACTCCAAAGCATCTTCATTTATAAAGCTTGAAAAGCAAGCACTTTTAAAGCATAAAAAACACTGTAGTAAAACTGCTTTTCTAGCTGTTTTTTCAAAAGCTTCATAAATTTGAAGGAAAAAAAATGCTTGGCATGAGCCAATATCTTTCTATTAACAAAGTTTATATTTCCTCTTGAAAAGAGAGCAAGTAAGTCCGGATGAGGAGAAAAATGCTCAAAGCAATCCGACTCACATATTTATTCCATAATGTATTCCTCAAGTCCATTAGCACAATAACAAAGGGCTTTTCTTCCAACACAACTTCAAAGACAGGCTGGAGAGATGCCCAGATTACAAATATGTATTTCCTTAGCATTGGAAAAAAACACTCCCTCCAAAAAAGTACAAAGTACCGAAACTCAGGGCACACTACAAGCTATGTGAGAGCAGAGAAAACACTATTTGAATTTTTGAATGAGCTGGAAAAGATAAACAATTAATATTATGATTAATACATATAAATCAAGAGTGACCACAGGTAGATATGGCCTACAAATAGACAGTCTTTCAATCGCCTCTCCATGAAATCCACAGTGTACGCTGAAGTGTGGACCGACCCCAAAGAGAAAAAGAAGACATACTCTACAGCCATGAAAGCAACATTTATAATAACCGACCACAAACTAGGCCACAAAGAAAGTCTCCATTCCAAATAATCAACATCACAGAAACCACGTTCTTTGAAAATACGGTAATACTAGATATTGGGAAATTTAAAAAATAAACTTAAATAAAAAAACCTCTGTGTTTAAAAGCTAAAAACCAAACTCCCAAATAGCTCATGTGCTAAAGAAGAAATAACAACCAACTACTTTATACTAAAATTCAAGGAGTTTTTAGTATTTAAAAAATTTTAATTTAAGGATAAAACATGCTTAAAGGGAGATGTATAGTCTTAAATATATTTGTTGAAGATGACGAAGACTAAAAACAAATGAGTTAAGTGTCTTTTACTCAAGAGGCTAGAAAAAGTAAACACCTGAAGAAATTAAGAGGAAGAAGAGAGTAGAAATCAGTGAAAGGAAAACAGAAGTCAGTACCTACAGAACCTAAAGCTAATTCTTTGCTACAGTGTCTCTTTCAATAGTTTTTTCAAAGTCTTATCAAAGCAAAAAAAACACAAAATTTTTGGAAAGAAGAACTATAACTATAGACCAATTTCTTAAATCACAAAGTATCTTGAAGCATCTTTTTGCCATGACTTTGTAAAATGGGCATGAAATAAGCAATTTCCTAGAGAAACACTGTGGAAGGGACTCCTGGCTGGCTCCTGTGCCTGCTCACCCTTCTTTTCTTCTTTTAGTGGGGTTTTGGTTTATTTGTTGTTAATTGAGGTAGAGTACTACTGATCTCCCTTCTTAATAGCAAAGCTTCCTTCCCTGTGAGCAGCCCACATGTGGTAGATGTGCCAGTTCCAGAACCCTCAGCCCTTAGCCAGGCAGGCGGCCTCCACCATTTAACCCAAGTGCCCTGCAAAACTGTCATTTTCTGCCCATGCCAGGCAGTGAGAAAATCTGGCAAGTTTTGGTCTGTATGATGGAACCTCTGTATAATGGAACCTCTCATTGCTAGCTAAGCACATGGATGCCTGGAATTAAGGGGTCACTTCACAGACCCCTTAGCAACGAAGATCTGACCAAATATAATGAAAGCTGAAGTGGTGCACATTATTCCACTAAATAGTCTAAAGGATTAGTTTGAGAGAACAGAAAAGCTAGCAACTCAGAGGCTCCGATACTAAGAAAACAGCGAGAAGAGAAGGACCTAGCAGTGGAGTGACTGAACCAACATCAGAGGGTTGACGTGAGGACCACAGCAATGAACACAAAGTGGCCCTAGCAGAGAGGAAGCGACGGCAAATGCGAATTTATATTAATAAAAAGAAACAAAAAGATTCAGTTGCACAGCCCTCTGATCTGCCAGGAAAAATTGCTAAGTATGACAATTTAACAAATGACGCTGAAACATCTGGTTACCATATGCAAAAATAAATAAGCTTCAATCCATACCTTGCATTCTATACAAAAATCAACTCAAAATATAAAACCTAAACTATAAAATCTCCAGAAAATATAAGAAGAAACCTCTGTGACCGAGGGTTTGGCAAGACTTCTGGGATACAACACCAACGTTCGACTGCTTTAAAACTTTAAACTTCTGCTGTTTGAAAGACACTTTTAAGCGAAGGAAAAAACAAGCCCTGGACTAGAAGAAAACATTTATGCACCGTATCTGATAAGAGTCTTATGTCCAGAATATATGAAGGATTCTCAGAACTCAACAGTAAGAATACAACCAGCCTAACTTTCAAAGGGGCAAAAAAAAATGTGGACACTTTACCAAAGAAGATATAAGAATGGAAAATAAGCAAAGAAAAGATATTTAATATCGTCAGCAACTAAGAAAATGCAAATCAAAACCACAAGACATTTTTAGAAACTGACTGTATCAAGTGCTGATGAAGACGTGGAGGAACTGGAACTCAACTGCTAGTCAGAAGGTAAGTGGTGCAACCACTCTGGAAAACAGCCTGGCAGTTTTTTTTAAACGCTGAACACACATTTACCACCCAACCCAGCAGTCCCCTCGTAACTGTTTACCCAGCTGGACGAAGGTACTTGTCCACACAGACTTGTCCACAGCAGCTTTATCTGGAATCATCCCAAACTAGAAGCAACCCAAATGCTCCCCGGTTGATAAAAGGGTAAGCACAGCACAGTTCATCCATTCGGCGGTGAGAGAAGTGAGGTGTCGACACACACTGCGACATGGACACGCTGCAGAATAATCGTGGCCAGTAAAAGGAACCAGACCCAATAAAGAGTGTATGCCAAATGAGTCCATTCACATACAATTCTGGGAAATCAAACTAAACTACAGCAACAGAAGGAAGGTGATCGGTTGCTGGGGATGGCGGGGTGGAGGGAGGAAACGGGTGACGGAGGACACAGGCCACTTCTGAGGGCCGTGGGCATGTTCATTATCGGCTCTAGCCGCAGAGATGTGTGAAAACAGGGACTTTCATTCCACTGAGAGAACAAGTCAGCAAAGCCTCCATGGAGCCTGGTGAAACTGAAGCCCTTCCCGTGTTCTGGCAGAGAGATTCCAGTTCTGGCACTGCCTCGAGAGTGGGGGCGGGGGGCGCAAACCACAGGCCGAGGCCAGGTCCTGCTGTTGTGATACAGCTTTATGGGGACGCAGACACGCCGTCACGCACCAGTGTCTACGCAACAGCTGCCTGTGGAGGCATCAGCAGAGCTGAGAAGCTGCGGCAGACACCATGTGGCTCTCAAGCCTCAAGTATTTACTGTCTGGCCTTTTACAGAAAACATCTGCTGATCACTGCTGGAGACCAACACTGGCTCTTATGTGCCAGGACACACGCAAAGGAGCCCACGGAAGCGCCCTGCACAACAGCGAAAGGCTGGAAAACCCAAAGTGCCCATCAGTGAAGGAACTGATTACTAACAAACACTGGAATACCATTCATCAATTAAAATGAATAAACTAGACCTACAGGCATCAAAACGGGCAGGGTCTCAGAAACTCCAAGCTGAAGAAAGCTGCAAGCAACAAGCTGAGGTTCCAAACCCACAGGAAGGAGGCATCACACCGAATCCATCTTAGTGGCTACCCTAGTGAGAACAGGACTGAAGCAAGCCCAGAAAGGACTTCAGCTTTTCCTACACATTTTCATTTATTTTTATAAAATCTAATTAAGATATTTTAGAAGTTAAATAAATGTAAATGTGACATCTATAACATACCAAAGAAAAAAAGCAGAAAAACTTGCTGGGTTTTCCCACCCGACTATAATACACATCATCCCCAACTTTATTTTTTTTTCTTTTTTTTTCACCCCCAGCTTTAAAAACGCTCACTAACTATACTTTTCAAAGCAGCGAATGTTCACCGAACAAAGGAATTTTTTCCCTTTTATCTTCGGAAGGCAAGAGACCTACCCATCTGAAATTTACTTTCAGAGGAAACCGAAACACAGGCCTAGTGTGCTTTGCATAAAAACAAAGAGCTATAAAATTTAAACCAACTGAAGCTTCAAAGGTTACCTACAGTAACAGCCTGAGGCACACACTGGAGGTTTCCGACAGGTCTGCACAAACACTGCCGGGACAGCGGACAGCTCTGCAGGCTCACGAGAAGGACGACGACCCAGGGAAAGTCCACAGCGACAGACCGCGGACGGCAGAAAGGGCTTTTCCCCTGTGAGAAGAGCGGGCGACCACGCTCTCCTCCTGTTACTGGTGCAAGGGGCTCCCTCTAACGGGGGGTTTCAGCCCTACAGGTCTCCTTGCAGCTGCTTCAGGCCAGATCTTCGTGACAAACCAGGATATATTAAGCAGAATTATCTAAAATAAATAACCGTTAATCCAACTAGAAGGAAAGAGAAACGGCTGCGTGAGTGTCTGCATATAAACTTACTGGATTATTGGCTCCTGACAAAGCTAAGAAACCCAGAAACTTACGTTAAAAAACCCCAGAAGTGAAGATTTATTCTTATTTTTTGAGGCGTTAAGATGGAAAGCTCTTGGTGGCATCTGAGGCTTACCACCTGGGCTGCAGGTATTCACCCCGCGTCACGTGCCCTAGGGCAGGGGCTGGAGGGAGGGAGGCAGGGGTCCTAACAGAGCCAAGCCATACACCTGGAAGGGAGGCAGCTGGGAGACCAGACACAGACGGCACGCGTGCTCAAGTCAGATCTGAAAACTTCCCAGACTCCCGCTCTGTCACCAGCTGGGGTCGCGCGGATGGATAGCCTGCCTGCCCCCACTGCGCAGGGAGAAGGGGTGTGCTGGGCAGGAAGGGGTTGGCACGGGGTCAGCGCAGGCCGAGGGAGGCCACCACCCCGGACCCAGGACGGGACTAGACGTGGGTGCAGAGGAGCGACATTAGGCCCCCAGAGCCCCGCGTCATCTCTCCTGCCAACTGGGGGGCAGCGGGGGGAGGCTTGTAAACATGTCCACTGACGTCACCGATAGTCACAGGATCTGAAGGGTGCACCTAGTCTTGAAGGCAAATGTGTGAAACAGAGGCTAAATGCCAGTGTGTACAGAAGTCATTTCGTTACCTTCTCTCCAGGTCTGGATGACTGCTGCAACTTCTCATAATCTTTCTTAGTCTCCAGAATTTTTTTGACAAGTCCTCCTGTTGGAAATCAGTGGTTTAATGTTAAAGCAGTTCTCTGCCCTAAGGAGCCAGCTTACTCTAAGTGCGGGTGGGGTGAGGAGGAATGAATGCTAAGATTCTTTCTCTTTCTATACTGAAACAGCTTCAAATACTCTTTACAAGATAAAAAAGCAAAGCGACTCTTTCAGCCTGTTTTAGACTAAGTACTAATATTTCTTTATATTGGAGAAAGAGCATCAACTCTTTTTTTATTATTTTTTTAAAAAAGGATTAGTCATGAGATAAATACCATATGAAAAATCATTTGAATATACCTTGTTTGGCACGTTTGACCTTGGAACCATGTGACTATTTTACATTAATAAACCAAAATTAAATCAAAAATTTTAAACCCTAAAGATCGAAAGCAAAAGAAAACTATAAACGTAGCAGTATCATATCGGTATGTATAACCTAACAGAGAAGAGTTATTTTACCACTTAAAAACAGAGCCATTGGCTGTGCTCCCTAAGGGGGCGGCTACTAAGAACCAGAAGGCAATCAGATCTGCCAGGAGCACCCTGACGTGTCCTCAGTAGGCACACGGGTGTTAGCCACTGCTGCTGTCTGTGCTCAGTTGCTCAGTCATGTCCGACTCTCAGCGACCCCGTGGACTGTAGCCCGCCAGGTCCCTCTGTCCATGGGATTCTCCAGGCAAGAATACTGGGTTCCTCTGTCCATGGGATTCTCCAGGCAAGAACACTGGGTTCCTCTGTCCATGGGATTCTCCAGGCAAGAACACGGGAGGGGGCTGCCATTCCCCACTCCGGTTAACCACTGGCAGTGCAGTTGAAAATCGCTGAGTGTGTGAAACGCAGGATAAAGAAACACACGGCTGCAAGTGTTGGGAGCCAGAATTGCTGGCACGAGCAGAGATGTCCACGGACAAATCAAAGAACTTGGGGAAAACATAAATCATAAGTCTAAAGTGAAAATACCTACATGAACTCAGGATTTGACTTTCTTAGGAAAAAGTAAGAAAACCCCTAGATGCAATAACCAACCCAAAAGTAACGTGCGACCAGGCTCCTTGGAGATACGGGGCAGGAAGGAAGTACAGAAAAGAGCCTAAAACCTTTGTCCCACCAGAAACCAGGAAGCCTCAGAGTCTACTGGGCAAACACGGGCAGAGGACACGGAGAAAACTTAGGTGGACTGAAGCAAAACGCATCAAGCGCGTTAAAGCCGTGACGTCAGAACGACATCAAAACCACCATCACCACCAGCACAGCCCTCATCAGTCAGCGCTCAAGGTGCCAGGAGACAAATGCCCTGTGAGGAAAACCCATCAATAAAGGGGGAGCGTGGAGCAGCAAACACCAGGGGAGGGAAAGCCTGACAAGGTGGAGTCGCCAACCAAAATGTGCTGGGGGGTGGGGACGAGAAGGCCACCCCCCACAACCCCCACGGAGTAACAGAGTGAGACCCACGTCTGGGCACAGAGACAGCAGGCGTGACCAAGAGCCAACACCACCACCACCGCCTGCTCTCGTCCAAGCAAACCGAATCTGACCAGGTCTCTAGAACCAATTCATAGGAACAGAGGAACGTGAGAAAAAAAACCACGACAACGGTGGGTAACAAGCAGCACCCAACCGTGAGGAAACTTAAAGGACAAGCAACCAGCCTCTTCAGCAGATAAATCACAAGTGGGATGGGGTGGGAGGGGGATCCTACAGAGAGAATTCAGAGTTAGATCAGTCAGCTGCAAACACAGGGACCTTACCTGGATTCTGACTCAAAGAACTAGGAAACAAACACAAAACAACTGGGGAAAAACAAGCACTAGATGATATAAAAGGCAGGAATGACTGCTTTTTATAGGCAATAATAGAAATATGGGCATTATTCTTAAAAAAAAAAAAACACACACACACACTTACAGCAGAAACGATGCTCTCCAGGACCTGAAAAGTGTGGGGAGTGGGGGGTCACCTTGGGTGGAGACGGAGGTTAAGACAAGACCACTGCTCACTGCAAGAGCTGCATGCTAGCCCAGGGTCACCAGACTACTCTCTCAGCCTTCACAAACGTTTCAACTAAAAGAAGACACTGTGGGGACCTGCCTCGTGGTACAGGGGTGAAGACGCTGCACTCCCAACACAGGGAGCAGGGGTTCAATCCCCGATGGGGCACTAAGACCCCATTTGCCTCGTGGTGTGGCCGGCAAAAAAAAAAGAAGATGCTGCTTGGGAAGAAAACAGTATTACGGAACTGTCGATCTGGAGGGGACCTCAGGAGTCCTCCAATCCCATGGTCTAACCGTGTGGGTAAGAAGGGATGTCATCTCCACAGCTGCCCACTGCTGACCTCCAGGTCCTGCCCCCACCCCCAGTGGCTTCCATCGTCCCCAGGATGAACCACACACCAAGGAGGCATCGGTGCCCACGGCATCCTCTTTACTGCTACTCAGACCCCTGGGCAAACCGCGGCAGACCAAGCTCACGTCACCAGGCCCTTTCAGAGCACAGAGGGCACACCCCGGGGCACGCACAGCGGCCCACGACTCACCGTGCTTCTCGTCTTCCTCCAGTTCCACCGCCTGGGCCTGAGTGGGAGAGAAAGCAGAGAAAACGGAGGCTCAGGCTTGCTGAGATCCCAAGACCATGCCCGCGTGGATCTCATCAGGGGAGGGACCGGGTTAAAGAGGGCGGAAAACTAACTGAAACTTCAGAGGAGAACTCTGTGCACACAGATCTCAGAGCGGGAGGACTCGGCCCGGCGTGTGGCGCTTCACCCACCATTTCGAGCTCTGACATCTCGGGGAGCTGCGGGGCGGCTTCCACCACAAACTGATCATCATCCTCGTTGTCAGAGTTCTGCGACTCGGTGATCACGTTGGACACGGTTTTACCGCTCCCCGTCCTAAACGAAGAGAAACTGGGTTCCGTTAGAAACCTTCTCCCGACCACGCGCCCCCATCAACCCCAGGCATCTGGAACTGTGTGCCCAGTCCTCCCCAAGTCTCCCCCCGGCCCCATCCTCCCCCCTGTGCCCTGGGGAGCCAGGCCTCCCGAGCCCTCAGGCAGCCGCTGCCCCTCCAGGCCTCCACTCTGGCCCCATCCTCCCCCCTGTGCCCTGGGGAGCCAGGCCTCCCGAGCCCTCAGGCAGCCGCTGACCCCCTCCAGGCCTCCGCTCTGGCCCCATCCTCCCCGCTGTGCCCTGGGGAGCCGGGCCTCCCGAGCCCTCAGGCAGCCGCTGCCCCTCCAGGCCTCCACTCTGGCCCCATCCTCCCCCCTGTGCCCTGGGGAGCCGGGCCTCCCGAGCCCTCCAGCACCGCTGCCTCCAGGCCTCCACTCTCCAGGTGCAGGCGAGGGCGTGGTTTTCCCTGTGCTTTCCCTGGCTTCTAGCTACGCTCCCTGAAATCGGCCAGCTCTAAATTTCGTGTTGTCTGAGCTTCTCTGACAACAGATGAATGTTGTCTGTCATTTGACAGAGGATGAGATGGCTGGATGACATCACCAATTCAACGGACATGAGTTTGAGCAAGCTCTGGGAGTTAGTGACAGACAGGGAAGCCTGGCGTGCTGCTATCCATGGGGTTGCAAAGAGTTGGACAGGATGAGCGACTGAACGGAACGGACTGAGCTTCTCTGAGAACCAGCGCTCTCGCCCTCGACCCCAGCCCTGATGGTCCTCACCAGCCAGCCCCAGGGCTCACGCTGCGCTCCGGGCTGCTACCTTAACTCTGGGGGGTTCCCAGTGCTGGAAAGGCCCCGCCTAGTCGTTGGGCTCTGGGGCCCCCACATGCTCCCGCATCCCTCTCTCAGCCACAGGCCTACGGCGGGACCTGGTCACCGCCGCAGACAGCAGACGCTCAGCCCCGAATCCAAGCCCCTGCTCCGTGACCACCCCACCCCACCCCAGAGTCTTCCCATCTCTGGCTGGAGAACAGTCCACGCGAGGCTGACTGGACCCTTCACCTCGTGCCCTGGGGGCGCCCGTGAACACACCCTGCCTCTCCTGGCTCTGCGGACCTCTGGGGTGGGCGGCCTGTCCTCTGTAGGAGGCTCAGCAGCACCCTGGCCCTGCGCCCAGCTGGACGCCGGGCGCCTTGTCTCCACGTACGCCCCAGTCCCGATGCCACAAAAAGTCCCCAGGGGCGGCCCCAAACGAGGACCTTGGCCCTGGTCCAGTCTGGGCACCAGGCTCTCCTCTCTTTCCTCTGAGCCCTGAGCTTCCATCCCCAGACTCACCATCAGCTCAGGAGAAAGACAAAGAGCCAGGAGCTCACCACCCAGGACCTCACCCGCCCACCAGCCCCTGCTCCGTGAGGCCAGTCCCTCCACACGCCCGCCGTTCCCCCAACAGCCCGCCCCCAACCCACACCACCCGGCCTCCCGTCTCCCCTCCCAACTGGACCATCCCCACCACCAGAGAAACTCGCTGCTCGTCTCACCTTGAAAACAGGAACTCTCTAACTTCTCTCAGGCCTTCCCACCACCACCTACTGCCTCATTCCTCCGCTTCCCTGGCCAACAAGGCTTAAAAGACACACCACGCCGCCTCCAGGCCCTGCCTCCCAACCTGGCTGGAGCCCCTCCGGCCAGCCCGTTCTCCTTCTCCTGTTCCTTCGCTGTGATGTTTTGTGCTGTGTCCACACTGGATCCACAGGGAGATCCGTAACATTTACGAAGCCCTGCGTGTGGCCTGTCTTTATACTGCTCACGACTTTGTATCTTTTGTTTCTAAGTTCTGTGCAATTAAGCCTTTAAATTCTTTTATCCCATTCCCCCGCCGACCCCCGACTGTTTTTATGCTCAGAAAATCCTCTTCTCTGGAGATGGAAGGCATACACTTTCCCCGTAGTGGCAAAGACTGATTGCAGAGCACGAACCCCTGTGTGGAGGCGGTCTGGCCCGTGCTTAGAGGTCAGGGCCCCCCAGGTGCTGCGCCTCCGCCTCAGCCTGTGTGCCGCCCCCGCCAGCCCCCCCCCCCACCCCCGTGCTGGGGAAGCCCCTGCCCCACTCCCGGTGCCGAGACAGCGGCGTGGCTGCCCGGGGCCCACCTGTCCGTGGTCAGCGCCTCCACACTCTCCTGCCGTCGGACCCGGGGAGGCGCGGGCCGTGCGCTCCCGGGCCGAGGTAGCCTCCTGAAAAGAGACACAGAACACTTGGGCGTTTCAGCGGACGGAGGAACACCAACGCTGATGCCAACCTCCAGGCCACCCTCAGCCTGCCGCTTAGGACACGGTCTGCAGGACACCAAGAGCGTCCCACTAACCTGACAAGTCTAAGGCACCCACCTCCTCATCTCGTTAAGGTAACAAGAGGTACACACAACTACCAGGAGTCAAGCCCGTGACGGACGCAGCCGTGAGCACGAGCCTCGCTCAGGCTCCGAGACGCTCCACGGCGGTCAGGCGCGCCTCAGGTACCAGGACACTAAGCGGGCTTCGCTTTCTCTGAACAAACCATGGAGCTCAAGCAGCACACGAGCTGGGGCAGCACGGAGAGGCGGGGGCGGGACCGGGCGCACGGACCTGACCGCCGCGGGGGGCTCGCCGGGCGGCTCGGGGTTCTCGGGCGCCTCGCTCTTCTCCTGGCCGGGAGCTCCAACGTCTCCTTCTGGACGGGCGGCCGGCCCACCAGCAAGTTCACAAAGGGGAAAAAAAAAAAACAAGTAAACGTGTGAAGAGACAGCCATCAAAACAATGACAAACATGAATGAAAATCTTCTCATCATTCTGATGAAATTAAAACAGACGCTTGGCATCTAAATTTGGGGGAGGTGTGGGGACATGGGCAGACTAGAAATACAACTGGGTCAACTTCTCAAGAAATCGGAATTCAGCAGGTAGGTGTGTCAAGTCAGCAGTTTAACTGAAAGGAAAACACAGGCCAAGGACAGAAGCAGACACACACGTGTAAACACGCACGCGTCAAGATGCTCAGGCATCGCTCGCCGCAGGGACAGACACTGGGAGACGGGGAACTGTGGTTTGGCCCCGCGTCACACGCTCGTATGAAACGTCACCGTGTTAATACACGCATCATCAACAGCGTGCTGCGCTCAGTCGTGTCCTACTCTGTGACCCCATGGACGGCAGCCCGCCAGGCTCCTCTGTCCACGGGATTCTCCAGGCACGGACAGTGGGGTGGGTAACGTATCTAATAACTACATAGCATAGATGGGGGTCTAGAAGGACATTCATTCAAGTTACGAGCACTGGGATTACCAGTGCTTTTCATTTTCTTCATATTATTCTGCATTTTTAAAGTTTTTTTTTATTTTGGCTCTGTACCATAATATTTTTATAATCTGAATAAAGTTGTGTTCATTTTGATAAAGATTTAATCAGTAAACAGTAAACCCAAACTATTAAGACAATTAAATTTACCCTACTATTTAAAGTGAAAGTGCTTAATATGTTAGAAAATAATAAAACCAGAATTTGATTATTGGAAATATAATTTATACTCAAGAAAAAATTCCTGAAATGCATTCTTTTAAAACATAAAAAGTTAAATCTTAATTGGTGGCTATGTTTCCTTAAGCTGCTTTCACTAACACAGCGTATAAAGCATAAATCCGAGAGCGCACGTTAGTGTCTGTACACACGGACACAATTTATACCAAACAGATTTACTTAAGGCCATTACTTACCTGCATCGCTAGGACAGTCACCTAAAAAAAAAAGCACATCAGAGAATCAATTTCTGTCAGGAAACTTCAGTATATTTAATGATCAGAACAGGATTTGAGAAAAATATATTAGTAATAACTTTGGATGTCCATTAGGAGAAAAACGGTCATTTTCTCATAGTCTTTTTTCCAGCTTCCTAATGCCACTGTTTTATTTTTAGAGAGAGACAGACAAACAAAACCATGAATCATATGTCATTACTTGAAAACAGATAGGAATGAGGAGAAAGCATATCAGTCACAGAGACGGGTGACGGGCACAGAGGCGGGAGGTGACAGAGCCAGGCGCAGGCAAACGGGCCCGTGTCACGTAAGTCGGCCGCGGGTGTCTTTCCATCGGGGCGTCTGCCCCCAGCAGCCCGCCTCGGCACTTGGCACCCGGGACTTTTCCTTCAAGTGCCACGCGATGGGGACAAACGTGATGGCCGAGGCCACAACCAAGGAGGGAAGCGCCGTAGGGTGGGTGGACCCAGGACAGCCCCTGTGCTACACTCTTACAACGCACGAACACGTGCGCAGAAGAGCCAAAGCTCCCTGGATGCAGGACAAGAATAGACGCCCCCAGGGATGGCCAGGTGACCCGGAGGACACACGCTTAAACGTGGGGAAGGCCAGACCGCAAAAGCGGCCTGTGGACACCAAGGTCAGAGCCACAGACACGCTGCCCCAAAGGGGCCGGCTCTGGGGGTGCAGGGGCCCGGCCTTGGGCCTTGGACACCTGCATCCCAGAGGCCATCCCTGCAGAGGGCAGTCTGGAAGACGGGGCCGCCGGGGAGGACGCACTGGGTGTTAGGGAAGAGACTGCGAGAGCTGCCTTGCCCCCGAGGCCCTGACACCACAGCCCCGGGCCTTCTTCAGAGCCATAAGGGGCTGTGGGCCTCGGGGGGCTCCGAGGGCAGCAGAGTCCCGAGCTGACCCCGGGCACTGCACACACAGAGTGGCCTGCCCCCAGCACAGCTCGGCGCCCTGCCTCACAGATGCCCCCGGCCCTGGGCTTCGCCTGCACCACCCAGCCTCCATCCCCAACGCCCGGGCCAAGGCCCCCTCTGCCTTCCTCCCTCATCCCTGGCCGGCCCCCCACCGCCGGGCTCCCAGCCCCAGTCAAGGCCACCAGCCCCGCCTTCGGGCGCATCGCCCGGGCATCCACACGCCTCCAGGCAACCCCACTGCTCTGTCCCTCCCCATCGCCCCACAGCCGCGGCCAGTCTGGCCTCTGGACCACGCGCTACACTTCCCATGCGATCTGAGCATCCTGAAGCCACTCACCCCTAAAAACAGCATCAGCATCCTGTCTCCAAATTTGCAATAAGGCCACTGGCCCCAGCTTCCGCCCCTGCCCCGCCCCGAGGCCCCAAGGCCCTCCCTGACCCCGGTGTGAAGGCTCCCCGCAGACCACCCAGAGCATCTGCTGCAGTGTCTGCCGGCTCAGCTCACTCAGGCGCTCTCTGCCCGAGGGCTGAGCGCACCGCAGGCCTCCAACAGACACTTTCTGCTGAACAGGCTGGCAAACACCAGCCCTCACCTGCCCACACCCCCGCGGCCCCGACACCTGCGCCGAGTGTGGCGCTGGGGCACGACATGGGGGCAGCGGGCAGGGTGCCCCTCCATGCCCAGCAGGACCTCCAGGGCCTGAAGAAGCGCACAGTGGTCCAGAAAACGGGGGATGTGTGTGCTCGTACGCTGGTTCACTGTGCTGTACAGCGGAAACTAACACACCATTGCAAAGCAACTGTACTCCAATAAAAAACCTTTTTTTAAAAAAAAAAAAAAAAAGCAATTACTGAATGTATAACTTTACTACAATTTTATTTTTTTAATGCTGAGGAAAAAAAATCATGCTTGAAAGCAGAACCTTAGTGAGGGAGGGCTTGAGACAGAGAACATCACAGAAAAGTTAAGAGTGGAGACGGCCTCTGAGCTGCTGGGAAGTCCTCTTTGGATGGGAAACCTGGGGCTGCAGCCCGGCCTCCGGGACCCCCAGCAGCAACTAAGGCTTTTCCCTGGGTCACCCCAACACTTCTGGACTCAGGAGGAACTCAGGACTCAGGGAGGTCTGCTGCCCTCAGGCTAGGACTAGGACGCTCTCCTCTAGTTTATCAAACAGGCAAGAGCGAGTCACCAGCCATGTTCAGTCCTGAGTGTGGATGACAAGGGGCTGGGCCTCGGCGGGGTCAGAGGCCTGGGAGCCTGCAGCTGCAGCCATGACCCCGGGACACCCCGTGTAGGGGACGCACGGGTGACCAGCCTCCCTCTTACCTTTCTGCTTCACGGCTGGCTCTGACTCAGCGCTGCCTCTCCACAAACTGGCTGCAGTGTCATCTGAAATACTAGCTGAGTTAGTATTAGCTTCTTTCGTTTCTGACGTCAGATAGTTAAGGCGGGTGATTAAGAGGGAGACGTGCAGTGGGGTCACGGCGGCACGTGACGCCTCTGTGCCTCCCCATCGCCAGTTCCCCGGGGATGACCCAGGGCGGCTTTCTAGAGGATGCACCTGGACCACTCCCCCCAAGCCTGGCTCTGGGATCAGGCGCGGGGAAGGGGCGCCTGGGAAGTAGGCAGGCCCCACCCACCCAGTCGAGGCAGAGGCAGGGACCCCCCCACCGTTTCCAGGACGGCCTGATACCACCAGTCCCCCCTGGTCTCCCCACGATGGCCCGGCCTGGGAGTCATGACCTGAGGCTGCAGCTTCAGGACGGCAGGAGCAAGAGGGAAGCGCTCCTGGCTCTGCACAGCCCTACACACGTCGGAAACTCCAGCACACCTGCCTACTGTTTACTGACTGACGTGCAAATGTTGACCAAATAGAAGAAAATATCAAGTACCCGAGAAATAAAACATTTCTATTAAAAACAAAAGCAGGGGGGCTGAGGGGACACACTCTGAATTGTGGCAAAAACCAGGGAGGAAACCTGACCCGTTACCAAAGCACCGACCCCCTGTAGCTAAGATGGATCTGGAGACAAACACAGAACTGGGAAGATGCTCCCTTTCCTGAGACACAATCTTATACTTAAAAGTACTCAAAGAAATAGTTTATGTCAGAATTACGCTGTCATTATAAAATAATCAATCTTTATTCTTAGCAAATAAAGAGTTGCTTTATTTTATGTAATAGAACTACATAAAACAGACAACATATAATTTTCTGAGAAAATTCTTTTTGATCTGTTAAGAACGATGTGGACCTAAACAGCCTGATTCAAGTAGTTAATTATTTATGATGTCTCATGGACAGCAACCAAAGAACCAACATGAAGTACCATTAAGTTCTAAAACAAATCTAAAAATCAGATTAGATGACCGTAGATGACCAATTTTAGAAGAAAACACCCCAATTACTTTAAGTTGTCACATACTATTCAGAAGCATCAAATACTTTCTATACTGTGGCAAACTCCACCAACACAGTGAGTAAATTACAGGCGCGTTCTGTCCGTGGTTCAGGGAGACCAAGGACGCTGTGCACAATTTCATCTCCTCAAAGTTCTCTAGTTTTTGAGAGGCCGATGATGGTTGTTTTAACATTTCTAGCAGTAGTCTTAAGTGAGGTTTATTGAACCCCCAATTCACACAAATTGAAAGTACGTAAAAAAACAGACTATACCTTCACTAATAATACTACAACCAATCCTTATTCAGAGAGTGTAGGTTAGCCAGCTTGGCAAACAACAGCTTTAGAAAAAAAATTAGAAATTGAAATCACTATGAATTGGCAAAGGGAAAAACCACAGCGCATGAGCACCACCTGTTGACTGAATTACTGGTAATTACCGGGTCCTGCAGGTGAGGACGAGGGCGAAACGTCGCACCTGGAGTGGGCTCTCGCCCCAGTGAGAGCACGTGAGCAAAGCTGGGTGCCTGGTGGGTCTACAGTTACTCCCCGGAAAGGCCTCAGCCAGCACTGGCCCGCAGCACAGCACGAGCCGCCCGCTCTCTGCCAGGGCTCTGTGCAGCGTCTTACCACACAGAGCTGCTGACCATGTCCAGGTGCAAACGCAAACAACCAGGGTTTACACTGGGGGAGCTGCATGGCACAGGGATCAGCCCCAGCCTCGTATCCTGGGGTGCAGAGACGCTGAGTGCATCCTGACGGGACGTAAGGCAAAGGGCACAGCGGCACCTTCGCAGGGCGAGGGCGAGCAGGCCCTTCAGCCCCAGTCTGATCAGGCCTTTAGACCCAAGGGAAATACGGAGGGGGGCGGGGGCTCTAAGCTAAATGACACCGTGAGGAACGAGCAGGCAACATGCTGCACCCGACCAGCAACCGCACCGCTCCGCAAAGGCAACGTTCTGGGACAAAAGTCGGGGCGGGGGGTATTCCAGACTCAAAGCGGCGGAAGAGACAAAAGCAGAGGGTAAAAAGGCAGAATGCAGCCTGGGTTTCAGACGCTCTGGGGGAATCAGTGCGTTAGGTTCAACAGTCATTTCACGGCCACGTAAGTGCATGCTGAAGTGTTCAGACGGAATACTTAGAGTATTAAAATATTTTTAATATACCTTTGAAATCATTCATAAAACAATGTCACTATAGGTTACGCAAACAACGCCAGAACCTTCGGACCACCGCGCCCAGGTGAGGGGCTCACAGGTGCGGACACCGCGCCCGGGTGAGGGGCTCACCGGTGCGGACACCGCGCCCGGGTGAGGGGCACACCGGTGCGGATCGCTCTCCTCTTTCTTCTTTCATCTACTTTTCATAATGAAAACTTCTACACAACGGAAGGACATGAAACGAGGGAACCCAAGCAAGATAAAGAGACGGATGGAGAAGGTTCCAGGAGACCTCGGACCATCAAACGGCTGCGTCCCGGGAGGACCGAGTCTCCTCAGCCTGCATGGGAATGGGAGCAGGGAAAGACAGCGCTCGTGTTTTGAGAAAAAAATGGACAAATCTCTTGCTGAACTTTTCAATAGGCCTGAAAAGGCAAATGAGAACCACCAAGCCCGCGCACTCTCCCGGGACTCCCCGCGGCAATGCCGGCCGGCTGGCCTGGGAGCAGTCAGAGTGACGAGGCACAGCTTCAGTGGGAAGCGCTGGCCGGGGGTGGACGGGGACTGTGAGAGACGGCGCCACTGCACCTGGAGGCTTAAGGAACCCCAACGCCGGCTGCAAGCCCTGGATTCCGAGAGTCCAGGGACGGCCGGGGCGGGAGGACACCTGTGATGACGGGGACCCGGGGGGCGCAGGGACAGGCTCGAGGGAGGAAGGGCCTGCGAGGAGGGCCGCCCAAGCCCAGGGGGCCAGGACCACACCTGGGCACAGCAAGCGCTTGGGACTCGGCGCGTGGCCACCAGGTGGCACCAGGCTCCCCCTCATCTCCGCAAAGCTCTGGTCTGGGGCCCAGGTCAGGGCTCTGTGCTCCTTCAACGTGCAACTCCCATCATTTTCACAGCTGCACATAAAGGTCTACAAAGATCCATACAGTGCTAAAGAACTCTCTGACTTGACTTTAAACCCATCACGCCCTCTCAGCACAGCGCTGGCTCACCCTGACTGGGCTCTGCCAGCCGTGTAAGTGACCAGCACTAGAGCCATCGTGCACGGCACGCCTGTGACACGGCAGCCACTGCACGGATCCTCCAGGCACATCTTCTCACACCTGGCACCCATGAGGAGACACCGCTCAGTGAGCACACCCTGCGGCTCGCTCCAGGCCAGCGGGGTCGCGGGTCCGGGTCTGGAGGCGAGGTGCGTCCACGTGGGCCGCCCAGCTGCCTGCCCGGGGCAACCTCTCACTCCAGCTTCACCCCCTGGCCCACTCCCCTCTCCCGCAGCTCCGGGACCCCCGAGGGGCTGAGAAAAGCTCCCGCAGAAGTGAAATAAACCATCACGAGATGCGGCTGAATGGCACAACCCGTGTGGTCAGTGAGAACGGTGTGTCCATCCATAAGAAAGCACTCTGCCCCGATGTAGGTCATCCGTCCCCCACACTGCTCAAGACCCAGATAAACCGCACAGGGCTGACCTACTTGGAACAGAACAACCACGGATCGTCACTGCTGAACCGATGATGGAGCAGAAGGCTTGCACACACATCTCTTAGAACAGCAAAAAAATGAGGAAAGGCAGAATGCACACAACAACAGGCCTGCTGCTATTCCAGTTACAATCACTGAATGTTTACAGACCAGCTAGATCTGAGGCAAGCTCAGCCCAGAAAAACATTTACCTCTCCCTGAAGTCAAGATTTACACTATTTTCCCCCTTAAATGTCACTCAAGAATTGCCACACTGCTGAAGAACTGAGCTAAACATCGAAGAAGACGGCACGCAGTTGTCATCTCGGATGATCCCACTGAAATTCCGCATCTGCACATCTAACCTCACCGTACCAGCAGGGCGAGCACATGTGCACACGTCACGCTGCAGCCTCAAAAGTCAAGGGTGCGCCTCGGGGATGCCGTCCCCAGGAGCTCTGAGCAGGCACCTTAAAATATTTCCTGCGGCAAGGCCATGCTCGTGCCCAGTCGCATCCGACGCTGCAACCCCACGAGGCTCCTCTATCCAAGGGGGTTTCCAGGCAACAAGACTGGAACCGGCTGCCATTTCTGCCTCCGGAGGATCCCCCCAACCCAGGGATGGAACCCGCATTGCAGGCAGATTCTTTACCGCTGAGCCATGGGGGAAGCCCATTTATGGTGGAGCATTTGCTTAATAGAACAGGGCAGAGGAGTCTGGAGAAATGAAAGATAAGTCTCTATCTATCTACTCCATTTTGTAAAATTCCAGCAGCCAAGATAAAAGAAAGCACTTTGACTTAGATTCAGAAATGTCACACGTAAAAAGGCATGAAAAGGTTAACGTCAAGCTCAGTTACTCTTTTTCATTATAAAACTTAGCAGATTAAAGCAAACAGAATATCAAGTCATTTCGGGTCTTCAATACATTGTGAAAAGAATCGGATGAACATTAAAGTGGTGGGAATATTTCTTATCAAAGCAGTGAGGAATCTAAACTAAAGAATATATTTTTCTCACCTATTTCTGAAGTTGTAGTTTCCTGATCTGGTTCATTATTTAATCCAGGTACTACGGGGTCTAAAATTTTAGCTGAAACAACATTCTCCTTTCTTCCTGACATGAGATAGTTAACGACAGATTAAACTATTGCAAAGGCTTTTGTATCCGGTTGCTTTGGCTTGTTTGGATTTACAGGGGTTTCTGCCACGGTCACCAACTAGCTGTCCCGTCTACTCAATGGCCAGTTCTCTGTCTCCGCAGGATGCTGGTAAGACGCCCCCCTTGCCTGGCTTCAGGACGCCCCTCTCCAAACTCGCCTCCACCTCGCTGGCCTGTGTCTCCTCTGCCAGAGTCGCCCCCTCCTCTCCGACCCTCGAATCCTGGGCGCGCTGCTCCTCAAGTCATGAGTCACTGCATGAAGGTCCTATGCTCCCCTGGAAATTCCCAGCTTCTTTTACGTTAACGCCGGCTTCTCCAGGTCTCTCCCTGAACCCCAGGCCACACACCCGCCTGTGCTCCCAACACTTCTACCCGGCTGTCTCACGGGTGCCTTGAACGTAATGCCTCCAGAACAGAATTCCTGGCCCAGCCACCCGATCCACCAACCAGCTTCTCCCAAAGCTTTCCCCGCGTCCATAAACGACACCACCCAGGGTCAGGCTCCAGCCCTCAGGACTGACCCTCTCTCCAACTCCTCTCCTCGTGAACAGGTGCTGCCCACTGCACCAGCATGCCCATCACCCCACCCTGGTCTCAGCAGGGACCCTCGAGCCCCGCCATCACGGCCTGCCACCCACACACAGCCTCAGCCCCTGGCGGCTCTCTGCCTCACTCCTGCTCCCTGCAGTTTTAATGGGGGCCCTTTCTCAAGCCTGGGCTGGTCTCCATCCTGCTGGACACCCCCAGGGGCTGCGTTCACACTTAAACAGTCTGCCCAGCAGACGCAGCCCCCGACGAACCCAGCCTGCCACTCAGGAGCCAGGTCTCCGATCACTTGCCCTCTCTCTGCTCCAGCCTCTCCACCCGGCTCCCAGGCTCACCAACAGGCAACGCTGTCCCAGCTATGGGCCTCTGGCCAGTCCTGGAGACCCGCAGCTCATGTGCTCAGCAACCCGAGCTGACTCTGTGCAGACACCCTGCCCCCCGCCCCTCACTCCTGTAAGCTTCCTTTCCCTTCAAAACTCTTTGCTAAACTAATAGGAAAGTGTACATCCTGACCTCTCCTTATTATCTAATAGAGGGTATACACCCTGACCTCTGCTTATTATCTAACAGAGGGTATATCCCCTGATCTCTCCTTATTGTCTAATAGAACGTGTACACCCTGACCTTTCCTTATTATCTAATACAGGGTATATACCCTGACCTCTCCTTATTATCTAACAGAAGGTGTACACCCTGACCTCTCCTTATTACCCAATAGAAAGTATACACCCTGCCATCTCCTTATTATCTAATAGAAGGTATACTCCCTGATCTCTCTCTCTTATCTGTCTTCTCCCTCTAGAGCAAACTCTCCATGAGGGCAGGGACCCTACAGACATTTGCAGAACAATGGAAGGCTCCTGTGGACCACGGGCCAGGGCCTGATCCGTGGCAGGGAACCTTCACTTGGGGGTGGGGCGCCCTGTGGCTCAGACCCCAGGGTCGGCGGCCCCTCTGCCCTGCCCGACCCCGGCCGCCCGAGGGCAGTGCTCCAGCACCAGGGCCCCTCCCAGAGCCGAGCAGGTGCATCTCCGGGGCAGCAGCCACAGGGCTCCGTCTGCTCGGTGGCCAAGCAGAGGATCCGGCAGCTAAAGGTTTCAACTCACCAGTGAGCACTCTCAGCCTCCCCTGGGGCTCACTCTTACCGAACTGTTTCACGGCATGCTCCTTCTTAGCTTTACTGTAGGAAGAGTTACATTCTTTTTCAGGGGAGAGACTATTTTCACTGGTTCTAGAGTCCCTTCTTCCTGACATGAAATTGCACAATGAAAATATGTATTAATTGGTAATGCTGCATATTATTGAACAAATGAAATTAAAATGCATTCCCTAGCTGAAAGTGCTTCACTTTGCTACAATTCACTAGTTAAGAATAAGCAAAAAAAAAAAAAAAAACTCATATTCTTAGGCAGAATGCTTTTTCGATCCTCTAGAGATTCTGGAATGGCTTTCAGATTCTGAGTATGTTCAACAAACGTGACACTCCCCCCACCCCCACCCTTCTAGTAAACTCAAGGCTTCTCTTCTCAGCAGGAACACAGAGCACCTGTGTCTCGCACACTTCCTGGGCGCCAGACACTTGCCCAAACGCTACCCGTTACAAGAGGGGGCAGTGCCAGCTGTGCCAGTTGAGGACCTGGGGTTATTAGGTCTGCGCTTGGTGAGTGGGCAGGGAAGAAAAAAAGTTCACCTATTTGTCAGTAGCTCAGTAGAGCTTAATGTTGTAAAGCCAGCAAATCTCTGATAACCAAATCTCTTAAAGACCACATAAAAGGAAATTTATGGTACAAGCTCACCAGTCAACCCAGATGCAAACACCCTGAGTTATTAGACGAGAAAAGCAGATGACATGACCGTCAGCTTAGAAAATGAAAAGAACCAATGCAACAACTCTCTATTAAGATTTGATACAGGCTAGATTGAAGACACAGCCACATAAATCAGTAAAGCTTCTATGTATTCCAACAATGATCACCAAAAAATTAATGAGGTGAAGAAGATACCATTTCCAGAAATCTGAAAACAAAACAACTGAGCGATCCCTGACTGGTGGACACACCCAAGCACCGCACACAGGTCTCTGGAGAGGAAACCCCCCGTCTGACTTGAAAGCAGCAGGATCCAGGCGTCCCAGGAACAAAGCCTAGGCTTCACCCAAGTGCAGGCACCTCCTGACAAGTCTGCTTCATGGGAGGTGGGAATCTCTGACTCATGGAACTCAAATGACTGGAAAATGTCTCTGCAATAATAAGCAAATAAAATGGCTTTGTATTTTTTTTTGAAAAGAAAAATGACAGGGCACTGACAGTGAAACAGAAGAGTAAAACGGAAACAGAAACAGCAGACTCCAGACCCCAAAAGGCCTGCGGGGAGAGTACAGAGCAGGCAAGAAGGCACCGCCAGTCAGGGGCGACCCTGGGGCACCCGGAGAGCGACCATGGGGACAAAGATCTTCATATCTCAAAACTCTGGGCAGACCACACAAACAGACTGGTACGGCATAAAAATCCCAGTGCATAAAAATTTAACACCTAGGCAAGTCAGAAACCAAACATAATCAGAATTAAAAACCTGAAAAGATACAAGAAACAGATACTTATTTAAAAACTGGCAACTATACAGTTCATGGAATTCTCCAGGCCATAATACTGGAGTGGGTAGCTTATCCCTTCTCCAGGGGATCTTCCCGACACAGGAATTGAACTGGGCTCTCCAACATTGCAGGCAGATTCTTTACCAACTGAGCTACCAGGGAAGCCAAAAAAACTGGCAGATGTCCCTAATGTTAAAGGAGTTCACGCGAATTAAGAGCACTCAGACTCTGAGTGCTTTCTGTCTATGAAAATCAGCAAAGGCTCAAAACAAATCCCGGAAGAAAGTATAAGGGAGAAGACTGGGACAGTGCCCACAGCAGCTGAAACCTCAGGACGTCCATACCAGCCCTCGTGCCAGGAATCACAGCTGGGAACCTGTCCCACAGAGATGGCCCGAAAGACAGAAGTTTCTGGCACAAAAACGTTCACTAACTCATTTATCAATGCCAAAGATTGACACGTACCATCTAAGTTTAATGTCTCAGTGAAGAATCTCAACTACTGCATCCTTGCTACACTTACTTTAAGGTTTACAATTTAGGGAAAAGATGACTCTCAGGAACAACTACTGCTCATTCAAAGCTACTCCATGCTTCCACTGAAAGCCTCCAGCACTGCTGGGCTCCATCTGTCCCTCCGCGCCCTGGACAGACTGACACTCTTTCCCTGGTGTGTCATAACAAGGCACCACCCTCGGGCAAACCCAGGCCAGGCTTGTCTGCTTCAGCTCCAGCTTTCAGAATGACCCCTAGGGACAATTTCTGCTCTTGTTTTAAACACTGTTTTAGACAGCCCGTAAAATAAACACCACCTGTCTAAGTGCAGGATGCTCTCCATGTCCACCCTATATCAGGACGAAACTAGCCTACCCATTCAGAAGAGTCAGAGAGACACGGAAGCCTAACAATCATATCTTTTAGATCAGAACATAGGTCTCCAGCAAAGAGGTGTCCTCTGTCCCTGGTGTCGTGAACTCACACACGTGTGCAGGTGCACACACGTGTGTGTGGGCGTGAAAGCCACACATCTGCATCATTTTTGCATGGTCTCTGTTCATGCCCTCCAAAGGCAAACCTGCTTTCTATCCACAGAAGCTTTTCCCTAGTGGATGCTGCAGTTAAGGCCAAGAGTCTAACACTTTCAGATACATTATGTGATACACTGTGCAGTACCTTCCACGGAATTCTTGGATCGCCGCTTTGACGTCTTTGTTGTCACTGACCTGGATGCTCTGGTGGGAATTTCAGTCTTTAAAAAAAAAAATGAAAAAAAATTAACTGATGCCCCACATAGCAACATCACGCATATGCATCATGAGCAGATGTATTATTCAAGCGCAAGGAAAGAGCCAGTAGGAAACAGGACAACACCCAGATGCTCCGAGAGGGGAGCTGAAGGCAGTCAGGGCAGCAGGGCCTGAGCGTGGGGGTCAGAAGGAAGCTGAAACCTCCTTCACCCTAAGGCGGAATTCCACATTTTTTGTATAGCCCTAAAAAAGTCAGCCACTGACCATCCCTTGAGAATCACTGTCTTATCAGCTGAGTTTATGAGGACTTGACCTCTGTTGATACAAGCTTGAGTACTTCCGTGTGCTTATGAACAACTCTGAAAGTGCAAACCTACTCGATGTTGTCTAAACAGAGCAATAAACCACAGGAGATACCACAGGCCGACCCTCCGGCCGCTCATGCAGTTCCCCGCCCAACCCCTCTCTCAAGCCACCATGTGGAGCCCTAACCAACCCCACAGCGTCCACTCCACGCCTGTCCATCTTCCCTGTGGCTGCCCAGATACACTTATCGAGCTGCAGTTTGGATGATGAAGTAAGGGGGAGTCTAAACACCCCCAGGAGGGCATGGCCTGGACTGTACCCCATCCACGGGGAGCACAGTACAGGGTCCCCCCAGGCCAAGCGCAGCAGGATGGGCCCCTTGAGCCAGCCCTCCGTCCCCATCTGCCTGGTGACTTAATCCCCCAACACTGATCCAAAGAGCCACCCCACCCGCTCCCACACCATGACCCGGCCCCTCTGCATGCCACCCGTCACACCTGTCAAACAAAGGTTCAAGGAGGCCCTGGAGTCTGCCCCAGAAACCCAGAGGATGCACAGCCCCATCTACTTCACAGGCAGGAAACCACCACCACCGTTCCTCTTACAACTGAACCAACGTGGGCTCCCGCGCCTGAGGCCCCGGGCACCGAGAAGGACCACGCACAGCACGCCCTGTCTCAGCACAGCTACGGGTTTACATCTCTTAAAGTTATTTTTCAAATTTTACCTCTGTTTCGGCTTTGGGGTCTTTAAAAGATCCATCTGATAACTTTTTAGACATCTCTCCTGAGCTTGATAACTGTAAAAAAAAAAATTCAAACTGTAGAATTACTCAAGACCATAACATCTAAAAAAGCATCGAGACACTTTCTCTAAGGCTGACAGACAGCAAGACAAACTGCTCATACAGGAGTACCACGTCGTGCCCCAGCCCAACCCCCAGCCCCAACCCCCAGCAGCGGCGGGTCAGCCAGGACCCCCACCAGGGGCGGCCAGAAGGCCACGGGTGTCAGAGGCAGGGCCCAGGGGTTGGGGGGGAGGGTGGAAACAGCAGGGAGCAGAGTCTTCCCCACGGTCCCTCCAACAGGCCAAGCTTCCCGCAAACATTTCAGGGACACACAGGGGATCTGGAGCGGAAAGGAGCTCAGACACCCAGAGCAACACTGCCCTGGTCCCAGCTTCCGAGAGGAAACCGCTCTCACTTCACGACAGAGCAAAGGCTTCAGACTCTGCAACAGGAATGCACTCTCAAGACAAACACGACGTGAAACCTGTAAGAGGTTAAATCAACACCTTAGGAAGCCTGGCGCTTAAGTCAACTCTCTGACACAGGTCAACATAAGGAGAAGGGACACAGTTGCTGAGATTTTCCTCCATGAAAAGCGATGGGTGCCTGCTCAATATTTCAACAATTCAGTGTCCTCGAGACTTCATTATGAAGTAGCAGACTGCATCCGAAGCAGTTCCTGTGTGGGCCGGGCTCCATGCCCGGGTCCCCCGCCCACAGCACACAGCTGCCCACAGACACGCAAGGAGGGAGCAGCCCGACATGGCCACTCCGACCTCACACCTCCACCGCCACACAGGGACACACTTGGGGGTTCACAGGCTAAGAACATCTCACGAGTGTCTCTTCTACATCAAGAGATCCAATCAGACCACCCGGCAGGACCCAGGTGAGAGCCATCTCCTCCTCCCAGAGCTGCCCTCACAGAAGCCTCGCAGCTCGGGCCTCTGGGGGGCTCCCGGGGGAGAGCGCAACCTGCCCCCCCCCCATAAAACCCTGCTCCACAGAGGAGCCCCAGATGGACACAGAGGAGCCGGGCCAGCAGGATCACCAAGACAGGTCTGTGCACACCCACTCAGGCCAAGCATGACCAGCTGGGAGCAGGATGGGTCCCATCACCCTGTCTCAGATGCCTACTCAGTGCAGCACAGCCCGGTGTCCACCCATAGCAGCAGGCACACCACCAGGAACCCCGGGACACATCACAGGGGGGACCCTGGGTCTGAAGGCCTGGACGGCAGAGAAGGTGCCCAGGCAGGACACAGCAAAATGCACAAGAATGTCTGAGCACCACAAAAACCCAGGTCAGAGGAAAAGACTTTCCTTAGACCCCATTTAGGAGAAGGCAATGGCACCCCACTCCAGTGTTCTTGCCTGGAGAATCCCAGGGACGGGGCAGCCTTGTGGCTGCCGTCTATGGGGTCACACAGAGTCGGACACGACTGAAGTGGCTTAGCAGACCCCATTTAAACAGAGGCAAAAATGGGGGGGTGGGGGGCGGGGGCGAGGGGTGTCTCAGTTTTTACAACACATACAGCATGGTGAGCTAACTCATGGTGAGGACTTCTGGACGCTCCTGGGGGACCCCAAGGTTCCAGGTGGCACACTAACATTACCAACAGAACCACCAGAAGACCAGCTTCCAGGCCTGGCGCTGGGCTGGTCCTAGGGGCCCGCTCACCTCCCAGAGCCACACCCCTGGGATGCCAAGTCACAAAACCAGATGGCCATCGCAGTAGGACAGAGGGGGGCTCAGCCTGGCCCCTCGCCACCTGCCACCCCCTAGGGTGGACCTTGAAGTGGTCCAGACCTCAGCTTCCTCCTTCCCAGTGGCTGGAGAGTTTCCAGGGCCTAGCCAGGACACTTTACAGTTATGCGACGTCCCCCAAGAATCAGAGTCCGCGATGCCAGCCCTGACAGGAGGCTTACCCTATCTACAGAGTCTCCAAAACAACCTGAACATCTAGGGAAACAACAATAAAAACCACTGCCTGAAACCAAGCGAATTTGCTGGAAAATCCTAAATTTACCTGAGAACTTGAATTGAGCAGGAATTCAGTAAGCTGGGGTCTCGCTGTACTGACCTGGCTAATGCCTCAGAGACTTAGAAAGCGGCCCTCACCCTGAATGCAGGCGGCCAGGCCCACAGCCCGGGGGAGCCCCCCCACACAGAGGGCGGCCTAGGAACAGCTCACAAGGTCGCGGGGTCGCGCTCCCAAGGAAAACACCCGACACGTGTGCACGTGGCAGACAACACCCTCGGGTTCTGCAAGGACTCCAGGCTGGCCGTGATTTTAGGGGGGTGACATAAGAAATGCGGTTTCCCCGAGGAGCCCGCGCCCTGTGCTGGCGGCCGGCGGAGCAGCCCCGGGGCCCGCACCTTCTTCTCCGGCCGGTCAAGCTCGCGGCTTCGCTGGGGCTCGGGGTCCCTGCAGAGCTCCCCGTTGCGCAGCCGCCGGCGCTCCCGCTCCCGCTCCCGCTCCTTGCCGCGCTCCTTCTCCTTCCCGCCCTCGCTCCGGCGCTCCGCGTCCTTGTCGCGCTCCCGGGGGCCGCGGTCCCGGTCCCTCTCCCTGTCCGGCCGCGCCCGGTTCTTGGCGCGCTCGCGGTCCGCTTCGCGGTGCTTGTCTCGCTCCGGCTCTTTATGTCTGTCCCGCTCATTCTCCTTGGCCTTGGCCTTGTCCCTTTCCTTCTCTCGGGGTTTGCTTTCTTCCTTTAAGTCCTCTTTCTGTTTCTGATCTCTGCTTGTACTTCTCTCCTTTAGTTCAGAATTTCCTCTATCCTGGAAAATAAAAGGCCAAGTAACAGCATCACTTACAAATTATCTACCTGAACCACAAAAGGCCCCGCTCTTTTAGACACACGTAACCTGCATTCACCTCTTTGTCTTTCTGGACCCTGGACTCGTCTTCCCTCACGTTCTTATTATCCAGTTCCTGCGGTTTGGACGTCAGTGAGGGCCGTCCTTTCGTGTCCCCCTTCTCTCCGGCCAACACCCTCTTCACCGCGTCGTCACTGGAGAGCTGGTCCCAACAGGAGGAGAGAAAACGCAAGGTTGCAATGAAATCAGTACACTTAATACACAAGCGTCAGCAAAGACTGCTCATCAAACGGACTCTCTGTCTCCTAAAGGAAATGAATTTTATCACAGACAATGTACAGCATTGCCTAGAACTGTCCCCTCCAGCATTTCCAGTCCTTAACACCAGAGTCCACTCAAGCCAAGCGAACCCCACTTCCCTCCACCCACGCTGCCAAGCGTGGCCGTGTGTGCTGTCAGGGACGCAGAGCTGCCCCACACCTCTCACAGAGCCACAGAGGCCGGCCTAAGGAACGATCTCACTGGAGCCCCGTCAGATGCCAAAATCCCCTGGGCAGTCAGCGCCCCAGACTGCCTGCCCCCGGAGTCCTGGACACCTTGGTCAGGCTTCCCCCTTGCCCACACACTGCCTCTTTCCGCAAGCCTGTGCCGAGTGCCCGTCGCACGCCGGGAACTAGACCAAGGGCCAAGGCCACGCTGCGCACTAGCAAGACGGCCAAACACAACCACCAAGACGGTGCAGTGTGCCAGGGGACCATGACGGGGACCCCGGGAGGAGCAGCCGACCCCACAGGCTGCGGGGAAGGCATCTCGGCCCTGAAAAACCGGCAGCGTGAGCGAGGGAGCGGGCAGGGCAGGAGACCTGGGGGCAGGCACCAGGGGGCGCTGAGAGCCGAGGACCCGAGGGGCGGGGCTTCGCGAGGCGCCCGGGGCGGGGGCAGAGGATTCAGCAGAATCTCTTGTCAGATCTCTTCTGGAAAGGGAGCGTGGAGCAGGATCTGGGGCAGCTGAGTCGCCAAGCCTTGGACCCACCGGGCGGGGTTCTCCTGCGGCCCCAGTAGCCAGTCTGACCCCACTCCCCACTCCCTGCCTGCCGTGTGGGCTGGAGCCCGCCTCTCCCACCACGGCAGCGGAAGGCGAGCCCCCGGCCTCCAGCCCATTACTTCCATCAAGGGCTGTGTTTGCCACGCCCCTGACAAAGGTCCAGCTCTGCTCCACTGGGGGCTACTCAGATCCCAGGAAGGAGGAGAGTCCCAGGGAAGATATCCTCCAACGGCCCCAGAGGGATGGCAAGGCCAGAGAGGCCCGGATTCCAGCCGGTGGTGAGGACCCCAGGAAATCCGGCCCCCTCACGAGCGCATGGGGGGAGTGGGGGGGTTTCTCGGAAGGCAGCAGAGCTCTGCATACACTCCTGCAGGGAGAGGGAGGGGGGGACGGGAAGCGGGAAGGGGGCTGGAAAGGCCCGCAGAGAACAGGGACACCCTGTAAACCTCACAGACGGAGAGAAACAGCTCCTCCAGCCACTCCGGCCACCCGAGCTGGAAACAGTTACAGGCCCTGAAAGGGGGCCCAAGAGGAGAAGCAGCGCCGGGCTTCAGAGGCTGGGCGCACAGCCTCCAGCCATGTGCCCCAGGCAGGGCGCCCGAGGTGCCCCCACTGCACACCGACAGCTCGGGAAACCTGCACCCGGCACTCGCTCGTCTGTTCACTGCAGAGCTTTACACCATGGCTGATAACTCCCAGGTTCCAGGAGAGGGGGGATCGGACTGCGAGGACAGGGCTAAAGCCCACTCCTCCAATGCTGCCCACTGCCCGGGGTGGCCCGCCTGGTCGCCCTCCCAGGCGTGTCACCCTCCCGGGTGTGCACAGCTCCCAGCTCTGGGGCAGGTGGCGCTACCTTGCTGAGACAGCACTTTCCAATTCTCTGCAGCAGCTCGTTGGTCCTCTCGGGCTCGTGCCCTGCCACAATCCGAGTTGGTTTCGCCGACAGCGGCTCTCCAGAGACAATGACCACCACGTCTATGGCCTTCTGCAGGAAGCTAATTTTTGCATCTTTATCCTGAAAGATATCCATTTGAAACACAGATATTAAAATATTTGAAAAAGAGCTTGCACTATCCTGAGCATGTTCAACAGGCCCAGTTTCCTGTTTGGACAAAAAGCTATTTTTAGGTGTGTCGGATTTAGAACTCCTGACTCTTTATACCCACTACCACCAAATAAAAGTTTGGTGATGGGCTAGCACCCACCTCCGGAACACTAGCTGTGTTTCTGAAGGCTGACACAGCGTGCCATGCAGCTGCTGGAGGAAGCTGAGCTGAGGAGAGTGCTAGGCGCTCCCGGAGCCACCAGCCTCCTGCTCCAGCCCCAGAGCACAGCTTCTGAAGTCCCCGGGGAGAGAGCCTCCCACCTACCTTGACATTGTCGGACTTCATCTCGACGTCCGTGTAGAGGCCCTTCATGAAGCCAGTCATCCTGATCACCTTCAAAAGAAAAGGCAAGGCCACGGTCGGCACCCCAGGACAGCCCGGGGCTCAGCCGCACCCACCACCCCACACTGAGGGCACCCGGCTCTGTCCACACCCAGCCATCCTCCATCTGCTGATATGACACACATTCCAGCGTCTGCCACATGCGGGGGCCTCGTCCTAGGCAGAGTCCGCCTGATCCTCATGGAAGTCAATCTGGCTGCGAGGACAGGTAAATACGATGGACCTGCAGGGCGCTAAGTGGGCACAGGATCTCCCCTGATCCAAGTGCAGGATGTCTGGGAACACTTCCCAGAGCAAAGCCTATCCAAGCTGAGACTGGAGAAGAACTGGGGGAGCATGTGCCAGGCCAGAGAAACAGTCCCACAAGGTCCGGGGCCAAGCGGGTCCGTTCAAGGGGCAGATGGCCTTTGACAGGAGGGGCCTAAGGCCAGGGAGCCAGCAGGGGCCTGACCCAGGTGGCCTTCAAAGCCATTAGGAAATACAGACTCAGCCTCAGGACCACATGGAGGCCCCGAGAGGTCCAAAAGCAGAAACAGGCATCTTTTGAGGGTCGCTCAGAGCAGTGGAAAGCAAGGATCTGGGGAAGAAAGGGGACTTGCTGGCCTGGGTTTCTCCGCACCACTGCATCAATCGCTTCCTGGGACCCTGCAGGGGGGACTGGGGGGAGGGGGTGGTCTGTTGCCACATCACCCTTTTTTGCTCCCCTCACCACTCCCTCTCCCCAGTCAACCTGGACCTCCCAGCTACCCCTCAGGTTTGGTGATGCTTTCTGCCCCTCCCCACCCCCAGACACACCAGGGTCCTCTCAGACCACTGGTTCTCCTGTGGCAGGTCACTATAAAGTCAATGCAATGGGTAGCAGTAAGCCTATTTTTAAAAAATAAAACCGATCGGAAAATATCAGACTGCATCCGTATGTGGTAAGGGTGAATATGCCTATAAGTGTGTGTCCTGGCAGATATAAAGAGTACTTATCACCATAAGACATGCTTTAAAAGAAAAGAACAGACAGTGGCACACTAATACCAAGTTCCTTCTTTAAGACCAAGCTGCAACTGGCTAGCTATACTTCTCAAACCGCTCAACAGCTATGCTGTTATTTCCCCTATAAGACAGGTTGAACATTACGAGTTGTTATTGGGTCATTAAGTTGTGCCCGACTCTGCAACCCCCACGACTGCAGCACGCCAGGCTTTCCTGTATCAAACGGAATATTAAGAGCATCTAATATTCCTAGAATTTCTTCATTTTGCTCCTTTTGAAGTTTTTCTAGTGTGCTGACAGTATAAACTTGTGAGCAATCATTTCCAGCAACAAGAGGCATTAATTTCACAGGATCAATGCTTCAAGTTATGAAAGATACGGAGTTAGCTTAGCAGTAACTAAAACTCTAAAATATGGCAATTTGAACACTATACTCAGGGGTAGTAAAGAATTTTGCTAAGAGAATCGCCATGTACTATTTGAAAACGCTTTCCATATGTCAGTTGTTCTAACATCTTTATCAAATAAGTGGCAATTAACATACTTATGTTTACACAGGTAGAGAAATTACTTTTGACCTTCAGTTCAGTTCAGTCAGTTGTGTCTGACTCTTTTCTACCCCATGAATCGCAGCACGCCAGGCCTCCCCGTCCATCACCAACTCCCAGAATTCACCCAAACTCTTGTCCATCAAGTCGGTGATGCCATCTAGCCGTCTCATCCTCTGTTGTCCCCTTCTCCTCCTGCCCCCAATCCCTCCCAGCATCAGAGTCTTTTCCAATGAGTCAACTCTTCGCATGAGGTGGCCAAAGTATTGGAGTTTCAGCTTTAGCATCAGTCCTTCCAAAGAACACCTAGGACTGATCTTTAGAATGGACTGGTTGGATCTCCTTGCAGTCCAAGGGACTCTCAAGAGTCTTCTCCAACACCACAGTTCAAAAGCATCAATTCTTTGGTGCTCAGCTTTCTTCACAGTCCAACTTTTGACCTTAGATTAGCAAAAAAGCAGACCAGTGGATCCCAATGGAGAACACTGAACTCCTTCCCCACAGTCTAGCTACCTGGCAACGGAGTCGATTCCTGCCTGAACGCTCCTCCCCTCTCCAACCTTGCAGGAGGTGGGGACAGCAGCCACCATGATAATCCCACACCAGGACCCACAGAAAGATGTAGCCCCCCCAGCCTCTTTCCTGGCTTTCTGGTTTCAGTGAGCAAACAGGACTAACACAGAAAATTGAAGTGTCTGGCTGGGACAGCAACCGGTGCAGTCAGCCACTCACCTCCTGGCTAAGTGACTGGATCCCTCCTGGGTCAGAGGACACCACCTGCCCATTTCACAGGAAGAGGTGAGGCCACTCAAGGCCTGGCTCCCCCTAGAGGCTCCCTACACAGCCCTGTCCCACCAGGCTCTCCACACAGCCTTGTCCCTTCCCAGACACTGTCCAGGGCGGTCTAGGTGCTGCACTAGCTTAGGAGGAGAACAAGGAGGCCAGTCAAGACAGCCCTGGGGATGTGGGTCAGTTTTGAGAGTTTTAAGCACAGCTTATAAGCACAGAGAGGTCCATATCATAAGCTAAGAGAGCAAAGACAAGTAAAGCACGTTTGTGGAAGAGTAAGATGCTGAACCTGTTGGAAGGACCGAGAAGTGAAGTTTGAGGATCAACATGGGCAAGAATAGGAGCCTGGGACACCTGCAAGGTGAACCTGATTCCTGAAGCCCAGAGAGCAGGCCTGGGTTCCCAAGGGCAACCCCACACTCGGGCGCACCATGGAAATGGGCGCTGGCACTGGAGTCACAGGAGCCGTGACTGACTCCATTCAGCAGTGACGTTTGCTGTGCACCTTCTGTGTACCGTGCCCGGGATGTGCCAACAAACAAGTCTCCATCACTCAGGAACCCTCCACCAGCGGGCAAGAGAGTGAGACAACTAATCTCAAGGCATGCTCTGCCATCGATCAGCAAATACAGCCCTGCTCTTTTATAGTTATATCCTTCCAGGTCCCCCAACAACCACCTTCAATAAGTCCACCCACAGGCATTAATTAAACATCCAATATGGGGAAGAGCTGACTCATTGGAAAAGACCCTGATGCTGGGAGGGATTGGGGGCAGGAGAAGGGGATGACAGAGGATGAGATGGTTGGATGGCATCACTGACTCAATGGACATGAGTTTGACCAAGCTCCGGGAGATGGTGAAGGACAGGGAAGCCTGGCGGTGCTGCATGCAGTCCATGGGGTTGCGAAGAGTCGGTCAGGACTTAGCGACGGAACAACAATGGGGTGACCACAGCAGGAGCAGGTGGAGGGAATCTTGGGTGGGGCGCTAAGAAAAAAATAATGTCCTTCTGCTGGGATTTGTAAACACTCTCCATCTGCCAGACGCTGCAAGGGAAAAAGAGTCTCAGAAACAGCCCTGCCGGGCTGAGTGGAAGATCTGCTCTAAGAAGAGTAGGGCAGGACGGAAGACATAAGAATGCTCCCCAAGAGCCGGGACACTCCCGGGAAAGGTAGCCCAGGGGATCATCCGTCCCGCCGAGGCCGGGCTCCTCGAGCAGCGTCAGCGCTCGGCGATGCGAGGTCCGATCCCGACGCCAGCTTTGGTCCGAACCCCCCAGCCCCCGCCCCCCGCCCCAACACCGACCTCCGATCCGCATCCCGGAACCCGGGCCCCGACCCCCAGACCTGCACCCTAGCCCGCACCCCGACACCCCACATGGGCCCCGACCCCCGGACCTGCACCCTAGCCCGCACCCGGTCCGCGCACGGGGACCCGGCCCAGACCGCAGTTCCGATCCCGGCCCGGCGCTCACCTCCGTGATGATGTCGTGCAGGTAGCGGAACGGGGGCTTGTTCAGCAGCTTCTCGGTCAGCGGCGGCCTCCGGATCACCTTGCCCAGAGCCTCCTGCGTCCGCTTCACCACCGCCGCGTTCATGGCCGCGCCCCGCCGGCCGCAGAGCCTAAGCCCGGCTCCCGGGCCGCCGCCGGCCCCGCCGCCGCCGCCGCCGCTGCCCGCTCCGGCCTCGACGCGCCGCTCGGGTTCCCATCCCACAGTGCACCGGAGTCCGCCCAGGCGCGTGCGCCGGGCCGCGGCCCTCGGTCGCCAGGGGTGGCGCGACCTTAGCAACGGACGCGCCGCGGGGCCCCGCCCCCTGCTCGGCTGCGCGCGCACGCGGAGGCGCCGATGTGGGTGGGGCTGCGTGCCCGCGGAGTGACGGCGCCCAGGCCCGCCCCTCCAAGCCCCAGCTCAAGGAAGAAGCTTCTCCGCGCGCGACTGAGGAAACCGCCGGAGGACTGGGCGACGGCCACAGCACTTCCGGATTCCCGGTGCCTTTTTCTCAGGTTTAAGGCGAACTGGACTGAGTGCTCTCGAAAAACATGCCCTTTCCTGTATGCTACTTAATACGGCTTCCTGAGCGAGTACTAATGTCTCTGCTAGCAGCCGAGACGTTACTTTGCCAACAAAGGTCCGTCGACTCAAAGTATGGTTTTTCCAGTATTCGTGTATGGATGTGAGAGTTGGACTCCAAAGAAAGCTGAGCGCGGAAGAATCGATGCTTTTGAACTGTGGTGTTGGGAAAAGACTCTTAAGAGTCCCTTGGACTGCAAGGAGATCAAACCAGTCCATCTTGAAGGAAATCGGTCCTGAATATTCATTGGAAGGACTGATGCTGAAGCTGAAACTCCAATATTTTGGCCACCTGATATGAAGAACTGACTCATTTGAAAAGATCCTGGTTCTGGGAAAGATTGAAGGCAGGAGGAGAAAGGTATGACAGGATGAGATGGTTGGATGGCATCACTGACCCAATGGACATGAGTTTGAGTAAGGTCTGGGAGTTGGTGATGGACAGGGAGGCCTGGCATGCTGCAGTCCATGGGGTCGCAAAAAGTCGGACACGGCTGAGTGACTGTAATGAACTGAGTGAGTAACTCCTTTTCTCTGAGTCTCTGTTTCTATAAAGCAGGAGAATCTGTGCCAGCCTACCTAACTCCCAGGGAGGTGAGGACCAAACGATGTGCCAGGGCTCTGTAACCAGCACAAAGCTACACCTTTGTTCTACCCGGTGTTCGTGGTTGTGTCCCATCTGTCTTCCGTCCACCACGCACAGGCACTCAGTAGATCCTTTCCACGCTTTGTGGTCTCTTTTTTAGTTCTTCTCTTGGATACCTTTGGGCTTCCCTGGTGGCTCAGATGGTAAAGAACACCTGCAGTGCAGGAGACCTGGGTTCAATCCCTGGGTTTGGAAGATCCCTCGAAGAGGACATGGCAACCCACTCCAGTATTCTGGCCTGTAGCATCCACATGGACAGGGAAGCCTGGCGGGCTGCAGTCCATGGGGTCACAAAGAGTCCCACACAACTGAGCGATTAAGCATGATGGATACCTTTATAGTTTTTATTTACATTCATTTTTGCCATTTTCAAAGTGCTCCATGCTTTATGTGTTCTTTGCTTATGATGTATCTACATGTGGAGTTTTTAACTTAAAATTTATATCTGATTATTATTGACATTTAATAAAATTCACCCACTTTAAGTGTAGAGACTGATGCATTTTGGTAATTACATACAGTTATGCTACCACCACCACCACCACAATCAAGATACAGAATTTTTCCAGCACCCTAACACATTTTCTCCTACTCATTTGCAGTTCATCTCCTCCCCCACGAGCCCTAGGCAACTGCAATTGTCATTATAATCATGCCCATCAAAAGATGAACGGATAAAGATGTGGTACATATACACAATGGAATATTCAGTTCAGTTCAGTTCAGTCGCTTAGTCGCGTCCAACTCTTTGTGACCGCATGAATCGCAGCACGCCAGGCCTCCCTGTCCATCACCAACTCCCGGAGTTCACTCAAACTCATGTCCATTGAGTTGGTGATGCCATCCAGCCATCTCATCCTCTGTTGTCCCCTTCTCCTCCTGCCCTCAATCCCTCCCAGCATCAGAGACTTTACTCAGCCATAAAAGGGAACACATTTGAGTCCCTTCTAATGAGGTGGATGAACCTAGAACCTATTAAACAGAGTGAAGTAAGTCAGAAAGAGAAAGATAAATATTATATTTTAGAACTAACATCCAAAAAAGATGTCCTTTTCATTATAGGGGACTGGAATGCAAAGTAGGAAGTCAAGAAACACCTGGAGTAACAGGCAGATTTGGCCTTGGAGTACAGAATGAAGCAGGGCAAAGGCTAACAGTTTTGTGAAGACAACGCACTGGTCATAGCAAACACCCTCTTCCAACAACACAAGAGAAGACTCTACACATGGACATCACCAGATAGTCAATACCAAAATAAGATTGGTTATATTCTTTGCAGCCAAAGATGAAGAAGCTCTATACAGTGAGCAAAAATGAGACTAGGAGCTGACTGTGGCTCAGATCATGAACTCCTTATTGCCAAATTCAGAATTAAATTGAAGAAAGTAGGGAAAACCACTAGACCATTCAGGTATGACCTAAATCAAATCCCTTACAATTAAACAATGGAAATAAGAAATAGATTTAAGGGACTAGGTCTAATAGAGTGCCTGATGAACTATGGATGGAGGTTCGTGACATTGTACAGGAGACAGGGATCAAGACCATCCCCAAGAAAAAGAAATGCAAAAAAGCAAAATGGCTGTCTGAGGAGGCCTTACAAATAGCTGTGAAAAGAAGAGACGTGACAGGCAAAGGAGAAAAGGAAAGATATACCCATGTGAATGCAGAGTTCCTAAGAATAGCAAGGAGAGATAAGAAAGCCTTCCTCAGTGATCAGTGCAAAGAAATAGAGGAAAACAACAGAATGGGAAAGACCAGAGATCTCTTCAAGAAAATTAGAGATACCAAGGCAATATTTCATGCAAAGATGGACTCAATAAAGGACAAAAATTTTATGGACCTAACAGAAGCAGGCGATGGCACCCCACTCCAGTCCTCTTGCCTGGAAAATCCCATGGGCGGAGGAGCCTGGAAGGCTGCAGTCCATGGGGTCGCTCAGAGTCGGACACAACTGAGCGACTTCACTTTCATTTTCACCTTCATGCATTGGAGAAGGAAATGGCAACCCACTCCTGTGTTCTTGCCTGCAGAATCCGAGGGATGGGGGAGCCTGGTGGGCTGCCATCTATGGGGTTGCACAGAGTCGGACACTACTGAAGCGACTTAGCAGCAGCAGCAGCAGCAGCAGCAACAGAAGCAGAAGATATTAAGAAGAGGTGGCAAGAATACACAGAAGAACTGTACAAAAAAGATCTTCACAACCCAGATAATCATGATAGTATGATCACTCACTTAGAGCTAGACATCCTGGAATGCAAAGTCAAGTGGGCCTTAGGAAGCATCACTACGAACAAAACTAGTGGAGTTGATGGAATTCCAGTTGAGCTATTTCAAATCCTAGAAGGTGAGGCTGTGAAAGTGCTGCACTCAATATGTCAACAAATTTGGAAAACTCAGCAGTGGCCACAGGACTGGAAAAGGTCAGTTTTCATTCCAATCCCTAAGAAAGGCAATGCCGAAGAATGCTCAAACTACTGCACAATTGCACTCATCTCACACGCTAGTAAAGTAATGCTTAAAATTCCCCAAGCCAGGCTTCAACAGTACGTGAACCATGAACTTCCAGATGTTCAAGCTGGTTGTAGAAAAGGCAAAGGAACCAGAGATCAAATTGCCAACATCTGCTGGACCATGGAAAAAGCAAGAGAGTTCCAGAAAAACATCTATTTCTGCTTTACTGACTATGCCAAAGCCTTTGACTGTGTGGATCACAATAAACTGTGGAAAATTCTGAAAGAGATGGGAATACCAGACCACCTGACCCACCTC
Source organism: Bos indicus (assembly GCF_029378745.1). Classification (NCBI taxonomy): domain Eukaryota; kingdom Metazoa; phylum Chordata; class Mammalia; order Artiodactyla; family Bovidae; genus Bos; species Bos indicus. The sequence continues at coordinate 117,882,958 of NC_091762.1, read as the reverse complement.
TTGAGAAATCTGTATGCAGGTCAGGAAGAAATAGTTAGAACTGGACATGGAACAGCAGACTGGTTCCAATAGGGAAAGGAGTACATCAAGACTGTATATTGTCACCCTGCTTATTTAACTTATATGCAGAGTACATCATGAGAAATGCTGGGCTGGATGAAGCACAAGCTGGAAACAAGATTGCCGGGAGAAATATTAATAACCTCAGATATGCAGATGACACTACCCTTATGGCAGAAAGTGAAGAAAAACTAAAGAGCCTCTTGATGAAAGTGAAAGAGGAGAGTGAAAAAGTTGGTTTAAAGCTCAGCATTCAGAAAACTAAGATCATGGCATCTGTTCCCATTACTTCATGTCAAATAGATGGGGAATCAGTGGCAAACTTTATTTTGGGGGGCTCCAAAATCACTGTAGATGGTGACTGCAGCCATGAAATTAAAAGACCCTTGCTCCTTGGAAGAAAAGCTATGACCACCCTAGACAGCATATTTAAAAAGCAGAGACATTACTTTGCCAACAAAGGTCCAACTAGTCAAGCTATGGTTTTTCCAGTAGTCATGTATGGATGTGAGAGTTGGACTGTGAAGAAAGCTGAGCGCCAAAGAATTGATACTTTTGAACTGTGGTGTTGGAGAAGACTCTTGAGGGTCCCTTGGACTGCAACCAGTCCATCCTAAAGGAAATCAGTCCTGAATATTCATTGGAAGGACTGTGCTGAAGCTGAAATTCCAATACTTTGGCCACCTGATGAGAAGAAGTGACTCATTTGGCAAGACCCTGATGCTGGAAAAGATTGAAGGCCGGAGGAGAAGGGGATGACAGAGGATGAGATGGTTGGATGGCATCTCCAACTCAATGGACATGAGTTTGGGTAAACTCCGGGAGTTGGTGATGGACAGGGTGGTCCGGCATGCAGTCCATGTGGTCGCAAAGAGTCGGACATGACTGAACGACTGAACTCAACCGAATGCATATATATGGAATCTAGAAAAATGGTACCAAAGAATTTATTTGCAGGGCAGTAATGGAGGAAACAGACACAGAGAACAGACTTACGGACATGGGGCGAGGGGAGGAGAGGGTGAGATGTATGGAAAGAGTAGCATGAAAACTTACATTACCATATGTAAAATAGATAGCCAACGGAAATTTGTTGCATGGCTCAGGAAACAAACGGGCTGTGTATCAACCTAGAGGGGTAGGATGCTGTGTATCAACCTAGAGGGGTAGGATGGGAAGGGAGATGGGAGGGAGGTTCAAAAGGGAGGGGATTATATGTATACCTATGGCTGATTCATGTTGAGGTTTGACAGAAAAAAATAAATTCTATAAAGCAATTATTCTTCAAGAAAAATAATTTTTTTAAAAGTTCACGCCTTTTCTAGTGTGCTGAGTCATCTCTGACTCGGCGACTGCCTGGACTGTAGCCCTCCCATCACCCCACCACTCCCCGGCTCTTCTGTCCATGGAATTTTCCAGGCAAGAATGGAGCAGGTTGCCGTTTCCTGTTCCAGGTGATCTTCCCTACTTATGGGTGGAAGCCTAGTCTCCTGCGTCTTCTGCATTGGCAGGCAGATTCTTTACCACTGTGCCACCTGGGAAGCCCTGTCTTTTCTAGGGTTTCATATAAATAGAATCATGCAGTACATAGTCTTTTGTGTTTAATTCTTTCTCTTATAATGTTTTGAGATTCATTTGTATGTCATTCCTTTTGGCAGCTGAGTAGAATTCCATAGTAGAATTTAGTTATCTGTTTACCAGTTGATGGATATTTGAGTTGCCTGTAGCTTTTTATTTTTGTGACTAATACTACTAAGACCATTCACATACAAGTCTTCACATAAACATTGTTTTAGTTTCTCTTGGATAAATACCTAGGAATAGGACTGCTGGCCTATCTGGTGTGTGTGTGTGCATGCATGTGCGCGCATGTGCATGAAGAATATGCTCAACCTTATAAAATCCTACCATCCTGGTTTTAAAGGGGCTGCACCAGTTTTCATTCCCGTCAGCAACAGATGGGCTTCCCAAGTAGGGCCAATGGTCAAGAATCTGCATGCCAGTGCAGGAGACACAAGAAATATGGATTCGATCCCTGGGTCAGGAAGGTTCCCTAGAGTAGGAAATGGCAACCCACTCTAGTATTCTTGCCTAGAAAATCCCACGGACAGAGGAGCCTGGCAGGCTACAGTCCGTGGGGTCACAGAGGGTCTGACATGACCGAGTGAACATGCACACACACACAGCAACACGTGGGATCTCAGCTGCCTCTTGCCCCTAGTGACACCTGATGCCAGTCTCTTTAATTCTAGTGATCCTAGTACGTATGTAATGTCATCTTATTATGATTTTAATTTGCGTTTATCTAGTGATTACTGATTCTGAGCACTTTTCATGTACTTATTGGACATTGATATATATCTGGTGAAGAGAGCCCAGCAAATGCCATTTAGGCATTTATTAAATAACTGCTGGGTGCTGAGTGCTATAGATGCTGGAGATTTTTACAAGTGGGCTGGCTGTTAGAGACTTTACTGAGAGGCTGAGAGAAGCCTAAGAGTCGACAGCCCACGAGGGAAGGCAATCAATAACTGCCCATGTAGAACTACTCCACGGTCCACGGGGAAGAAAGTTCCCGGAGAACCACACTCTCAGATTTCCTCCTGAGTGGCCCTCGGTTAACCCTGCTTCCCAACTTCCAGGTCCACCCCTTGGCCAGAACGCTTCCATCCTCTGAAAGCTGCCGTATCAAATCTCCCTGTCTCCCAGGAAACCCCACTCTCTACCCTTGGAAGCTGTCGTCTTCCCTTCCATTCCCTCTCTCCCAGCAGTACATTTCCGGGAGTCTGGGTTCTTCAGGCCAAACTTTAATCCCAAAGCCTCGGCAGAGCAGTCCCCTGTGGCATCCGGCGCTTTGGTCCCTTGGGTGATGGTGTTCACTGTGAACTAAGCTCCATCCAGGGCTCCCAGATTCCAGCTGTTCTCCAGATTGTCCATACACTTGGCTTTATCACACACACATCCTCCTTCCCCAAAACAAACCTTCCTTCTTAAACAGTCCATCAAGCCCCTTAAAGAAGAATAAAATAGTTTCCCAAACCGCCTCTTCATTTGGAAGCATCCTCACCCACACTGATACTAATAATTCACACGACAGTGAAGAACAGTATTCACCCCCTTCCTTCCCCTTCCCCGCCTCGGGGGGGGTCACCCCTGAAAGTCTGTTATTAAAAGGGAAGCCATTGTGAGACTGTGCGCTTCTTCTTGGCTGGGCCCTTAGTTCATGATGATTGGCCCAATGCTCTGAGGTGATTAGGTCCTTAGACAAGGATGCACCTACTCCCTGCCCTCCAGGTGTTAGGGGGAGAGAGAAGGGGCATCCCTGGCACTGGGTGGCCAGGTGGAGCTCCTCTGGGGCCGCTCAAGAAGCAAAGGGCGTTGTGGAGTCTGAGAGCTGGAGCGTCCCACCCAGGCCTCTCCCCCTGTGTGCTCCCTGTGGCCAAGCTGGGAGCCCCCTCCTCTGAGCTTTGAACCCTGGCTGTGGTTGTCCTGAGCAGGGTGGGGCAAAGGGGGCACTCAGGGAGGCCTCTGACCCCAAGCACCCAGCCTTCTCAACAGACACTCCCCAGCCTCATGCCCAGAAAATCCACGCCGGGCGGAATCCTCCTCTGGGCCCTGGAGCAGGCAGGGCCGCTGTGGCCAGTTACTGACTGGTCTGAGGAGTAAGGGTGCAGGCGTGGCTGTGGAGAGCCCTCTGGCCCTCAGGGCCCACCAAGGAGCCCAGCCAGTGCCACCTGAGGGGAGTCCTGGCTCCAATTTCTCCCACAACCTGGGGACAGCAAGTGGCCTTCCAGGCTGAGGAGGCCTTATAGGGGCCCGAGGTCATAGGTCCTGCTACTTCCTGTGAGGCCACAAGAGAGGGTGTGAGATCTGAGAAGGTCTGGGACCAGGAAGCAGGCTCGCCTCACTCCACTGAGGGCCTGTCCCCGGGGAGCTGGCTGTGGAATGGACATGAGTCCCTGCGGGTCGTGTCCTTAACGCTGTCCCTAGGTGAGTCCACACCCTCACCCCAAAGGCAAGCCGGCCCTGGGGTGGCAGGGCTAGCGATGCAGCTAAGGACTCCTGAACAACAACAAGAAAAGAGATCTGGAACCAGGGCCTCGGGAATAGGGCAGGGAAGAGAAAGGGGTGGGAGGCCAGCCTGGAGCCCCCAGTTCTGGGAGCTGGCTGCAGGGGTTGGGGGGGAGGTGTCTGTAACCTGAATTCCCTCTAAGCTCCTCAGAGTCATGAAAGGATTAGAGAAAAAGGCAGGAACATTTTTTTTTTTAAGTGTCATTCATAACAAAAGATAATTGATTAAATATCAATAACTTGAGAAAATAACAGCTGAGAAAGTGTTTGAAACATAAAAGCCTGGCAGGAGATGCTTCTGAAATCAGCAATGTCTGAAAGAATGAATGAGATAGCCGTGGCCATGACTCACCCTGGGAGAGAAAGTCCACAAAACAAGGTGGCTTCCAACCCCACCTCCCCTTGCCTGAGAGGCGAACATTCCTAGAGACAAAGGCCCACAGAGGTAGAGAGGCACGACCCCTGAGCTGCACATCCGAGAAGAGCCCAGAATGTAGGTCAGCCAGAGACAGGTACCAGGACAGAAGTGGCCGGAGCCTGGGGACAGCCTCCCCAGGCCTGGGGCCCCGACAGGCTCAGAAGAGCAGGCATCAGTCTGTATGGCCAGCCAGGCACCTCGCTGTGTACTCCAGCATCGAAACCTCAAGGTAACTGACATCATTCTGTGAAACCCGAAGGGCCTGCCTAGAAGGCGTCGCCCCCTCCTCTCCAAGTGAGCCTGGAGACAACACCTTTTATCTGTTCCTGAGCTTCTAGGATCATTTCTGCCGCAGGACCTTGGTGACTTGCAGGTCCTTTCAGCGGAATAACACTCACGCCCCAGATCCTCATATGGCGGCATCCTTGCCATTGTCTGGGTCTCAGAGATGGCGAAAGTAAACCACACCTGGAACTTGCCTGGCGATCCAGTGGTTAAGACTGTGCACTTCCAATGCAGAGGCATGGGTTCCATCCTTGGTTGGGGAGCTCAGATCCCACAGGGCATGTGGCATGGCCAAAAAATAAAACATAAACAAAAAAAGTACACCACATGAGAACACTCCAGCCTGTTATCTTGATTTTCTTCAAAGCACTTATCACCGTCTGGAAGTAATTTTTTATTCATATCTGCCTTTTTGTTTTCTGTCTTGTCTCCCACACAGTCACCCCCAGAAAGTGAGTTCCTTGATACAGGTCGATTTGCTCAGCCCTGAATCCCTATACTTACTTCCACACTGTCAGGCATACATAATACTCAATACCTGTTTGCCAAATGCTGAATAGATGATGCTGTTAGTACAATGGCTTTTTCCTAAGCGCTCTTAATAATATGGTTTAATTATACCACAAGTTTAAATGAAAACACCAAAGTAAGGTGCTACATAGACAATATGATCTCAGTTATGTGAAGTGTCTCCTGTGCGAGTGTGTGAATAAGTCCAGCAGTTTCAAGGTTTCAGACGTGATCTTGGAGTTGGGTCATGGGACATTTCCTCTGCTTCTTTGTACTTCATTGTGATTTAGATGTATTTCTCAATAAATAATAGTTTTCAATCAAAAAAAAGTTAAAAGTTGTCGGAAGAGGCCCCCTCCTAGGGAGAAGCACAGTATTGATGCCTTGTTGGTAAATGCCCTGGATGGCCGCTTCTACCCCATTCAAGTGGAACTGTGTCCATCAGGGTCACAATGAGACTGACATTTACCTGGTCCTGGGGTGAGCTCCCCAAATCAGAGTGACCAGCTGTCACTTTACCTGTAACCAGCCCTGTGATTTTCATCCATTCTGGCTTTAATCCTTGTCTATTTCACCAGGAAAGTGAGGGATTGGAATCAAATAAGCTCAAACACGGGCTTCCCTTATGGCTCAGCTGGTGAAGAACCTGCCTGCCATGTAAGAGACCTAGTTTCATCCCTGGGTCAGGAAGATCCCCTGGAGAAGGAAAAGGCTAACCCGCTCCAGTATTCTGGCCTGGAGAATTCCATGGACTGTTAGTCCATGGCATCACAAAGAGTCGGACAAGACTGAGCAGCTTTCACATTCAAGTTCAAACACCGGTTCCAATAATTTCCCTAAAGACAAACCCTTTTAGAAACGCCCCACAGAAGAGTGGAGGCAGGACCAGGAGTCCACCAATATTCCTACAAAGGAGGGTCTCCCAGGACCTGGGGACCTGACGGAGAGACCTTGAATCCATGAAGACACATAGAGAGTAACTGGGGCACCTTCCTGGAGTTGGGGTTCGTGGCTTCCGTCTTACTTGCACAGGGGAGGGCTGGTCCTCAGACGAAGGGCGAGAATCAGCTGCCGTCAGAATCCCCAGCAAGCCCTTTCCAGAACAGTCCGGTTAACTAGTGTCCAAAGTCAGCCTCTGAGTGCCCGAAAGCACGAGTACAGCTCATGTGACGCGGGGCCTCCTGCCAGGGTAGGTGTCACAAGGAGGGCAGGCTGGCAGGTGCCGAGCTCCGGGGTACCCCACCTCCTCCCCGTGCCCAGCCTGCCACAGAGCTTACCAACCACTCCTGACGGAGGAGTTGAAGCACACAGCTTCTGTCTGAATGATATAAAGCCTGAGTTTTCCCCCAGAACTATGCCAGCCTACCACTCCCGCATGACCTGTGGCCTCCCACTGGCTTGTGGGTCCCTTCTTGGGGAGCCTCCTCTGATCTGTATTCCACGGTGCCTCACCAGGGGGCATGCGGATACCCGTCAGCTTCCTCCGGGCGGCACTTCAGTGAGAATTGTGTAGCTTGGGTGTGCAGTGTCTCCTCCCCACTACAACACAAGCTCCAGGCAGGCAGGAGCCGTTTGCACCGTCTCCTCCAGTTCCACAGTGAATCTCGGCTGAACTGAGCCAGAGTCCGGAGCCACGGACGTGGACGCTGTGGGCGGCCACCCAAAGCCTGCTCCGCAGGACTATTGGTCCTTGTTGGCTCCCAGCTAAGCTCCTCTCTGGGGAGACTTAACCAAAGGGGCTTACCTCACTCCTTGGGAGGACTCCAGGGAGTCCACGTGTGAGTTGGGGATACAGACCCGCTTTCCCAGGGGCCACCGCCTAATATAGTTGCTGTCAGGAGGGGCCTGAGGAAGTGGTTGGTAACCTGAGAGTTTGAAGCTGAGTCAAACTGGCCAGCTGAACTGAAATGGTCACAATTTTCATAAGAGGGAGAAATCACCTGGTGATTTCTGAGTGCCTGGTGCCCTGTGAGAAATCACCCCAGCGCTGGAGGGATGGGGGTCCAGCAGGGGGCGCTATCTGCAGTACTTGAAAGGACCCCCGGGTTGCCAGGACGGTGGATAAAGACCATGAAGCCCGGGGCTGAGAGTCAGAGGACCTCCTTGGCAGGCTGTAAAGAAACTAAAACTCTTGTCTCTTGAAGCCAAAGGTCAGAAATAGCCGAGGCTCTGGTTCAAAAATCATTTTAAGGGCTCCCGAGGTTTGTTTCTCAACTCCAGGAAGACCGGTGTGCCAAGAGGAAGTGTCTGATTCGGGATGGAATAGGACTGAGATTTTGAAGACGAAGACATCTGGATTGATGTGCTCAAATATCAAAAATCCTGGATCTCCCCTGGAATCTTTGGTCTTACAGAAGTGGCCCACTCCTCCCTGCCAAGGGCTAGCGTTTCCCCTTTTCTTGAGACGACACAGAGGTCACTGCATGAAAGACAACACACTCCCTTCTTGGGGTCTTCCCCGTTAGCCCCCTGCTGGCCCCAGACCACTCACCAGGGTCAAGTCACAACATCTCCGGTCTGGGCCTGCTGGGCCCACTAAGGGAGGAAGGGGCTAGACCCCACAGGAGCGGCAGGACCCAGCAGAGCCTGGAGACCGCACGTGGGACTCATCCCAGCGTGCCCTCTGCAGGGGATGGGATGAAGAGCTGGATAAGGGAGAGTTGGTCAAGACGGGAGGACTTTCCCAACATGGGATTTATGACCCTGGCAAGGGCCCTGGGAGATGGAACTAACCATGTTAGTTCTTTGTCTGGTTCTTGAAAGCCTACACAAAGCCATGGCCTTCACTAAAAGAAGGAAAACCACCAGCCCTGCCATGGGAGACGGTGGAGGAAAGGGTTGAAGGGCTCAGAGAATTAGGCCTGCTAGAGTTGATAAAGTGAGGCCAGCATACCCACCAGCTGACTTGCTTCCATGGAAGGTCCTGGTGGAGCTTTTTTTTTTAAATTGATTTGTTTGTTTACTTATCTGTTTTGGCTGTCCTGGGTCTTCGTTGAGGCACGCCAGGTCTTTACCTGCAGTGTGCAAACTCATGTGTGGCGTGTGGTCTCCAGTTGCTGTTCAGTTGCTCAGTCGTGTCTGACTCTTTGCAACCCCATGGACTGCACAGGCTTCCCTGTCCTTCACTATCTTCCAGAATTTGGTCAAAATCATGTCCACTGAGTCAGTGATACCATCCAACCATCTCATCCTCTGTTGTCCCCTTCTCCTCCTGCCCTCAATCTTTCCCAGCATCAGGGTCTTTTCCAATGAGTCAGCTCTTCACATCAGGTAGCCAAAGTATTGGAGCTTCAGCTTTAGCATCGGTCCTTCCAATGAATATTCAGGGCTTATTTCCTTTAGGGTGGACTGGTTGGATCTCCTTGTAGTTCAAGGGACTCTCAAGAGTCTTCTCTAGCACCACAGTTTGAAAGTGTCAATTCTTTGGCACTCAGCCTTCTTTACGGTCCAACTCTCACATCTGTACATGACTACTAGAAAAACCATGGCTTTGACTGGAGGTATGTTTGTTAGCAAAATGATGTCTCTGCTTTTTAGTATGCTGTCTAGGTTTGTCATAGCTTTGTCTGAACAGGGATCAAACCTGGGTCCCTTGCATTGGGAGTGTGGGGTCTTAGCCACTGAACCACTGGGGAAGTCCCCAGGATCACTTCTTTTACCGCAGCAATGACTGGTGAGGCATGTACTCAGCTGTGGCAGGAGATGCTGTTGTAAGTCTGGGCTCCCTGCTAACAAAGGGGATGCTGGGTTCTCAGAACAATAGACGCCAGGTAGCGATGCTGAAAGATCAGAAACAAGGCAGATACAATTACAGTCAAGAGCGACAAAGTTGGGGTGGTAGCCAGGAGGAGCTGGCATGCAGACAGCTATGAAAACGGCTAAGAGAGCACAACGTTCCTGGGGACCAGATGGACGGGCAGTCAATGAGGTTTAAGCAACCGAAGAAAGATAACCCAGAGGTTTAGAGTATCCGCCCCAACAAAATGCCTCAGTCCCTTCCTTTTCAGACTTGGACCCCACTGCCTGATGGAAGGCCCCGATTCCCATCACTGCCACTGTATGCAGTTGCAGTCCTGAGCGGTCTTTCTCCAGACAGACCTAAGTTCACTCATCCGGCTAATGTTACACTGGGGGAGGACATATATAGGCCCAGGGGACCTGAAGCACCATATTGACCCCTATTAGAATGAGGGCATTCAGGGTCAGTGGTAAAGAGTCTGGACCAAGGTTTGCTTAGGTTAGGGTTAGGTTTGTTCAGATTTTGTGAGGTCCTCTGAATCTATCGACCCAGCTGGTCATCATTTCCCAAGCTCTTAAATGCACAGTCGAAACGGACATATCACCAGGTGGGATAACCCCCGTGTTGTCCAGGTCCTTAGACTGTGGAATAAGAGCTACAGCAGGGAGGAAGGCTGCGTGGGAGCCCCCGATACGGCCCCTCCCCAAGCTGAGCCACAAGGGTGAACCCAAATGATACCGTATACCGGCGTGAGTGAACGGTGATAGGAATGGTTCTACCCCCTCTTAAAATGGATCGTCTTCCCCATCACATATCCATTTATCAGTCTAGCTCCTATAAAATTCAGATGGATCCTGGACAATGACAGTGGGCGCAAACCCACTGCAAACCCAAGCAAGCAGTAGCCCCAGTCATGATGTCTTTGCTAGAGCAGGTCAGCACGATCTCAGATCCGTGGGCCACACTTTTCCATCCCTACTAAGAAGGAGGACCAGTTCACATTCATTTAGGAAGGACATGAGGACACACTGATGGTCTTGCCCCGGGGTTATGTTAACTCTTTTCCCTCTGTAGAACATGGTCTGGACTGTCTGGGCTGGACTACATGGTCTGGACTGTCTGGGCACTCAGCATGACATCATATTGGTCCAGCATATTGATGGTATTATATTAATTAAGCTGGATGAGCAAGAGGAAAACATATCAGAGACTTTGGTAAGATCTGCGTGCTGCAGAGGGTGGGGGAGAAATCATGGGATGATTCAGGATACTGAAATGCCAACATTTAAGAGTCCAGTGCTTTACAGCATAGCAAACATCTGCTCCAAAAGAAAGGACAGATACTACATCTCGTGCTCTGCACCACTAAGAAGGACCCGCGATGCCTGGTAGCCTCTTTGGATGCTGGAGGCAGCACGGGCCACACGCGGGAATAATGCCTGAATACATTTGCCGACAAAGGTCCATCTAGTCAAAGCTATGGTTTTTCCAGTAGTCATGGATGGAAATGAGACTTGGACCGTAAAGAAGACTGATCGCTGAAGAATCGATGCTTTTGAATTGTGGTGCTAGAGAAGAACTCTTGAGTCCCTTGACAGCAGGGAGATCAAACTAATCAATACTAAAGGAAATCAACCCTGAATATTCATTGGGAGGACTGACGCCAAAGCTCCAATACTTTGGCCACCTGATGCAAAGTGCCGACTCATTAAAAAAGACCCTGATGCTGGGAAATATCGAAGGCAGGAGGAGAATAGGGCGACAAAGGATGAGATGATTGGATGGCATCACCGACTCAATGGACATGAAATTGGACAAACTGGGAGTTAGTGAAGGACAGGGAAAGCTGCAGTCCTTGGGGTCACAAAGAGTTGGACACGACTAAGCAACAGCAACGACAAAAACAACGCTTACCCAGTGGCTCTGGGAAAAGTCCCAGCGCAGCTCTGAGTGGGTCCCAGGCCCGAAAAAATTCTAGCAGATGCAGACTGTGGTATAACCATCCCTACCACTTACACCATGCAATCTGGAAGGTTCTGTGGTTATAGAGGTATGCTGGGAAAAGAAGCTGTGTTCCTTTAAAGCATTCAGTTCAGTTCAGTCGCTCAGTCGTGTTCAACTCTTTGTGACCCCATGAATCACTGCACGCCAGGCTTCCCTGTCCATCACCAACTCCCAGACCTTACTCAAACTCATGTCCATTGAATCAGTGATGCCATCCAACCATCTCATCCTCTGTCGCCCCCTTCTCCTCCTGCCTTCAATCTTTCCCAGCATCAGGTCTTTTCATATAAGTCAGTTCTTTGCATCAGGTGGCCAAAGTATTGGAGCTTCAGCTTCAGCACAGTCCTTCCAATGAATATTCAGGACTGATTTCCTCTGGGATGGACTAAGTCTGTGGTAATATTATGACAAGCTCCTGCAGGAGAATTGCAGAAGCCTAGGGTTCTGGAGCATGGCCACACGCTACCTGCAGCCCAAACCAACAGCCTGCATGCCAGCATGCCTCTGTGCCCCAGCAGAGATGGAGCGCCTGACCATGAAATGCCAAGCAGTCACCATGCCACCAGACCCTCCAAGTCACATGGTCAGGCACAGCCAACAGCAACCCCCGGAAGAAGAAAGTGGCACTTCAGGAGAGGGCAGAAGCAAGGCCAGAGGACAGAAGTGAACCGCATGAAGGACTTCCCTGGTCATCCAGTTGTTAAGAATCTGCCTTGCAATTCAGGGGGCTCGAGTTCAATCCCTGGTCAGAGAACAAAGCTGCAGGGCAAGTAAGCTTGTGTGACGGAACCACTGAGCCCGCATTCCACAACTGGAAGTCCGTGTGGCCCAACAAAGATCCCCGTGATGCCGCTAAGACCGGACTCGGCTAAACAAACAAATAAATAAATTTTTTTTAAAGTAAACCACCTAAACCCAGACCCTCACATCACCCACCGCTCTTGTCCCCATTGCTGTACCTCAGCTCCACTTATTGCCGTGTTGGGTTGGGGTGGCTCCACCCACAGAGGAGGATGCATTTCCAACAGGAACGGGCTGGCAAAAGGTGCCTGAGAATAGCAGCTGCCACACTCCAGCCTCACTCAGTTGTCTCTGAAAGGCAGAGGTGAAGGGAAGTAGTCCCAGTCTCCCAGGTAGGAGACACGTGATGCGTTCATTCACTGTCGCTGCTGCGGTAAATTTCCACAAACGTTAAAGCAATGGAAGTTTAGCATCATGCAATCCCGAAGGTTAGAAATCCCAAACGGGTCTCACTGGGCTAAAATCCAGGTGCTGCGAGGGCTGTGTTCTTTCTGGAGACTCAGGGAGAATCCACTTCCCTGACTTTTCCAGCTCCTAGAAGCCACCTGGGCTTGTTGGCTAGTGACTCCTTTCCAGCCGTCACATCATTTCAACCTCTGCTTCCACCGTCACACCTTCTCTGACTGACTCTCCTGCCTCCGTGTCTAACTTTTAAGGACACTTATGATTAAGTTGGTGCTTCCCAGGTGGCTTGGTGGTAAAGAATCTCTGCCGATGCAGAAGATGCTACATTGATCCCTGGTTCCATCCCTGGGTCGGGAGGATCCCCTGGAGGAGGGCATGGCAACCCAATCCAGTATTCTTGCCTGGAGAATCCCACGGAGAGAGGAGCCTGGCGGGCTACAGACACAAAGAGTTGGATGTGACTGAAGTGACTTAGCATGCACGCACATGATTCAGTTGAGCCTGCCCAGGTAACTTGAGATTTCCTTCTCATCTCAAACTCCTCAACTGATATGTGCCAGCCTGGATGGGAGGGGAGTTTTGGGGAGAATGGATGCATATATATGTACGGCTGAGTCCCTTCACTGTTCACCTGAAGCTATCACAACACTGTTAATCAGCTATGCTCCAATATAAAATAAAAAGTTTCAAATAATAAATAAAAGAAAATTCATGCTTGGGAAAAAATCCTCAACTTAAGACATCTGCACAGTCCCTTTGGCCATGAACATATTCAGAGGTTCTAGGGATCAGGTCGTGAAAATCTTTAAAGGTCATGATTCTGCCCACCACCCTTGGGGAGCACACTTAGCCATTCATTGTGTATAGAGAGGGAAGCGACCTGACTTTATTCAAACCCATGGACAGTGACTAAAGGCTTGGCTGCCACTAGTCTGGGCCTGGAAGGATTCGAAGATTGAGGGCACGAGTTCTGTGGAGGGGCATGTGTGTCGATCAGCCCTGGTGAGTGTCATGACGTGAAGACCTTCGTTTCCCACACTGACACCCACCAGAAAACACCCACCAGGAACAGGCAATGACCGACAAGGTAGACAAATGGTTTGACCAGCTGAAGTCAACATGCCCCTGCCATTGGCCATTCAGAAGTCAGCCGCAGTGGCGGGAAATAGGATGGCCTGGGCCCAGCCACATCAGCTCCTGCCCGCCAAGGCTGGACCGGTCAGCCTCTGCTGAAGCTCAGCCGACAACACCAGGAGCCGGAGCTGGCCTCCACCCGCTCACTATCCCTTGAGGAATCTCACAGGCCACTCGGTGGAAAGCTTTTTGGCCATGTGAATTATGAAACCAGACTTTTCCGGACTTTTTGGCCATGTGAATTATGAAACCCAAGCCACCATTCTGCACAGTATACACCACACACATTTGCAGGATAAGAAAAAAAATAAAAACAAACCACAGCTGCTCAGGGTTGCATTTCCTGAGAGATCTTCAACTCCCACCTCTGCTGGTCCCCACAGCCCACTTATCCAACCCCTTTCTCGGGCCACATTCTGTGGTTCCTTTTTTTATGGCTGAGCCCTGTGGCATATGGGATCTTCATTCCTCAACCAGGGATCAAACCCACGCTCCCTGCATTGGAAGCGTGGAATCCTAACCACTGGACCGCCAGGAAGCCCCACTGGGGATCATTTTGATGATCAAATTTCAGAGGCCCTTAGCCCCTCCCCCACCGTGCCTGACCCCCTCCCCACCAACCTCAGTCTTTCTCCTTGACTTTGTCCATCATGCTGGTCTCTGATCCCCCCAAACAAGCCTGTTTACCACCTTCTAAATAAGGTTTGATATGCCCTTCCTTCTGATGTGCTCGCCTACAAATCAAGTCAACACTGTAAGAACAAAAACAGCCGGAGAAACAGGAAAATAACATTCATATTAATTCCCACAATATTCACTGCACGGCCAAGAAAAAGCCGAGACAGAGATCCAGGGGTGATGTGTTCCTAAGAAAGGCAGTATACAGCTAACGGTTTAAACGTTAGTCTCGTCCTTTCGCTTTGTTCAATCAATGCAAACAGATGAACTTTATATGTGCCCAACAGCTGTTAGAGATGTAAGACAGGTAACAGGAGGCATGATACCAGCTGCCGGAAGAAAGCGGGGCTGGTCCAGCTGAGACTCCTGGTGGGTCCACGTGCATGGAATAGTTCAAGAGTTAAAGCAACTGTTTTTATTGTAAGTGCAATGAAATTTTACGAACGGACTAAAACCAGTTCCACTTTCTGGGACTTAGTAGGCTCTCGGCAAATGCTGAGTGCTCTGGGCTTGTCTTTCCTTGAGGCTCTCCGCCATGTGCAAGAGCTGAACCTGGTGCCTGCTAGGTGTCCACCACCACCAAGAATGGGGGCATTCACAGGCCTGAATCGCAGGTACCAGCAAGGAGTGATGTTTTCAGGGTATTTCCATTGCACCCTGTCAACTTTATGTCTAAAGAGAGGGCTTACGTTATCACTGAGAAGGAGGAAACCAGAGTCTTACCAATTTTTCAGAAAGAAAGGAGGTTTACGTAAGAGCCATGGCCAAGCTTCCTTCCCACCTGCTAAGCCCCCAGCACTTCTCTGAAAAACAACTCGGCCTGCTGGAGGTACATTTCAGATCTCCCACACAAAGAGAACAAAGGCTTCGTCCTCTGCAAGAAGGTGGTTGCAGAAAATGGGTCAGTCTTTTGATGCCAGTGAGTCCTTTGATGCTGGTGAGTCTTTTGATGCTGGTGAAAGATGCTAGTCCCTCGTGATAGGCATACATACACACACACACACACACACACACACAGGCCATGCAGCTAGAGGCCTAGAGCCACCAGGGATGCACATGTTTCTTCCAGGAACCACTTGCTTAGCCTGAGAACCCTCCAAGGACCTGGAAGGACAATTCCCAGTAATGGGAGCTCAATGTGCAAGCCTTCAGGGAGCTCCTTTATTGGCCAGCTAAGGGCGCGTAGAGGAGAGTTCATCTCTGGACTGACGCACATGTGGCCTGAAATCTTGGTGACCTGAATATCAAGGGGAGGGAGGGGAATATTGAGGGGAAGATTGGGGACAAACGAGTTCAACAGAAACAAAGCAAGAAGCTTTGGTAGGACGAAGTGGAGCTCGTCCTTGGAAAAACAGGGAGTGAGTTTCAAACAGGTGTGAGAACAGGGCTTCCTTGGTGGCTCAGCTGGTGAAGAATCTACCTGCGATGCGGGAGACCTGGGTTTGATCCCTGGGTTGGGAAGATCCCCTGGAGCAGGGAAGGGCTACCCACTCCAGTATTCTGGCCTGGAGAATTCCTTGGACTATACAGTCCATGGGGCCACAAAGAGTCAGACACAACTGAGCGACTTTCACTTCACTTCACTTCACTTAGACCTACAGACCAAGCGGGCGCAAACTTTGTCCCTCAGAATAAAAAAGCCTCCATGGTCCCAGGCAGGGATGTCATCAAATTTTTCCCAAATAGGGCAGTTGGACCATAAGTTCTGAGTGTGAGAAGAGCCCTGGGGTCGTGAGAGGTGAGGATGGAGAGGAGGGCAGGAGAGGAAATCAGGGACAGGTGGTGGGCGTGGGCACAGTGTCCCCGAGAGAGGACAGGCAGAGGTGAGAGCTGGAGAGGGTGGAGACTCCCTGCACTAGGCCATGTCCAGGATTCAAGTCAGCGCACACCCGGCTCCCACCATGTCTTTTCTGGGCTTGATGTCCCCACCCAGAGGTCACCCAGGGCCATCTTCATGGATCGAAGAACATGAGCAGACAGCACATGTTCAAACACGGGACCTGTGGGCATCAGAGGAGGAAGAGGCTGCAGAGTGACCCAGAGGCACGCTGAAGCTTCAGGGGTCTAGCTGTGAGCAGGCAGTACACAGGGGCGGGGGTGAGAGAGCTCACCACTGCCCTGACTCTGCTCCAGGAGGACCCTCTTGCCAGATCTCTGCCTTCAATCCCCAAAATCTCACTCATGACAGATGCATGGTTTTTTTTTTAACTGAAGTAGAGTTGATCTATCAACTCTATCAATAACCTCAGATATGCAAATGACACCACCCTTATGGCAGAAAGTGAAGAACTAAAGAGCCTCTTGATGAAAGTGAAAGAGGAGAGTGAAAAATGGGCCTAAAACTCAACATTCAGAAAAGTAAGATCATGGCATCTGGTCCCATCACTTCATGGCAAAGAGAAGGGGAAACAATGGAAACAGTGACAGACTTTATTTTGGGGGGGCTCCAAAATCAATGCAGATGGTGACTGCAGCCATGGAATTAAAAAATGCTTGCTCCTTGGAAGAAAAGCTATGACCAACCTAGTTCAGTTCAGTTCAATCGCTCAGTCGTGTCTGATTCTTTGCGACCCCATGAATCACAGCACGCCAGGCCTCCCTGTCCATCACCAACTCCAGAGCTCACTCAGACTCATGTCCATTGAGTCAGTGATGCCATCCAGCCATCTCATCCTCTGTCGTCCCCTTCTCCTCCTGCCCCTAAACCCTCCCAGCATCAAAGTCTTTTCCAATGAGTCAACTCTTCGCATGAGGTGGCCAAAGTACTGGAGTTTCAGCTTCAGCATCATTCCCTCCAAAGAAACCCCAGGGCTGATCTCCTTCAGAATGGACTGGTTGGATCTCCTTGCAGTCCAAGGGACTCTCAAGAGTCTTCTGCAACACCACAGTTCAAAAGCATCAATCCTTCGGTGCTCAGCCTTCTTCACAGTCCAACTCTCACATCCATATATGACCACAGGAAAAACCATAGCCTTGACTAGATGGACCTTTGTTGGCAAAGTAATGTCTCTGCTTTTGAATATGCTATCTAAGATGGTTATAACTTTCCTTCCAAGGAGTAAGCGTCTTTTAATTTCATGGCTGCAGTCACCATCTGCAGTGATTTTGGAGCCCAAAAAAATAAAGTCTGACACTGTTTCCACTGTTTCCCCATCTATTTCCCATGAAGTGATGGGACCGGATGCCATGATCTTTGTTTTCTGAATGTTGAGCTTTAGGCCAACTTTTTCACTCACCACTTTCACTTTCATCAAGAGGCTATTTAGTTCCTCTTCACTTTCTGCCATAAGGGTGGTGTCATCTGCATATCTGAAGTTATTGATATTTCTCCCAGCAATCTTGATTCCAGCTTGTGCTTCTTCCAGTCCAGCGTTTCTCATGATGTACTCTGCATATAAGTTAAATAACCAGGGTGACAATATACAGCCTTGACGTACTCCTTTTCCTATCTGGAACCAGTCTGTTGTTCCATGTCCAGTTCTAACTGTTGCTTCCTGACCTGCATACAGATTTCTCAAGAGGCAGGTCAGGTGGTCTGGCATTCCCATCTCTTGAAGAATTTTCCACAGTTTATTGTGATCCACACAGTCAAAGGCTTTGGCATAGTCAATAAAGCAGAAATAGATGTTTTTCTGGAACTCTCTTGCTTTTTCCATGATCCAGCAGATGTTGGCAATTTGATCTCTGGTTTCTCTGCCTTTTCTAAAACCAGCTTGAACATCAGGAAATTCACAGTTCACGTATTGCTGAAGCCTGGCTTGGAGAATTTTGAGCATTACTTTACTAGCATGTGAGATGAGTGCAATTGTGTAATAGTTTGAGCATTCTTCGGCATTGCCTTTCTTAGGGATTGGAATGAAAACTGACCTTTTCCAGTCCTGTGGCCACTGCTGAGTTTTCCAAATTTGCTGGCATATTGAGTGCAGCACTTTCACAGCATCATCTTTCAGGATTTGAAATAGCTCAACTGGAATTTCATCACCTCCACCAGCTTTGTTCGTAGTGATGCTTTCTAAGGCCCACTTGACTTCACATTCCAGGATGTCTGGCTCTAGATGAGTGATCACACCACCATGATTATCTGGGTTGTGAAGATCTTTTTTGTACAGTTCTTCTGTGTATTCTTGCCACCTCTTCTTAATATCTTCTGCTTCTGTTAGGTCCATACCATTTCTGTCCTTTATCAAGCCCATCTTTGCATGAAATGTTCCCTTGGTATCTCTAATTTTCTTGAAGAGATCTCTGATCTTTCCCATTCTGTTGTTTTCCTCTATTTCTTTGCACTGATTGCTGAGGAAGGCTTTCTTATATCTTCTTGCTATTCTTTGGAACTCTGCATTCAGATGCTTCTATCTTTCCTTTTCTCCTTTGCTTTTCGCTTCTCTTCTTTTCACAGCTATTTGTAAGGCCTCCCCAGACAGCCATTTTGTTTTTCTGCATTTCTTTTTCTTGGGGATGGTCTTGATCCCTGTCTCCTGGACAATGTCACAAACCTCAGTCCATAGTTCATCAGGCACTCTATCTATCAGATCTAGTCCCTTAAATCTATTTCTCACTTCCACTGTATAATCATAAGGGATTTGATTTAGGTCATACCTGAATGGTCTAGTGGTTTTCCCTACTTTCTTCATTTTAAGTCTGAAATTGGCAATAAGGAGTTCACGATCTGAGC